>NC_071551.1:4320056-5060891 GCF_026979565.1 Vidua chalybeata
GCTCCTGTCCGGGCCAGCGCGCAGCCGCTGCCTCAGTGCCCTCCGGGCCGTTACTCGCCGTTGGCAGAAAGCGCGGCTGCTGCCAGGAAGCCGCGTGGAGCACCGGCACGTGCCCGGCTGGGTCTGTGCCGCACCGGGGCCCGGCGGGGTGCGGCCCTGGTGAGACGCCGGCTGCCCTGGCAGAGGCGCCCTGCTTCCTTCCGCTCCCAGCGGTAATTCGGAGCTGTTTCCATCACCGCTCACAGGAAGCCGCATGCGAGCAGCGATGGCCCGGCAGCTCAGCCGGTGGGCGATATGCTGCCTCCCGGCAGCCACACCGGGGCTGGGCTGGGGGCGCGGCAGGGGTTGTGAGCTCTCATGTGCCTCCTTCGGCAGGATTATGCGCCCAGACGATGCCAACATCGCTGGGAATGTCCACGGGGGAACCATCCTGAAGATGATCGAAGAGGCAGGAGCCATCATCAGCACCCGCCACTGCAATTCCCAGGCTGGGGTGAGTAGGTGCCGGCGTGCCTGCCAGACTCTGGCATGGTGACCTTTCACTCCCTGCCGTGTCTCAGGGGCAGTAGAAGTCCTGCACTGGAAGTGTTTGCTCTTGCATGCAAGCCACTGGTGTCTCTGCAGCTGGGGCAGGGTTCCAGTAGCTAGAAGCATTCTGCTGAAATTGTGGTTTACCAGCAGAAACATTATTACTCATTATTGCTGTTAATGTTTTAACTCCCAAGAAAGGCAAGTTGGGGCAACCCCGGTGTTGGTTACAGATGGGGAAGGAAGCACAGCCAGTGGCTGATAAGGTGGCGGTTGCAGTATCCGAGCCACACATGCATGGCAGGTTTGGCTGGTCTCAGGGAGCTGCCAGCTGTGGTCCTGCGTGGCGTGGCTGTGATCACTATGTTGGCTGTCTTACCATCCCCAGGAGCCCTGTGTGGCTGCACTGGCACGGGTGGAGCGGACGGACTTCCTCTCGCCGATGTGCATCGGCGAGGTGGCCAACGTCAGCGCTGAGATCACCTACACCTCCCGGCACTCTGTGGAGGTTCAGGTCAACGTCATGTCTGAAAACATTTTAACAGGTGGGTGGCTGCTGGTGGCTGTGTTCCAGAACACCAGGAATAACAGTGTTAAGCCAAGAGCTTGCAGCAGTGACCCCATCCTCTGCTCCATCACTGGCAGCATGTGGCAGAGAGGAGATCTAGTGTGTTTATTGACAGAGCTGGGAGTGGAGGGAGGGCTGGTGCTGGGGAGGCAGGCCAAGCAGGCTCCCTGGGATTTATGGCTCCATTGTAGTGAAAAACAGCAAAATCTGTTTGTAGCTCTTCCTGCCTGATTTGCTGCCTGTGGCTGCCTTTGGCCTGAAAAAGTCCCTTTTCCTGCTGTTGCTGTGACAACCAGTTCTGCTTGCTGGGACACCTTCCCAAAAGCGCATTGTCACATCCGCTAAGAGCTAAAGCCTGGTAGGAGCCAGCAGGGCAAGGGGCCACCAATGCCAGTGGCATTGCCAGTGTGTGCCCAACCCCAGACCGGTGGCAGGTACAGCACTGCTGGCCTTGGCACCATCACCTGCTGCCCCCTTCTCCTCCAGGGGCAAAGAAGGTGACGAACAAGGCGACACTGTGGTATGTGCCGCTGTCCCTGAAGAACGTGAATAAGGTCCTTGAGGTTCCCCCCATCCAGGTAGGACAGCTCACTTGGGTCCCCCCGAACTGGAACTTGTCCTCTCTGTGGAATGGCACTAACCTGGCCCTGTTGGCACTCCCAGCTGTGCCAGTGGCTTTGCCAATCCCCTTCTTACCAGCCTTCTATTCCAGTATGCTAGAAAGGAACAGGAGGATGAGGGGAAGAAGCGTTATGAGGAGCAAAAGCTGGATCGTCTGGAAACGAAGCAGAGAAATGGTGACGTGATTTTACCTGTCATCAACCCAGGTAACACGGGCAGTGTGTAGCCAGTGCAAATTGCCCAGCAGTACTGGGAGACCAAATTGGTCTCCAGGGCAACTCTGGCCATCCCCAGGGCCCTGTAGCTGCAAGTGTGCATTCTGAAACACCACACCAGGGATGGAGATGGGATTTTGGAGTAGCAGTGTGTGTGAGTGGAGGGGGAGCTGAGTGGATACCTGTGGTACCCTGAATGTGGATACCCATGGATGAGATCCCCTCTCCAAAACCCTGTTCCTGTATCACTCCTTGTGTGCTTGTGTGCAGCTAGAGCTGATTTTGCTCAGCAAGGTATAAATGCAAGTGTTCGGCAAGGGTGGCCTCGAGGGCTGGCTGTGGTCTTCAGGCAGAGGCGGAGAGGTGGCGTATGAGGAATGCTGGGGGAGGTAATGGAGAATTAAAGTTGCTCAAATGCTTTTTTCTTCTCTGTCCTCCCTGCTCACAGACAGGCAGACAAAAGGTAAGGTTCAGCGAGCACTGCTCCATGGGTGGTCACCCTGAGTAGGACTGGGCTGCTTCTCCTTTCTCTGAGCTTCTTTAACATCTCTCATTAGATAGAAAACACAGCCACTTCTGAGAGAGGATTTCCTCTGCTGAGAGTTTGAGGGTGTGACTTCTGTCACCTGGAGGTTGTGGTGGGACAGGGGTCACCAGGATGTGCCAGGGCTGGGGGCATGGGGGTGAAGGTCTTCCCACCAAGGGGAAAACAGGGGCTCTATGCAGTAGGGTTTGGGAGGTTCAACTGAGGGTGGAAGCAGACAGCCGTGTGACCCAGTTCACTCCTGTTTGCTTTCATGCTCTTTGAAAGCTTGAAAAGAAAGAAAAAAGCTGAGCTAGAATAAAGTGGATGGGTGGAGATTAGAGGGAGGCAGCAGCCCATCAGGTGGTGAACAGTCTATGCTCTTGGAACTTCTCCAGCCTGATTTAACCACTGGTTTCAACATAGTTCAGCTTTGCACAAGCCAGTCCCATGTTTTCTTCCTTTGGACAACTTAAGACAGGGGTGTATGGTGGTGTATGGGTGCCAGCTGAGTAGCTCTCACCTTGCTTTGCTCTCTAACCAGAGCCACACACTGTTGGCTACAGCCAGTCCAGCCTGATCCACCTGGTGGGCCCATCGGACTGCACGCTGCTGGGCTTTGTGCATGGAGGTGAGTGAGTGCTACCCTGCACAGCACCTGGGTTGCAGGTCCAGGTGGCTTTTCCCTGGAGCAAAGTGTGGTTGGAGAGTGACTCTGTTTTCAGTGGGCTCTGCCTCTGGAGGCACACAGGCCCCTTTGCATTGACTGTCAGGGTCAGAGTTGCTTTAGCTGAAACAAAAGCTTTGTCTTTTTCTGTGCCCCAAGAACTCATGTATTCAAACTGTAAATCCTACAGTTTTGTTATTGCCTCTGAGATTGCAAATCCTGTAGTACAAACACGCAGCGTGTGACTGCAATTACCTGAAGTAATTTTCTCTTGGCTGACACGTGTAGTATAAGCCCTGGGAGAGGTATGTTTGCTGAGGGTTGGGACAACACATACCTAATCCTTAAATAAACAAAACAAACATGGCTCAGACCTGTTTCAAGGTTTGTGGGATACACGCAAGGGTGACGTCTGCTCAGAGAAATTTGGGAGAGACAGAGCTGACCTTAATCACAGGTCTGCGAGGATGTTGCCCTGGTATTGACAGGAGCCCTTGTACTGGATTTTCCTGAAGCTGGGACGTAGTCTCCGGTCCAACTCCCCAGCATAGCTTTGGCCATGCTAAGGCCTTACTGACCTTGGTGTGGTTCTCCTGAAATCCCACTGACTTCCCTGAGACAGGACCCTCTGCTTCCCCTCACAGGTGTCACCATGAAGCTCATGGATGAGGTTGCTGGGATTGTGGCTGCCCGTCACTGCAAGACCAACATCGTCACTGCCTCAGTGGATGCCATTAACTTCCATGAGAAGATCAAAAAAGGTACCAAGGGTGGTGGCAGGCACTGTGATCTCCTGCGTTGCCACACCCTGGCTCCCTTGGATGTGCTTCAGGACATACTGGCAGAGAAAATTAGTCCGTGTTTGATTAGTCCCATGCTCCGCTTAAGACACAGTTTAAGCATAAAACACGCAGGACCCCTTGCTCCCTTCACTGGCTCCTCTCTGTTTCACAGGCTGCGTCATCACTGTCTCAGGACGTATGACATTCACAAGCAATAAGTCCATGGAAATAGAGGTCTTTGTGGATGCTGACCCATTTGTGGATGAGCCTCGGGAGCGGTACCGTGCTGTCAGCGCCTTCTTCACCTATGTGTCCCTGAGCAAGGAGGGGAAGCCC
Source organism: Vidua chalybeata (assembly GCF_026979565.1). Classification (NCBI taxonomy): domain Eukaryota; kingdom Metazoa; phylum Chordata; class Aves; order Passeriformes; family Viduidae; genus Vidua; species Vidua chalybeata. Next base: position 4,324,297 of record NC_071551.1, read on the forward strand.
CTGCCCGTCCCACAACTGCTGGTAAGAGCTTTTCTCTCTGGATTGGACCCAGCAGGGCCATCACCTCTCCTGCTCCTCCTGGGGCAGAGCCCAGCCCAAGAAATCCTCTTCCCTTGAGTTACTCAGCAGAAAAATATGAGTACAAATGAGACTTCCCAGGACAGGCTTCAGGGGGTTTTGCTTGTTTTGTTTTTGTTTAGTTTTTGTTTTGTTTTTTTTTTGTTTTGCCTTTTGTTTTTGTTTTGTGTTTTGTTTGTTTTGTTTTGGCTTTTGTTTTTGTTTTGGTTTTGTGTTTTGTTTGGGTTTTGTTTTGTTTTGGCTTTTGTTTTGCGTTTGTTTTGGTTTTGTTTTTTATTTATTTTGAAAATTGCCAGTGTGAAGGTTGGGGATTTTCTCCTTTCTCATTGTTGAGGACAGGCTGCATGCAGGCCCTGCACCAGGGGACCCCGAGTGGCAACGGAGGCCTCCACATCCCTAGCTGCCGCTCCCCATGGTGTCCCCATTCCAGCTTCCTGCCTATATTATCTCCCCTAATGCTGGCAGGGCTTTGCTGACGTGGTGCTCCTGACTGGGGGTGTTGCTTAATATTTGACGTGGCACAGGTCTCCTGCTTCATGCAGGGCACACTGGCTGTGTGTTTGACAGAGGGCAGCTTTTCCCTCACACTTCTGTGAGGGGAGGCGCGTTTCCCTCCCGCACACACTTGCAGCACGCTGACGCTGCAGCTTTGCACTCTTTCTGCGACCTCAGACGGAGACAGAGGACGAGAAGCGTCGCTTCGAGGAAGGGAAGGGCAGGTACCTGCAGACCAAAGCCAAGCGGCAGGCACAGATGCAGCAGGCTGCCCAGCAGTGACCTGTCTGGCACCCTTGCCACCAGCGCCCGCCAAACATACAGGTTGTTCCCGTTCGTTTTGTGTCCGGTCCTCGCCAGCCCCATGCCTCCGCCCGCCCCAGCCTGCTGCCGGCTCCACTGCTTTGCTGCTGATGGGCTCAGCACCGTAGACCTCGTGCTTCAGGTGGCTGAAGCTCCCTGAAAGCCCCCAGGAGTCTTCCCAGGCACTCGCCATCTGCCTCCAGAGCCACTGTTGCTGTTTGATCCCGTTGGCAACGCTCCCGCCTGTGTCAGAGCCAGGATGGAGGCGTGCGGTGGCTCGAGGGGCGCGTGAGGCCGCAAGTCTTTGTGCTGCTGTGTTCGACTCGCTGGTTTGTCCTACCATGCACACCAAAGCTTTCGTACGTGCTGTGCCGCGCCGGGCCCGCACTGAATGTCTGTGACATCTCTAGGTAGTTCTCTGTGCATATCTAAGTTATTTAAGGAATCCTGTGGCATAAATAAAAATCTGTTTCATTGACTGGAATGAAAGGCTGACAGTTCTATTTCAAACAATTGTGCTTTTCCTCCCTCCCCCAGATCCGCCCGCGCTCCCCAAGTGGCGCCAGGCGTTCCTGGCCTTGTTTTTAAGGAAGTCTGGCTGTTTTAATGGGACCCTCAGAGCAGTTCCTGCTGGAATGGGTTCCCGGTTTGGGATATTAAACAATAAACTACCTAGCAGGAGGTTGTAGTGAGGTGGGGCCGGTCTCTTCTGCTGTGCCTGCAGTGCGAGGACAGACGGTAATGGCTTTAGGCTGACAGAGTGGAAAATCAGAACAGGTATCAGCCAATGTTTTCCCCGTTCGGGCGCTCAGGGCAGCAGGAAGGGGGTGGAGTCACCATGCCTGGAGGTGTTCAGCAGCATCTGCGCCTGGCTCTGGGTGACGCGGCTTAGGGATTACAGTGGCGGTGCGGGCGGGCGGTGGGACAGGATGTTGGGAAAGCTCCCCAGCCCCGACGGCTCCGTGACCGAACCCAAACCGGCCCCGGCAGCCGCGGCCCGGCCGCGTCCCACAGCGCCGGCCGCCACCGCCGCGCAACTCTCGCGAGAGCGGCGCCGCTCCGCTGCTGCCGCGGCTGCGCGGGGCGGGGCTCTCGCGAGAGCGGCCGGGCCGTTTCCCGGGCGACGCGGGCGGGGCGGGGCCGCCATGATGGCGGCGGCGGTGGCGCGGAGGGGGCGGCTGGGCCGGGAGGGCCGTGCCAGCCTTTGCTCCTTCCTGCTCGGCGCCTCGGTGGCGGCCCTGCCACTGCTGCTCGGCTCGTCCCCCTCCCTGCTGGCCGCTCCCGGCCTGCGCGGCCGCCTGGCTCTCGCCCTGCACGTGGCGGGCGTGAACGCGGCGCTGCTGCTCATCTATCCGCGGCCGCTCTACAAGGTACGGGGGTGGCCCCGGCGGGCGGCGGGGTGAAGTGCGGCTGTGGAGGGTTCGGTCCCGGACCCGGCGTGCGCCGGTAGGGATACTCCGGGCCCGGGGAGCGGCGGCGGCAGCGCGTTCTCCCCTCCCTGTGCTTGCAGATCGCCGTCCGGGCCTGTTTCTTGGGCTTCGCCTTCGGCTGCGGGCTGCTGCTGAGCGCCGGCCGCTCCGCCTGGCGCCACTTCGGATGGTAAGGGCCGGGCAGGGCAGCCGGGCGGGCGCGGTGCCCCCGGCCCTACTAAACCTGCCCTCCCTCCCACCGCAGGTATATGTGCTCCCTCTCCCTCTTTCACTACTCGGAGTATCTGGTGACAGCCATCAACAACCCGCGCAGCCTCTCGCTGGACTCCTTCCTACTCAACCACAGCTTCGAGTACAACCTGGCTGCCCTGTCCTCCTGGGTGGAGTTCACGCTGGAGAAGCTCTTCTTCCCAGGTCGGCCATCCTATCCCTCCCTGACTCTGCCTGGCTGCACGTGGCTTGCCTGGGGTCCATCTGTCTGGTAGCAAAGTGCAGGTGACCCTCAGCTTGCTGCCCCGTGACAACCCTGCAGCAGCTTTGCCAGTCATAATCCCTCAGTGCTCAAAGCCTCTCGGGTTGGATCTCGGGAGGGCAGGGGGGAGCCCCCCCCTACTCTGACATGCCAGGCCAGGGGATCTTCAGCCCTTTCCTACCTTGGTGGTGCAAGAATGATGTTGACTTTTGACGGGAATAAAATGAATTCATCAAAATCTGTTGCTGGTTGCCCAGTCTGGGGCAAACTGGCTGTGCTCGTCTGTTTATTCTTGGAAGAGGGAAACTATTCCCCTTTATTTTGTAGCACCCTGAGTATGTCCTTGGCTATGCTTTGTGTTGGCTTTGCTCAGCCTCTACAGCTGGGCCCCACAGACTGATCCATGTTAGCACCAAGCAGGGGTTGCTGCTTTTATCTTTTTGGTGCGGGATGGCAGTGCATGCCTGCTGCTGTCACACATTTGGTTTGAGATGGGGGGCAAAGCCCACTCACTGAGCAGCTCCCTGCACCCCTGGAGACCTGTGCAAACCTGTTGTGTCCCTCCCTGTCCATGCAGAGCTGAAGCAGATCACCTGGCTGAGCACCGTGGGGCTGCTGATGGTGATCTTCGGGGACTGCCTGAGGAAGGCGGCCATGCTTACGGCTGGCTCCAATTTCAACCACATTGTTCAGAATGAGAAATCTGACACCCACACTTTGGTGACAAGTGGGGTGTACGGGTGGTTCCGGCACCCGTCCTACGTGGGATGGTTTTACTGGAGTATTGGAACACAGGTACTGTATCCAGCGTGCTCAGATTCGTTTGTGTCACGACTGCACTCTTTGTTCTCAATGCTGCCCATGCTGTGATGGGATGCAGACAGCACCTGGTGCTGGGCATGGATTCTGCTGCCTCCCACTGGCACACAGGAAATCAGGAATCCCTGAGTGCTCTGCCCCATGTGGTCTTTGGGAAGATCTTGTTCCCTTAATTTTCTCTGTGCAGTGAGGAGAGGTGGTGGAGCCAGGGTTTTGACGCACAATCCCCTTGCAGGCTTGAGGTGTTGTGATTTGCTGCTGGTCTAAAGCTGATAACCAGAGTTTTCTGTATCCCTGTGGTCAAAATGCCTTCCCTGAGTGGTCAGACTCAACCTGGCTCCTGCCAAACACCAGTCCTGTGCTTGAGGGCAAGGAAACTCCCTGACTAGAGGGCCAGCTGTGGCTGAGCCTCAGCTCAGTGCTGCTGTAGCTGTGTGCTCTTGTGGCTGGCTGGGTGCTGGCATTGGCTTGTGTTTCTTTGGAGAGAGTCCATAAGGGTGGTACGTGGAGCTTTTGAGAGCTGGGGCAGTGAAGCCAGTGCTGCCTGTGCGCTGCCTCCTTCATTCTGGGGAGAAACTAGTGCTTGTGAAGTTTCACAGGGAGTGTTGGGGTATTTTCTTTTTCATTGTTACTGGAGGGGGATAAGCTGTGGGGCCTTGGGTTCTTGAGGGGATGCTCACCAGCAGCATCTGTTCCAGGTGTTGCTCTGCAATCCCATCTGCGTGGTGGGCTATGCACTGGCGTCCTGGCGCTTCTTCAGGGAGCGGATCGAGGAGGAGGAGATCACACTCATTCACTTCTTTGGAGAAGAGTACCTGGAGTACAAAAGGAAGGTGCCATCGGGTCTCCCTTTTATTAAAGGAGTCAAATTGGAACTGTAACATGGGCAAAAACCAGGCTGGCTGAGCAGACGCCCGGCTCCTGCTGCGCCCAGTGCCTGTGTGGCGCCAGCGTCGGGAGGTGCCTGTTGGTATTTCCCGGCCACCCAGGAGGAGCTGCTGGAGGGCTGCAGCGTTGGGCAGCCTGCTGGGTCACTCGCAGATCAGAACCTCGTTCCTCCTCCTTGAGATCAGTCCTTCGTTGCACATTCAGGGATCTTCCAGATAACTTAGCCTGTAGTGATCCTAAAGAGAATGAATCCTGCCTGCAGCAGCTGAATTGTCTTGGAACGCCTCTGGAACTGATTCTACCAGAAAACAGCACTGCCCTCCTGGCCCTGGGTGGGGAAGGTGCTAGGCAGCAGATTGTTCCTGTTGCGTAATTCGATTTTAAAGCTTTCTGACCTCGTGAGCCCGGTGACACGACTTTAATCTCCTCGGGCCAAACTCCTTGAGCTGGCACTGGGGCGTCTGAGGGAGCAACCTCCAGCTCTGCCTGCCCTTGAAGCACCAGAGTGCCGGCAGCATGGTACCACTCAATTCTTTCTAGGCCTTGGGGTTTGCAGTGAGGCTTCTGCTGCTCCCCTTGTGCTGCTGGATCTCAGCACCTCTGGGCCCTCTCCTTGTCCCTTGGATGCTGCTGCGGATGCAGTGTCACTGCTCCAGCCGCTGCCACCTGCTGCCACCTCTGTTCCTTCTTCCTGCTTCCAAATCACGCTGCTTCCTATCCTGCCAGGCTGCCTCCGTCTTGCAGAGATCCCAGGATTTTGGGTTGTGAAAGAGCCACAGCTGCCAGGCTTGCTAAGGGCTGTAGTCCCTGAGGTCCTCCCCTGCTCTTTTGGGCAAAAGCTGTGATGTTAGGGCAAGTAGGAGATGCTTCTAGGGAAATCTCCAACCAGGAGAAGAGTTGGGCTAGCTAACGCTCTTTTATAGTAACCATTTGGAAATGGTTCCCACTGAGCTGTGTGGTATAACTTTGTTGTTATATACCAAAGAGGTTCACTGTTTTCTTGAGTTCTACATTATTCTTCCTTGCTGGAATGGAAATGAGTTGCTTGTCAGTTCATGCTTGGAGCTTGTGGTGTTCCATGGGGAAGGTGCTGCGGTACGGCTCAGGAAAGGGCACTTGGTGACAATAGCTTGGGTTTGGGTTTAGGTTTTCTTTTTTTATATTAAAAAAAAAGAAAAAGAGAAAACATTGTCAGCTTCTGTCTGGTTATTTGAAGGTCTTTTGAGGTGCTGTTGGCATAATGGAAACTGGAATCCTTTATAATTCCTGGTGGGTTCTCAGAACACACCAGCGCTGCACCGAGGCACGATTGTGACTCAGTGACTTGTGGGGTTGTGCAGCCACAGGGATAAGGCTGACCCTAACCCTAACCCTGACCCTCCATTTCTCCCTGCTGAACTGATGCAGAGTCCATCCTCCACTGGGTTTGCTTGATCACAGAGCATCTGTCTGATGCCCTTGCTGCTGACTTGACCTTTGCTGAGCGGGGTTTTGGCTTGGGAGAAAAGAACAAAGATGAAAACTCACCAGTTGGAGAGTGCTGATCTGTGCTGGGCACTCGGAGGCTCCCACTTGGGCTGTTCTTGCCTCCAGAAAGCACTGGTTGCAGCCAGTGGTGCCTCGAGTGGGTTAATCTGTAAGCAATTTTTTTGTAGGCAGTAATATTCCTGCTGTGCCCTTGATCAAAGGAACTTTGGAACAAGTAATTGTCACTTGGGTTTGATGTGCTGTTTGACAACAGAAACAAAGCCTCATTCCCAGATTGTTCTTCATAGTAAATTAACCTTGATCCTAATTTTGCAAGTGCTGGTTCCAGCTGTGCAGGCTCTGTCCAAGCAGGATGTGTTGGCACCGAAAGAAAGGGATAAACTTCACCTGAGCAAAACCTTCAGTGTCTCTTGAAGCTTTTGAGACCAACAGCTTCTCTTAACCTTTTCCCAAATCCTGTGACCAGAAGCTCTGTGAGGAGACAGCAGCTTACTGGGTGTGGGGAAGGCATGTAAAGTTTTAGGGAAAAGCTGGAGTAAACTCTGAAACCCTGCCCTCTGTGCCACAGTGATTGGTGAGTTCTTAGTTCCCACATGTGCAGGGAACCTCTAGAGCAGCTGTTCCTGCCACCCGGTCCACGTTGGTGTGTGGCTGCCCAGAACTTCACAGGATGCTCCGTGTACCCCTGGCCCTGCCCTGCACACCAGGAATTGTTATTTTTCCCCATAATTTGCCGATGTTGTGGTTTTAGGAGCTGGACACTGAGCCAGCAGATGCCTTTTGTCAGCACTGCAGAACCACGCAACATGGACAACTGCACCCTTTTATTTCACTCTGACACACGCAAGGAAGAGCACAGAGTTTTTCAGAAGCAAGTCCACCTGAGGCCTTTGTATATGCTGCAGACATGGCTGCCTGGGCCGTTTCCTGCCCTGGCTTGTGGCACTGGGCAAGAGGAGCTGGTCAGTGGCTGGGGCATGGTTCTGCCCAGCAGCTCTGCCACGTGCCCAGCACTGGGCTCTACAGTACCGGCTCTTTCGGGGTAGCAGTCTCTGCTCCGCTCTTCTGCTGGCCTCTGCAGCAGTCTTTGTTTTTTGGGGAGGGGTCTCCAGGGGTGTCCCTGGGTATGAAGCCCTCCCCGGGGCTGGCTGAAGCCCCCTTGTTGCTGCCAGGTGAGGCATCCCTGGGGAAGGGAAGACACCTTGACAGGGTCACTGTCTGGGAAAGGGCATGGGAGGAACTTGGCACTCAGGTGCTTGCTGCCACCTACCTTGGCACCACTTCCTCATTGTCACAGATCTTGAGCAGCATCTGGGCCTGCTCTTCTCTGGGCTCCTGTGGCTCCTGCAGCCTGTAGCAGGATGGGTGTGAGCCATGAGCTATGTCCCCCCTGGCCCTGAAAGTCCCTGCACCTCTCACCTGGGCTCCAGCCGCTCCTTCACTTTGGCGATGGAGCGGACGTAGGGCGCAATCTGCTTGGTGATGGTGCTCAGGCAGCTGTTCTCCTGCCGCAGCTGCAGCAAGTCATGGAGCTGGGCTGGGGGCGAGAGGAGTGGGCTGGGACACTGCCACCCCCACAGTGCGGGCACAGGGGGCATGGGGAGGGAGCGTGGGGTCACCAGTACCTTCATAGATCTCCTGCTCGTTTGCTACCCGCTGGTAGGTCTCCTCCCAAACCTGGAAGGAAGAGAGGGAGCCGGGCAGTCTGCGGCAGTACGGCACAGAGGGGCCCTGCTCTGCCAGGATGTGCCAGTTGTACCTCCTCAAAGACGCTGCGCATCATCTCCACGGCGGAGTAGTGAGCTGCGATCTGCACGTCCATCTGCAGCGACTTCTGCAGGATCTCGCTCATGATCTCTGACTTGATGAGAGAGTGATGCTTGGTGAGGTCACGGTGCAGCTCCTGCACCTGGTCCTTCAGGCCCTGGATCTCCGTCTGCAGCATCTGGGGGAACCAGGGGGCACAGCCACATGAGCAGCACCAACCTGGCCCGTCCTGTCCTGTCCCATCCTGCTTGGGCCCGTGCTCCCTACCCGGTAGGTGTTCTCGTAGTTGCGGCAGTGCTCAGCAAAGGGGGTCTCTCGTCCCTCAGCCAGCAGCACCTTGGTGCTGATGTACCGGTGCATCGTTGGCTTCTTCACCATGGGGCCGGTGGACATTTTGTCACTGGTGGGGGGGCAGCTGGGCACCATGAGGGTCTTGGAGCATTGGCCACCGGGGAGCCTGCATGGAGAGGTGACAGTGACGTGCTGCAGGTGAGCAGCAGTGGGGGTGAGGTGCCAGGGACCGTGCTGCCAGCTCAATCCCACTCCCCCTTGGTCCCCTCCGCTGGGATGCACTGGTCCCACATGTCCCTTCCCTCACCCAAGCACAGGGGTTCAGTCAGAGGTGCCTTATGTTGCCCCAAAAATCATATTTCTGCAGGCTGCTCTCCGGATTCTGGCAGTTTTGGAACCAGCTGTGGCAGTGAGAAGCCAGGAGCTGAACCCAGCACCCTCCAGTTTCTAAAGGGTGGGATATAGCTCACTCTCTCACCGCTGGTATCTCCTGGCCCCTTGGCAGGCACTACTGCCCCTGTGTTCTCCCCCATCCCATGGTCTCCCCGTGCTAACCACCACCACCATTGGTCCTACCGTGCAGCGCCGTGCTCCCCCTGCCCGTGCTGGGGCCAGCAGCCCCCAGGAGCTCAGCCACCCTGCAGTGCCAAGCCTGGCTGGGGGCGAGGAGCGGTCCCCATGGGGCGGCAGCGCCCGTTTGTCCTCTCTGTCTGGGAGGGCCTGGCAGGGCCTGTGCTGCTGTGACATCAACAGGCCTAAATATATCCCTGGTGAAGAATGGCCGAGCACTTCTCTGAAATTCTGATAAAAATAGTGGCGGGCAAAGAGGCTGTGGCACCACGGGCATGTGGGCGAGCAGGAGCTGGCCCAGGTGGAGCACCCGTGGAGAGGGGGCAGAGCCCTCCAGGGAGCGTGGCAGGGGCCGGGCTGGGGAACAGAGTGAGGCTTAACCAGGCCCCCAGCTGCCAACCCTGCTGCTGCCCGCCCCTCTGCCATCCACCCCACTTCCCAGAAGTGTCACTTGAAGCCTGTTGTTCATCAGTGCAGCTGTGCCTGTGCTGTCCTGGTACCCCTGCAGAGGTGACAGGCTCAAGGGCAGCAGCAGGGGCAAGGCTGGCATGGTGAGATGCTGAGGGGACTGTGCAGTGTGGCACGTGGCAGGGGACACAGTAGCACATGTGCCTTGGGTGCAATCCTAGCACCTCACATGTTTGTGCCAGTGATGCCAGGACCGATGCCACCAGCGCTGCCCACCACGGAGCGGCGGGGGCTGAGCATCAGGAGGGGCTCCAGGCAGCGGGCGAACTCTGCCCGGTACTCGCTGTTGATCTGGGGGGCAAGAGAGGAGAGTGCGGCTGGGCTGGGGCAGAGCCGGCAGCTGGCACTGCCCACAGGCACTGCAGGCAGGGCTCTACCTTGCTGGTCTGGGCCGGCCGCAGGCGGTGTGGCAGCTTGACGATCCTCTGCAGCCTCTCCATCAGTTGCTGAAAGGCAGCGATGAAGCATGGTGAGGGGTGCCCAGCACCTTGCCCATGAGCTCAGCACTGCTGCAGGACGCTCCAACCACCCCTGCAGTCCTGGCAACACTCACATAGCCCAGGTCCAGGAATTCGGCTTTGTTGGCAGAGCTCAGGAAGGCCGAGCAGGTCACCAGGTGGACCTGTGTGTATGGAGGGGGTCTGTCACTGCCTGGCTTTGGTGTCAGGATGTCCCTGCCTGGTGTGAGGCCCTACCTGCAGGGTGGGCAGCAGGGAGGCAAGGTGGGCGAGCTGCTCCTTGAATGCCTTCTCCTTTTCCTCGTGCTGGCTGCAACAGAGCAGGGCATGGCACAGCTTTTGCAAGACCCAAGGGGAGCCATCCAGCGCCAGGCATCCCAAAACACCTTGGGAAGGTGAGACAGCCCTCAGACAGGGCTGAGACCATGGTCTCTCACCTCTGCACAGCTTTCAGGAGCGTCTTTTTCCTCTCAGAGAGCTGCTCCTGCAAATGGCACAGCCGCCCTGTGTCCTGCAGCCACCCCAGTCCCCTCCCACTGCCCTGGCTCTGTCCCGCGGGCACAGGGCTCGATGTGCAGGTGACTGCCTCGCACCTGCATGCGGCTGAAGAGGGAGTTGATGGCCGCCTCCTCCTCGCTGGCACTGTTACGAACCTCCTCGATCATGGCCTTGAGCAGGACAATGGCCTCACGCGTGGAGGTCTGCAGTTCCTTCACAGCCTGCCCGGGCGGCGGGGCAGCTGCAGTGCAGGGGACAGCACTGCACCCCCTTGCCACCCCCACACCCCCCGGCCCTGCCCACCATCACTGCCTGGTCCAGCCGCTGGCAGCCCTGCATGTACGCCGTCTCAATGTCGATGCAGTGTGCCCGGCTCTCCCTGCAGGCACAGACATCAGGGGAAAGCACAGGATGGGGCCGCAGCGAGCGTGGGGCTGGGACTACTCACCCCTGCATGTCCCTGAAGCAGTTGATGCAGAGCATGGACTTCTTCTCGGTGGAGAACATGATGTAGGGCTCCTCGTGCAGTGCTGCAGGGGACAGGGAACATGACATTGCCTGGCACGGCGCAGTGCAGCATAGCATGGCACGGGGCAGCCTGGCGTGGCACTCACGGCACTTCTTGTGGATGTCTTTGGTGCGCTTGGAGAGGGAGACGATCTCGTGGCGGGTGAACATCCTGGCACGGTGGGTCTCCTCGCGGCATGGGGCACAGAGGGGCTGCCCACAGGTGTTGCAGAAGTACATGGTGTCCAGCTCCTGTGTGAGGGGACAGAGCTGGTGGCCAGCATGGTCCTGGCAGGGGTCCCTACCCACCCTGCCAGTCCACCCCGCTGCCCTCACCGCCTTGGTGCAGCACCGGTCGCAGTTGGCACACTGCACGTCCTCCTCGCTGTCGGCTGAGCTGTCCACCAGGAACTGCAGGAGCCGGTCCACGGGGGGCAGCCCCGTGCCTCCCCTCACCACTGAGGGGTGCCTGCAGGGATGAGACGGGGACAAGGATAGGGACACCCACGCGGGCCAGCAGGGCAGCTTTGGGGAGGCAGGGAGCAGTGCTGTGCTGAGCTGCCAGCCCTGTGCTGTGCCCCAGTCCTGGTGTGCCCCAGGCAGGGCCGTCCCTTACCCGCAGAGTGGGCAACGCAGGCGACCGTCGCTGGCACGGCCTCGCAGGCAGCTGGCGCAGAAGTTGTGGTAGCAGTCGAGCAGGCAGGGGTGCTGGTAGGGCTCGTGGCAGAGCAGGCACACCAGCGGGTGGCAGTTGGCCTTCTCCAGCTCCGAGCAGCTCCCCAGTGGGGAGAAAATGCCACCCGCCATCTGTGGGGTTGAGAGCCAAGCCCTGTGTCCAGGGACCCCATGTGGCACCAGTTTGTGAGAGCACTGTGGCTGCTACAGAAAGGACAAATCCTGTCCCAGGGCCTGTGAGCTGCTGACTATTTTTAGGTTATGAGCTGCATGGCACGAGGCTGCCCCCAGGGCACCCCTTCCTCTGGTATCACAGGCTGGGGGCTGCAGCGCTGGGTCAGATGGTCCCCACAGCGAAGTGTCCCCGTGATGTGTGTCCCCCAAAGCAGGAGCATCCCCTGGGATGGGCTGTCCCCTCCAAAGGAGCATCCCCTGCAGCAGAGCATCCCCCAGGACAGGGGTGGGGGTTCCTCCATGACAGGGTGTCCCCCCGGAGGAAGCATTGGGGTGTCCCCTGCCCAGGGATGTGCCCTACGGTGGCAGCCTGGCAGTGAAGGCAGCCAGGTGCCCCACGTGCCGGGAGTCCCCGTTCTGGGCACAGGTGTGTCCTGGCCAGGTGAAGGCTTTACCTCTCCCTGTCTGTAAGTCGGGGGATCCGAGCCGAGCTGTGCTGCTGCTCACCGTGTGCCGGCAGGAATGAGAGCGATGCCGAGGCGGCAGGACCCTGTGACGTGAGGCCCCCTGGCACTGCTGATCTGCTGCCACGCCACGGCCCAAAAATAGCCCCGTGCGCTCCTCGGGGCCCTGCGGCGGGGACAGACACGGCACTGCGTAGCCACCCAGGCTGCGGGGACATGGGCATCTGCATGGCCTGGTGATAGCCCGCAGGAGGTGCGGGGATCACCCAGTAAGCACCGAGGCGCCCCGCGGTGCTGGGACACCCCGTGTGCGGTGAGGAGCCCCGGGGTGTGGGGGATCACCCCATGCGCAGCGAGGCTCCCACTGTGCAGGGTAACTGCGAAGTGAGGAGCCACAGAGTGCGGAGGTCACTCCGTGAGCAGTGAGGTTCTCGGGGTGTGGAGGTCACTCCGTGTCCGGTGATGCTCCCGGGGTGCGGGGCTCACTCTCACTCCGTGCACAGTGATGCTCCCGGGGTGCGGGACTCACTCCGTGTCCGGTGATGCTCCCGGGGTGTGGGGGTCACTCCGTGTCCGGTAATGCTCCCGGGGTGGGTGGGTCACTCCGTGCACAGTGATGCTCCCGGGGTGCGGGACTCACTTCGTGTCCGGTGAGGTTCCCGGGGTTCGGGGATCACTCCGTGTCCGGTGAGGTTCCCGGGGCCGGGGGTCACTCCGTGTCCGGTGAGGTTCCTGGGGTTCGGGGGTCACTCCGTGTCCGGTGACGCTCCCGGGGCCGGGGGTCACTCCCTGTCCGGTGATTCTCCCGGGGCCGGGGGTCACTCCGTGTCCGGTGATTCTCCCGGGGTTCGGGGGTCACTCCGTGTCCGGTGACGCTCCCGGGGCCGGGGTCCCCCCGCGGGCGGGGCGGGGTGCAGGGCACGCGCCCCGCACGTGCGCTCCCGCGCTCCGGAGGCTCCGCCCCCTCTCCCGGCCGCACCGGCCGCTCGCGCCCCACAGACCACGCCCCCATATAGCCCCGCCCACAGCCCGGCCCCCGCGCTCGCCCCGCCCCGCCAGGCATCACTGTCCGCTCGCAGGCTCCCTGCGCGGATGGGACCGGAAGCGATCGACGCCGTCGGCGCTCGGCTGGGACGGCCCGAGCGCGGTTGTGCGCAGGCGCGCGGGGCGCGCTCCCTTTCTGCCTCGCGCGGAGCCGCCATGGCGCCCGCGGTGAGTGAGCGCGGGACCGGCACCGGCCGCCACCTCCCCGAGCGTCCCCCCGCCGCCACCGCGGCACCCCCCGCCCCGCCCCGAGCCCCCGCACCCTCCGCCGCCCCGCCGCGTGTCCCAGCCCCGCCGCCGGCCCCCGCCCGCTATTCTCCGCGTGGGGCCGGGCCCGGCCCGCGCCTTCCCGGGGTCCCACGCGACGCCCGCCGCCCATCCGGCTCGTGGAGGCGGGCGGCGGGCGAGCCCCGTCCCCACCGCGCTGTTCCCGGTCTCCATCCATGCCTGGGCCCTTCCCCTCTCCGCCAGCCCGGAGCTCGGCCCGGCCCCTCCCCGCCGTCCCTCACGGCGCTCCCTCTCCCTTTCTTTCTCACTCACCCTCACTCTCTTTCCCCCTGCAGCAGAAGAAGCCTGCGGCGAAAGGTGGCAAGAAAAAGAAGCAGGTTCTGAAGTTTACGCTGGACTGCACGCACCCCGTCGAGGATGGCATCATGGACGCCGCCAACTTTGTGAGTTCGGGGCCTCCCCGGGGGGGCCGTGGTGGCTCCGCCGCCCTCGGGGCCCTTCCCAGGGTGATGCTCCGCTCCCAGCGGCCCCGAACATCCCCGGCTATGCCTCGGCTCTGCCCTGCTTTCTTGAGGCCATCCCATGGGCAGAGGAAGAAGGAGTGCTGGGGTTGGGGATGAGGTTGGGTCTGGGACACTTTGTATCCATCTCTGCTGGGTGAGTTTGTGTCGTGGCAGGGCTGTACCAGGCCACGGATGCTGCAGTTTGGGGTCATGAACCTATGCCCATCCAAACATCACTCCAATGGGCCTTGGCGAGCCTGGGGCTGAGGGGAGCTCAGAGAAGCCTGACCCCACTGTCCTGGCTGTCCCCTTGGAGGGCAGGAACATCCCCACCATGTTATGTCCAGGCCTGAGCACGTCACCCAGGTGTGGCTTTGATGGGGTGGCTTAGCCTGGCCTGAGGAGGGGGCTCTCCCGAGCTGTGGGGACACTGGTGTGTGTTCCCCAGCTCCAGAGCACCAGGCACGAGCCAGCCTGTGGGGGCTGTGCCTGGCTGGAGCTGTGGCCCCGGCTCACGGCCGTGTTCCTCCTGCAGGAGCAGTTCCTGCAGGAACGGATCAAGGTGAACGGCAAAGCGGGAAACCTGGGCGGGGGCGTGGTGACCATCGAGAGGAGCAAGAGCAAGATCACGGTCACATCAGAGGTGCCCTTCTCCAAGAGGTGAGGTGGGGCAGGCCAGTCCCGCTGGGCCCTTGCTCAGGGCTGCAGATGGCCCTTGGCAGGGGATGACCGGTGTGCACTGAGAGCCTGTGGGCAGGAGGGGCTGGCAGGGAAGAGATGTCTCAGGGCAGGAGTTGTGCTGGCATTTCTGCTACCTGGCGCTCGCTGAGTGGCTGCTCTTCCCAGATGATATATGAGACAGGAATGTGTTTGATATTCCAGCTGGGAAGGCTGCCGGGCTGGGCAGTGAGGGGGCCTGCAGCCAGAAGGTGCTGAGTGGAGAATTTAGGGGTATCTGCAGACAAGGTCTCTCAGGTTGTTCCCTTCATCTTGTGGGGCTTTGGTCCTCCTTGGGCCGACGTCGGCAAAGTGTGGTTGTGCCAAGGTGTCCCTGATTGTTGCCCTCGTCCCGTGGTGCTCTGCCCGCTTCTCCCGGCTGCCTGTCCTTGGGCTGGCATCGGCCAACCGGGGTTGTGCCATGGCTGAGGTGGCTCAGGAGCTGGCTGGGAAAAGCAGAGCTGTGTGGGTGGTAGGCGTGCCCTGCCCTGTGAGCGCCTGCCTTTCTCCCAACGCTGTTGCTCCACGTTGCTGCCCCACCTGGCACATCCCAGCAGCGGGTATCCATCCTCCCTGTGGAGATTCCCTCTGGGGTGGGTACCAGGCACTGGGGTCACAGCCTTGCTGGGGCAAGAACGATCTCCCAGGATCTGTGTCATGGCACTGTGGTGTGAATCCCCTGGTTGCAATGTTTCCTGGAAGGAGCTTTGCTAGGAAATGGCCAGTGGGGTGTGTTGGTCCTGCTGGAGGTGGGAGCCCATGGGAATAAAGATTTATTAGCCAAAATGCCACCTGGGGGGTGGCAGGGGCCAGAGGGGCACCACTGTCAGCCATGCCTCTCCCACAGGTACCTCAAGTACCTGACCAAGAAGTACCTGAAGAAGAACAACCTGCGGGACTGGCTGCGCGTGGTGGCCAACAGCAAGGAGAGCTACGAGCTGCGCTACTTCCAGATCAACCAGGATGAGGAGGAGGAGGAAGAAGAGGATTGAGCCCCGCCGCCGCTGACGGCCATTTTGTACAGTTTCACTTTTCTGCAATAAACAGCGGCAGAGTTGTTCATAGCCCGCGCTCGGTGGCGGCTGCGTCTCCGGGGGTCGCTTTGGGGGGATTTCGGGGTTTTCGGGGAGCGGCGGAGGGGGGTGTGGCCGGGGGCGTGGCTCGGGCGATGGGAGGCGTGGCAGGGGGCGTGTCTCCCCGGGGGGCGGGGCCGGCTCTCGCCATCTTGGCGCGGAGCGGCCGCACCCGGCTCGGCCCCGGCGCTCGGCCCGGGGCGGGCGCTGCCCCGCCCGGCATGCGGGGCCCGGCGGCCGCCCGGGAGCTGCTGGACGACGCGGACAACGAGGAGGACGTGTCGGGTAGGCGGCGGCGGGCGGGGGGGCACGGGCGGGGCAGTGGCATCGCTCCCATCGGTCCGGCCGTGCCGCGGGCGATCCCCGCTGTCCGCGCTCCGCGGACCGGAGCGGTCTGTGCCGGGTCCTCCTCAGTAGCCGGTTCTTTCCCCGGCCGTGCCTGGAGGCCGGCTGGTTCCCCCGGGCTGGGCTTGGTGCAGCGATGCCCACCCTGTCAGACCTAAACCAGCACAGCATGAATCAGTGAATCATGGAATCACAGGATGGTTTGGATTGGGAGGGATCTTAATCCACCCAGTTCTACCCCCTGCCATGGGCAGGGACACCTTCCGCTAGAGCAGGTTGCTCCAAGCCCCGTCCAACCTGATCCTGAACACTTCCAGGGATGGAGCATCCAGAGCTTCTCTGGGCAAGCCGTACCAGGGCCTCTCAGAAGTCGAGAGAGCAATATGTCCTGACCACTCCAAAGGGGTGTTGCTGTGTGAGCTCATAAATCAAAAATAAAGACATAGGCCTAAAGCTCTGTGGAAACTGGCTGGGATGCACTGGGTTTGGCGAGATAATGATGGGGAGGTGTGCATTAGCATCAGTGCCTCTGCCCAGGGCCTGAGCTGGTGTGAGCAGCCCAGAGCAACCTGGCAGCTGTGGCACCCATTTTCCTCATGACCCCTTCCTGCTCTCCGCTGACTGTGTTTCTGTGAGCCCTGCCTGGGGATCAAGAAAGGTGAGAGCCAAGGGCTCCCCCGGTGTCTGCAGGCCCAGGTCAGCAGGAGCAGCAGCACACGGGGTGTCCCCATGTCCATCTCTGAGAGCTGCCCACACCTCCGTGCTGGGTGTGAGTGGCAGGAGGATCTGGGCATGGGAAGAGCTGGTGCTGCTGGGCAAGACCCTTGAGGGGCACCAGTGGGGCAAGCTGCCAGTGTGAGGGTCTGCAGGAGAGGCCACAGAGCTCTGTGTCTTGTGGCCTGAAGCTGCTGCTCAGGTGTGCTCCTCTGTCAGGGTGAGCATGGTGTCCTGTGCCTGTTGCAGTCTGTCCATGTGAGCTGTCCCTTTTGTCCCCAGAAGAAGATGATGGGGTGCTGGAAGGATTGGATGAGTTTTTTGCAGAAGACCAAGTTGTGGTACAGAAAAAGAAGAAATCCAAGAAGCTGAAAGATGGCAAGGCTGCCAAAATCAAGAGGAGGAAGAAGGAGGTAACACTGCATTTTCTCACACTGGGCTGAGGCTCTTCAGCTGTGGTGCAGAGGCAGCAGCTCAGAGTGCTGCTGGCAAGCACCTCTTGGGTCTCTGTGGATGGAAAGAAGAGTCATTATTGGGGTTTTCCCTCACTGAGCAGGTGCTCTCCCAGCCTGGGGAGGTGACCCTCTTGCCCCTGGTGTATCATTCCCAGCTTGGCTGCTCAGGAGTGGCAATGTCCCCTGCCAGTGGCCTCTGGGGAGCAGCTGGGGGGAGAAGGGGCCTCCATGGCTCCTGGCAGTGATGCAGGCACCTACCCCACAGGAGCAGCTCGGCTCTCGTGGGTGCACTGGTGTGTGCAGTGGTACTGTCTGGCCCCCTGTGTTGAGGTCCTCCTGCCCATACCACAGTGCAGCATCTGGGGACAGCAGTAAATCTTGCTGGCATGTGCTGCACCACCACGGCATCTGGGGCTCATGTTCCAAGGAGGGAGATGCAAACCACCATGCTGGGACATGGCTGGGGCAGGGCTTCGAGGGTTCTGTGGGTGCTGGTGTTGGCTGCACTCATTCTACCTGTGTGCAAGTGAGGTGGTCCAGGGGCCTCGAGGACTTGGCACATGGAAGGGCTCTCGGGCCTTCTGTAGGAAAACCAAGGTGAGGATTTGTGTCCTCAAGGGTCAGGCCTGAGGCTGCACTGGAGGTGTGCTGCTGGGTCGAGAAGGCTGTCTGGCACTGCTCCCAGAGCCCAGCTCACTGGTGCTGTGCCACATGGGCTCTGCTTCCTGCTGTCCCATCCCCAGGCAGTGCTGGACATGAGGACAGGAGCAGACGTCTTGTGTGCTGGCCCTTTTCCTGCCTAAATGTAGACAGGCTGCTGGGAAGAAAGGGCGAGCAGTGACGGTTCCTCAGCCCCCCAGTTCCCTCGCTGGGGCTGGGGAGAAGCTGCTCACCCAGCACAACTGGGCACGTCCCCCCCTTGCCAGGGGAGCTGTAAACAGATCTGCTGGATGAGGTATCACACTGAAATGCTTGTGCTACAGGTAGTACTGAGATGAGCTGCTGGTTTAAAGACAGGTGATTCCATCCTGCACTGCCTCTTGCTGTCGTGGCCCCAAGGAAGCTTGTTTCTGTCGTGGCCGTGGTGATGTTCTCTTTCTGCAGATACCACACGGGCTCTCTGCCCCCTCTACCTCTCCCATTCTTAGGCACAATTTTTTCCCTATGCTGTTTTCTGGGAGGGGTAAAATAAAACACAACTCCAAGGTATTTTCACCTCTGCCCCTTTGCTGTTGCTGCTGACCTGCCTGAGCCCTGCAGCTGTGTGTGCTGAGCTTGGCTGCTGCCGAGCTGGGGATGGGGAGGAAATAACAGGCTGAGAGCCCCCATTTTTTAAAATTAATGCCTCGTATGGGCAGCTCTAATCAAGTTCCACCTGTGGGAGACTGTGCCCTCATCTGTCAAGGCCAGGGAGAAGCTGGTGCTGGAGCTGTTGCTTGGCATGGAGCAACAGCCCGGCTGCCCTCGGGGTCAGGGGGTAAAAGATGGAGGACCTTGAATGGGGCTTCCTTTTCCTGAACTTCTCCAGAGTTGTGGGGGCAGATGAGCCTTACCCCTGCTATAGGGAAGTGCAGGCCTTGGTGTGAGGCCAGTGCCGGTGCCCGCTGCAGTCCCCGGGCTTCATCGGGGCTGCCACGCCGCACTGCCGCGGGAATTCGCCGGCACCAGCCGCAGTGGAGCTGGAGGCGACGCACGAATCGGTGCTGCAGCCCCGCGGAAAAAAATCCGCACGGAACAGCCGGGCTGTGGCTGGAACCTCAGCACAGGCAGATGAAGGTCCTTGGCAGGGAAGGCGGCGGAGAGGGAGATTCAACCTGTACTGCAGCAGTTCCCATGGAAACCAATTATCCTGTGCCCAATTCCAGCTGTTCCGAACTCCGCTGAAGGAGCGGCGCGGGCTGCTCCGAGCCGGGAGGGACCGGCCAGCCGGGAGGGAGCCCCAGCAGCCCCGGGCATCAGCGGCTGGGGCCGGGGCGGTGGCTCCGGGCAGGAGGGGCAGAGGGAAACGGGATTGGGCTGGCAGGGCTGGGCGCTGTGCTGGCTGGAGCCGGTCCCTCAGCCCCAGCGAGCCCTGGTGCTTCTCAGTGCCCCGAGGGACCGCGTGGCATCTAGAAGGACCTGGACAAGTGAGGAGGGGGCCTGTGGGAACCTCGTGCAGTTCAACAAAACCATGTGCAGGTGCTGCACCTGGATCACGGCAACCCCCGATATCAATCCAGGCTGGGCGATGAGCAGATCGAGGCAGCCCTGCTGAGGAGGATTTCGGTGTGCTGGTTGGTAGGAGGCTGGACCTGCCCTGACCGTTTTGGCAGCCCAGGAAGTTACCTGAGTGCTCTGCCCAGCAGGCAGCCACATTCCTTTGGATGGTGATTAATTGTGTTACCGTCAGTGTTGTGCAGTGGGTTGTGACCTCTCCAGAAATAAACAAAAATATCCCCTGGGCAGTCCCTGCTCCGGCTCTTCCAGCACAGTGTAGCCTTCAAAGCCTGCTCCTTTCTGACTGTGGGGAAGCAGAATGCATCCGTCCGCTGGAGATGGGCAGTTTCATGTTGGAGGAGAGTGAAGTGGGGAAAGGCTTGTTCTTCATTGTCCCTTTCTGTTTTAGGGGAGCAATGATGAGATCTCAGAAAATGAAGAGGAGATCGAGGAGAAATCAGAAAGTGAAGGGAGTGACTATTCTCCCAACAAAAAGAAGAAGAAAAAACTGAAAGACAAGAAGGAGAAAAAGCCAAAACGGAAGAAGAAGGATGAAGAGGAGGATGACAATGAGGATGGAAGTTTAAAGGTACAAAAGACTTCTTTACTCTGAGCTGGTCCTAGTGCCTGAAGCCAGGCTTGCACAAGGGGAGTTGAGGGTTTCATGAGAAACCCTTGGGTTTGGCAAGGATGAGGTTGCAGGTGAATGACTGGGACAGGAGAAATTCTATTTCCTTGGTACTTACCTTGAGTGCAGGGAGAAGTTGAGTTTCTTGGAGCTGTGAAACCTGCCAAGACCTTGTATAGTGTTACATGGTGGGGAGCATTTGCATGGTGTCATGTTAATTTGTTTCTTGGGACTGCATGAAGCATTAATTTGTTAAATGCTTGCGTGTGCTATTTCATAAATCCCAGAAACAAATCCCTGCATATCACTGACTAGGGAGTTATGGAGCACATGACAGAGCCAGCCTTGTGCTGCTCATTTGCAGAGCCGTGGCTGTTTGCGTTAATGATGACTCTCTAAATCTCCAGGAGCCCAAGAGCTCAGCCCAGCTCATGGAGGAATGGGGTCTCGATGACGTAGATTATGTTTTCTCAGAAGAGGATTACCATACTCTGACGAATTACAAGGCTTTCAGCCAGTTCCTCAGGTAGGGAACTGTGGACCTGGTGGTTGAGGTTTGGGCATTGCTCAGTCAGCAGATGAAGTTGTGAAGTCAATTCTGCATCGCCAGCTCCTTGTCGCTTCTTCCTCCCAACTCAGTCCTCAGAACTCCATTTATTTGGAGGATTGACTGGAGACAGCGGAAGCATTTGTCTCTCCTGCTCTCCAAAGCCCCATATTTTGTGTATGCTTACTTGAAAAGTTTAATGAGAAAAAGTGTTAATGAATTTCTGCTTGTACCATGAGCCTTTCAGAGCACAGCAGGTATTTCAGGGAAGGGAGGTCTCTGAGGAGATTTAGGTTTGCCCCCCTTGCATATATTTGCTTAAGGAAGCTCTGGTTTCTGCTGCCTCCCCATGAAACTCCTGCTGGGAGGCACCGGTGCCACATCTTTTGGGCTGAAGCACCAGCATGGTGAGGGCAGGAGCAGACACACAACACAGTGCTGCTAAACGTGGTTCTCCCTCTCCCCTGCCCTGCAGGCCTCTGATTGCCAAGAAGAACCCCAAGATCCCCATGTCCAAGATGATGACGGTGCTCGGTGCCAAGTGGCGAGAGTTCAGTGCCAACAACCCCTTCAAGGGCAGCTCGGCGGCGGCGGCTGCGGCCGCTGTGGCTGCAGCTGTGGAGACTGTCACCATCGCCCCGGCGCTCCCCGCCAGCCCCCAGCACTCTGCCCTGCCCACTGTCATCAGGAAGGCCAAGACCAAGGAGGGCAAGGGTGGGTGCCACTTGTGGGGGGCTGCTCTTGCCAGCGGTGTGAAGCTGCTGCTCTGCCAGCAGAGCTGGCACAAGGCTGCAGAGCACAAGCTTCAACAAACCTGGGAGGAGAAGAGGGTGCCAGAGTGGTGTCTGCAGGTCCCGTTGTCCTTGAGGGGCATGTGGTTCATGAACCATGGCAGATTGAGGCTCTGGGTCTGCTGGATGTTTGGCAGTTTGTGGCAATTAATTAAAGTGAGCAGTAGTGGGAAAGTAGAGGGATCTGCCTTTGTGCCATGTTCTGCCTTGGGAAGTTGCTGTTCCACTGTGCTGGGGGGTGATTTGGGTGACAGTTGTTTGTAGAGTACCAGACAAGTTTTCAATTTCTTCAGGTCCAGGTGTACGGAAGAAAATCAAGGGCTCCAAAGACGGGAAGAAAAAGGGGAAAGGGAAAAAGATGGCAGGCTTGAAATTTCGGTTTGGAGGAATCCCCAGCAAAAGGAAAAAGGGCTCCTCTGTAAGTTTGTGGGGCTTTGGGTCTGGGAGGGAAGTACTGGGACAAGCCCTTGTTGGGGATGGTGCACCCAGCCCATGTCAGGGTGTCACAGCCTCACTTTTGCCCCTCTGTGGGGCACCAGGCCCTGATCAGCACATCCACTTCCACCCGTGTCCAGGTTCAGATTTGTGAGACTCGTGTCTGGCCACAGCTTTTGCTGAAACCACATGACCCTGTTTACTTCCAGCAGTGCGGGTGATAATGCCATCATTTCAGATTTCATTTGCAAAGGAATTCTTCAGGGCTTGCACTGCAGCTGAACCGTGCATCACAGAGAATTCTGGGATGCTTTAATTGCATTAGCAGGGCCTGCCCACGGCAGCTGGAGTCCCGTGGCATTGCCTGGGATGCCACAGCACACTGGGCTCTTCTCAGTGCACCAGTACCAGGCGTATTTCAAGGAGTTAGCAGCATTTAAAAGAACAATTTCCTTAGATAACAAGTGACTGGGAGTGGGGCTCTTCTAGGTGTTGATAATATTAGTCAAACCCCCTCAGCTCACTGTGTTGCAGTTCCAGCTCTAATTTCCATAACACAACCTGTTTGCAAGCACATCCGTGTGTTGAAGGGCAGGAGCCACTCATTGCTGCAGATTTTCAATTGTGTATCACAAAAAATTCCTCCTGTGCTCCAGAGCCACACATTCACCTTCCAGAGAGTCACAAAGAGCTCCTGCAGCTGGAGCCTGAGCACCTGGTTAGGAGTGTGCAGGCTGGGGATTTGCATGCTGGAGTCTCCTGAGTGAGAGTTCAGATGTATTACTGTGTTTTGACTCCATGGAATGCTGGGCCCGTTTTGACTCCTTTCATGCTGTGGGAATGCCAAATGTGAATGCCTGCCTGCATGGACACAGGAGGGATGGCACGGCTGAAATGGGGGTCAAAAGAGAGAGAGGGAGCAAAGCTCTGCCAGGTACTGGAAAAAGGGGCCTCTGGATGCACAGGATGGGAGTATAGGGTTGCTCCTCTCCAGGAAAACACTGTCCCAGCAGTGGAATGACAGCTGGGGTGCCAGCACTTGGACTGGGTGTGCTTTGCTTTTTCCCTCTGCAGAGTGAAGAGGAGGAACGGGAAGAATCCGACTTTGACAGCGCCAGCATCAACAGCTCCTCCATGCGCTCTGAGTGCTCGGCTGGCCTGGGGAAGAGAGGGAAGAAGAGGAAAAAGAAAAAGAGGAGTAGGCCATCCTTTGTACTCTGTTCCTGTTCTGTTTGGATTTCCCTGTTCAGATGGTGCTTCCCTGGCCTGTGCAGCTCTGGGCTGTGTCTGGCACTGGCTCGGAGGCAGAGGATGTGCCTGTGCCTGTGCCTGTCTGTGTGAGTGGAGTGTGAGGTGCTCTCTTGGTGTCCAGGCCCTGCTGCTGGGGGCTCGTGCCTGCAAGGAAGTTTCAGAATTTGTGGGTTTTCCAGGGAAGTGATTTTCTGAGGAACAGCCCCTGGAGAGATGTGGCTTGTGGCAAGCTCCCAGCAGAGCAGGGCAGGCTGTGGGTGAGAAGGTGTGAAGGCGAGGGATGTTTTGTCTGTGTGAGGTGTGCAGTCAGGCAGAGGCAGGTGGCAGGGCTGTGGTAGCATTGCAGGGGTAGGGAGGCATGTGAACCATGGAAAGGATCTGTCAGGATCTGCCAGTGGCTGTGTGGCCACATCTGTGTGTGTGTCCCTTCATCCCTTCCCAGGTGGATACTGTGCCATGGCACCTCTGTTCTCGTGCTGCTCTGGAGAGCAGCCCCCTGTGCTGAGCACGTTGCCTTTTTGTCTTGTGTCCTTGTTTGGGATGAGATATTTCAGATCCAGGCACATCCTTTGGCTTCTTAGCTTTTCTGATGGATTTTTGCTTCCAAGAAATGGAAGGGCAGCTTCTGGGCTGGCGATCAGTTAGGGTGTGACACTGGCCAGCCTCCCCACTGGTCAGCGAGGCTGGGCTGGCTGGCTAGCCCCGTGTCTTGTGTGTGAAGGGCATTGCTTGTGGCCTTGTGAGGACCCTGGTGCTGGAGGTAGGCAGCTCCTGCTGCGTGCTGGAGAAGTGGAAGGTTGGAGTTCCATGCCAGGAGTCTGTGGCAGAGCTGGGAATTGAGATGAGCCATTCTGGCACTTGCAAGGCCTCGTTCCTCTGCTCCTTTTCCCTTCCGTGCTGTGTTGAGAGTGCTCCTGCCTCTGTGCCAGGGAGCCCTGAGGAAGAGCAGAGTAGTCCCAGGAGAGGAGTCCTGTCCTTGGCCGTGTCACCCTTGCATGGTGCGTTTGCAGCTGGTGCTGGTGCCTGGGGAGGTTTCTCTGACCGGCCTCCCTTGCAACCTCTCCAGGTTCTGGCATTCTCCATTGAGAGCCTGAAGGAACCAAAGGATGATACAGTGTGGAGAGAGAAAGAGAGACAGAGGTGAGATGATGCTGTGTGCAAAGGTGAACTGTGGTGCTGAGGGACAGAGAGGCAGTGGGAATTAACAGGAGGGGTCTGAGGTGAAATGCTGTCCTTATTTCCTTAACTGTATGGTAGAGGAGCAAGTGTCCCATTCCCTTCGGGAGAGCTGGCTGCTCTGCCACCCCTCTGACTGTCACCTGTCCCTTGCTTGCAGCTGAAGAGGGGGACGGGTACGAGACCGACCACCAGGACTACTGCGAGGTGTGCCAGCAGGGCGGGGAGATCATCCTGTGCGACACCTGCCCCCGCGCCTACCACCTGGTCTGCCTGGACCCCGAGCTGGAGAAGGCCCCCGAGGGCAAGTGGAGCTGCCCCCACTGTGTGAGTGGGGTCGGGGCCCCGTGGGAGTGGGTGGCCTGCTGGTGGAAACCCTGGGTGTTACACTGGCTGTGCTTCCCCAGGAGAAGGAGGGCATCCAGTGGGAGCCGAAGGAAGAGGAGGAGGAGGAGGAGGATGGTGGCGAGGAGGAGGAGGATGACCACATGGAGTTCTGCCGGGTGTGTAAGGATGGAGGGGAGCTGCTGTGCTGCGACACCTGCCCGTCCTCCTACCACCTTCACTGCCTGAACCCACCGCTGCCAGAGATACCAAACGGTGAATGGCTCTGCCCACGCTGTACAGTGAGTGTTACTGGCATTCCCATTCCTTACTCTGTCCCTGCTCCCACACCTGCCTGGCCTGCCAGTGGCTCTCTGGCTGCTGCTGCCCCTCACAGCCCTGCCCTCTGCCCCAAACCCCTCCCTGAGGAGTGTTGCTGCCGGGGTTGGCTCTGGAAGGCTCTGCTGCCTCTGTGAGAATTGCTGGCTGGCAGCCCGGCCTGGTTTCTGATGGGATGTCAAGCCTTGTTCCATATGAGGCCTATGGAGAGGGGCCTTTTCTGCCTGGTGGCAAGACCTGTCCCCATGGGGGATGCAGAAGTGTCGCGGACACTTCTCAGGCACCCTGTTCTGCCTGCTGTCTACTTAGCACTGAGGGCCCCCTTCTGCCCCCCCAGTTCCCTGCTCTAGTTCCCCGTGGCCCCTGGCAGGGTCTCACCTTAAACTCTGTACTCTTGCCTGTTTGCCTCTGTATCGCCAGTGCCCTCCCTTGAAGGGCAAAGTGCAGCGCATCCTGCACTGGGCCTGGAAGGAGCCGCCGGCCGCCCCGCTGCCGCCCGTGCTGCCCGCCGCGGACCCGCAGCTGGTTCTGCCCCCGCCCAAGGTGCTGGAGGGCATCCCGGAGCGCGAGTTCTTTGTGAAGTGGGCTGGCCTCTCCTACTGGCACTGCTCCTGGGTCAAGGAGCTGCAGGTGAGCCCACGTGGCATTGGTATAGAGCCCCTGCCCGGCCCTCTGCCCCAGTGCCCGCAGGCTGAGCGTGGCTCCCTCCTGCCGCAGCTGGAGCTCTACCACACCGTGATGTACCGCAACTACCAGCGGAAGAACGACATGGATGAGCCACCGGCCTTTGACTACGGCTCTGGGGACGAGGACAACCAGAGGGAGAAGAGGAAGAACAAGGACCCCCAGTATGCCAAGATGGAGGAGCGGTTCTACCGCTATGGCATCAAACCTGAGTGGATGATGATCCACCGCATCCTGAACCACAGGTGAGGAGCCTGTGAGGGAAATTGTGCCATCCTTCTGCCAGGCCAAAACCTTGGGCTGGTGGGATTTCAGCTTCTGGCCTGTGCTGAGGTCTCTGTTACAATTCCACCACCTTGGGCTGGTGGGATTTCAGCTTCTGGCCTGTGCTGAGGTCTCCGTTGCCTTGGAGGTTTGCTTCTAGGCCGAAGCTGAGGCGGGAAGGAGATCCATGCTGCCTTATTTTCATTTCTGCTATGTTGCACATTAAAAATAGAGTTATAGCAAATTTTCCCAAAGGTGGATGCACGGTGTTGTTCCACTCTTCCCAGTCATACTGTTTGGGTCCTGTTACAGACTAACCATTCCGATGCTGATGGGGATGGTGCTGAGGGGAAGAGTTGGAGCATGTGGCCAACTCCCTTACAGAACCTTGACACTGATGTTTCTTTTCTGTAGAAGAAATTCCCTGTGAATGAGATGTGCTGTGCAGATGGGCTTTCTGCATCGAGTGGCTGGAGACATTGTTGAATTTCTACATTTCAAGTGGCAGCTTGAAATATCAAGCAGTAGCAGCAGCTCTGCTGGGAGGCTGTGTGGCAGGAAAGAACTAAAGCTGCCTGTCTGATTTTTGTGTGAGCTTTACCTTGTCCACTAAAAAGGCAGCAGGTTTCCCTGCAGGCACAGAGTCAGACTTGGAAGTGTGTTTATTCTGATTTTAGTGTAAGCAGAACTTCCTAGAGTGGTGAATGCTGCAGGTGAGAGGGAAAGCACTGGTATCCATCCAGGCCTGGTGAAACAGAGAAATGAGGTTGTTAGTGGAATGGAAAAGCAGCCTGTAAAGCTTAATGGTTTGACACCCTCACAGATGAATAGGCATTTCTGCTGGAAATGTCGATACTTCATGTTTTTCTACCTCAGTTTGGATGTCCTGGTCTGATGGTGAAGGCAGAGGATGAAGCATCCAGCTCTGTGGAAGCAGATCATGGCGAGCTGCTCCCAGGGGCTGGTGGCATTCCCTGATCAGCTTTCTGTGCCCTGTGTTACAGCTTTGATAAAAAGGGAGACATCCATTACCTGATCAAGTGGAAGGACCTGCCCTATGACCAGTGCACCTGGGAGATCGATGACATAGACATCCCCTACTATGAGAACCTCAAACTCCTCTACTGGAACCACAGGTATGAGCCCACAGCTGGGGGAGCTGGGCAGAGCCAGGGCAGCCCCTGCAGGTGTTTGGGACAAGGGGGACACAGAGGTGCCCCCCTTTTGAACACATTGATACTGCTTGCAGTGATTTCTCTTCAAAGAGCAGTGGCCCAGCATTGATGAAGGCTGGCCCTCCTGATGTGCCATTTTGGGGCTGCTGGGCAATCCCACCTGCTCGTTTGCAGCCTGTGCTCCCCTTCCCCTGTGTCTGCACTGCCATGGCATTGATGGTCTCCATGGCCATGCTGCCTGTTTTGGGGGAAAACCACAGTACTCTGAGTTTGCTGTTCTTCATTCTGGAGACTGTTGTGTGGACTGTTGTGAGGGGAAAATCAATGCCCTGTGAGTGCCCGTGCTAACTGGGCCAGAAGAGCTTCTGTGGGGAGAGGGGCAGTGAAATGTGGGAGGTGTCTGTGTCCCTCAGCTCAGAGCTGAGAGAAGAGTGACCCCCTGCCCTCCCTGACGTGTGCTGGCTGTCACAGGGAGCTGATGCTGGGGGAGGACACGCGCCCTCTGAAGAAGCTGAACAAGAAAGGGAAAAAGCTGAAAGAGGAGAAGCTGGAAAAGCCTCCAGAAACACCTCTTGTGGATGTGAGTGAGAGTGGTGGGGACAGTGTGGTGGCATGGGAACCTGGAGGGAGGGAGGCTGTCTGTGCCCTTGTCCTGTCACGTTGTCCTCCTCTGGTTCCTTTGGGGACCCTGTTTCCATTGAAAATTCTGGCGTGGTGTAGCTGTGAGGAGCCTGGGGGCTGGGCTGTGCCAGGGACTAACTCCTTTGGAGTTGTTGGATGTTACAAACCTAAAGAGGGGTGTGCTTGGGTGCAGGGGAAGGAGAGGTAGGTGGTTTTCACTGCTCTGTGCCATGGCTCTCTTTTCAGCCTACGGTGAAGTTCGACAAGCAGCCGTGGTACATTGATGCCACGGGAGGCACGCTGCACCCTTACCAGCTGGAAGGGCTGAACTGGCTGAGATTCTCCTGGGCACAAGGGACAGATACAATCCTAGCTGATGAGATGGGGCTAGGGAAGACGGTGCAGACTATCGTGTTCTTGTACTCCCTGTACAAGGAGGTGAGTGGAGCACCTGGCAGTCCCTGAGGTGGCTGAGAGCTGCTGGGTACGGGGAGAACAGCCTGGGCTCTGTCTTCCTGAGCAGGGCCACTCGAAAGGGCCGTACCTAGTCAGTGCCCCCCTCTCCACCATCATCAACTGGGAGCGTGAGTTTGAGATGTGGGCACCTGACTTCTACGTTGTGACCTACACGGGGGACAAGGAGAGCCGGTCGGTCATCCGGGAAAATGAGTTCTCTTTTGAAGACAACGCCATCCGGAGCGGGAAGAAGGTCTTCCGGATGAAGGTGGGAGCTGAGTCTGTGCCTGCCCCTTCGTTCATCTGTCAGTAAGAGGGGGAGAGGAGAATTTGACCTGGAGAGGGAGGCTGGTTAGATCTCTGATCAGCTTCATTGTTTACAAACGCAGAAGATTTGTGATGAGCTTTACAGATTTCTGCCAGAGCTTTTCTATATCTGTAGCCCCCTGCTTGGTTCTCGTGTTGGGGTGTTCTGCTGGCAAGATTCAGCTCTGTGCCAGGCAGTGCAGCCCTTCTCATCTTGGATCCCATGCAGCAGCAGCAAAGGTGGAGGCTGTCCTGTTGGCTGCTCTCTTATCCCAGCTTTTGTTTCCCTCTGCTCCTCCAGAAGGAAGCCCAGATCAAGTTCCATGTCCTGCTCACGTCCTATGAGCTGATCACCATTGACCAGGCAGTGCTGGGCTCCATAGAGTGGGCCTGTCTGGTGGTGGATGAAGCACACAGGCTGAAGAACAACCAGTCAAAAGTAGGTGGCAGGCATTTGTGAGTGATGTTTTTCCCCTCTCTTTTAACATCCTCTGGCATTAAAAGCACTTCAGCAGCAGGAGAGGCAGCAGCCTGGCTGCCTGACAGTCCTTGGACAGGCTATCATGGAAGGGAATTGAAACCTCTCCTTCCTTTCCTCTTTACCTGAGGCTCAGTGCAGTGTCCAGCTCCTGGGATGTTCAGTGTCCCTGGTGCAGGAGGAGACAAGTGGTGTGACCCCAGGATACACAGGATTGCTGCCTGTGCTCAGTGGGAATGGCTGGGAGCAGGACATGCTGGCACCCTGCTCTGCATGCCCAGCATGGGGGTCACTGCTCAGTCTCCAAGTGCGCCCTGCAGAGTCCCCCAGTGACACTTCGGTTCCTAGCGGTCCTTGTCACCCAAACTTATTTCTTTTCCAGTTCTTTAGAGTACTGAATAGCTACAAGATCGATTACAAGCTGCTTCTCACAGGGACTCCGCTCCAGAACAACTTGGAAGAGCTCTTCCACCTGCTCAATTTCCTGACTCCAGAGAGGTTTAAGTAAGTTGCACTTACCCAGGCCATCAGGGTGGCTCCTCACGAGCATTATCTCCTCCTCGAGAGCTCTGCCCTGGTTTTTAAGTCATAAAGCAGCAGATCCCTTTGCTTTCACGTGCCCCTGTTGCTTAGTGCCATGGGGGTCTGGCTGCTTCCACAGCAACCTGGAGGGGTTCCTGGAGGAGTTTGCAGACATCTCCAAGGAGGACCAGATCAAAAAGCTCCATGACCTGCTGGGTCCCCACATGCTGCGGCGGCTCAAGGCCGACGTGTTCAAGAACATGCCGGCCAAGACGGAGCTGATCGTGCGCGTGGAGCTGAGCCAGATGCAGAAGTGAGTGATTCCAGTGCATTCCCCAGGGGCGTCTGGCTTCCCCCAGCATGGTGAGGTGTCAGTGGGGATTGAGGGGTCAGAGGCACCCTGCTGGCCTGGGGCCTGCTGCAGGAATTGTGTCTCACCAAAGGTATGGTCCATGTGGTTGAACTGGGCCCTGTGCAGTCCTTGGGGCACGGGAGGCTGGCAGTGTGGCTCTGCTGGCATGGAGAAAACACTGAGGCCGAATCCCCTTCTCCCATTCCTGGCACTAGGACATGGCCTGTGCTGCTGGTGTGCCTGGGTCAGCCTGGAGCCAGCTCTGCCCCAGCTCTGGTTCTGCTAGGCTGACCCGTTCAGCTTCAGTGGCATCTCCTGCAGCTCAGGGCACCTGCAGGAAGGGCCTGTCACTTCTTCCCCACCTGGTGGTCAGGAGGGCTTGGCTGGCACCCAGCAGAGGGTGGTGGTGGAGATGCTGTGCCCCTCAGTCCACATCCCACTGCCAGGGCTGTGATCTCCCCAGAGCAACTGGAAACACCCAGCACTAGGTGCTAAATTGCTTTTAAAACCCTCCAAATGTCCCTTTTGCATCTCCAGTGACACTAGGGGGCTTTAATTCAGTGCCCTCCTGTTTGTGCCAGTCCCACACCTGCCCCAGCTGACACGGTGCCTGTCCCATCCTCCCTCCTGCAGGAAGTACTACAAATTCATACTGACAAGGAACTTTGAAGCCCTGAATTCAAAAGGTGGTGGGAACCAGGTCTCACTGCTCAACATCATGATGGACCTGAAGAAGTGCTGCAATCACCCGTACCTGTTCCCTGTGGCAGCTGTGGTACGTCCCCTGCCTTTGCACCCCTGGACATGTCTCAGTGTTGAGTGGCAGCTGCTTCCATGATCCTGCTTTGGTTAACACTGTGGGTTTCCATGCGAGTGGTTTCATACAAGGACTTAGATTTTTGTTTTGGAAATGCAAGTGAAGTTCTCCATGAGGTTAATGCGGGTTGTCCTTGTGGGCATTGACCATGCTGCCTTCACAGGAGGCCCCTATGCTGCCCAATGGATCTTATGATGGGAATTCTTTGGTCAAATCTTCTGGGAAACTGATGCTGCTCCAAAAGATGCTGAAGAAGTTACGGGATGGGGGTCACAGAGTTCTGATCTTCTCGCAGGTGAGAGCAGGGAGGGATAATAATAAATACATTTTTAAAGGAATTTTTTTAAATTATGTATGGGAAATTTGTGCTGGGAACAGACAGAAATAGGTGGAATAGCTGGTGACAGCTTCTCCCCCAGGCAGCCATGGCAGTAATGGTGCAAGGGCTGTGTCCCAGCTCGCTCCTGAGGGACTGCCTGTCATGTTTAAGAGCTCTGTTAGCTCAGGATAGAAAAGAGACAACAGTCACGAGGCTCCTCTTTGGGGAGGGACAGTCAGACACAATTCCTTCCTGCTGGCAGAGTTGCCTGTAGAAGATGAGATGTGAGTGTTGCTGCCCGTTGGCTGTGCTTGCTTTGCTGACCATGCTGTGCCTCCACCACCGAGGCCTCTGGGCTGTGGGCAAGGACCGTGCAGGGGCAGGGCAGCTCCCCAGGGGAGGCAGGGGTGTTTGGCCATGCAGACCCTCTCACGCCAGGGTTGCCTTGCCCTGTAGATGACAAAGATGCTGGATTTGCTGGAGGATTTCCTGGAGTATGAAGGCTACAAGTACGAGCGCATTGACGGGGGCATCACCGGCGGCCTGCGCCAGGAGGCCATCGACAGGTTCAATGGTACTCACCTTCCTGCCTTGCTGAGGGGGCCATGGGGGGATGACAGTGTGTGGCCAGCAGCAGATCATCTGCCAGTGCCCAGAGCTTGTGCCACACTCCCAGGTCTGGCTACCTGTGGCACGGTGGGGCTGCTCGTACCACGCTGTTAAGCCCTTGAGTTGGTTCCCACAAGGAACCCTGACTGTGCCAGCAGATGTTCAGCTGGAGGGGCTCCTGCCTTTCCCTCCAAGAGCTCAGCAGATGACAGAGCTTCCCCTTTGCTCTGGAGCTGGGTTCTGCAGCACCTGGTTCCCAGGGAGCGATGTGTTTTCACTCCTTGACACCCCTGCCTCTTGCTTGTCAGCTGTGGGAGCTATTCTGTCCCTCTGAAATGGTGCTGCTCCTCTCTGTGAGCTGTGCTTCTTTCTGTCTCACCTCTTCCCACCTCTGGGTTTGTCGTTCTCAGCTCCTGGGGCTCAGCAGTTCTGCTTCCTCCTCTCCACCCGCGCCGGTGGTCTGGGCATAAACCTTGCTACGGCCGACACTGTCATTATTTATGATTCTGACTGGAATCCCCACAATGACATCCAGGTTTCTGACTTTCTCTTTTCCTTCCTGTATAGTAAGTACCTCTCTGGCTGTGCTCTCTCTTTGCACACCCTCAGTGGGATTTCAGTATCTTCTCTTGAGAGCTGCTGACACTTTCTCCTGTGTTTGTGGGTGTTTCTGCTCAGCAGTCCCCTTCCCGCACCCTCTGGCCTCATCCCGGCCTCTCTGCAGTTTAGGAGACACCTGACATACAAAACTGCCTCTCCCCTGTGACATTGTCACTTCTCCCTCATACTTGTCCTCAACTGGGTGCCTCTCATGCAGCTTGGAGGGTGAGAAGCATGGCCCCCTTGTCCAGCTGGCATGGTGCCACCCCCGCCAGCTCCGTCCTCTGCCCGCAGGCGTTCAGCAGAGCTCACCGCATCGGGCAGAACAAGAAGGTGATGATTTACCGCTTCGTGACCAGGGCCTCTGTGGAGGAGCGCATCACCCAGGTGGCCAAAAGGAAGATGATGCTCACCCACCTGGTGGTCCGCCCAGGGCTTGGCTCCAAGTCGGGCTCCATGACCAAACAAGAGCTGGATGACATCCTCAAGTTCGGGACAGAAGAACTCTTCAAGGATGATGTGGAGGGTGAGGTGGGAATGCTCTGTGTGGGGCAGGGCCCTCTCTGAGCTGCTGGGGCTCACTCTTCTCTCCCTGTGCCACAGGCATGGTGTCTCAGGGACAGCGGATTGCAATGCCGGATGCTGTTACCCCTTTCTCGGACGCACTGTCAACAAAAGGGGGTGCAGCAACCCCTGGCATGAAAAAAAAGCATGGTAGCACCCCACCAGGTGTGTAGCCCCTCTTTGCTGGGGGGGACTCATCCCCCTCCCTATCCCCTCACCTGAGCTTGCCTGGCTCTGGAGCAGACTGTCCAGCACCCTGATCTGCACTGCTGTTCCCCTGGCTCTGCTCTCCAGGTGACAATAAGGATGTAGATGACAGCAGTGTGATCCACTACGATGACGCTGCCATCTCTAAGCTTTTGGACCGAAACCAGGATGCGACTGACGACACGGAGCTGCAGAACATGAATGAGTATCTCAGCTCCTTTAAAGTGGCTCAGTATGTTGTGAGAGAAGAGGACGGTGTGGTAATGTGATCAGTATCATGTCTTACAATCACCCCTTTGTACATCCCTCCGTGTTCCTTCTGCTCCCTCTCCTGTCCCTGCAAGTGCTTGGCATGGGGCAGGACCCTCCCTGCTCTCTCTCTGTGCTCGAGCCCCTTGTCTCTGGCTCTGCAGGAGGAGGTGGAACGGGAGATCATCAAGCAAGAGGAGAATGTGGACCCTGACTACTGGGAGAAGCTGCTGCGGCACCATTATGAGCAGCAGCAGGAAGATCTGGCCAGGAACCTGGGGAAAGGGAAGAGAATCCGCAAGCAGGTCAACTACAATGACACCTCTCAGGAGGACCAAGGTATGGCCACAGGTGCTCGGCTCCTGACCAGGCTCACGGGACAGACAGAGCTGTCACTTGGTGTCTCACTGCAGTTGGTAGATTGCCTGGATCCGTACTTCCCAGATTCCTAAACTTTGCAGTGTAGAAATTTTGAAGTATTTTTTTTCTTTTTATTTGTTGGTCTGTAAACTCTGTTTTCGCTGGAAGAATCTAGGAAAGACATGTCTGTGGGCAAAATATTTCAAATTCTGTTTATGCTGCATAACAGAATGCTAATTCTGTAGGACCTGAGAACATGATTTCCTGTTGCTGTGTCCCCCTCTCCTGCTGCCTGGCAGTGAATGCCTGTCATGCCCACAAGCATGCTCTGACCTGTCTAGCACATCCCTCTCAGGCAGAGTCTTCTAACCTGGCCTCCCTTGTGTTCTGCAGAGTGGCAGGATGAGCTCTCTGACAACCAGTCAGAGTATTCCATTGGCTCTGAGGATGAGGATGAAGACTTTGAAGAGAGGCCAGAAGGCCAGAGTGAGTTGATATGTTTGTTGATACTCCCTGGGATTTGGAAGCATCAGGAGTGTCTGGGTTGAGGGACTGGTGTGCCCAGGGCTTCTGTTAGGGGACTGTGTCCCTGCTTTCTATCAGGTGAGGAGCTTTCCAGGGCAGGGAAGGCAGCCAACTTCTTCCTTGGCCTCTGCAGTACTGTGGTCTGCTCCACCACGAGGAGCAGGCATGGTCCCCCCTTGCCTGGGAAGGGCAGAGGAGTGTCCTGGCCTGGGGAGTGGTGGCTGGAAGGGACCCTGCAGTCTGGGCAGATGCTGTGGTGGGCTCTGCTCCCATCAGGAGGGAGGGCAGGAAGCCTGGGGCACATGAGATGTCTTTCCTTGGTGCCTGGCCCATCCATCACTGAGGCTGCTTGGCTCTAGGTGGCAGAAGACAATCACGGAGACAACTGAAGACTGACAGAGACAAACCTCTCCCTCCTTTGCTGGCAAGAGTTGGGGGGAACATCGAGGTGAGCCTCAGCCAGAGCATGGCCAATGCTGTTGCTCCCAGGCTGCCTGAGGGCTGGATCCCTCTGTGCTGAATCACTGGGGCATCAGTCCTGGTCCAGCAATGCCTATCACAGCTGTGAGGCTCCAGGATGCTGCGTGCTGCTGAGGCCACTCTGTGAGCCCAGCGATGCCTTCGCTTCCTGCAGGTTCTGGGCTTCAACGCCCGGCAGCGCAAGGCATTCCTGAATGCCATCATGCGCTGGGGAATGCCACCCCAGGATGCCTTCAACTCCCACTGGCTGGTCCGGGATCTGCGAGGGAAGAGCGAGAAGGAGTTCAGGTACAGAGGTCCTGGCAGGCAGGCAGGGCTGGCAGCCTGCACCCCTTCACTGTGGGCTTTTTTGGGGAGGCAGTTTAATTGAGATGGCATCTTTCATTCCCTTCTTGGGTGTGACACTTTCCTCATCTGTGGGTGATGGGATCATGTGTGTGCTGGGTTCAGCAGGGAGGCCACAGGCCAGGACTGAAGTCTGGCTTCCCTGCAGGGCATACGTGTCTCTCTTCATGAGACATTTGTGTGAGCCCGGGGCTGATGGTGCTGAAACCTTTGCGGACGGCGTTCCCCGGGAAGGGCTGTCTCGCCAGCACGTGCTGACTCGCATCGGGGTCATGTCACTAGTAAGGAAGAAGGTGGGTGAGTAAAATTATGAATGGGCCTTTTCAAGAATGTTCTGGACACTTTTCCCAATGGGGTGGGTGCAGCAATCCTGCCTCTTGGTCACTCTGTGGGTGAGCAGCCTGGACACGCCGACTCCGTGGCACCAGCTGGGAATGTCCCTGCTCTGTTTGACCTGACCATGTGTGTCTGTCCCAGGTCCAGGAGTTCGAGCATGTCAATGGGAAGTACAGCACCCCAGACCTGCTTCTTGAGGGCCCAGAGAGCAAGAGATCCAGCGAGGTTGTGTCTTCAGATCCCAACACACCTGTCCCGGCCAGTCCAGCACACACACACACAGTACTAGGGGCTCTTGCAGGTATCCAGGGGGTTGTGGCTGGGGTCTGGCTTGGGAGGGAGGTGGGCCAAGACACCAGGAGGTTTTGCAGGTGCTTTACCCATTGGGCCCTGCTCAACGGCTTCCTGGCTTTGCTCTTCCTACAGATAAAACAGAAGCACAATTGGGGTTCCATGAGGAAAAGGAGCCGGTGGAGCAGAAGCTCAGAAAGGTGTCCGACAGCCAGGTGAGGTGGCTTTGTTCAGCATCTCCAGGAAGTTTCCCCTGCTCTGCCTGGAACTTGGGGTACTCCCTAGGGAAGGGAGGGCTGGGCTGATCTGGAATGGATGCTTGGCCTTTAGGTACCTGCAAGTGCCGAGGTGGAGAGAGAAGAGCACCTGGAAAGCTGTGACAGCAAGGAGAGGCCAAGGAAAGAGAAGCAAGAGGATTGTGAAAAGGCTGAGCCTCCTTCTGAGCCCCTGGTGAAAGGTGAGGCTGTGTATCTTCTCTGTCGCTATGGGAAACCTGAATGTCACAAAGTCCTGCAGAAATTCCTGAAAAAACAAGTTGTAAACTGCATGAAATGGTCATTTTGGGGGGCATTTGTTCCTTCAGATGTCTCAAGGAAGAGGGAAAACTAAATACATTTATTTGATAAAATGCAGAAGAATGTTCTCTGAAGTTCTTTGAGCATCTTGAACGTACAGACAATATAGTCACTTTACCCTAAAAGGGAAAGTCTGTCTGGATAAGTAGGTTGTTCCCTGCAGAGCATTTTCCATGTCAAGCATTTCTTGTAGGCCTGTTCCCTCCCGCAGACGAGGGGATTCAAGAGCAAGAGAAGCCTTTGGAGAAGGCGGAGTTGAGCAGCAGCCCGGGGAAGGGGGAGAATAAAGAAGTCAAACCAGGTGAGGCATGAGGCTTTGGAGAGAGAAGAGTGGGAAGGATTCCCAGAGTGAGGCCAGTGCCTGGCACAGTGACAGAGCGTGCCCACAGGGTGGTGGCAAAGATGCCATCAGCACCAGCACCATTGGTGCTCAGGAGCCACGAGCGGGAACAAGACCCTGTTGGGGTGGGCACTGCCTGTGTTAACAATGGGACCTGCTGGGAGGGGTTGGTGGCTTTTGCAGCAGTGACTGGCTGTTGATGGGGCAGGGGTGGCACCAGTGGGTCTAGTGGTGGAGCACAATTTAGGCCAGTTCCTTGTGTTTGCCAAGCAGAGGATGGCAAGCAGGAGGAGAAGGAACCAAGTGATGCCCAGCAAAACGGTGACAAAGAGGAAGAGGAGGAGGGAAAGAAGGATGACAGAAACATGAACTTCAGATTCATGTTCAACATTGCTGATGGTGGCTTCACAGGTAAGAGTGAGAGATGAGGTGTTGGCCTGTTCTGCAAAGCTGCTGCAGAGGCTCTGAACCTGTTCAAGGAACGTGTCCCTTGTGATGGGCCGTGGATGGGCTGGTGCTTTGCTGGCAGCAGCAGACCTGGGTCTGCAGTGTGCCTGTGGTCCTGGGAGGTTCCATCGCTCGCCCTGCCCGCATGCTGTGCATTGACCTGCAGTCCAGCTGCCTGACCAGGCTGTCTCCCTTCTGCTTCTGCTTCCACAGAGCTGCACACGCTGTGGCAGAATGAGGAGAGGGCTGCCATGTCCTCTGGCAAGATCTACGACATCTGGCACCGCCGACACGACTACTGGCTGTTGGCAGGAATTGTCACGTACCCTTTGACCTGGCAGAGCGGGAGGCAGCGAGGCGAGAGAGGCCTCTAGGGGTGTGGGAGCTGGGTTGGTGCTGCAGTGGTGAGCAGGGAGAGGGTTTAGGGCCTCGGTGTTGCTGTGGGGTGGTGAGCAGGCTGTTGGCTGGCTGGTTCTGCCCTTGACACTTCTCCCATACCAGTCATGGCTATGCCCGCTGGCAGGACATCCAGAATGACCCGCGCTACGTGATCCTGAATGAGCCCTTCAAGTCAGAGATACACAAGGGGAACTACCTTGAGATGAAGAACAAGTTCCTTGCTCGGCGTTTTAAGGCGAGTGGCAGGTCCAGGGCTGGTGAGGAGGGGTCGGTGGGAGGACCAGAGCAGCGCCCTGAAGCCAGGGGGGAGTTTGCAGCATCTTCTGTGAGCGAAGTGGGGACTGGACTTTGTGAGGAGCTCTGAGCTTTACTGGTTTATAGTGGGGCAGGGTCTGGTCCTGAATCCTTCCTCTCCTGCACCTCCCAGTTGCTGGAGCAGGCCCTGGTGATCGAGGAGCAGCTGAGGAGGGCGGCGTACCTCAACATGACCCAAGACCCCAGTCACCCGGCCATGGCACTGAACGCGCGGCTGGCAGAAGTGGAGTGCCTTGCTGAGAGCCACCAGCACCTCTCCAAAGAGTCCCTGGCTGGGAACAAGCCTGCCAACGCTGTCCTGCACAAGGGTATGCACCTGCAGGGCTTGAGGAGCCTGCTCTGAGGCTAGGAAGGGTTTGCCACCCTCACCTGGGGAGCCAAGCCAGGAGATGTCCCCCTCTTTGTTCTCTCAGCCAGGAGCTGCCTGCTCCTCTCAGCTTGCTGGGTCTGGCAGGCATCCCAAGTACCTCCTGCTTTACTTGCAGTGCTGAACCAGCTTGAGGAGCTGCTGAGTGACATGAAGGCTGATGTGACACGCTTGCCCTCCATGCTGTCCCGCATCCCGCCCGTGGCTGCCCGGCTGCAGATGTCAGAGCGGAGCATCCTCAGCCGCCTGGCCACCCGTGGAGGGGATCCAGCTGCCCAGGTCTGTGGGGACAGGCACAGAGCCCTCAGGGTCAGGGTCATGGTCAGGTCAGGGCTGCAGGCCCATGTCTTTTCTCCCTCCTTGCCTCCCCAGGGCTCCTTTGGCTCTGCTCCGATCTTCAACAACAACTTTGGGCCAAATTTCCGTGGTCCGGGGCCAGGTGGGATTGTCAACTACAGCCAGATGCCTCTGGGACCCTACGTGACTGGTAGGTTGGGGTTTTGCTCTTGGGCAGAGAAATTCAGAGGGTGGATTTGGGTGGTCCAGGAGTGCTGCCAAAGGACAGTTGTGAGCAAGGTGTTTCCTCTGTCACCACAGATATTTAGCAGTTCCCATGATTTTCCCCTGCAGCTCCCTCTCCTAGCCAAGGTAAGGCTGTGCTTCCTGCTATCTGTGCTCTGTTGCTGGGGAACATGAAGGGGTGGGGGGCTAAATGGAAGCTCCATTTTGGGCTGTCCCCCCCAGTGCCAGTAACTGACTGTGGCCTCTGCCTCAAGCAGCCGCAGTGGAGGTGGGAGCAGATCCTTCCTGCAGCCCCTTCCAGGTGGGCTTGGCATGTGGGGAGGGTCCAGATTTGGCTTATTGACAGCCCTTCTCTCTTCCCACAGCAGCCCTGGGGGACATACCCTGTCCCTGGCCACGAGCCGCTGTTGCCAGAGGTCGGCAGGGAAATTGTGCCAGCGTTGCCTGCGTGGAAGACAAGCTGCTGCCGGCACTGCCGCGCTGTCCCGCTCCCGCTTCAAGTGTGCTTTGCCTGCTGCAGCCCCCGTGGGAGCGGCGGGGCTGGGGGTTTGTGTCCGTGTACATTTTTTGCACTTTCTTATTGAAGACTTGAAGAGTTTGTCTGGGCGAGGTGGGCTGAGGGGAGGGAGGGAGGGAGGGCTGGAGTTGCGGTGTTTGTCTGGTTGTGTTGGCAGGTGTAGGGGTGAGTGGAGGCCAGTGGTGCCATGTCCCAGCCGGCTGTGCTCCCCAGCTTCCCCCGAAGGGCTGTCTCTTCGTCCTGGTGGTGTTTGAGCAAGCCCATGCCTGTTGCTGCCCTGCTGGAATCCCTGGCACTGCTGTGGTGTGGCTGGGGGTCCACATGTGCCGGGCTTGGGGCAGGCAGGTGGAGGGGATGTGGGTGGGACAGAGGGGACAGCTGGAACTGGGATGGGGATGCCTCGAGCGTGGTGACACCGGCAGCCGTAAGCAACGCCCCTGCATCCGCTTCGTGCTCTGTGTGTCCCAGTTTCCGTTCTGTGTTTTAATAAATCCTTTGGGAAGGACGCAGTGGAGTCTGGCAGGGGAAAGGATGGTGGGGCAGCCTCGGGGGGGGGCCTGGCCATGGTCTTGGTACCCCTGCTGTTCTGCATGTGTCCACAGAAACACACACAGACGTCTACACACACACATGTGCACATGGAGACACAGGGACATGCACACATGGCCACAGACAGACATGAGAACGTCCTATCCACACAGATACTGTAATCTCTGCATGGTGCACATGTCTACGTCACCCCCACACGTGTACCTCTTCATATACAGCATATGTAGATCTATGTACACACGTGTAGATATACACAGAACTGTTTTAGATCTATATTTGTGCATATCTATCTTTATGTGAGCATACACAGCTATAAATACGGATTTATTTAGGTACTGCTATGTGGGTGTGTACCTGTGTATACACATCTGTATATTATACAGGTCTATATCATGTATTTCTGGTTTTAATAGATGGGTGTTTGTGTACATATATACTTCTGAGTGTGTGTGTGTAGACACAGGTATGGGTAGATAACAGATATATGTACATAGGATAGATCTATACGTGGTATGGATGTATAGATCTATATTTACAGAGGTAAATATATGTATGTATATATACATATATATACATACATGTATGTAAGAATACACATACATGTATGTTTTTAATTTGAATATATGCTCATGCATACACATACGTGTGTATGTATTTATGTATCTACACATCTCTGTATCTCCATATCTGCATCTCTGTATGGCTGTATAGGCGGATTGATCTTTGTCTATGTGTACACAGACAGACATGTATTTGTAATTTTCATATATTTATACAGTAGTGTAGATACAGGTAAAGGTGTATAGCTATCCTAGACCGAGATAGTATATGTGTGTGTATATACACAGAGACACATATGTGTTTATTTCACATGTATATATGAATGTATGTTTCTGTTTGCACACAAACATCGATGTAGTTCTGTAGGCAGAGGTACATGTATATGTAAAGCTGTAGAGGTTTAGCTGCAGGTAAATCCATGTTCCTAAAGGTGTAGGGGTGTGGATGTGGGAGGTGTGCACATTGACTCTCAGCCACAGACAGAGAGGAGCTTTGATGTCATGAGTGGGTCAGAAGAGACCCACCTGCCCCATGTTTGTACACATGCACATTTATAGTAGGGCTGTAGGTGCAGCCATGGCCAGACAGCAGATAAACACACACAAATTGTGCATGGAACTCACACACACAGTGTGCAGAGCTCAGTGCACAGATCTCACACACACTCCAGAGAGCTCACACACAGAGTGTGGAGCTCACAGTGCACAGAGCTTTCACAGTGTGCAGAGCTCAGTGCACAGATCTCACACACAGAGTGTGGAGTTCTCACAGTGCACAGAGCTCTCACAGTGTGCAGAGCTCAGTGCACAGATCTCACACACAGAGTGTGGAGCTCACAGTGCACAGAGCTTTCACAGTGTGCAGAGCTCAGTGCACAGATCTCACACACAGAGTGTGGAGTTCTCACAGTGCACAGAGCTCTCACAATGTGCAGAGCTCAGCGCACAGAGCTCACACTACAGAGCTCACAGAGTGCAGAGCTCTCACAGTGAGCAGAGTTCACAGAGCTCACACACACTGCACAAAGCCAAGGGTTTGCACATACATTTACAGTTTTTATATTTATGTGTGCACAGATAGAGGGAACTGTGTAGAAATGTATGTGGATATGGATACATATATATATAGATCTAGGCAAAATGTTTGTTCTGCCGAGTACATAGAGAGCTATAAAGGGATAGATGCATGTAGCTATATTGTTCTCTCTATAGCTTAATGTATCATCTATCTCTCTGTATCTATCATAGGTGTATCCATATATATAGCTATAGCTAGACATACAGCTATATATATGTAGCTATAGCTGTATCTAAATGACAAATATCTGTGTCCATGTGTTTATATGGCATATGTTTATAGATGTATAGACATGAGTATATAGTTAAAAAGCTGGGTATGGATATAGAGACATCTACACATATATCTGTATATACATATCTCTCTGCATATACACACATTTAAGTACATATCAGTAATTTTCATGTGTGCATATATCCATACAAACATGGATGCTGCTATAGCAATATCTTTACATGAATATGTACACATCTATATATTACATATATGGATCAATAGAACCATGTATGCCTGTATATACACAAGCACACGTGTCTACGTGTGTGTATATACATTATACATGTATTTTTCAGAGGTGTGTGTACACATCTAGATACAGGTATCTATGTATGTGAATAGGTATTGATCTCTCAGGGATAGAGGTGGAGGTAGAGCTACATCTGTATCTACATCTGTGTGTGACTCTGTATGTGTGTCTGCAGACACCCCTGTAACAGGTGTACGTGGGTGCACGTGTAGAGGCTTTCAGTAGCTTTGTGCAGATACAACTGAAGGTGTCTGTGGGCTGTGTTCACCTCCACAGCTCCTGTCTGCAAATCCACACATCCCCGCATGCCTGTATGTCCCTGCGTCTCCGCGCGTGTCCATGCACACAGACACTTGCACACCTGCCCACACACACTCCCGGCCTGGCCCCTCCCTGCAGCAGAGCCCTGCCCCGTGCTCGGCCGGAGCATCCCAGGCTCTTCCCGCAGCGAACTCCCTCCCTGTCACCATCCCACCCACCCCCTTCGCCGGGAGCAGCTGCTCGCCGGGAACCACAGCCCCGCGGTGCCGGTGCCGTGGGAGAGGGCAGAGGCGAGGGCCGGGCGCAGGCTGGGGAACAGCTTCGTGTTGTCGGCCTCGTGGGCGTACAGCACCCGCGTGCGCCCCGCGCCCGCCGCCTCCGGCTACG
Organism: Vidua chalybeata; assembly: GCF_026979565.1. Lineage (NCBI taxonomy): Eukaryota > Metazoa > Chordata > Aves > Passeriformes > Viduidae > Vidua > Vidua chalybeata. The sequence goes on from NC_071551.1 coordinate 4,366,311, forward strand.
CGGAGGCAGGAGCCACGCATGCAACGGGTCCCCGCGGCGGCTCCGGCTGCGGGCAGGGCGGCCGGGCAGCCCGGGGCTCGCCTCCCGCCGGCCGTCCCTGCGCCGCAGGGCCATGTCCGGGGCAGCGCGGGCGGGAGCGCTGGCTCTCGGCGCTCGCGGTGCAAACCACACTCTCCACTTTGCTCCAACAAAGCGTAAGCAAGCGAACGGGCGGCGAGGGCTGCGCGGCGGGCGGAGCGCTCGGGCGCGCTTAGGATCTGTAGTCCTTCTTGCTGTATGGTTTGTTGCCCAGGATACTATCGATCTCGTGGACGATGGAAGACGACAGCTTTGGAAGGACCTGCGGGGGATGGGGGGCAACGCTGGGAGTTGGGATTGTGACCCTGGTGTGCACAGGAGGATGCTCACCGCCTCCACCCCACCACGTTCGTGCCACAAGCCCCAGCCTGCTGGCAGGGTGACCCAGTTAGGGAGAGCCTGAGTCAGGCCCAACCCTGCCCCCTCAGCCCAGCAAAGTCTCGTCTTTGCTTCTCGCCTTCATGACAAGCAAAACCTGTCATGGAGCCGGGTTTGCAACCCTCTTTTCCCACACAGTGCAGCACTGCAATGAGTGCTGTGGGCAAATGTTGCTCCTGCTGGGAGCACTGACCTGTATTGCTCCAATATTCTCCATCAGCTGGTCGGCATTGGAGGCCCCCAGTAAGACAGAGCTGACACCCTCATTGCGCAGGCACCAGGCTGGGATAGGAGGGAGAGCAGAGCTTTAGCATGGCCCAGATATCCCTGCTGTCACCCCCAGCTGTCCCCCACTGTCCCCCATCCTCTTACCGATGGCAAGCTGGGGCAGGGTGCAGCCCAGGCGCTCAGCGATGGCCTGCAGCTCCTTCAGCTTTGCCTGCTGCCGCCGGCCCTCTTCACTCAGGATCTTGTCCTTCAGCCACTGGTATCCCTGGGGAGTGGAAAGGGGTGTTGTGGTGGGATCGGGGTGCACCAGCACCTTGCACAGGCAGGGCATCCCCAAACTCCCTGGGTTGTGGCTCCTGAAGTTCTTGTTCCCACAGGGATTTTGCAAGGCCCCTGGCCCTGCTCCCTCAGCTCTGTGCATCCCTGTGTGCCCTCCCAGCCCTGGTGCAGCTCACCTTCAGCGAGGCACGGGAGTAGGGGGGGATGCCCCCATCGTACTTCCCCGAGACGATGCCACAGGCCAGTGGGGACCAGGTCATGGCTCCAACGCCTGGGGACAGAGCGGAACAGGGGGATGACACCGCTGCTCCCAGCTCCCCCAGAGGCCGTGGCACCTGGCCTCAGCAGCACTGGGCTTGGGGAGCACTGTGCTTTGGGGAGCTGGGGAGGAACCCCCACTGTCATACCTATCTTGTGGAAGAGCTCAGGGAGCTGCACCTCCACCTTTTCCCGCTGGAACATGTGGTACTCGGCCTGCTCGCAGATTGGCGGAATCAGGTTGAACTGCCGGGCCACTGAGTACGCCTCCTGCAGAAGAGCCAGGACCCTCAGTGCCCTGCCGCTCCCCCTGAGCCCCCTGCCGAACCCCCCAGCCAAGTCCTGAGCGGCCACCCCGAAAATAATTAAGGCTTAAGTGCATCTGCACACGCTTGGCTCCCAACAGCTGCTGTCTAATTAAATCAACGTCAGCAGCATCACTGGGGCTGCTCTGCTGCGGCCGCCCCGTCCCCTGGGCCCCTACCATGATCTCCATGGAGCTCCAGCGTGAGGTCCCCCAGTACATGGCCATCCCCTGGTTGATGACATGGGTCATGGCTCGCACTGTCTCTGCCGGGAGGGAAGGAGAGAGTGGCAGGTGGGGTTTAGCAGGGGCTGCACTGGCAGAAGGGGGCTCCCACTGCCCAGTGCTGCGGTGGGAGCTGGGTGCTCTCCAGGGAATGCTTTCAGAAGAGCAGGATGGGGAGAGAGGGAGCAGCCACTCGGGATGTGCCAGGGACCTCAGCCGACCTGACATGCTCACACGGTGCCAGCCTCTCCCTGCATGGACAGCAGCCTGAGGCTTCTGCCAATGCCCCCATGCCCTGTGGGGTTACCAGCACTGGCACTGCTGCAGGGGGAGGGATTGATGCATTGCCCACACACAGAGACCCACGGAGGGAAGCCTGAACCCTGTGTGAGCCACTCAGGGGTCTTGGAGGGAGCCAGCCCTGAGCCATGCGGGCTGGGGCCAAGCCAAGGCGTGCTCCTGCAGCCAAAGGCGAGCAGCGGGGAGGGCAAGGGGCACGAGGCTCGCCCGGCCGGCACCGGGGCACACACCCCAGCATGCTCATAGCTGCCCCGGCGGGGAGGGACCCTGCTGCAGACCCTGGCATGTGCCAAGGGCACCCCATGGCAGGACCCTGAGGGTGGGAGCCTCTCTGCTTTTTGTCCTTTAAACTGCAGTACAGTCTGAAGGGCGAGGGGGGTGTCTGTGTTGTGCTGCTGCTGCCTCTGCATCTCATGGCGGGGTTTGCTTGAGAGGGGGGAACAAGGATGGGGGATCACAGAGGAGTGGGGGCTCTGCCCCAGGAAACACCGCTGGGACAGGCAGCGGCTGGCGGGCAGAGTGCGGGCAGGGAGTACCTTCTACGATGAAAGTCCTGGACTTGGAGGAACTAAATGGGTCCCCTGGTGATAAAAGAGAGATTTAGAGAAAGTGGAGTCACCGCTGCTGGGACGGGGGCAGTGACCTGCCGCCGCACCGCCAGCCCGCCCCGCCGTGGGCCGAGAGGGTCCTGGCGCCAGGCAGGAGGTGGCAGAAGTGTGACTGTGGCACGGGCCATCCGTGGTGGCAGAGGAGCGGATTCTGCTTGGGAGGGAAAATGCCCTTGGAAACACAAGCCTGGCACAAACCAACCGCGATGGCGATGAAAGGCGGCGGGGAGGAGCGTGGCACCGTGGCGCGCACCCACCTTCCATCGGCGTGTTGGGGTCGGGCCGGTTGGCGAACACCACGTCCACGTACTCTAGCTGCAGCCGCTCCAGAGATGCCTTCAGACCTGCAGCATGGATGGGGCTGTCAGGCATGCTGAGCCCCATGCTGCCAGCACTGAGGCAGACGGTGAGGCACAGCCTGGCACCGGGGCCAGCAGCGCCTGGCGAGTGCCCTCACCCCTACCCCTACCTTCTATGATGTGTTTTCGGGACAGGCCCCTCTCTGTCTCAGCCCTGGAAAAAGAAAGGTGGGTGAGAACCTGGGGTGAGAGCCTGACCTGTGCCAGTTGCTCTGCTGGAGGGCAGGTGTTACCTACTTTCCTCCCCAGAAGATTTTGGTGGTGATGACCAGGCTGGACCGTCTGCAGGGAGAAAGAGAGAATCAAGGGTGGTAGCACCCGCAAAGCCTCATGCACCCTGCCTTGGATGGCACACTCCTGCCCAAGGCTGCTCTACCAGCTTTCCCCAGCCCATCGGGACTATGGCATGGGTTTGCCAAGTAGGGATGATGTCTGGCTTACCTCCACCCTTTCTTCTTGATGATGTTCCCCAACACCACCTCGGCCCTACAAGGGAAGGGAACATCAGCCATTGGCACCTGGCAGCTGCAGCCATGGGGAGTGGTGACAGCCGGCAGGGATGGCTCCAGACCCCAGGAGAGTAACAGGCAAATGCAGTGGCTGTGGGGACACTGATTGGCCCTTGGCTGCAGCGCCCAGAGCCAAGCTGCCCCAGTGCATGAGCTTGCTAATTTTAAGTGAACGCATGGGCACGTGCCAATGCCCTGGGCCAGTGTGCCCTGGGTACAGCTGTGCTGGGAGGGTGCACGGCTGCACCTGCATGGTACAGGCCACCTTGGGAAGCATGGGACTGCCAGAACCATGACTCCCCCCATGAGCAAATGCTCAGAGCCCCATCCTGGAAGCTGCTTTGCAGCTGGCAAACCTGGGATATTCCCATTGCCACTGTGATTTGGTGGGAGTCAGGGTGTAGGGTGAGACCCCTGTGGTGCTGCCAAAGCAGGGTACCTACTTGCCAGCAGCGTAGACTTCTGCCGTGTCGAAGAGATTAATGCCGTTGTCATAAGCTAAAGTCATCAGCTGCTCTGCCATCTGCGAGGAGAGAGCGGGGTCGGTGAAGGGGGTGGCCAAGAGCCGGCGCACGGGCGCGTGCGCAGAGCGCGGGTGAGCTCCGGCATGCCGCATGCACCCAGGCCACAGCCACGGCTGTGCTGGCCCCATCCCCTCCCCACTCACCAAGGAAAGGCTGGGGGGTGAAGGGGTGCAGCCTTACCTCATCTGTGATCTGCCCTCCGAAAGTCACCCATGTTCCTGCAGGGGAGAGAGAGGTGTGTGCACGGTGAATGTGGTGAGCAACGAGTGCCGCCACATCAAGCCCCCGGCCACCCACCCTGGCTCCCTCAGCACAGCCCTGGCACGTGGTGGCCACAGCTGGCCCTGCCGCGTGCACTGTGGTGCTCCCAGCACGGCCCAGTCGCTTCCTATCGTATCAGAAAAAGAGAAAATAATTTGACAATTTCTGGGCCGTGACTCAAAACAGCCGCAGGGCTGAGGGAAACCCTTTCCTTCCCTTTGCAAACATTACGGGAGCAAGCGAGCGCTGCCCTGGCCGGGGAGTGCCGGCAGCTGCTGTGGAACTGAGGGGATGCCGAGGGGCTGTGGCAAAGCCTGGCACTTACCCAGACCCAGGCAGGACACACGCAGCCCAGACTTCCCGAGGTTCCTGGAAGACAGAGACTGTTAGGAAAGGTGCCAGAAAGCCCCAAAACTCTGTCTCATGCATCCTGCATGCCACCAAACACACCGGGCGCGAGGACTGGGAGGTGTGGTGGTGGCCCCTGGTCCCCATCCCCACCTGGGATGGTTCCACAATGAGAGTCCCTTCTCAACTGGTTAACGAGCCATCCCAGGCTGGGCATCCTGCAGCTTGGTAGTGGCACTGCCTGCACCTGCGCAGTGATGCTGTGCCCGGCAGGGCTATTGGGAGAGCAGTGACCTCGTTAAAGTAGCTCCTGTAATGAGGCTGGGGTGTCCAGCTGCCCTGAGAGTGCTGCTGGCACTGGGGAATGAGACTGGAGAAAGAGGAGCCGACATGCTGGTGGTCAGGACTGAAGCATCCCATACATGGCATGAGTTGTGCCTGTTCTCTGCATTGCACAGGGAAGCACAGGGCTTGCACCAGGCGAGGGTGCTCGGGAGTGGAGCAGCACCCTGGAGAAATGGAGCACCCCAGAAAATTTGACCGGCACAAGGAACTGGAGAACAGCTTTCGGGAAGGGGGCCAGGCTGGCAGACGCCTTCGCTGTGGTGATGGAGAGCCAGTTACTTGTTAAAAATGACAAAGGCTCAAGAAATGAGCGTTAAAATAAATAAAGTGTAGGTGAGCCGCGGCAGCTCGCCCGCGCGGGTGTCGCATAGCAACCGGAGGCACCGCCACCGCCGGCACCGCCGACACGGGCACCGGCAGCCGGGCAGGGAGTGGCTGTGGCCCAGCCATGGGCAACCGTGGGCTGCACTGAGTCAGGGCAGCATCCCTCTACCCTGCCATGATATTGCCCAGCATCTGGAGGCAGTGGCGCTCCTCCTGTCCCACAGTGTTTTTAGAGCATTTTGTGGTGGGGAGAGGTCATGGCCGTGGGCCAGCGGTGGCTCAAGCCCCCATGATGAGGGTTGCCATGCAGAGAGGAGAGCACCTGCCTCATCCTGGACATTCCACGAGCATTGCTGGGGTTCCCCTGGGCAGGTGACCATTGCTGCTCTTGGCTTCACAACCCAAAAGTGTGTGGACAGGCTGCCCAATAGAGACACTGGCAGACCTTGAGAAGACCAAGCATTCCCCTACACTTCTATGGCCTTCCTATCCCATCCACTTGCTTGGAGCATCCCCCTATACCACTGACCCTCCAGCAGCCACCAGTGGGGACTCCCGAGCTGATCACCCACTGCCTGGGAGAGGGTGTTGCTGGTATGCTCCTCCTCTGGATGAGGACATGACTGTGGGGCAGGAGCACTGAGCCCTGAGGATGCCACCGTGCATTGTCCCAGTACTGCTGTTACCACCACAAGGGTTTGGTGTTTGAGAGCTGGACAGAACTGGACCAGCCCCCTCCCCAGTGCCCAGGTAAGGGGACTCGGCTGATTTGGACGACACTGGTGGGTGACAGCTAGGCTCACCCCAGCGCTCTGCTGGCCTTACACACTTTGTTGCCTAATGCTGGCACATCTGGGCTGCAGCGGAGGCACGCGGCCGCTGGCAGCTGGACCATGGCGTGCAGGCTTATTTGGGGGGGGCCCTACCCTGTCCTGCGGTCCATGCTCATCTGGGGAGAGCCCCAGCCCCACAAACCCAGGTGCACACTCAGCCTCAATGGGGGAAGCCCTCAGTGCTCTGCCCCAGAGCCAGGACATGGGGTGTGTGAGCCCTGTGGGTGCTGTTTGAGGTGTCCCCACATGCACGCACCACCCCGTTTCCAGAACCACCATGGGCAGCCAGAGCCGCTTATGGCTCTGCTCTCACTTTGCAGGACACTGACTCTCCGGCAGCACCACAAGGATGCCATGGCAGCCCGGATTATTGCTACCGTGACTCCCAGACCCCCCCGGCTCGGCAGCCAGCCCGGCTTGGCAGCCACTGAGGATGCTACTAATCCTACTCTGAATTTTAGGGTCCCTTCTCTCCCCCATCCTGAAGATTTTATGCGCGGTTGGATCAAAGCTGCCCTGGGGGGACAGGAGCAAACAGCGAGGAAGCGCACGGAGGCGCACGGTCAGCACTTTTAGCGACGAGAGACCGACAGAACCGGACGCAAAACGGAGATAAGGGGAGTGCGGCGCCCAGTCCCCCCTCGCCGCCCCGATCGCAGTGAGGAACAGGGAAAGCCCCATGAGCGCCCGTTTCCTACCGGTATTTCATCCCCGGCTGCTTGACGCTGGAGTCGCTGGAGGAGGGGGCGTTCTGCACCGAGAGCTGCCCCAGGCTGCGGGCCACCATGGCCACCGCGCGGAACTTGCCGCGGGTGCCGAGGCTGGGGCTGCCGGCATTCTGTCGGTTCAGCCGGTCCTCCGCGCTCCGGCTCTTGATGCTGTGCTCGGAGCACACAAAGGAGACCTGCATGCTGCTCCGGCGGGCAGCAGCGCCAGCTGCCTAAATTTAGCCGGCGCCCCGGGCGAGGCGGGGAGCTCCTCCCGCGCGCCGCCAACGTGACGGCGGGGGGCTGCGAGGCGGCGGGCGAGGAGCGCTCCCGTCAGCCCTCCTGCCCTCAATATTTGATGAGCTCAGGAAGCGAGCGAGCGGCACGCGGGCAGGTGGGGGCAGGAGAGGCAGAGCCGCTGCCGGTACCCTCCGGAGCGGCCGTGGCGGGGCAGGACTCCCCCGCGCCCCGCTGCGCATCCCCCCGCGGGTACGGCTGCTGGCCCAGCCCCGCTCTGGGGCACGGCGAGGGCTGGGGCTGCGGAGTGAAGAGGCAGATTCCCCTGCACGGGTCCGAAACTAAACCCTCTGGCAACAACGCGTGTGCATCGCCAGCCCCACGGCTGGGCGACAGCGCGGGTGGCGACGATGCTGATGGCTCTCCCGCGGCAGAGCCCAGCTGTTTGCTGAAGTTGTCGCCCTCGGGGCCACAGCCCCAGCAGCACATTCCCCCTATTTTTCCCAGTGCAAGCGAAGTCGAGTGAGGCGAATTCCAGCCTAGCACCTCCTGCCGAAGCAAGGACACAAGTCAGCACACTACAGCACTGTCCTGCAGCCGGGGCCATGTGCCGGCTGCCAGCACCTGCCGTGCCCCTCAGGATGGAGCAAAATGCAGCGATGGGGCTTGCAGGAAATTATGCACATTTGCCCCAAACCTAATGAAAAATCTTGTAATCTCCTCCGCTTCCCTCTCTCGCAAAGCTCCTTAGCTGGTAATCCTGCCAGCACCAGCGCCAGCTCCAGTGCGGGGGGGACCTGGCAGCAGTTGTCAGCCCCCAGAGGATGAGAAACCCCACAAATTTTGGTGGCAGCAGGGACATGCCCGAAGAAGGAGCACCTTTGGGGTGTCTGTGCCAGCTGCTCCCATCAATAAATAATGTCCCCATTAATATTAGATGGGCTCTTGCCACTGTGTAAATGTTACCGCGGTCATTGTGAGCAGAGGGGGAACCTGACCCGCGGTGCGGCACGGCACGGCACAGTGCAGCACGGCAGGAGCCAGCACTGTCCCCCACTGCCAGCTCCTGGGGGCTTCGCTGCAGTGGGGGACAAGGGGCACCCCTGTATTGTCACTGGGAACAGCCACTGTCCTCAGCACTGGTGCCCCCCAAAGCCTGACCTGGGTTACTGGGGGTGATTGGCCCTGCACCCCATTGCCCCACCTGCAATGCATGGGGAGAGGTGCACTGGGCAGGGCAGCCCCATCCCTTCTGAGGGACTGTGGCCACCTCTCCAGCTGCCTGGAGTGTCCTCCTGACAAGGACATTGGCTGAAATCCTGATACACCTTGCACCAGGACCCACATGCAAAATTAATGATGCACCCGCTCTGTGATGCAAACCCGTCAGGGGGAGATGTATCCCCGTCAGATGGAGATTTACACCCATCAGGTGGAGAAGAACCCCTGTCAGGTGAAGATGTACCCCTCCAGTCAGGCAGAGATCTACCTGCATGGAGATTTACACCTCTGAGGAATAAACAGCTCTTTGGCGGCTGTTTGCTCCAGATGCCTAATCTTTAAAGCTCAGAGGGTGTCTGCATCTGCAAATGCCCAAACAGCAAACAGGAATGTCAAGTGAGAAGCTCAAAGATCACCAAGTAGGGAAGTGCTAACGGCGCTGATCGGCTGCCGCCTCTCCGGCGCGTGCCGTGCCAAGGGCATCGGCTCCTCCCAGCCTTGGCACGGCACAGGGGAGCCGAGGTGAGCTTAGGTGAGAGCCGTTCTCCTGACGAGGTGTCAAACCAGCACCAAGCAGCGTCCCCTATGTCATCCCCTCACCTCGGCCCTCGCGAGGGCGGCGCTGCCTTACCTGTACTTCATGCCAGTGGCGCGGGCGGTACTGTCGGCCAGGGAGAGCCCGTGCATCCGCAGGAACTCCTCCAGAGTCTTCGCCCGCGCCGCCGCCCGCACATCCCGCAGCCGCCGCAGCTCCAGCCCGTCGGCTGCCCGGGGGGCTGGGGGCAGCCCCCACTCGGGGCTGGGCCGGCTGGCCACGCTGCGCAGGCTCTCACTGTAGGTCATGGAGAGCATCCTGCCACCCGAGCGTGGGCTCTGCCGGCCAGCCACGCCGCCAAACACTCTGCGGTGCTACGGAGAGAGCTGGGAAAGCACAACATGGGCTCCCTCGCCACTCAGGGCACAGCCCTGCCCGCATTGCCATGCCGGAGTGGTGGCACCCACCCTTGCTGGGACACGTGAGGCAAAGCCAGTCTCTTCAGCGGAGCAAAGCCTTGGTGTGGGAGCTGAAGCACAACAGGAGAAGCAGCAGGACAGGGATGCGGCGCAGTCCGTGTCTGAGCCTGCAGTGGGGCCTGCCACAGCTGCCCCAAGCCACAATGCAGCAGTGTGGCCTTTGCCCAGCTGTGCCGGCTCCCAGCTTGCACTGTCTGGGCTGCACTGGTTTGCATCCCTGTGAGGGACACAGTGGGTCCCAGGAGCTGGCCGAGGCATGGTGAGCAGTGGCACAAGTACTGCTGGTGAGAATCTGGCACTGTGTGCCAGTGGGCAAGGAAAATCGGGATGGGAAAGGGGTCCCCGTGGGGCTCCCTGGAAAGGGTGGACATCGGCAGAGGGTCTGTGGGCACTGGGTGCTCGCTGTGCCTGCGTCACGCTGCCGCAATGTGCGCCACCAGCCAACACCTTCCCCACCACCGCGGCAGCGACCTCCCAGCCGGTGCGGCTGCCGAAAATAGCCTGCCGCAGGGTGGGCTCCTCACACACCCGAGTCCTGGCTGTCTCTATGTCTGGGACCTCACTGGTGGTGGCACCCGCTCGATTTCTGTGCCTCTCTGCACAACTTCTCTTGTTTTCAGTGTCTGCAGGGACTGGGGCCAAAACTGTGGTGTTGGTGCCAGAGTGGCCACTGGGGATGCACTGTGACACATCTACACCGGCATCAGGCTCCAGCCAGGCTCCCACTGGTGGTTTTTTCTTTCCCTGTGAAACTCAAATTGACAGCTGCAGGAGCCAAAAGTGAAGGACTCTCTGCCACTGAGGTGTGACCTCCAGAGGAAAGGAGAAGGAAGCCCAGAGGATATGGAGAAGCAGCCGGCCAGGTATGACCAAAACCCTGGGGGTCTCCTCTGACATCTGGTGCTGCCAGAGACCACTCCATGCTCCTCCTGCTCTGTAGCAAGGCCTTGGGAAAGCCAGGAGACATGGAAAGGAAGCCTTTCCTTCTGTTGTGGCAAAGTCAAACTGCGTCCTGGTCATCAGCCTCTTCCTGCCACACCTCAAAGCTGGAGACTGGACCCGGCACCGCCAGCACCAGCCCTTCTCTGTGGCTCGTAGCTTTAATTAGGGCAATGCCAGTGGCTCCTGCTGGGTACGGGCACCTGGTGGGATCTCCTTGTTCCCAGTGGGATCTCCTTGCCCTGGTAGGATCCCCTCACCTGACAGCAGCAAGGAGAAACCTGAGCTGGCTGCACCGCTGCTCTACAGCAGCCAAACGGCTGCAGCAAGCAGAGCTGGGGGTTTGATCTGGGCTGCTCTGAGGAATGGGGTGGGAATCCACCGGCTGCCCTATCTTGACACTTCCCTGATTTTCGGCAGAACAGAACTGGAGAGAGCATGGAGGTGGTGGGTGACAGCAGAAATCCCAGTGCTCCTGGGATGAGTGGCAGAAGGGCTGCAGGATCTGCCAAGGATGAGCTATGCCATGCCCAAGCGGGAAGAGGCTGTTTTGGGAGGAAGGAGCAGGGATGGGGAACAGAGCACAGGCTCTGTGGGATAACAGCACTGTTAGCAGCAGCAGGGGCACAACAAGTGGGTGACAGGCAGGGCAGCTGCCCGGAGAGATATTTGGCCAGCCTGGCTTGCCAAGCTGGAAAATTGGCAGCCACCAACCTGCCTAAAGCCAGGAAGACCCCAAACTCCAAAAGAAAACCACCCTAAACCATCAAATCCCAAGTCACCCTGCACGGAAAATCTCCCCTGCTGCCCGCAGCGGCTGCCCCGTGGCGGTGCCCGTCCCCGCTCATCGCCCACCATGCCCAGCCCCGCTCGCCGCCCGCGCTGCCGTTCCCGACTCACCGCGCCGGGGAAGCTGCTCAGCAGCAGCGCAGCTCTGGGCGGCAGGGCTGCCCCAGGGCAGATATAAGAGCCGCGGTGGCCGCGTTGTTTTGCATTAGGGGAGTGTCGGAGCTTGGCGTCCAAAGCACTTGGCGGCTGCGCCGGGCCCCCAGCGTCCGGCTTCTCGCCGCGCTCCATTAGCCCTATTAGGGGATTTTCTTCCTTGCGAAGGGGAGTTAAATTATTCATGGCGCCTCACTAAAAGCCCGGGGATGGGCTGCTGCTGCTTTATCAACGCTGGCACCGCCTGCCCCTCGCCCTGCGGTGACAGGTCCGCCGTCACCAGCACACAGGGCGGTGGGGACGGCTGGACACTGGGGCCATCAGGGAGCGGAGATGGTGCCCCGAGGCAGACACAGCTCTCCTGTGGTCCCCACGGCAGTGGAGTCAGAGCTGGGCTGTTGCAGGACTGAAAGGCAGCCTCCACCAGGAGGGAGCCCCGAAACGGAACTGGGTGATGAACACAGGTGGCTGCTGCCTGAAGGCAGCCTACAGACAAGCTCCTGCCTGTTGGCCTTGGGAGCCTTTTGCACCAGATGTGTGCAGTGGTTCAGACCAGTTTGGCAACCAAAACTTGCCCATAGCTGCGGCTCGGCAGTGCTGGTGGCAGCACTGGGACAGACACTGTCAGTGCCACTGAGCCATCCCATTGCCAGCCCGCCTCACCTCCTCCTGTCATGTGTGGGATGCAGTAGGGGGGCCATGGCTTCGTCGAGGGGTAGACCCCAGTCCCCCACCCCACAGCAGCCAGGCCAGACCCAGTCCCACACCACTGGACTGCTGTGGCCCTGGGAGCGCGGGAACAGCTGCTGGCAGAGTGTGTGGGGAAGGGCCGCCCTCACTTCAGACAGTAAAAGGGTGATGGGGGCGATTGTTGAACCACTTAATGATACTGCTCCTAATAGCAGGAGCCACGGAGCAGCTGGCTGGTTTCCCAGAGCTGCTCTTGGGAAAAGCTAAGGGCTTCTCCAGGCACAGCACCGGCATGGGACGCTCCCCCCTAGCTGAGCGGAGCCCCACACCCCACAGTGGCTGTCCCCCACAGCCATGTAGCCACACTCTGCTGCTTGGACAGCCTGTGAGAATGGTCCCCCCACCCAGCCACACCCCAGGGTCCCCACACTGCACTTCTGAACCCACAAGCAGGGTGATGAAGCAATGCCACACATGTGATACCCATCCCACACAGAGGGACCCTGGCACACTGGGCAGGGCAGAGCTGTGCTGGCATTATCTGGGCATGGGCAGGAGCCAGAGCCACTTACTGGGGGGATTTTGGGGAGGGGGAGGGGCCTGGTTACCTGTAGAACTGGAGCTGGCGCTTGGGGCTCCCGTATCTCGCGCTTCCGACAGCAAAGGGGAGAGAGAAGAAAGATGCCACAAACCCCGTTAGAAAGGAGGAGCAGGAGTGAGTGGCAGAGTCAGTGGCTGTGGGAAGGGTCAGCAGCACCCACCCATGTCACAGCACAGTGGACACTGCAGCAGGCACTGGCACGACCCTGAAAGTGCCCCTTATGCCCATAACAGGCACCAGCACCTCAAAACGCTGCTGCTGCTGCTACTGTGTGGAGGTTTTGTGCTGGAAGCCTTTGCACAAAGCGTGCTGGGGCAGTTTAGGAGTATCATAGCAGTTTCAGGGAGCATAGTGGTTCTGGGTTGCCACAGGCTTGGGTTTGAAGCCCCACAGAGTCCCCCCAGCACTGCCCTGCATCCTTACCTGTAAATCATCCCTGGGGAGCCCGTCTGCCGCAGCGAGAGTCGCGCTGGGGAGTCAGTGGTGGATTCGGGATACATGGAGCCAGCCTGGGCTCCCCGGAGCCACTCGCCGCCTCACCCCTGCCACAAGGGAAGAGGAAAAGAGGAAGAAATGAGTTTTTTGAGGCACGCGCGTGACGGCACTTCCTGTTGCAGGAGATCTTCAGCCAAATGGGCATGTGGCATTGGCAGCAGTGTGGGCATGGCAGCTCTGCCAGCTCAGACCCCAGGACTCACACCCTGACCCACTGATCCCAAAACCATCTGCCCCCAGCCTTGTTCCTCTCACTTCCCAGCTTGGCTGCTCTCTCCAAACTTCTGGGGGTCCTGAGATTTCAGGAAATGGTGAGGAAACATGGGCCTGAAAAATGAAACATTCTGAAAACCCTGAAGCTGTCCCTGAGGGTCCCTCTGAAAGGGACAAGCTAAGGGGAGGAAAACAGTCTGGCTTTTCCTGCAGCCCACATGTGACTGACTGTGTGCACGGGGGTGAGGGAGCTCTGAGAGAAAGAAGGGCTCACCCCCAGGCACCCCTGACCCTCCTTGTCCCTGTCCCCATGGCAGGGGCATCCAGCATGACTCCCTGGGAGCTGTGCTCCTGCTCCTGCAACACTGTCAGCAGTTCTCAGGATCACAGAAAACAATGACACTTCCCTACAGAACTGGGGCTGGGATTTAAATTTATCCCTTCTTTCTTTAGGCCGGTGAGATGCCATCTTTACACTGCAGATCACAAGCTGCTCTGTTTCCCAGAGAGGGACTGAAAGATCTCTGGGTTCCTGGTTGCCCTGTGCTCAGCATGAGCATGGCCTTACACAGTGTGCTCATGTCCTGGCACGCATCCCACCTGCATCCTGGCACAGCATGCCTGCATCCTGCATCCCACCTGCATCCTGGCACAGCGTGCCTGCATCCTGCATCCCTCCCGCATTCTGGCACAGCGTGCCTGCAGCCTGCATCCCGGCACAGTGTGCCTGCATAGCGCATCCTGCCTGCATCCCAGCAGGGCATGCTTGCATCCTGCATCCACATTCTGCATCCCTCCCGCATCCTGCATCCCTCCGGCATCCCGGCCCGGCGTGCCTGCATCCCGGCGCAGCCCCTGCAGCCCACGCAGCCCAATGGCAGCAGCTGCGGCAGCCGAGCCCATCCCCGCGGAGCCGCCCACCCGCCCACCGCAGCTCCCGGCCGGGCTGCAGCCCCCGGCACAGATCCCCATCGCCCTCCTCCTGAGCGCTGCAGGAGTGCATCTCCTTTGGCCACAGCCGTGCTGGAGCCGGAGCCCAAGGAGCCTGAGTAAAGCCGGGTTTATTTTCGAGAAGTCAGGAGGGAGCCACTCTCTCCTGAACCCGCAGCACTGACTGGAGCCTGGAGCAGGACCCTGCCGAGCCCTACAACCAGGACTCAGGCTGAGCCTCCCAAGCCCTTGTGATCCCCGGGCTTCTCCCGGGTGCTGCGAGTGCTGGCTCCACAGCTCCCACGGCCTTGCCCGGCAGTGGGCAGCAGCCTGCAGCACCGCCGGGTCAACAGCAGCCACCGGCCGGGCACTGTCCTGCCCGCTCATGCCAGCTCAATGTCACTTCATTAGCGGCGGCAAAACAAAGCTGAGGGAAGCTGGGGGACGCCTGCAGGGGGGACAGCTGGGCCCCCGTGTCCCAGCACAGCCATGCAGCTCCTGGCTTGCACTGCCACAATCCCGGACTCCTGTGTGGCTCAGGACTGGCTGATTCTGTATCCCAGGGGGCTGTGGTGCCAGGATCCGCAATTTTCAGCAGAATCTGATGCCCCTTCCCTGTTGCCTCTCAGCAATGCTGCAGGGATCAAGTGCAGTGGCTGGCAAGTCTCTGGCTGTGCTAGAGGGACTTTGCTGGCAAGTACAGCTGGACCACGGACACATGGGTCAGGGCTCTGCACCCTGAGGAGCCAAAGTGTCCCAGCGTTTGAGGCCAATTCATCCCTCTGAGCTCTCTGAGCCAAAGGCACCACCAAAAGTCCAATACCCTCTGTGTCAGCAGCTTGGTGCTTCCCTGAGACTGCTCCTGCACCTCCAGCTTCCTCATGGCACAACTCAGCTGTGAGTCTGCAACTGCGGGAGTTTCAGCAGTGGCCCGAGAGGGAAGAAAAGTGTTTTCTTCTGCAGGATGCACCCAGGAGTCAGGTGAAGGACACCCTCATGATTTGTGCTTCCACCAAGGTTCATTCCTGTCCCTGGCAGCACAATGGGGTACAGGAGTGTGGATGCTGCGACATGGATAGTTTATGACTGGGAAGCCCCTGGGAGCTGGGCCAGCATGGGGGGGAACTATATACTGCAGCCTGCCAGACATGCTGCCATGAGAGCAGGAGCGGGTGAAACTGGACATGGAATTAATGGGAATGTAGGGACGAATGTAGGGATGAAAGTGCTGCTTCTGGTGAGCCCAGTCCTCCAAGGGTGAGGCCCTGGGGCAGGGAGAGCTGGAGGACCCTTGCTCTGGGCTCCCCAGTATCCTGCCCAAGTCAGGTGAGGGATGCAGGCAATGTCGCATCTCCCCACGCCAGGTGCCTGTCCCCATATTTCTCCCCCTTTTTCACTGTGTTTGCAGCACAGCCAAATGCCCCCCTCCACACCACAGGGAAGGTGACTTTAGCTCAATGACTCACGCTGCCCTCCCCTGTCGCCTCGGCACCTCCTGTCACCTCCTGCCGTCACCTCTGTGCTCATGCCCCGTGCTGGTCCCGTGCCCCCCCTCCCCCGGCTGCACCGGCGCCGCAGGGATCCGCAGAGCAGCAGCCCTGCCCCTTCCTTTGGCCCGGGAGCCTCTGTTGCGGCGCAGCATCTCCCAGCCCACCAGGGGCCTCCGACCGCCCGGGTGGGCTCCCGCGCCTTCCCCAGCCCATCATCACGACAACGCGGCAGGCGGGCGCTGGGGACTCAGCTGCGACACGTGAGGTCGCCCGTGACCGCCGAAGCTCCGGCACCGGCGCCGCTCAGCTGCCCGAGTCAATGACACAGCCCAAAAGCACACATCGGCCGGGGTTATTCCGGCTTTGCGGTCACGTACACCAGAGCCAAAGTAACGGGGTCCATCGGGCTGCCCGCGGGTCCCCGCTGTGTGACACTGCCAGTTCCCCGCTGTGTGATACTGCCAGTTCCCCGCTGTGCCGTGGCTACCTGCCAGGCACGGCTGAGCCACGGCCGCGGCCCCGCCGGCACCCAGCACCGCACCTACCTGTCTCCGGTGCTCGGACGCAGGGCGATGCGCGGTCGGGAGGCACAAGGCAGCGAGTCAAACCCGGCTGCCGGCTCGGGCTGCGGGCTCCGCGGGTCTCGGGAAGCGGCGCCGGTGCCGGCGCAGAGCAGCTGCTACAGCCGGCGGCAAACGCAGCGGATGACGGTTCCTACCCCATTCCCGCTCTGTCCCCGGGAAAAGGCGTCTGGTAGAGGGGGAAGCCGAGCTCTCCGCGCCCCGGGATGCGACAGCACCCAAGGATGCTGCAGAGCCGTCCCTGCCGCTCTCACATCCTGACTCGGCAAGTTTGGCTCCGCCGGTGGCTGCAGCCGGCTCCCGATCCCGCCGGTGCCTTAACCGTGTCGGCGCCGCAGCCCGGCACCGGCAGCGCGTGGGCGAACGAGCGGCTGCCACCAGCCGCCCCTGCGCAGCTCAGGCGGGGGAAGGCTCGTCCGGGGCCACGGGGAGCCTGGGCAGGAGATGCATCATCACTGCCTCAAATCGCGCCGGGTTTGTTTCTCTTAAAATAATCAAATACAGCGTCGGCAGTGATGCTGCAGGGTTGCCTCCAGCACCAGGGTCACCCGGCTGCCGCGTTCTGCCACTGGCCACCCATCCTCCTTGTGTTCATCACGCCTTCTCAGTGCCTGTGGCTTTTTGGCTATCTTGGGCAAAAAAACCGGCCCGGAGCATGCCACCTC
Organism: Vidua chalybeata; assembly: GCF_026979565.1. Taxonomy (NCBI): domain Eukaryota; kingdom Metazoa; phylum Chordata; class Aves; order Passeriformes; family Viduidae; genus Vidua; species Vidua chalybeata. The sequence continues at coordinate 4,383,197 of NC_071551.1, forward strand.
AGTAAGTGGAGCAGGCTGGTCCCTGTGGCAGTGCGACTCAGTGATCCTGCAGTGATAACAACACCAGTGTAGCTGGATCTAACAGGAAAACTACAGGCCAAGCCAGCAAAAAGGGGTCAGGGTTTGGGACAGGCTGCTCACGCAGTGGTGCTCTGGCAGCTATAAATTAGGAAAACCTGCTTCCTCTCCCTCAGCCGAGTCCTGTTCAGCTTCATGGCAGCATCTTGGCACTTTCTCTGCCATTTCAGCACAGTCCTGGCAGCGACGGGGCCAATAAGCACACTGCCTGCTCCAAACCATGCTGGCATGGACAGGGACCACTCAGCACTGCCAGGGTGGGTGATCCCAGCAAGCTGCCCACTTTCCATGCCACAAGCACTTCCAGGCACAGCCAGTAACAGGCAGGGAAGGTCACAAACCCCGTCCCATTTGGGGATGTTCCCAGCACCAGCCCATCAGTGGCTTTGCTACCCCCACAGATGGTGGGAGCCATGTGCCAAGTTGATCTGCTCCTGCTCCGTGATGCATCTGACCCACAGACCCGCAGGCCATGAGCAGGAGGTGACAGCTGGCCCTGCCACCCTCCTCATCAAAACAATAATAGTAATAACGAATAAAACCAGCAGCTCTCTTGAATCTGCCGTTGGCAACTCCATGTAGAGGCATTTTCTGCTCACCAGCTGGAAAATCACTGCATATATGCAACAGGCCTGTATAGGGGATGTGACAGAGACTGGATACATCTCGCCCAGCCTGCTCTGGCACTCACCCATTGCTGCGCCGTGATGCCCAGCAATGCTTGGGGAAGAAACCCGTGGTTTTGGGAAGCAGGCTGGGTGCCCTGCTCACACCTGCCAGCAGCACAGACCACGTCTCACCTGGATGAGAGCCTGCGGTGCCTGCATGAGCAGTCCCGTGCCGGCCGCAGGCTGAACAGGCAGGGGGCCTATGGGGATCCCCATCATAAGGAAAACAGCCCCCAAAAAAATGCAGGCTGGCGAGACAGAGGCTCCCGAGCTTCGGGCCTGGCAGAGGCAGCAGCATCTGGGCTGTGAGGGGACCGGGGACCGGCCGCAGGGTCCAGGCTCCTTCCATCTGCAGCCCTCCGGTCACCGCAGCAAAGCAACACAAGGAACGGACTAAGAAACGGCAGTAAACTGAAGGAAGCTGAAGGAACCGCGACGTTTGACTCACTGGGCGCAAACCGGCTCGGGGGAAAATCTAATATTGCCACCCCCTGTCACTGGCGGCTCACACCGTGTCACCGGGGCTCCTGCCCTGCCGCTCCCGGTGCACGGTGACAGGCCGCAGGCCACCTGAGCATCACGAACAGTGTTCACCTCGCCTCGCTGTGGGAACGAAGGGACAGCCAACCTCTCCCCGTCCCCGCACAGCCCAGGGTCCCACAGGGCCGACCGCAGGCGCTGGGGCGAGGGCCCCTCTCTCCGCACCAGCGAGCGCCGGGAGGGGCATGCCGCGGCGTGGCCTTGCCCGTAGCCCTGCCCGGTTGCACCGCCCCCGCCATCCATCGCCCGGCCCCGGCCCCGGCCCCGGCCCCGGCCCCGGCCCCGGCCCCGCTCCCCCCGCGCCCCCGCACCTGCCCCGCGTCCGCCGCTCCCGCCGCTCCGCCGCCCGCCCTCGTGGGGGGCGGCCCCGCCCCGCCGCGCCTGGCCCCTCCCCTCCCGCCGCCCATTGGCCGCGCCGCCCGCCTCTCGCGCCGCATGCAAACGACGAGGGAGCTGCGCCGTCCCCATTGGCTGCAGAGCCGGCCGGGCCCAGCGCGAGGACCCGCCCCGCGCGGTGCGGCACCATCGCCCTAGTAACCCGATGCTGAGCCGGGCGCGACCACCCGCTCTGAAAGGGGGAGGCCGCCGCTGGCGCTGTCGCTTCCGTCCTGCCGCCGCGTCCTACGCCGGTGCAGAATCGCTCCGGGATCGCCTCGCCGCTAGCTCTGCGCTTTCCGCCGGCGATGGGGCGCGAGAGGTGGGCAGCGGGGCGGCGAGCGGCGGCAGCGCGTCCATCCCCCCCCTCGGGCCGGCGCGCCGTTGGTTGGGCCCAAGAAGATGGCGTCGGGGCGCGGTGAGTGAGCGGGGGGGTGTGGGCACTGACGGACGGGGCTGGTTCCAGTCCCGCTCCCACACACCGGGATCCCGCGGGTGCGTGGGCGGGCGGCCACGGGCCGCCCCTGCCCTGGCTGTACCCGTGTACATCGCATCCCCGGGCGGATGCGAGGCGGGCCGGTCGTGGGCAGCGGCTGTCCCCACCCACGTGTGGTTGTTGCGCGGGTCCGTGTGTGGCTGTGTTCCCGCAGGGTGCGTGTGCCCTGGTGTTCCAGCCCCGCGCCCGCCCTAGCTGGCGCTGGGAGGCAGCGGCGACCGCCGGGAGGCGATGGGCGAGTGGGACCGGGTGTTCCGGCAGCACCGGCCGCTGCCGCCGCACCCGCAGCGGGGCCGGGCCCGGCCGCCGCCCCGCTCCGCCGCCTTCCGCTGCGTCCTCAAGTACCTGCACGGCGCTGCCCTCTCCCAGGTAGGGGCGATCGGCCCCGCGAGGGGACCCCGGCAATGTCTTGCTGCGCCCGCTGTTTCTGCTGAGTCTCACTATTCATAGAATCATGAAGTAGTGTGGGTTGGAAGGGACCTTACAGATCATCTCCTTCCACTCTCCTGCCATGGGCAGGGCTGCCTTCCACTAGACCAGGTTGCCCTTTCCAACCTACTGGCTTTGAACGCTTCCAGGGATGGAGAAGCCGCAGCGTCTCTGGATGACCTGTGCCAGTGCCTCACCACCCTAACAAGGAAGAATTTCTCCATAAGATCAAACCTAAATTGCTCCTCTTTTAGTTTAGCCCTGCTCTCCTTCTTATTCTGTCACTTTCTGTGTATATACAAAGTCACTCTCTGTCTTTTTTCTAAGCCCCTTTCAGCATCCCTGTCCGTGTGTGTGGGCCTGAACTCCCCATGATGGCTTTTAAAGCAAGGTGGTTTTGGGGAGAACTAACGGGAGATCTTCCGGAAGCACTAAGTTCTTTCAATCCCATGTCTTGTTACCTGTAAATCTGAGTTAGCATTTAATGAATTTTTCATTTAGTTTTTTGTTAGCTTAGGTTTTTTCTGGATAGCACTTCAACATCAGTTGCCTCTTTATTCTGTGCTTAATGCTCAGTTTTCCCACTTTTCCTTGGCTCTGTCATCCTCTGGCTTGGAGGCAGGTTCTGCAGCAACACGTGAAGCTGTCTGTGGCCATGCGCCTGATTTGGGCACCCCTTAGAAAACGGGAATTACCTCTCTTACCCAAGTGTGTTCTGAGCTTTGGGGACGCAGAGCTGGCTTGTCCCCGAGCGTCCCCAAAGCCGGTGTGTTGTGCCTTGCAGGGAGCCCAGTACCAGCTGCGCCTGTCCCTTTTCGATGCCACCTACCACCACTTCTTTGGGAGGACGTGGAGGAGCAGCTGGCGAGCTGCCAGCGCTGCCCCGCCGCGCTCGGCCAGGGCGACGTTCAACGAGGTGGGGGCTGCCAAGGAAAACACAGAACCAAACCCTTTTCCATCCCAGTGCTTCCTGGCCTTTTGCCCATCTCAGACTCTGCCCATTTATTAAGCTTTATGTATGGTTTATTGGGGAAACTGGGGTGCTGGGTTTCCTCTGAGGCTAGTGCCACCGTGTGCCACCTGCCGTGTTCAGAGCTGGCGGCAGAGAGCAGTGTTTCCCCACAAGTGGGAAGGAAGGGAAAGAGAAGCTGCCCACCCTCCTGCACAGCGCTTCTCTCTCCTTATCTGTGAACTAAACTCTCCCAAAGCCATGCTTCCATCCGCTGCTGATACCAGCAAACCAGGGTGTCCCTTAATGAGGAGACACCACTGCCCCGTAGCATGGCCCATGTTTTCCAATTCATAGCTCTGTTTGCACCTCCTCAGTGCTGCAGGTGAAGTGAAGCACAGCTCAGCCCCGTGCTCTTCCTTCCTTTACATCGACAGCGGCACTGAGGGGCGTTGACGTGTGCTTTCTCTCCCAAGTGTTTCAATACCGTCCCACCCCGGCCTGTTTTGAAGAGGGATGGATTAAAACTAGGGCAGAGAGTGCTGCAGAGAGAGCTGAATGCTGGGAGGAGCTGCCTTTCCAAATACATTCCCAGCGTCTGCAGGCTTCCTGGGTGTTTGCCATGTGTTTGGGACCAGTTAGCAGGAATTTTGGGGTGTTGGGGGACTGTGTTGCAGCCTCACTGTGGTGGCTGAATTGCCGGCAGGGCTCAGTGATCTGCATGTGGGGTGGGATCTTCCAACTGCGGGAAAGTCAGCAGCTCATTGTTGGGAACAGTTCAGGTGGAGCTGGAATTGATTTGTGACAGGTGAGGTCAGGAGGAAAGTCACTGCTCTCTGCCTGCGTGTGCTGCATGCATGCTCACCAGCCTCACCAGAGCAGGAAGGCATGAGGACAGGATCAGACTCTGCTTGTGTGGTGGGTTTTGTCCTCAGGGTCTAAGGGAGAGGAATAAAGTGACAGAAACTGCTGAGTGCAATCAGGAGGGGCCCTCAAGCTCAGTGGCACAGGGCATTCCCTGTCAGGGCTCCCTGTGCCTTTGCAGGGTGAGCCTTGCTCTGCAGGCACAGCAGTCAGGTCGTTAATCCAGCACCTCGCAATAAAGGCTAATGGAATAACGATTTATGTCCCAGGGTTTATGTGGGAATGTCTCTCTCTGTTATTCCTTCCTGACAGCCCATATTGCAGTAAACAATTTCCCTGAAACACTGTGGTAATGAGTTTTTAATAGAAAGATGAACCTAGAGTTAAATTCTCTCCTGGGGAGGTGACCTGTGTCCTGTCCCTTCCTGTCCTTAGGTCCAGGCTACTCCCATGTCCCTCCCCATTTCAGGAAGGTTTCCAACTCCTTTTTCCTCCTCAAATGCTGTAGGTGTGGGATGCATCAAAGGCCCATTCATTTGGGGTCTGCAGCCTGTGAGTTGCTCTGGAAAACAGGTGTTGGCAACAAAAAAAGTTTAAAAAAAGATGGTGCTTGAGGCTTTAAGGGCTGAGATTTTGTAACAGTGTCAGAAGTGATTTGCCATTAGCTTCTGTCTGGAAGTTTTAGTGGATGTTCTGGTTGTGCCACTGAGTGTCCCAGCAGAACAGGCATTGCTCTGCCTGCATCTGCCACTGCCAGCTCTGAAACAGCCCATCTCTGTCCTTTCCTGTCCCAGGTTGTTTATTTCCACACCTCCTTGAACCACCCTGGCATTGCTGCTGTCGTGGAAGTTGTAATGATGGCTAGGGAAGGGGATGGGGGCTCTCAGCACCTTTCCTGCGGCTTTGGAATCATCCCCCTCTTCCACGGCGGATCAGAGGTGACAGACCCGGCCACTGAGGACAGAGCGTAGGTTCCCCTGCTGCTGTGTGACAGGTCACACTAGGAATTGAGGTGGCAACATGCATGGCTGCTTTGGTGGGGTGGGGGGAAGGGTGGTCCTGGGGCTGCAGGAACAGAGACAGCATTTAGAAACCTGGAATTCTTCACTCTGAGGAAGCAGTGATGGGTTTGGAAGGAATGCCTGTCCTAATCCCTTCCCTAAAGGACAGGGCTTTTCTGGAGTGGGTTGGGTGGTTCTGCTGCTGAGCAGGGGCTTTGTGGAAGATGGAGATGTGCTTCAGGGTGGATTTAGTGACTGCTGCACATATGTTCCTTGCTTTCAGGCTGAAGCTGTACCATGGGACACCACGTGCCCTACTGCACCCACGCTTCCAGGACCCTGTGGAAAGTAAGCAGCAGCCAGAGGTGGCATCTCGGTCCCTTCTTGGTGGCTTCTCTTACCCAAATGTGTGTTGTATGTGTCTGCTTGATGTGAGACATGGTCTGTGCCCTGGTACTGCTCAGTTGATGTGCCTTACTTCCAGCTGGGAATGGTCTGGCTGGGCAAACACAGGTTTTCCTTTGCTCCTAGCACTTGTATTCACAGGTAATGATTCATTCAACACTGGGGCTGTGAAGTTGTCTCCCCAGTTTTGGTCATTTTGGGATGTTTTCTTTTCTTCAGAGAACAAATACATGACAGTGATGGAGAAGAGCCACCTGCAGTATGGCCTGAAGTCCCACCAGCCCCTGGAGGCAATATTTCACCTACTTCCTGAAAACCTGCTGATATCTGGGCTGCAGACTGTTCCTGGCTTGCTGCCGGCACATGGAGACACAGGTAAGGGCTCTTTCCCTTTCCCTCTGCCTGTGCTGCTCCTGCTTTAAGGCAGTGGGTCCCTGTGAAGCTGTGGGCAGGGCAGGCAGGGCACTGGGATGGGATTTGTGGGAGCACAGTGGTTTCTCTGCAGTGTCTCCTCTTATCAAGAGCATCTCCCTTGCATGGGGCCACAGCCCTCACGCTCAGAGCTCAGTCTGGAATCTGTCAAAATGGCTCAGTCACTTCCCTGTCTGTTAATTGCTTTGCTCCTAGGAAGCTTCTAGGGATAAGTGATGGTTGGTTTAATTACAGTCATTCAGCAGAATCTTAAAAAGAGCTTTTTCAGCTTGCTTAAACTCCTCGGAGGTGGGTTCAGCATCGCTGGGGCCTAGCAGGTTTGGAGGGATGAGCTCTTGCCCACTCGGCTTTTGTTAATCTCTCCTTATGGCACATTGCCCTTCGAGCTTCTGCAATTAAAAAAACGTGAGCTGAAGATTCAGAGGGTAAAAAATTCCTCAGAGTTCTGCAGCTGAATTATTCTTCAGCTTCCTGCCTGGAAAACCTACTGCTGATGGCTTTGGGGTTAGTAACTGTTAGTACTGAAGCTGAGCAAGGTCTTGAAAGCAGCTGAGTCCCTGCAGGTGTTCAGGCCCGTACTCAGAAGCTGAGTGGGCAGAGCCACTGCTGGCACTGCAGGACACCCCAGTACAACAGTGGTGGCTTTCTGTTTGCTTGGGAAGCCTGTGGCCACCACCTTGTCTTTCAGGCGACTGCTTGCAGAAGCCCCGGCTGATGAAGACGGTCACCTGCTATCTGGAGCGCCTTTTCATCCACTTGTACCCTTCCCTGGAGGAGTTTGAGGAGGAATTGCTGGATTTACTGAACAGTGATCGCTTACTTCAGGTAAGTAGAGTGCTGTGAGGGTGGTGAAACCTGGCACAGGTTGCCCAGAGAAACTGTGGCTGCCCCATCCCTGGAAGTATCCAAGGCCAGGTTGGACAGGGCTTGGGGCAATCTGCTCTAGTAGAAGGGTCCCATGGTAGGGGATGGAACAAGATAATGCTAAAGGTCCCTTCCGATCCCAACCATTCTGTGATTCCATGATTCTAGGTACTGCCAATGTGGTTGGGGCAGGGGAAGGCACGGTGTAAAGCAGTAATTCTAGTGTCTGGAATTATGGGTGGGGTGAAAAGTGTCAGGTAAGTGATACTCATGCATTTGTTTCTCTTGGAGTCTCCAAATTTTTTTTTTGCTGTGGAAGCCTTTAGCTTATTTCGCTATTGGATTAGTACGTGTGTGCTCTGTGTGGGCTTTGTTTTGACACTTATAAGCAGAATTTGGGTTTGCTTTGCTGTGGGAAATGCAGCGATAAGATGCAGTGTGTATCGAGTCCATCTCTTTGGAGTGGCAGCCGCTGGCCAGGTCCTTCCTTGCCAGATTTGCACCATCTCTGCCATAAAGACAAAAGATGTAATATCTATCATCTGCTGCGTGAATAGCTCCTGTTTTTTGAGTTTCTGAAGGGTTGCCTGTATTCTTCTGGTTGTGGTCAGCACAGGGAGTGCTGCCCAAGGTGGAAAACATTCCTGTCACAGGCTAACACTGCGCTGGATGGTGAGGAGGTGGTGGTTCGGGAGCGGCGGCTGCACGTCGGCGTCCACAATGGCCTGCGCTTCGTCCGGGCACCGCAGGTCGCTGTGCTGGTGCCAGAGGCAGAATTGTCACCAGGTCGCTGCCAGGGGATGCCCAGCTCTGGAGCCAGGTAAGGGGTTGCTCCTCTGCTGCTGGTGCTGCTTCCCTCCTGCCTCGGATGCCTCCCACAGCCACTTCTCCATCCCACACAGGGATGCAGATCAAGCCCTAGTGCTGAGGAGCCGCATCCAGCTGAGTGAAATGGTCCCTCACCCGGCATTCAGGGTCTGCTTCCAGCTGGAATATGTCTTCTGCAGCACAGCGAGAGCTGGTGGCAAGGTAGGGCTGAGCGTGTGTCTCTGTGCCTGTGAAAGAGCAGGGATCCATTCTGGAGGAGTGAGCCCTGCTGAGGGATTCCTTCCTCTGCCCATTTCACTGTCCTGCTTCTCCAAGTTGCAGTAGCTCCTTGTTGCATGTCTGTGCTGTGTAATGCAGGGCCCTGCAAAGTGTCTGGGTGCCTTCCACAACACTGCAAAAACAACCTGCATGGCTTGGAGAATTATTTTAATAACATGTGGTTGCATTTCTTCACTGTTTATAAGTAGATGGAGGAATGTAGCCTGCAGCATTCCCATAGTGTTCTGGCAAGTTAATTTGGAAAATTTCAGCTTTTGTAATATCAAAAGGGCTTTTCTTTAGAATTTAGTATTTATGCTGAAAAGAGGTTAACCCATCCCACTTTTTTTTTTTTTTTTTTTTTTTTTGTTTTTGCCCTGAATGTTGAGGTTTTTGTGGGTGCTTCAGCCTGATGTTCTCAAATTGTAAAGGCAGGAGAAATCTCTGAGGGTGGTCTCTGCAGTCAATATACTCTCACCTATTTACTGATCATTTACTAACATCTTAGTTTAACCTTTCTGCAGGTTAAACCCAGCTCAATGAGTAGTGTGTATCCTCTCCAGAGACCTGGTGTTGTTGGAGCCATCAGCTCCTGGCTAGCTGAATCGATTGCCAAGCGTTTATTAGGAGGCTTTAATTGTCCTACTAAGATGTTCATTGAAAATGTAGCAAATGCCTCTTGTTAAGCTGTCCAGAGCCAAAGTAGGGGAAATGGGCATTTATAAAGCAGGATGCTTGTGCCAGACCAGAGGGATTTGTACTGAGAAGGGAGACATTCAGCTGTGCTGTTGGAAGTTGTTGTTGGGTCCAACTCTATTGGAAAACTGAAGCCCAAGGTCCCGCAGAGATTTGGGGTTCCAGAAGCAGATCTGTTTGGCTCTGTGGGGAGTGCTGTCTGGGGCAGCAGTGGAGCCAGTCCTTGTGGTGCAGCCCTGGGGCAGAGTGGTTAATCCCAAAGCTGCTTGCAAAGCTGATCACCTTGTCCTTGTCCTCTGTGCCATAATTAGCTGTGAGGGGGATGGTGGGTGCTGGCAGAGCTCTCTCTTGTTTCTTTGCCCCTCTTTTGGTTTGAAGGAGGCTGTGGATGGGCTGGGTAAGTGGAAACCTTTCCCCTCTGACAGGGATGGGGGTCCAACATGTATCCCTTTGTGCAGCTGCTTGAGGGAGGGGTTACAGAGGCATAAGGTCCTGGAAAGTGAAATGTCTCCAGAACGGGATGAAGAGCACTGGCTTCCGTGATGCCAGAGCCGGGTGTGAGGAGGTCCAGTGGGGGATGAGAGGCAGTGCCTGTCTGGCAGTGCCTGTCTGTCAGCACCCATTCCCGGGTCCTGGCAGTGAGGTGTGGCTGCCTGGTGCTCACTGTGCTCCCTCACCCCCCAGGCCCTGTCCGGCAGTGCTCGCAGTGAGGCGGCCGACATGCGCTCGGTGCGCTGGGCTGTCTGGAGCCCCGTCCCGGGCACCGGTGACACGGACGTCATCCTCCCCCTGCGTGGTGGTGCCCGCCGTGGCCCCTGCCAAGCCTTGGTCTACCGGACCCCACCGAGCTCCCGGCAGGTAAGGGCGTGCTGGCCCGTGGCAGCTTTGCCTCCGGTGTCAGGGCAAGGGAACTGCTGTTGGAGGCACGAGGAAGGCTGCATGTAACGCACTGTCTGAAAGCATTTTCGTTGCCAACTTCAGGGGAAGCACATGGAGTCTGGGACTATCCAATTCCATGTTTCCACTGATTCGGAAGAACATCTTGTAACTGCTGCGAAGATCCTATGTAAAGACAGGGACGAGTCGAAGAAGCCTCCTACGCCATCGCTGAGTGAGTGTTTTCCAGATCGCTGACATTTAAAATACAGAGTGTGGCACTGGTGTCTGCTCAGGAGAGAAAACAAGACTTCAGCGAGTTTCAGCAAGCTAGTTATGAATTACTGGAGTGAAGCAAGATTTTGTCAAGTTGAATTCAGCTCTTACTTTTTAACTTGCAAAATTCCCATGTGGTAGTATTGCTGAGCCACGTGCAAAATCCCCAGGGATTGCCAGCACTGCCCCAGCCTGCTCCCATTCTGGGTCACTGCGTGCAGTGGCCACACCAGCAGCACATTCTCGCTGCAGGTACTGCTGCTCCTCTCTCTGGACTCATAGTCTCTCCAGACATGGGGACAAGAGGCTGGGGAGAATTAATCTGGTTGTGCCACCACTGAGGGAGTGTGACAGCAGCCTGGGTTGGGTTGATGTGTGCAGGATGTGTTGGTGCCTGGCTGGGGAAGAGCAGGCAGTCTGTAGTTTGGGGGGCTGTGTGTTTGGGGTTCCAGCACCTTTCTGCTCTATTGGAGGTAGAAGGAAAAATGCTGTGGGCTTGAGTTTGGGCATGAGGCTATGTCCATGCACTGTGCTCCTAAAAATCCTCTTTGGCTTCTTTCTCTCTCATCCCCCTTTTGTGATTGGTGGGAAGCAAACTCCCCTTTCTTTGCAGTGCTGCTCCTGCTGGGGTCCCAGCTGTGTTTCGGGGTGATGCTTCAGACACCAGGCAGTGTTTCAGTGCGTGTCACATCTCCCCAGCTCTCTGATGAGCCATTTAGTGTCAGCCCATGGGCCAGGCAATGCCCGTTACGGTGGGTTGCTGTTCCATGCCGGTTCCAGTGCTGTGGAACCACAAGATGGCAGTGGCACCATGGCTTTGCTGTGACAAATCCTGTGTTTCTGCTGGTGAGGAGCCAGGATTGCTGCTGGGAGGGGCTTTGGAGAGGAAAGCTTTAGTTGGAGATGAAGGGGTCTCGTAATGTCAGGGTATGTGGGGTTCAGCTCCCTGCAGCACAGGCTGCATCATGACTGGTACCTTCCTGGTGCTGCTTGAAAACTTTTTCCTGGTTCCTTTCAGCTGTAGGTGGCTGGGATGCTGATGGAGTTGTGGTGTGGTGAGGTGAGAGGGAATCATGTGCTGACACTGAGCTTCCAACCTGGTGGTGGTCTGGAGTGCTCTGGCTTGGGGGAGTGTGCTGAGCTGTGGGCTGTGTCTCTGGTGAGGGGAGATCCCCATCAAGGTGATTTTCAGGGACAAACTCCCTGGCATTTCCCAGCTCCATGGGGCTTATGGCACCAGGGAGGGCTTGCAAGTGCAGCGGTGATCTCAGAGCTGTGCTTCTCCAGCCTGTGTTCCAAGGTGCTGAAGAGACTATTGGGTTAACTTTTTGTAGAGCTCTGTTGAGAAACGTGCTGCTGCCTGGCCCAGGGGAGGCCAAGAGCTTCTTCTGTCAGCTCAGATGCTGGTGTTGCTGCTAGATCTGTCCATCCTCTTCTTAACACTAGCCAAAGCCATCCTGACTGGAAGGAAACAATATTTTAGGCATGAGGGAAACGGGGTGGTTTCCTTTACACAGCAGCCAGCATGGAATAGCTGGGATATATGTGGTGGGGGAAAGCAAATTAAGGTCTAAGCATCACGTGGATGCAGAGATGGAACATCTGTGCCCCTGCTCTGCTGCGAAGGACCCGTGGCTCCACGGCTCAGCGAGCTCAGCTGTGCTGGCGCGAGAGAGCAGCCGAATATAAACACGATAAAGCTCCCACCGTTTCGGGGCACAAATGCTCGAGCAGTTGAAGGGAGTGACAGAAAATAACAGAGAAGCGATGAAAACCTTAAGTATCCTAAAACTTTCACGTCTCATTAAGCATCCCACTTAGGCAGCATCGCGTGGCCGTGAGGCACCGCGGCGCTGTCAGGGGATGGGGGAGCTGTTGTTTGTGGCAGAGTTAGGCTGATTCACGGCAAAATAAAGGATGGATCTGGAGATGTGCTGTGTTAACCCCCAAGCAGCAGTCTTATTGGGAAATAAGTCAAAAGAAGTGTTTGGGTGATGGTAAACTGCTTCACTGCGCTGTCTTCAACCCTAAAATTGAGAAGGGCTGGTGGGAGGACAGTTTGGTGGCAGTGGGTGCAGCTGCAGTTATGGGGCCTGGGGGTTTTGGCTCCTCTACAGCATCTCTCCTGTCCCTCTCCACAGGAGTGCCAGCCCCACGACGAGTGGCAGTCTCCCCACGAGGACCAGGGGTAAGTGCCACATGCACCAGTGAGTGTGGGTGGTGGGCAGCAGCATTCCCCAGGGAATGGCCCACATGTAGGATGTGCTTCTGGACCCATCCCCTGTCTGCTACAGCCAAGAGGCACCAAGTGTCCTCAACTCCACCTCCTCCAGGCAGTAAACCAGCTCCTGCCTGTGATGTGCTGGGAGAGATTCCCTGTGCTCTTTTCATACTGCAGGAGTGAGGGCAGCTCTGGTTTTTGACAGCCCAGATTTGCTGGGTGCTGTTGTCCCCGGTATGTGCTGACAGAGACGCATGGTTTGTTTGTGCAGAGCTCCCAGGATTTAAGCAGAGCTGTGAATACTGAGAGCCCTCTTTATGCTGTTTTATATCTTGATGCAGGAATCAATGCACGCAAATATTTTTGATGAAATGAAATGAAATGCCTCATAAGGCCACATTAAGCAGTTTGATCTTCCTGCTGCATGTGCTCATCCCTCCTCTTGCCAGGGAGTGAGCAGCAGGGAAATGGCAGCGGAGGTGCAAACCCTTGTGTGGCCAAGTTGTACCACTTCTTGGTGGAATGACAACACTGGGACATGTGGTGGCCGAGCTCCTTTAGCACAGAGGGGCTGCTGGCTCAGCTTACCACAAGGGCTGCCTCAGGGGGCTGCCTTGTGGCTGCGGCTGCTCACGCTTGCCACTCTCTCACCAGCTGTCCGTATCCCAGCTCATGGCCTCGCCACGGGGCACAGGCCGGACCCTGCAGCAGGATGGGGCCATCACCCACCTGGAGGCCGACCTGGGCTCGCCGGACGCAGAGCCCTGTGCCAGCGACCAGCTGCGGGCGCTGCCCTTCACCCCGCTGCAGCTGCCCATGGCTGCTGTGGGGCTGCAGGCATGCAGGTGATGCTCGGCTGCCCCTCCCCAGGCTCCTGTGGCCCCATCACCTGGCCTGCCAGGGTCCCCACGGCCCCATTTGTGGAGCTCACCCCTATTTCTCCATCAGTTCCCACGTGTCCCTCTCTCGTGCCGCGCTGGCGCGCCTGCACGCTGCCGGTTTTCCAGACATCCTGGACCGCAACCAAGAGCCGGTGGAAATCTCAGAGCCAGTGGAGCTGGGCAGTTTCAACCTGCGGCTGGAGGAAGCTGACCCTCTGCAGGGCAATGAAATAGTCCTGCAGTTCCTGGCTTTTGGCAGGTGGGATGGCAGCTCGTGGTCTTGTGTGGGCAGATCCCAAAGGTCTCCTGGACAGTCCTTTCTAAATTCCCCTAACCCTCTTCCCTGCTTGGTCAGGAGACGTCCTTGCAGAGGTGCCTCTTCTTTTAGCACTTGCTTTTGTCCTCCCTGGGCACTTTTAAGTCATAATCCAATCTTTTTAAATTGGATCCATGAGCCACAATGTGATGTCAGAGATCATTAATGCAGGGTTTCTCCAGAAATGCAAATGGAGTTGGGAAAGTTGGCACCCAAGGGGTGGCTTTGGCTGGATAAGGCCCCGCTTCTGTTTTTTCCATGGCTGCCACTGTGCTGTGGGAAGGTAACATGCTGTCTTTGCTGGGCGCCTCCACCACAGCATATGGCAGGAGACAGCTGGAATTACAAAGATTTTTGGGAAGTTAAGGCAAACCGTATGGCGGCTGTCTTCAGAAAAGTCCAAATACTTGTGGTGCTGCCAATCTTCTCTTCTTCTTCTGCCTCTTGGCATGTGCCAAATGCATGAGTAGCTCATGACAGAGTGGCAGCACCGTGCCACAAGTAACCCAAGCCCCTCTCTCTTCTCAAGAGATGCCCAGGGCAGCATGGAGGGGCTGTGGCCAAGGACTATCTTCCTCACCTTCCAGTTCTACCGTTTCCCACCGGTCACCACGCCCCGGCTGCAGCTGGTCAGCACAGAGGGCGGGCTGGCAACCGGGCTGGCTGTGCCGGCGCAGCTCCTTGTCCGTGTCAACGAGGATGGGACCCTAACCAGTAAGCTCTGGTTTTAGCATCCATGTGTGGCTGCTTCTCTTCTGTTGGGTGGATGAGGGCTTGCCTCTGGCCCAAGGGATGGGCTGGTGTCTGTTAATGGCAAACTTCTGCTGGTTTGCACATCATGGAAAACATTCAAAACATCCAGTGTTTGAAGTAGTACACAGTGTTGGTTGTGTGAGGTGCACACTGAGGCTTCCCACCAAGCCAAGTGCCATGTCTGTGATAGTGTGGTGTCTTGCAGGACCACCGGGCTTGCAGCTGAAGTACATGGTGGATCCAGCTTTCCTGCGGCCCGGGGAGCAGCGCTGGTTCCTGCGGTACCTGGCTGAGCACAGCCTCCAGATTGATGTCTGGGATGGAGATTCCCTGCTCCATTTTGGGTCTGCTGCCATTAAACTGGAGGTATTGGTTAGATTGAAGGTCTTTTCCCATGGCTGGTAATGCTGAAGGGCCCCCTGCCCGTGTGGAGTGCTAGGGAAGAGCCCAGCTCTGCCTTTGATCCTGTGTTTAGATGCTGTTGCATTGTCCTTGAGTCTTCAGTAATGGAGATGCTGTCAGCCCCTCTGTGTAACCGAATCTGGTGTCAGCTTGACAAGCCCCCAGTCACAGGATTTGTTATCTTTTCCTCCAAAGTGATGACAAAGCATTAACTTTCTTTGCCCTTCCCTATAACTCTGGCAGTATTCTAGCACTAAGCCCTGCAGAGTCAGGACATCCAGTGCATTCATACCCAGACCCCTTGAGCCCTCTGGACCAGACTCCCCAGTAACTCATTGCTCCTTGCCCTGTGCCCAGCCCCTGCTGCGCCAGGGCCAGACGGCCGTCAGGACCTACCACGAGCTGGAGGTGGCCACGACTGAGTACGAGCCGGACGGGACGGTGATGGGCCGGGAGGCTCTGCGGCACGGCGCCCTGCGGCCCCTCGGAGTCCGTGTGGCTGTGAGGGGCCGCCTCCACCTCTGCCTGGCCAATATTGGTGAGAACCCACTGCTCATGTGGCCCAAAGGCTTAGGTGGGGCACACAGCATGTGTGGGGCTGTACCTGAGTGAGACCCAGGCTGGTGGGGACGTCATCCTTCCCAGAACCTGCTGGCTGCTTTTATTTTATGTCTTTAATTCTGTGTCCTATAAATGTGCAGTGACTCCAGGTTTTAAAATCTTATCTTCAGAGGAGAGATTAGCTCCATATAAGATATCTTAAATCGTAATTTCCATACTTTGCCTGCAAAGGGCCGATAAGCTCCTGGGAAGGAGAATCTGAGATCCACAACCCAGGGAGTGGTTTAACACACACCCTGACAAAGAGCTGCTGTGCCAGGACAGCAGCTGCCCTTTGATTGGTGTTTTTCCCATCCTCTTTTTAAAAAACAATTCAAAATACTGTTAGAAACAGGATGGTAAAGCTTGGTGCCCTTTCCCGAAGGATGGGGATGGGATGTGTAGGCTGGGCAAATACCTGGTGGGTTTAGAGCCTTGTGTGGCTCCACTTGGCACAGCCTTTGTGGGACAGGGGAGATGCAGCAGCACGTAGCCATGCAGGGAGAGGCAGAACTCAGAAATGAAAGCAAGAGCTGGTGAGGGGCTCATGATGGTGTGCTCCATCCCTGAGCAGGTGACTGTGTGACAGAACAGGCTCTGGGGAGCATGTGGGGCTCTTAGGGCATCATTGGTTTCCAGATATTCTCTCCTGCTTGTGTAAATTGGCTGAACCAAGATGCAGGGAAGTAAAAATTTGCAGTAGATTTTATAACAATGAGAATGGATGGTTTCCACTCACTCCTGTCTCTGCTTGTGGCAGGTCACCCATGCGAGGAGACCCCAGAGCAGCTGCCATCCCATTCCTGCATTGTCACTGCACCAGACACCACTGTCACCACCCCAGGTGGCAGGGGGTGCTCCCTGAGCACTCCTGGTGGTGAGTCCTGCTGGGGCCTGGCCTGTGCCCTTGTGGGTTGAGGTGGGCAAGGTCTCTGCTGCTGTAGTGCCATCTGTGGCCCCTCTGGTGCTCCCCTTTCCAGCCCTGCGTTATCCTGGGGACTGCAGTATCTAGGGAGTCCTTCCTTGGTGCCATGGTGGTCTCTCCCCACAGGCAGGAGGACGGCGTGGGCACGGAGGCTGGTGGATGTGGACAACGAGCTGGAGGCCGCACTGCGCAGTCGCCGGCCAGAAGTGAGCCTGGCCCCCTGGTCACCCTCAGAGAGGCCATGTGCACCCACTGGCTGCAGCACGTGGCGGTGGCGTGGCTGCACGAGGGTGCTGGTGGCAGGAGGGCGTGGGGCCAGACCTGCGGTGTCTCGGGGCTTATGGTTCCTTCCCTCTGGGCAGGGCTGGCCAAAGCAGCGTGCCTGGGACCTGCAGGTCATTGACTCCTACCGGAATCACATCAAGGGAGAGTGCATCTACCAGATGCTCAGCCAGGCCATCACAGCCACCCGCACTGTCCACGCTGTGCTGGGGACAGCTGAGTTCTTTGAGTTCGCCCTGAAGAACCCGTATGGCGTCCAGCACACCGTGACCATTGAGGTCGACCACCCTGAGCTCAGGTGGGGGCTCCCCTGTGTGCCTGGGGAGATGCCAGGGTGGTACCAGCTCCCTCCCAGTCCTCACCAGCACCTCCGCTGCTCACTGCTCCAGTGTCATACTGGACCCGAGGGAGTGGCGCCACTTCAAGGAGCTGACCAGGAGTGTTACACCGGTGGAAGAGGATATGTTCCATCTCAGTGAGGATCTCAAGCCTCAGGTCTACCTGCGCCCCAGTGAGACTGTCCACATCCCCTTCAAATTCCAGACCTTCTCCGCAGACCCCGCCATGGTTGCGGCACAGGTAGGCATGGGCCCCTGTTTTGAGTACCCTGTTTCTGGTACAAAGTGTTCCCCGTGGCTGTGGTTACCATCACAGAGCAGGCTTGAACAGCCATGGGGAGCAGCAGCACCTTGAGGGAACTCACTCTTTCACCCCGCAGGGGCCAGCTGGGCTGAGCACTGGTGCCAATGAGAACACTCACTCCCTTGGGAAGAGTGGAGCCAAGCAGACAAAGCTCATCCAGGTTAGGGAGCCGGGTGAAACACTGCTTGGGGGGCTACACGGGAGGAGCAGAATCACTGGAAAACCCCAGCCCTCTCCTGCTGGCCCCCGGGACAGGTCTCCTTCCAGGTGAGCAGGGGGAAGCCCATTGCACTCCTGCGGGTGAAGGTGGAGCCACAGCCCCATGTGGTGGACCAGACCTTTCGCTTCTACCACCCAGAGCTCACCTTCCTGAAGAAGACCATTCGGCTGCCTCCCTGGCACACTCTCCCTGGTGAGTCTGTGGCGTGCCTTGTGGGACTTGGGCTCTTCTCTGTTAGTCATCGTCTGTAGTTCATGGAGCCTTTCTGGAAGCACAGCAGCATCCAGAGAGCACATTGCTGCTTCCTCACGCCTTCACGGCCCTGGGCTCCTCGCTTGCTCTCCATCCATCTTTCTCTGTTAACTTCAACCCGAATTCCCTACACCTGCACACCCGTGTGGTTTGCTGGTAGGTCTAGCATGAGGGGTTCTGTGTGCAGCTGCATGGGGCACAGGGGAAAGGCACAGGTAGAGCAAAAGCTGAAGGTGATTTCCTCGGTCCCTTGTCCACAGGCACGCCAGTGGGGGTGCCGGGAGGACAACCTGAGATGTTCGTTCGCTGCAGCGACCCCGACATCATTTGTGAAACCAAATCCTTGGTATGCTACACTTTGGTATCGCTGTTCCTCGCGTCCTTCTCCTGCAGATTGTTTGGGTTGGCAGAGAGCTGCCGATGTGGGTGCAACCACAGAGCATCCCTGTGTACCAGCCTGTGGCAGTGACACAGTGGCAGCAATGAAGCTGGAATTGCTTTTTATTCCCAATTAAGAGGAGCTGTGTTGTTTTGGCGGGGGAGGTTGAGCGTTGCCCCTTATCACATCATACAGCAGCCTGTACTTGCTTGTTCTTTTGAGCAAGTACCAGATGATTCAGATGCTGGGGAAAAACAGCCTTTTGTTGGGTTTTCTGCTGCTTGGAGTATCTGCAGCCATTGGCAGTGGGTGGGGGGACGGTGTGTCCTTGGGGTGCACAGCAAAGCCTGTCTCTGCTGAAGGATGCTAGAGTAGAGGGGCAGCTCCATGCCCAGCCCTGCACCATCCCACTTCCTCCTGAAGCAGGAGGCTCTCCTGGGTTGGCTCCACAGCAGGAAGAGATGGAAGGGAAAAATAAACCTGGCCATGTCCATGCAAATGGCGACAAGGGATAGTTGCTAATTGCTGTTGCGGAAATGCGTTAGTATGGTAATTGGATTAGGGCTTGTTAGAAAACTTGTGGAAAATTTGCCAAAATTTGATTACAGATGCAGACCTGGAATGTGATAGTCATTTGTATCCTCTTTTGTAATTAAAAATACTGGGAAAGCTCAGCCAAGCTGTATAATAACTTAATAACGTAGTTTAACGAGGTACCGAAAGCATCTGCTTTCGTAAGGGAGTCGGTCATAACTCCCTGATTAATGGGAAGACACCCCTGGGGTCTTCATTTGCTGGCCAACTGCTGGGACAATGCTCTGTTGTCTATGCAGGGGCCTGGCGAGCCACAGGACATCTTTCTCAAAGTAGCCGGAGGACCAAGCCCGCAGATCAAAAAGTTCTTTGTTGCTATTTATACGTAAGTAGCAGGACCCCAAAAGGGTGGGGAGCGTTGACTCCCATGGTGTGTGGCGAGCCCTGTCCGTCTGTCCATGCACAGGGACGCCTGGCTGGCAGCACCTGTCCAGATTTGGCAGTTCTACCTGCACTCCCTGCAGCGCCTGGACGTCGCCTGCACGGCCGGGCAGCTCACGCGCCTCTCCCTGCTGCTGCGTGGCACCGCGGCCCCGCGGAGGGTGCAGGCCTTCACTTCCCACCCCCAGGA
Organism: Vidua chalybeata; assembly: GCF_026979565.1. Taxonomy (NCBI): domain Eukaryota; kingdom Metazoa; phylum Chordata; class Aves; order Passeriformes; family Viduidae; genus Vidua; species Vidua chalybeata. The sequence goes on from NC_071551.1 coordinate 4,402,270, forward strand.
GCTGGAGGTAACCCCCGTGGTGGGCTAGGGGCTGGCTGGCCCGGGTCAGCCCAAAGAAACCCCCTCCAGAAAGCAAAAGGCAACCCACGCGGAACTGTGAACAACTGAGAGCCGTAAAGCGTTTGTGATAATTATCTTTTGATTAGAGTTGTCATGTGTAGGATCATTGGCGCGAAACCCCGGAGGGCAAATTATCTGCGTTAATGAGACTGTCTGAAGACTCTCAATTTCTTTAGAATTTGCTCGTCCGTAATTGGAAATGTGAATAATAAAAGGCAGAAAAGCTCCATTGCTGTCCTGTAAAGGAAAGGCAAAGGCTCCTCAGGCAAAGCCTGTGTGGTGGAACCCTTGGTCTGGGGAGGTCCTGGGTGTTCCTGAGTTGCTCTTGTCCTTCATGAATTAGTCCCAGAGTATTCATGGGACTGGGAGGTATGGGATTCAATAGTGATGGAACAGAGGTACAGGTTTTTAAGAGCAATTGGGTCTAATTGATGCTCCAAGCTGGACTTTTCAGGGCTGTGATCAGCCGTTGTGGGTGGCTGTACCTCCAGGTGTTGTTCCACAGGTGGATCCGAACGGTGCCTTCCTCCTCCCTGCCAATGGCATTCAGGACCTCTACATTGGTGTGAGGCCACGGCGGGCTGGCAGCAAGTTCATCTACCTCAACCTGGTGGATGTGGAGTCCCACCAGCTGGTGTCCTCCTGGCTGCTCTGCCTGTCCTGCAGGCAGCCTCTCATCTCCAAGGTACGGCAGCTCTTGCTGCTGTGAAACGTAGTGATGGTGCCGGATCAGTGGTTGCAGTTTAGCCCATAACTTGGGGCTGTCTCCTGCTTCTTCCTCTCTTTCCATCTGTGTTTTTTTTTTGGCGCTTGCCATCATAAACACACATTTAGCCCTTGGGGTACTTGAATAATCTCACTGAAGCCCCTGGTAGAATATCTTTTAGGTGGTTTTGGAGGCAGCTTCATGCTGAGGAGCGGCAGCTCGGAAGTATTCCCAGTTGTGAAATTAGAGCTGCAGCATGCTGCTTTCGATTAGCGCTGTGCTGGCAGAGGCCTTGCCTCAAAGACAGAAAATTAGATTTCCTGGCTAATGTGTTTCTTCTAAAAATGTTTTCCTGAACCTCTTGGTATTGGGAAAGGTTCAGATTGGCATTTACACCAGTGTCCCATTGTCCTGCCACATGCTGCTTGGGCTATGAGGTGTTAAGAGAATCAGAGTAGTTGGGGCTGGAAGGGGCTGTTCGGGTTCATCAAGTTCATCTAGTTATCTGAGCACCACAGCTCTTCCTGGGAATGAGAAGGAGCTGGCTAGTCTCTGCTGCTCTCCCAGCCCTTTGTGCTTTGCAGTTGTAATTAATTGTTGCTTCTTTTGATCAAAGGTGGGTTCTTTCCGCTGGCTGGCAGAGCGGATGTGAGGTGTGGGAGGGGAGGGCAGTGTGTGGGAGGCAATTCTCTGTGGTGGGTTTTGGGGGAGTGCCCGTTATTGCTGCTGCCCGCCCTGCCATCTGTGCCGCCTTGCCACGGCCCCTGCTTGCCCCACAGGCCTTTGAGATCTCGCTGCCTGCGGGAGGTGGGAAAGGCTGCAACAAGCGCATCACCTACACCAACCCCTACCCCTCGCCCCGGCTCTACTTCTTATGCACCAACCGCCCTGACCTGCTGCAGTTCAAGGAGGACTCCTTCGAGGTACGTCCTGCTGCCGACACGCCCCCCTGGCCAGACAAGGTGCTGCTGGGTGGGTGCTGGCCGTGAGGGCCACCTTGGCTGGGGGAAGGCGGGCACATGAAGGGGCATGACCAGGTCCTGCTGCCTCCTCCAGCTCTGTCTCCCGCAGGTGGCGGGAGGGGAGGTGTACACCATCGGCCTGCGCTTCGCCCCGAGCCAGACTGTGGGGGAGGAGGAGATCCTGATTCACATCAATGACCACGAGGACAAGAATGAGGAGACCTTCTGTGTGAAGGTCCTGTACCAGTGAGGCTGCCTGCCTGTCCCTGCAAAGCTGCAGGTTCCTGTGCCAGCCCAGCAGCTTCATCAGCACCGCCTCGGGGGTGGCTGTGTCTGTCTGAGGGTGCTCATGACCCCACATCCCCTGGCTGCCACCTTGCCAGGCTGGGGGTGTCTCTGTCAGTGGGATCCCTGGGCATTGCCATGAGTGCTGATGGTACCACGTGGCTCCATCTGCACAAATTGAGATGATTGGGTGTGTTTGTTACGGCACCTTGTGACTGCAGGATCTGTATTTTTGTTAAGCATGATGATATTTTAGGCACTTTTAATATTTTTTTAACTTAAGATGTTTGCAGATTTGATTCTGCAGAATATTTTTAAAGTATTTTATATTCAATAGTGAGTTTTGTACACACTAAGGCAGTTTTGCGGTTTTTTTGATACTTTTTACTCATCCTTGATCCATAGAAATTGCCGTGCACAACTGTCAGAGTGTGGCAGCATTTTCTTCCTGAGGAGGTGGAAATCCTCAGCATCCCTGTCCTGTGGAGATGAGTCCTGGAGGTCCTTTGCATCACCCCCATCCCCTGGAGCATCCTGGGGGTCAGGGCAGGGACCATAAATGGGACTGGGAGGGTAGGGCAGCCCACCAGCTCTGGAAATGCTCACTCTCCACAGGCCTGAGGCTGGTGAATTAGTGGCCCCGATAAAGTCGGGTGCCGAGTTCCTCTGCCTCCCTCGCACTGATGGGAAATGACAGCTCATATTTTAGAAATGATTATACTGTCTGCAGCACAGAGAGGCCCCGAAGTTGGGTTATTAAAGTAGATTAGCTGAATAATTTTTATTACATTTTCACACAACAATATTTCTTGAGGCTTATGAATGAGCTGGTGCTGTACCTGCAGCACAGGGAGCTCGAGTGGTGAATGATGTGCCAGCATTCAGGGGATGCCAGCACAGGGACTTGAGCTGAGCTGGTGCTTGAATGGTGCTGCCTGCTCCCCTGCAGCACATGTCTGTGGCCCAAAATCTACATAACTGTCATTAAGAAAAGCTGATAAAACTTTCCCCGTAGGAAATGCAAATGCCTTGTGTCCCAGCTGCTTGGCATTATGGCCATGGCCCTTGGAATTGCTGCTGCCTCTCGAACTCAAGACCAATGTGGGGGCAGCTTCCTGGGTTCCCACTTGTTAATGAAGTCATCCCTGCTAATGACAATGAACTTGAGCACCCATGCCTGGCATGCAGCTTGGTGTGCTCTTCCCATTTGCATTCTTGTCAGGAAGGAAACTGGATTCCAGTAATGACAAAATTAATTTGCCCTAAAAATCTTGTTTTGTGTCTCATCACCGAGGTGTGCAGGGAGGGGAAGGATTGAAAAGCCCTTTCCATGGGTTCAGTAATTCTTGGCGGTGTTGTCCCTCTTGGAGCAGATGCAGATGAGACCTTTTGGGGACTGGAGTGTCACTGCCTTGGCAAAGGCATTGCAGGAATGGCAACAGAGGAGTAAGGAGAGCAGGGTGACCTGGCCCCAGCACCTGGGCCAGGGAGGGGCAACTAAAAATCTGCAACTAATAATGAGAAAATAACGTAATGAAAAAAAAAGAAAAACCAACATAGGAGTTGGGGTGAAGCTCCTGCAGCAGCTGAGGGCCCTTGGGAAACTGGCTCTCAGGATGCCCAAGCCTCAGCAGGGTTTGCCGCCAGCCCAAACTTTTAAACCCAGCTTGTTTTCCCCATTATGAGGAGGAAATTGTGACTGCCTGAGAACCCTCTAATTAAACAAAGCCTCACCATAATATTTGCTGGGAGCTCGCCAGCCCTGTAATATGACATTACCGGGCATCTTTATTAGCTGAAATGAGTATTTAGCGCCTCTGCCAAACCGAAAGCTGATTGAGGCACATGGAAGCAGCATGGCAGCATCCAGCAAAGGCTCCTGCAACCTGCTGGTGGGGCAGCATCACCCTGGGAGGCTTTGCACTGAGACAAACCCTTTCTTGGTTATTTCCATGTCACCCAAATCCAGCCCAGCAGCCCCAGCGTGGGAGTTTGGGAGGTTTATTCCCTGTTTCTTCCTCTTGTCTCTCTGAAAGCGCGTCACCAACTTGATAAAACCTGATTTAATGGTTACAAAACCCAGAGATAAAGCTGCTCTTAATGGATTTCTTTAAGATCAAGGCTGTCAAATAGGAGGCTCAGAATCCTTTCTACAGTGAGAGCGACTGTATTAAGTGCACTCAATCACACCCAGGCGAAGGTTCCTTAAGTGAGACACTGGCTGGAGAAAATGCATTTTATTAGCGTCTCTGGAGAAAGGAGTCTGGCAGGAGGGCTGTGGAGCCTCTGAGCTGCAGTGGCTGTGCTCCTGTTCAGCTGCAGTGGATGGGATGTGAAGGATTTTGCAAAGCACACCCTCACTCCCTGGTTAGTCCCGCAGAGAGGAGGGTGATGGGTGCCATGGTGACATTGCAGGAACTGGCCTAGGGGAGAAAAGCCCCCCAGGGAAGGATGCTCACCTGGGGATGGTGCTTACAAAACACACCTCAAACTCCACCCTATGGAGCTCAGCCTCTGCAGAGTCTGATGGAGAGTGGGGCATCCAAGGGGGTCATGCTCAAAGGCTTTTGGAGGTGTCAGATGGAACTCACCCCAACCGAAGGGAAGGGTGGAAGGAGCAGAGTCTTGGTAGCTCTGGGCAGACCAAAGCTTAAAATACAGTTTATTTCTTCATAACAATTTGCAGCTCTATAATGAGAAATTTGCAGCAGTTCTAAACTGCTGGTTGCTTTTAAATCATTTCCCGTCTTTCTGTCTCAGGCTTGACATTTGATGATGAATTGAGTCTCTGTGTTCATTTACCTACTGATTTACTGTACAGAGGTGGGAAACCGCAGCCACCTTAGTGAAGGTCAACATGAAGCATTTGCCTGTAATTTCCAAATACCATTAAAATATGTTTTTAAATAAACGTGTGGGTGCTGTAGGCAGTGAAGGCCCCTCTTGCCAGGCTGATGCTGCAGGGGATTTTTCTGGGTGGTGAGAACGGATTTGTGGGAGCACGAGCAGATCACTTGGCTCACCAGCACGAGGGTACATCAGACTGCACCCCAAATTCATGCTTAGAGAGCACTTGATTTTAGGGGGACTGACAGCTGCTCCCCACCTCCCAGATTAGCATCAGGTTCTCGTCCTGCTTTCCCCTGGTTTGCTGAACCCTGCACTCATCCCTGGGAAGTTGGAGGGAGCTGCCCCACAGCTTCCCCTGAGATGCTGGCTTTGTCTCCTGCTTTGTCTCCTGCTGCAGGACCTGTTGTTTTGCGGCTGTGAATCTGTTTGGCGGGTGTGAGCAGGAGGTTTGGCTGCGCAAATGTCACTCAGATCTTATCTCAGGGGAAACATCCTTCAGTAATTACAGTAAATGAAAAGTCCTGGAAGTGAAGTCTTGGAGGCTGCAGCCTTCTGTTTGTCTCCAAAGTCTGAAATATATGTGGAGGGAGCTGGGAGCAGGAGGTGCTGGTGACTGCAGTCCCTGTGGTGTGGGGATGGTGTCAGGGTTTGCCTTCACCCAGGGTGCAGGCAGCAGGATGCTCTGAGCTCTGCCTGCATCAACCATCTGCCCCCTTGCTGCAAATTAATAAGCAAATAAAAAAAAAAAGAAAAAGTCTCTCTATGGATAATTTGTGCACAGAAAAGGGGCCAAATGAATTAAATAAATCATTTGCTGCTACACTGGTCCCATTTGATTCCCTGCCTTTCACAGCAACTTTTCAAGCCTAATGGTATCAGATACCCTTTTGGCACCCATTTTCAGAGCCATAGGCCCCCCTGCTGCTCCTTAATGCAGCTCATCTCCTGCCTATGGCTCCCAGGGCCTCTGCCAAATCAGCACTTCAAATTAAAGTCTTCCCCACCTCTCCCTGGTTTCCATGGAGATCTGAGTGGATGCTCCCTTCCTTCCTCCTCTTGAGCCGATGGAGAGGCTCCTCCGGGGGACTGCCCTTGCAGGGCCTGGGAGTCTCCGGGCATCCAGCAGTTCTGCAACTGCCTCTGCCATGTGCAGCCACTGGCAAACCTGGTGGCTTCAGTCCTGGTGTGCTGGTGACCCTGTCCCAGTGCCCCATTCCACAGTGAAGCATCCCAGGCATGCCAGGAACAGGCTCCCAGTATAAGTTTTCCTCCCATGTTGGAACTGATCCCACCTGACTCCCCAAGGAGCTTGGCCAGCAGAAACTCTTCTCTGGTGGGAATCAGCTCCACAGCTGGACGAGGACCAGGCTGGTTTGTTCGTAGCATCCTTATCTAAACTATGAGTAGAGTTCTGTAGTCTGAACACAGATTTCCCAAGCACTGCCTGGAGCTGTTTGGCCAAGGCTGCTCCAGTGGTGGGAATGCCCTTGCACATGTAAGTGAATGGGCAAATAGCTGCGAGATCTAAGGAATGACAGTAATTATGGAACAAAATTATTATTAATGTACTAATTTACCTGGGAGCCAGGCTGTATGTAATTACACTCTGGGATCATGATAAGGTTAATGCATTTACCTTCCTAGGTATTTATAGACACTTGGGATTGTTCTTCTCTGTGAGGATCACATGCGCATGTTCCTGGCCACGTGGGTCTGGCAGCGAAGGGGGCATGGGGAGGCTTGTTGCTCTTTGCTAAAATTGCTCACGGGGGGTTTGGGACAGCAGCAACCCCAGCTCCGTGGCCCTGGGGAATCGCAGGGGGTGCTCACCAGAGGGGATGCATTCTGCTGCTTCCCAGAGCCTCTTGGATCACGGCCAAGTGAATTCTCTGTGGTGTATATAGCTGAGGGAAACTGTCCTGGGGGCCACCAGTATCTGGCATTTGGCTGCCTGGAAATCCTCCCAATCTTTGGGCTCAGCAGTGCTGCAGCAGCTGCCCAGGCAGAGGAGCCAGCAAACCAAACCTGTTCGTGCTTAACAAATCAGAACTTTGCAAACACCTCAGAGACTTTCCAATACTGGCAAAAAGCCTCTACCTGTGTGGATGCTGTTCCCCGCGCCAGGTCCACGTGTGTCCTTTGGCAGTCGCTGCTCAAACCTCTGTGGGCACGGGTGCCCCAGAAATGCCAGGCTGGAGCAGGGCTGCTCACCCGCATGGCAGTGGGTGGGACAGCCTGGGGGCTGCTGCCATGGCGCTGAGCATCGCTTTGGCACGGGTGTGAATAAGGAACAAGCAGGGCAGGATCGGACGGACCTCGGAGTCCCCCTCCTCAGGGACGTTCTGGCTTCTCCCCAGCGCCTCGGGAGCTCCCTGCCCTGCTCCAGCCCACCTTTATTAATGTCACAGTGGGAAATGTCAGCCGGGCTTGCTGAGCGTCCCACGGCGCTCGGCCCTCCCGGCTGCACCGGCTGCCGAGCCCGTGCACGTGGAGCCGCTCGCTCGCGGGCCAGTCGCGCGCGGCCATCGAGTGTCACCGGGGATATTTCTCCTGGTGCCGCATGGGGAGGACAGCAGCAAGATGCGGAAGGTCAGCACAGCCCTAAAAATATGTCTCTGCCTGTGCACAGCTGTATTTTTGGCTTCTTCAGTATCCAACAGACAAACTACTGGTGAAAGGCCAGAGAGGCCAGGGCACAAGTGAGGGAAAGGTTTAATAAGGTTACGGGAGGCCTTGAGGACCCCTTGGCTTTGTCTTCTGCTGATTTATAGGGAAATAATGTGTGAGTGGCTCAAGAGAGCCCAAGGCTCCCTCTCCACTGCAGACCTCTGCAGCAGGAAGGTCAGAAAGGGAATTGCTGGAGAGAAGCTAATGAAGCCCAGCAACATCCCAAATATTTCTCCAGAAATCAATGCAAAGGTTTATTCCTTTCTTTAAAGAAAGAGAAGGGGATAAGGCAAAGGAAAAGGAAAGGAAAAGGGAACAAGAAGGGAAAGGGGATAGGGAGAGGAAGGAGAAAGGGAAGGGGATTCTGAGTTGCCTGTCAGACCTGTTAAATTGCATCATGTAGACCCATTCTTACAACAAACATAAGTTTGAATTATGTGTGTTATTTTTGCAGACTGTTTGTGCATGGCTGAATTTCATGATGACAGAAGTGAGTTACGGCACAGGGTTATGCAAATGAAGTACTTAATTAAGTAGGAGTCATACAAAATAAATTACAGCTCCACCAAATGCCCTCTGTTCTTTCTCTGAGTCCAGGTTGCTTCCAAGTGATCAGCTCCTGACTTAGAAACTTCCTGGTCAGACAGTACTGCTTCCCCACCTTTGCTTGAGAGGAGGATGGAATGAAGCATCACCATGCCTGGAGCATCCCCCAGAGACGTCCCTGTCCCCATCCCATCCCATCCCATCCCATCCCATCCCATCAGCATGACATTCTGCCACACCAACCACCACCCTCCTTCCTCCAGCCCCATTAATCACCCTCGAGGGCTTCTCATATGTTATCAGGCCCAGATGTTTCTCGCTGTCTGCTACAAATGTTAATTATCTCCTAATTACTTCTAAGCAGGGGCTGAGCTGGCAGAGAGTGGGGAGAGAGCCAGCCAAGGGCATTTACAGCCCAGGGCAGTGGGACATGGAGCAACAGCTGCTTCAGGCAGGGAGTTTGTTGGAATTCCTTATTCCCCAGATTTCAAATACTTATTGACTAGTTACCTGGGCAGAGGCCCAGGATGGAGATGCCCTGTGGGGATGCAGGATGTGATGGTGTGGAGCCCTCGCTGCCTCTCAAACCCTCAGGCACCAGCATTTTTGTCGGCCTGCAACATTTGGGTGCTGGTGGTAGCCACAGAACATATTCCTGGGGCTTCGTGGTTGGCTGCAGAGATGGAAAACTGATGGGCTTGGGTGTTGTTGGAAAGCTCCTTTGAAAGTGGGGAATGGCTTATTTGGGGGAGTTGCAGCCCAAATTCAGCCATCTGTGATTCCATGCAGTTTCTGCCATCCAGCATGTCCCCAAACTGTCCCTAGTGCCATACCATCTCGCCATGGCTGTTGTGCTCATGCCACTGCTGTGGTCCCACACGGGGACTGGGCAGAGCATCACTGGGATGGCCCCTGCATGACTAGAAAAGTCTCAGCCCTGCCAGCTTGGGAAACATGGGGCAAAAACAATTTAAAAAACCCCAACCCAAGCCCAACAGAGTGAGCAGGAGAACAACTTTGTGGAAGGTTTATTTTTAGCTCTCTTGAGTGTAAAAAACAATTAAAGAAAGTGTCAAACCCCGCTCCCGAATGCGAAGAGCTGGAAGCCAAATGTCACCCCAGCTTTGATCCCCTTGGAGGCAGCAATGCTGCTATCAGTTTAGAAGCATTAATTTGCATATTCATGTCCCCTAATTTGCTCTTCGGGAGTTGGAGTCTAACAGCTAATGAAGAAAGTCTTCCTGTGCATGCAGAGGAAACCTGGAGTCTGTCACAGACACGCTGGGAAAAATAATCAGACACAAGTAAGTGTCCATCCCAAGGGAAAGGGTGTCCAAACCAAAAAACTTTGCGAAGACCAAATGCTTTGCATGTCCAGGGGATGGGGTGAAGGGGCCACCCAGTGCCAGGATGTGCCCTAATTCAGGTAATGCTGGGAGGGATGCTGGGAAGGGGATGATGAGAATGTTGAGGGAGCTGGAGACCTGCTTCCTTGTACAACAACAGTTGAATCATGGAATAGGAATGGGTTTGTTTTAGGGAGTATTGGGCACCCAGGGACCTGCCAGGACCATCAGGAACTGTGTCAGGAGCCAAAGGGCTGCTGGTGGCAGCTGGCCAAGCAGTCAGCGTTATCAACCACACTGCCAAGTGATGTGTCCCTTCTGCTCACCCTTAATTCAATTTCTTTCAGCAACACAGTAGCTCAGTTTTATGTCTGCCATTCATCAAGAATTAAACTTACTGCCATCATTGTTGGCAGGGTATTGATCCTGAGATGGCACTGAGGCTTGCAGGAGGCGGCGACTGCTCCGCATCCACAGCACGCCCGCTCCTCACCCCACAAATGGGAACACAGGGAACCCCCGTGCCTGTGTCTGTTGGAACTAGTGGGATGTGCAGGGATCCTGTGTGACCACAGGATGTCAAGTGAGTTTTCCGTGGCTTTGGCAGGTCAGCATTGAAGAGGGGGCTGGGCTTAGGGACTGAGTGGCCGGGAGCATCACCCTCTGTCATCTGCCACTATTGGAGCAGAGTCATGGTTATATCAGGACAAGTCTTGGATCATGCAATGCCCTTTATTCCTCGTGGTGCCTGGAGAGCTCCTTCTATGAGCTCTGCCGAGGGCTGCAATTACAGCTTTGTTGTCAGTAGCAGATAAAGAGGAGGCTGTTGAAAGGCTGGGTTAAGGCTGCTGCCCCTGGCAGGGGCCGTGTGGAGAGGGTGAGTTTCTGGAGGGAAGATGTGCCCCTGCTTTGGCCAGAGCTGGACTGTCAAAGCAACCCTGCCAGCTCAGCACAGGGCTGGAAAAAAGCAAACCAGAGCGCTGCTTCCCAGGGAGGCAAGGAATCATGGAATTCCATAATGTTTTGTGTAGGGAGGGACCTTAAAAATCATGCAGTTCCACAGCCCTGCCACAGGCAAGGACACGTTCCAATAGACAAGATTTTTCCAAGTCCCACCCAACCTGGCCTTGAACACTTCCATGGATGGGTGTCCCAGGTTAATATTGTGTGACTCTGAGCTGAGAAAATGCTTCCCAGCATTTCGATGTGTCGCATGGCTCGTTAGCCCCTGGTGCAGTTAACCTTTTGATGGTTTAGCATTACTAATTCCTTTGGTAATTGCAGCAATAACAATAATCCTGGGCAGCTTGTTGGGCTGTATGTATGTGCAGTGCTGTTCCATGCAAATTCCCCTTGGGAAGTGTGGCAGTTAAGGGACCTGTGTGTCTGGCTGGGAAACTCCTGTGGGATAGTGAGTGCTGGGCTGGTGGGCTGGCAAGGCACAGTGCTGTGATGGCACTGGGAGCAGAGCTGGTTGGTGGGTAGCTCCTCTTGTCCTGCCTGCTCCAATGGGGGTTACACTGCTGGGCTTTTTCCAGGAAACTCCTGACCCATCTGCATCCCAGATTTCACTGAAAGCCAGGAATTTAAGCCTGAGCTGCAGGACTCGGTTTGAGCGGTAACGTCAGAGGCGAGTTTGCTGCACTGCGTTATCTGCCTCTTACATCAGCTCCCCCTAAGAAATCACAAAGAAAAAAGATCTTCCACATTCTTTTCTTTCCGCAAATGCATTTTAAATAAATTATAGGATTAAAAAAGTTAAAAGTTTAATCGGCTCCCCCATTGTGTGTGAGTTCAAAAGGAACATTTATCAGGCGTGAGGTTGGGCCACAGTTCATCTGTGCCACTGGAAGATTTTTAATTTGCTCAACTGGAAACAATGAGAAGAGTTGATTAGATGGGAACTGTAATTTATTCCCAGCTGTCAGCAGTTCTGGCATCCTCAGGGATGGAGCCTTGGGGCAGCCACAGCAGTCCTATCCCCTCTGGGACTGGTCTGGGGTGTCCCTCATCAGACCTGAATGTGTTTGTGGTCATGGCTGATGGTGTGGCTCCTTGTGCTCCATGAATCACTCCCTGTCCAAGAAACTGGGTGAGGAATCCTGTCACATCAGGAATATTGATGCTGCTGCATCATGGTCTGAAGCATCCTGAGGCAGGGATTGGGCTCCCTCCCTGATTGCTCAGCTGCCTCGCAACACATCTGGATTTTGCCACCACTGTGTGCTGGAGGAGCAGCTCTCCAAATGTCTCTGGTGTCTCCAGCCCCTCAAACAAAGGATGCAGTGCACAAAGCCAAATCCACTTTATTAGTGTTATCAAGGAAGTGAAATCCTTTTCCATAAGTGGTTCTGTGTCATTAACAGCAAAATAAGCAACTGCTGACAGCCAGGCTACTCTGGAGAGCAAGCTCACATCCATCCTAGAAACTGGGACATGCCAGTGTGGTGATGTCCCCTTTCATCTCCTTTTTCCTCTCCTGCCAGTCCACTGGGGACCCTGGGAATGCTGACAGCAGCGGCAGGCGGCTGTGGAAGAGTTAAGGGTCTGTGTTTTCCACTGCCACTCTTCCTTCTCAGGGAAGACAAATGATTCATTATATTCCCCATCATTTTCACTGATGCCTGGCTGCCTCCCGTCGAGATGTTGGGCCTGTGCCACGCAAGTCGTTAGCGTGATCCCCAAGAAGAGCCGTGGAGAGCCTTGTTCCCTATTTGTCTGTAGCAGCTCCTGCCAGGGGCAAACCAGCATGATCAGTTCTAGTTTTCTTCCAGATCTTCACAAACATGCCAACACACAGAGATGTGGCATGAGAATATCACAGCGACGTCCAGCTTTTCCTGGGCAAAGCAGAGGAAACTGTGGCTGCAAGAGGTTTTGCAAGCAGGTGGATGGGGAAGCTGCCGCTGCCCAGAGGAACAACTGGGATGGTCACAGCCTGGGACGGTCACAGCCTGCCCACACTGAGGGTTTGATGTGGGCACTGCCAGCTTCCAACCTCCCTGAAGGTAAATATCCAACTCATCTTCTCCTGGGCAGTATTTGCCTCTCAGATCCATGGATGAGAGTAGTCAATTTAGCCAGAGTCGGGCAGCTGCAGGCAGGGTGGTGCAAACTTCATCCCAGCTGTCGGAGCTGTGGTGCTCCTCACAGCAAGAGGCAGACAGGGATCTGTCAGGAAACTGTGGTCCGAGTGCTGGTGGTGGAGCTTTTGGCTAAAATTGCTTCGTTTTCACTCACCAGAGTGACCCACTGCTGAGCTGCACATAGGACTGTGAGTAGGACTGTGAGTAGGACTGCACATGGGTTGGAGGATGAGAGTGATATTTGTAATGAAGCCTGTATCCAAATCCAGAAGTTTTTCAGATGACACAGGGAAGCTTAATTTTGGATACAAGTCAGACAAGGTCATACAGGTTCATGGAAGCTGTGGGAGTCTCCAGCACTGATGGGATCAGCAAGGAACCGCTGTGCTGAGTGAGGTCTGGGTGTGAGCCATGGGATGATGAGGGTTGCAAGGAGTAAGAGGGCTGATGTCCACAAAGATCCAAGACCCCAGTGCAGATCCTGCAAGCCCATGTGCTTCCCAGCACATTCTGAAACCCAGCCCTGCCTGAACAGAACATATTTCTGGTTGGGAAAGGCATGGCATTAACAGAGTATCAACAGGGCCAATGAATACATAAAGAGAGATGTGTATTTTAGCTTCTTGCCACAGGGATGTGTTATTCCTGTTACTGTGTTATTCCTGCTATTGTGATATTCCTGTTAATATTTTTAACAATCCTCTCCTGCTCGGGGGCACTGGGGCTTGAAAGGAAGCAAAAATGGTTTGGCTTAAGGCACTGGGCAGAGAAGTGAAAATGGCTGTGACTGTTGGGGCAGAGAGGGAGAAATTCATGATGGAAATTAGGGATACTCTGCCTTTGGCACTGGTGAGGACCCTGGTACCAGCTGGGACAGCAGTCCCTCAGCAGGCCCTGGAGCATTTTGCTGCAAGTAGTGCCAGCTGCAAGTGTCAGGAAGGAGCCAGCTCCCTGCATGGCACTCACTGGTTTATTTTGATAGGCAGGAGCCATTCCTGTTCACAACCGTTTAATGTAATGTGGGAATCGGTAATTTGGGATTGTGGCTGAAATCACTTTTGAATACATAAAACATAAATACAGCAAAAGTGGAGAAATGAGCCATAACTCTCCCTAATGGAGCCCCGGCCTCTCTGCTTTCTGTGGCACAGGGAAAAATGGTCCCACTATTTTCGACCATTAATTCTGTCTCGGCCTGAGCCGTGCTGCTCCTGGTTTCCCGAGCACTTTTTACGAAATAATGAGGCTATTTATTAGCAGCAACGAGGCTGCACAGAAAAAGGTGTTGAGATAGTTTCTATAGTAACTCCCTGTGAAAACATTCAGTGCTCAACCGTCCGAAGCTGTTCTGCTGCCCCGACTGCCGGGCAAGCGGAGGAGCCCCAGCTCAGGTCTGACCCTGGAGCCCTGTGCTCCCCTTTCTTCATCCCTTATAGGACCCATATGATGGGCTCCATATGAGAGGATGCAGGAGCAGCAGCGTTGTCATTTTGGGGTTTATTTGGCAACATTTCCCTGAGAAACCCCACTGAGCAGGTGGGACAGGAGGTGGGATCCTGCCGGCCTGGGGCTGGGTTGCTCACTAAGGGTACGTGCAGCAGCCTCATGCACTGACTGTCATAGCCCCTGGGGTGAAACCCAGCAGCTCTTCTCTCTCCCTGCAGCATCTTCTCATCTTCCTCAGCTGTAGGTCACATTTTCACTGGGCATTTAGTGTGTATTGTCAACTCTCTCCTTGGAGCAGGAGAGGAGCAGGAGTGGAGTAGGATAGCCTAGTGCAGGCTCGTGAGCATCCTGAAACTACCCGGGAGCAACAGCTACTCTGGAAAGAAGCACTTGGAGCTCAGGTTGGTCTCTGCATCACAGCAGAATTTCCAGGAGTAATTGGATTTGGCCATTCAGTTATTTCCTCAAATAACAGAAAACTCAATTGTTCACATTCACCAGTTGGATGCCACAGGAACTTAGCACAAATTCCATTGTTCTTAAGCACAGTTCTACAAATGGTTTGTATTGAGTAATACAAACAGCATTACAGTAACTCCCCAGCACTGCTCAATTCCTACGTTCCAGCACATGGAGTGACCAGGCAGCCCTTTCAAGGGGAGTGTCTGAATACCCACATTTTCACACCATACAGCTCTCTGTGAGTACTGAATAAATTCCAGGAAAGCAGGGGTACCTGAGGATTAAGAGGAGACTGAATTTACTGAGGAAACAGTTACTCACTTGGCCCTATCTGGCAGCTGGACAAACAGGGCTTGGGAAAGGAGGATAAATCAATCCTAACCCATCAGTGTGTGCTGGGGGAGCGGAGCATCCTCCAGCCCACACTCCGGTTTGCCAGCATCTCCCATCCCCCGCGAAATCGTTATTAAAGCTGGCAAGCCATCATGAGAAATAAAGATTTATCGTGGCGTAATTTCCCAGGAGGGACAGAGATTAATGCCGAGGAGAGAGGAACCAGCAGCCGCTTTCTGTTTGGGTAACGGATGAGCTTTTTCTCCCTGAGGCTCTGTGCTCCTGCCGGGAGCCGGCAGCATTCCAGCCGGGGATGCAGCCTCAGGGCT
This sequence comes from Vidua chalybeata, assembly GCF_026979565.1. Classification (NCBI taxonomy): domain Eukaryota; kingdom Metazoa; phylum Chordata; class Aves; order Passeriformes; family Viduidae; genus Vidua; species Vidua chalybeata. Next base: position 4,417,348 of record NC_071551.1, read on the forward strand.
CCGTCCCAGCCCCGCTGGCATCAAGCCCATCCTGGGGAAACATGCCCCAACCTCTGCCTTTTTCCTTCTAAAATGTCTTAAATTTCCTTCTTAAATTTCAGTTTCAAGCCGTGCAGCCTCTGTCAAGGGGCTCTCCGTGCACCAGCAGGACCCTTGCACTGCACATGGAGCACAGGGAGAGGAGGAACATGAGGAAAGCTGCAAAGAAGAGGGACACTGTAGTGCTTTAGTGTCTTTTACAAAGATAAATATAATCTGTGGACTGAAGAAACTGAGTCATACAGACATTCTCACAAAAGGTCCCTATTTTTGTTGCTGCTTTGCCTGGACAGGTCACGGGAGGAGGGAAGTGATACAGTAACGCACTTTTCAATTTTGGCTGCAAAACTTTCATCATTATAATTTCAATTAAAATTGCGCTTTGAAGCAGTTTGTCTTCTGGCTCAGCCACATGAATCTTTGCTTTCGTGAACACAGAAAACTTGAAAAATAAAAATGACTCTATTTTATCCAGCCCTGGTTTCAAGGACAGGGCTCATGCTGGAGCACAGTGGCAAGATGGGATGGAGTGGGATGCAGAGTGTGGTGTTCAGGCCCTGGAAGCATCCCTGGCTTGCTGCAGTGCAGGGAATTGCTCCTGGAGCAAGGGCAATGCTTGCCCCAGCACGATGCTGAGTGAGGTGCACAGACCCCCATCACTTCCACATTGTGCAGAGTTAAATGGAGCAGCCAATGCCTCTGTGGATTTGAGCAGTGCCCAGTGTGCGATGGGGCAGCCATAAATTGATGGGAGCCCTTGTGGATGGCAGAAGGACAGGTTCTTGCTGCCAACACCCACCAGCCTCCCCTGCCTCTGCTGGGATCTTGGGATGGGCCGTGAACACCTATGAGGCGGAGATTATGCAACGCTTCCGTAAAAACAACTGATGTTCAACACTAATTTATGGATATACCGAATTATCTAATGCAAATGTGGATAGGATTTACAAAGAGATATCAGAGAGGCACCTACAATCAAGGCAATCTTTGCAGAAAAGCAGAAGACAGAACGTGGAAAAGGAGCCCAGTAATTTATGCATTTGCGTGTCCCGTTCCATCCTCAGGAACGTGGTTACCAGTTCCAGCTCCTGTCCTTCATAACTGCTCCCAATGTCATCTTTTTAATGAAAATTAAGTGCTTTGGTTGTACTCCACAGAAGCTGTGCGGACATGACTAATTGCAGCACTGGGAGATGGCAACCTCATTTGAAAGGAAGCAAGTCCCTCCCTCCCAAGGGAGGATTCAGTGCGGACTCTTCCAAACAACAGACACCATGGACTTAGAAGGACTAAAAATATTTCCCCCGCATCTGCGCGAGCCGTTTCATTTCCTCTTCATTTTCTCTAATTTTCTTTGTCTTCAGCTTTAACTGATTTGATGCATCCTAATTAAGAGCACATCTGCCTGCTCCTGTGGCATTCTGGCTGACCTGTGCCAGCATCCAGGCTGGCGAAGAGATGGAGAAGGGATGGACAGCAGGACTTGCTCTCCAAGGACCTGTGGACATCCCTGTGGCCCCGGATGCTGTACAGACATCTCTGAGGAGAACTTTCTGCATGCCAACTTTCCTGTGCTGTAGTCCTGTGTTGGGATGCCCAAATATTTTCCCACAAGTACAGTCAGTTTCCCAGGAGAAGGAATTCCCAGGAGCTCAGGATTGCAGTCCCAGCTGGCCCGTGGGTCCTGTGAGTAGGGCTGGGGCTTGCCTTTTTGGGTTAGCCATCACTTAGGAAAATCCTGTGTAAATCCAGCACTCAGAAGTCGTTTATTCTGCTGCTAATTTATGACAGTGTTTTTCATCCTGATCGTAAAGAAAATCCATCCTCACATTTGGGCTAAAAGCAAATCCCCGGCAAGATTAGGTTAGCCTAGAAAAACTCAGCCCACAAGCAATTATCCAGCGCTTCCAAGGTGTTTTGTCTCCTGCACAAGGAAATCAAAATCCCCAACCAACGATTCCTGGGAAGATGTGGCTCCAATACGCGAACAAGATGCGTGTTGTGTCCTTTCTTTAATCAAGTTAATGGTCATCATTTTACATGCTAATGTCTCCTCCGTGGTCCATCAGCCGTGCAGCTGCAGCCGCCTGCAATCCACCGTGTTTTACCTAAGAGACCCAATTACTGCTCGGCTCGGTGCGGGCTGACGTGGAGCGTTGCAGAGCAGCCTCCTCTGGCACCGCGGCCACGCCGGAGCTTCCTCTGGCATTGCCTGGGCCAGGAGAACCATCCCGAGGGTTCGGGTAGAAAAACAAGGAGCAGAGCAGAAGAGCAGCTCGTGTTCTGCTTCACTGAGTTACCCAGGAAATCTTGGGAATGTGAGGAGGCTGTGGGGCACTGGGGTACCCTGATTGAGGGGCCAAGATCACCCTCTGAGGGGTTGTCCCAAAAGCCAGAGGCTGAGCCAGTGGCAGCCTGGCCTCGAGTCCCCCCTGGACCACTGGCATTCTCATTGCCATCTTGTGGCATTCTCTCACAGATGCTTTTATTCCTTATTTTTTCACCCAATACAAAAGAATTGATAATAAAATAACCAAACCCAAATGTTCCATGTTTTTCCCCATAACCTCTGCTCTTGATGGAGGTGCTGGGCTGAAGGGTGCCAGCCGAAGGCAAAGCAGAGGTGGGCAGTAACACAAGGGATGCACCAGATCTCTGAATTTGCTGCCAGGGGATCACTTCCACCTTCACCGAGGGGAGAGGCACCCACCCCCCCCATGCGGGTAACCTGCAGCAGACTCGATTGCTGGCTGGAGCATCCTCCCAGACGGCCCCTCCGGCAGGACGGGGGGCAGAGGAGGAGCCGTGCCCCGGAACGCCCAATCCCGTCAGGAGTGGATGGATGCAGCACCCCGACGGCTGCTCGCAATCTCCAGGGGCTGAGAGATAAGGGGGCTGTCAGGGAAAAGCCGGGCCGGGGAGATAAGGGAGCTTATTCCATTCAATTATTGGGCAGATAAGGAAGCACAGGCAAGCCCGGCTCTCCTAATTCGTCCCAGCCAGCCTGAGAGTGCCGCTCCCTTCCCCACGAGCCATCCCCAGGCGGCTGCGGCGGCACTGCCCGAGGGCTGGGAATGCCCGCTGCCGGCAGAGCCGGCTGCCCCGCTCAGCCCCTCTGGAAATGGTACAAGCTCAGGACTGCTCGGGCTCGTATTTCCTGTGAAATATGGCCCTGGCATTTCTCACAACCTTTGCACAAAGGTTAGGAGGGAGCGTGATGAGATTTGCTTGATGACAGGGAGTTGGGATGTGCTGTCGGCAGGGGTGATGGAGCACTCTCTGGGGAAGCAGTGGCTTGCCTGTGGTTTGGAGGGCTGGTGAAGAGATGAGGAGTGTGGAGACCCCAGCACGAGAGACACCCCCCCTCCCAGGAGGGCTGCGGGCAGGAGTCTGCACCTCCCTGTGCTGTTTAGAGGGTGTTGGGAGAGCCATGCATCCAAACAAGGACGGAGTGGGAGGCCAAGGTGTGGGGAGCAGGACAGGAGAAGTGCAGGATTCAAGGGGGGAAAGCGGTGCTGGGAAAGACCACTCACACAGGGAAGCAGCATCAGCCTTTGGGGGCAAACACCAGTCCCTGACACCTTCCTTGGTGAGGGGACTAAGCTGTACTGGAGCCCCCCTTACCTCCCAGGGCGGGCAGGGATGGGCCAGTACCCAGGAAGGAGCAGCATGCAGGAAATGGCCTCTGTCTGTGGTTTCACCTGGGTGCCTCTAATTTACCCACAATTAATTTGAACCGTAAATCTGCAGCTGCAGTTACTGTGCACACAGGACTGAAGATGGGTATTCAAGTCTTTCCTGTCTCCCTGACTGGTGGCCATCACTGTCTCTGTGCATGCAGGCAAGGACAGAGCCAGACCTTGTCTTTGTCTTGGCTCTTCCTCCTCGGCTGGTGGCTGGTCAAGCTCATTCCTCGTGGCACCTTCCCTGTGGCACATGGAGCCAACTGCACATAGATCCCAAAATGGATCCTGTGCTCCCTGGCATTGCCCTCCCTGCAGTGGGATGAGTGATGGGATGGTGATGCAGTTTGCAGAAGGTTCAATATCCCTAGTCCAGGACTTGGATCAAACTCCTGCCTCAGAAAAGAGCTCAGTCAGCTCTGCCTCACTGTCAGCCGCAGGAGTGGGAACAAATGCACCCTGAATCCCCCAAAGTGTGGCTGGGCTGATAGGGAGGCAGAGCTGTGGCTGGGCCGGGACAGCTCCGTGCTTTGGGGAAACTTCCTCAGATTTTTAATTATCACAGGCAATTAAGACTTTAAATCTGCCAGGCTCCAGCTGCCACAGCTGGCGCAGCTCCAGCGGCACTGCTGTCCTCTCCGAAGGAAGTGTGGGGATGCTGGGCATGGGTGAGGAGCTCCAGGAGAGGGCTTGTCACCAAAGCCAGTGACAGAACCAAGGTCATGCCGGGACCATCAGCAGCACCCAGAGCTGGGTGAGCAGCTGGGGGCTGCTGGGATTCTCCCAAGAGCTGCTGGCACACCTGTGAGAGGAGTACCTGGAAAATGCTGACAATGCAGTGAAAAGTCAAGTGTTTCCCGGAAGGCAGAACGAGAAGAAAAACCCAGGGCTGCATTAAAAATATCTCAAGGTACAGAGGTGAGAGAGGTGGATGGGAAATGAGAGCCTGGCTGAGGAGAGGTGGGTACAAAGGAGAGGAAGATGGAGGGGGAACATTCAGCCAGGTGAGGATGGATAAACCAACTGCCACAGCCCCCAGGGAACCCCCTGGGCACCAGGAGGCTCTGGATGTCCCACAGAGCCATCTGGAGAGCCCTGGAGAAGATGTGGCAGCACAGAACCAAGCTCTTAATAAACAGAAATATCACAAAGTGCTCTGGGTCCCGCTGCAGCAGCTTTTCTCTTTCCACGGTGGAAATTTATTCCAGAACTGATACAGGAAAAGCTGATGCAGCCATGACATGCTCGCAGGGGGATGTCTCCCCACGGCTGCCTTCTGCCTTATCACAAATAAATATTGCTGCAGAATACGGGGAAAGCGTGAGCTCGACCTCATCTGGTGTCCCACTATGTAATTAGTGAGTGCAGATCAACTGGAGCCTGAAAGATGGGATAGAGAAACCGGAGGATCTCACTCAACGAAACAGAAAACAAGGAGCCTCACCCAATGAATGAGCTCTCTCTAAATATAACCAGGGCTGCAAAATTGTGTCAGGGAATAATTCATATGCAGAAATAGCTCTAAAACTAAGTGGAAGCGTGAGAGCTGAGTAGAGCGAACCCCAAGGAGCCGTAAGGAAACTGCACAAATTTGGCGGAAGTATGGGAGCAATCCAGGAGCTTCCATTATTCTAATCCATGATTAGAAGTATCCTGAGACAGTTCCTGTATGCCTAACCTCCCTTTCTCCCCTGCTGAGCCCTGGGCTCCTCATGCTGGCAGCACAGAGGTGATTAATTCCCACAGCTCCTGACACTGGCTTGTGCCAGCACCAGCACCCTCAGCACTTTGGGGCTATCCTGGACACTTAATTTAATATGGTGTGATTGGATTTGATTAAAAGCTATTGATTGGGAGGACCTGGGCTGGTAAAATTGTGGCCATTTGTCAGTGGCTGGGCAGTGAAATCTCTGGGCTAATAAATCAGGGCTGGCGCTATTGGTGCACAGCGATTGCAGTGCAGGACGTGGTCAGGCTCCTTCCCCTGGCACCAGGGATGGACTAATCCCATCAGAAATGATGGATGTTTCCAGCATGGAGCTGCCTCTGGGGAACAGCCCTGGAGCTGGAGGGTGAGTGCTGAGGTACCCAAGGCCAGGGGTGATGTGCCCTGCGCTCCCCACTCCTGGGTGCAGACAGGATGCCCAGTGCAAGGCAGCGATTTCAGAGACCAGCACAGCCCATCTTCAGGGAAGCTCCTTGCTCCTTGCCTTTTCCTCCTCTTCGGCAAGAGGGGCTGCTCCAATACACTGCCTCTGGAAATGGCTGGGATGGAGGGAGCTGCTGCACCTCCCATAAGGTGCTCCAGCATCTCCCAGGGGATGCTGTTGCCACCTCCACAAGCTGCTCCCGGCATGCAGGGCTGGAGCACCCACCAGACGTGGCTGTGGCTGCCACTTTGATTTAGAGGAACCATCCATGGGCAGCTCCTTCAGCAGCTGTGACACGCAGGAAAATTACGGAACGACGCTCGCCAGCTCTTTAGCAGCGTATTGACACAACGGGGACCGGAATGATGAGATGTGAGGCTTCTGATGCATCTGTATTATTCCCAGCACGCTATCACAGCTTCCAGAATGGGGATGTCAAATGGCTTCCTCCGAGCATTTTGTATGTCTTTAAAAATGAAATGGGCTGTGCTGATGCCTTCAGATGTCTAATGGGTGATGCGAGTGTAAAAGTGCCACTTCATGCTTTGAGATGTCACTACAGTAAATCAATCCCATTTTCGCTGCTTTTATAAGCTGCAAATATTTTCTCAGGGCTGCTGAGGAGGGAGGGGCACTGAGGACGGAAGCAGGGACTGTTGGCAAAGACGAGCGTGGCCAGGTCAGCCTCATGGTCCAGCTTGGCTGGTCTCTCATCCCATGAGGGATGTGTGGCAGTGGCTGTGAGTCCCCAGCTCTTGCCTGGGCTGCTCGGCAGCCTGGGGGCTCGGGAGACATCCCAGCACCATTATCTCCTGCCTTGCCTGGCCTTCTGCACCACCCAGTGAGACCTCCCTCTGTGTATCTCTTCTAAGTCCTTTGTAATAGCTGACACGGAGCCAGGGGAAGCCTGACAGGTCGGCACTGTATTAAAAATGATCTATGATAATAAAAGGGGAGGAAAAGAGGCTGCTGCCTTACAAGGAGTCTGAAGGCAGGGAAGATTAGCAGTGCTGCTGTACTGCACACGCGCTGTTTTGTTTTGGGGAGAAAACTCCTGTGCTTGGGCTGCCTGTGTGTGGGGGATTGGTGCTGTCAGAAACTGCCAGGACCTGGCACCTGGTGAGCTGAGCAGGATGGTGATGCACACAGGGTCCCTGAATGTCACCGTGAGCGCTGGAGCTGTGGGAGCCCTGAGGTCCCGGGAGCAAAGGCTGAAGGTTGAGGGAATGGGGAATTTCTGGAAGGGTTCAAGGAGAACACCAGGTGGCTCTGCCAAGGGGGAACCTGCAGATGAGGCCAATGGCCTGGTCTGGATCAGAGGAGTGCAGGAGGATCCCCCACTCCTTAACTCCTCAAGAGCCGTACCTGGCTGCTCTGCGGTGATTTATGCGTCTTGGTGACTAATGCAGTCATAATCAAAATGGACCATAATCATTACGGCAGCAAAGCAATCCTTGCGTTCTCCTATTTACTAATCTTCAACTTCTCCTTGTGACCTTTACTTCAAAATGTTTCAATATAAATAATGCACTTCTGTGAATATATTCTTCTGATTATTTCCCGAAGCTCTGATTCTCCATGTGCAACGGTCCCTGAAGTGGTAATTTGTTCTCCTTCCTGGTAATTGCAATTTTAGAAATAGCTTTTCCAAATGCTCCCAGCCTGAGATCTTTTTTGATATCTTTCCTTTATTTTTCCCTCTGTAATAAAGCTGCTTCCCGGGATGGGGAGAGGGTCTAGGTCAGGGGGTGCCCCAGGGCAGTGGGGGCTCTGTAGGTGCCTCTTACACCTCGAGAGGTTTGTGTCCCCCCAGGAGACTCTGTCTTTCCATTAGGCCCCTCCTAATCTATTAGGGCATTAGGTAGGAGTCCATTTATTAATCTCAGATTAACTCTTACTAATTCCAGTTGCAGCTAAAATTTGGTTACTGGGAGATGGGGCTGCTGAGACAGAAAAGAGCCTGGCAGGAGAGACGGCAGTGGGAGAGCTGAGCAGGGACCTGCCCTTCCAGCAGCTCATCCCTGAGGCACCCGTTCCAGCTACACATCAGGCTGGTAGTTAATCAAATGCTCATTCCCACACAGCAAAGGGATTTGGAATCTGGATCCAAGTGAGATTTGGACTCTGGATCCAGGCAGAGTGAGGCAAGAGAGGAGTGGGACCCCCAGGTGGCCTCATGCTCAGGGATCCCCCCCACCATAAGGCAGCTCCCCATATGGGGCACATTGCCTGCAGATAAAGAACTTGCAGCATCCGAGGTCTTCTGGAAGGACAGGGGGGCTCTGGCGTGGGCTCCTTCTCCCAAGGGAGATGCCATGGCATGGCCAGCTCTCCTTTTGGCAAAGCCACAGCCCCCAGGTCTAACCTTGTGCAGCCAGTTGAGAGAAATTGTTCATGATGAATTTAAGCTGAAGGTTAAGAGCCAACATAAGCTAGAAAGTCAATGACTAATCTATTAAGCTCCCCAGTAACTTAATTTACATGTTTTTAATGATTACTTCCTACCTGGGCACTCTGAAAACTAATTGGACTTGAATCGTTAAGTGCGTTCAGAGGTGGACTCAAATTAATAAGCACCACTCATGTCTGCTTTTAGATGCAAGAGAGAGTCAGTGCTGGCTCTGGGGGCTGCCAGACACCTCATTGCAATGCAGCCACAGCTGCACTCCTTGGGCTGGGGGTGTCTGCTCTCCAAATAACCAGCTCTGCTGCACTCACTGCCATTTAGGAATTAAAACACTGATTAAGGGCTTGATGTAAAAAACTGAGGTTTTTTTTCATCCATTGAAAGAGAAAAACCTGCTTCAGATTTCAAATGGGGTCTGGACCAAGCATTCCTTCCACTTAGTCAGTGGTGGTTTCAGAATTGAAGTGCTGGTGAGGCTGGCTCTGTGGTTTCTTCACTGCTGGGTCATGAGCTGAATTCTCTCCTCCTTTTTCTCCTCTTCACCAGCTCAACTGCAGATTTCATCAGCACTGGTCCCAGTCTCACTGCTCCCTCAGAGAAAACATGGATCTCAGCCTCAGCAGGTTAGTGGGATCCCAGCCATGCCAGCATCTGGCTTCTCTCTCCATCACTGTGCATTCCCAGAGGATGGAAGGGGCCAGGAGGCAGGGGGGACCTAGGTTCAGCAAGGGGTGCCCCCAGGAATGGGGTTGTTACAACACCCTGACATGCTGAATTTGCCAGGAACCTGCATGAGAGAAACTGAGATGTTTCTGCACAGGCAGGGGAAGCTCCTGCTCTAGGGGAGAGCAGCCTGGCCAGAAGGGAGGGAATGTGGCTGGAATGAAAATCACCTACTTAAGAGATAACCTGAAAGCCCTTTTAATATAATGTAATGGTAAAAGGCAAAATGAGGCTTCGAGAAGCGGCGCTGGTTCCTCACTTAAGGCAAGGATAAACACTTACCTTGGATCAGTCCACAACAGGCAAAAAATACCATTGCAGTATTTATTTCCCTGAAAAGCCCAGCATCTTTGCTGGCACAGTGGAATATAAAATGAATTCACCCAGCATCAGTTGTGTAGGGCTGTTTTTGGGCAAAGATGAGCTGCAGTCGTGGGGGACTTGGCCTCTATGGAATGGCTGAGAGCTGGAGCCAGCTCTGCCACCATCACTGTTTGTGGCATCCAGAGCTGTCACCTCTTGCTCCAGCAAGGGACTGACTGCAGCAAAGCATCAGCATCAGAATGAAACCGAGGATTTCACAGTTTGCCATCAGCTAATAGCTGAGCAAACAGAACACAGTGCTGGTACTGGGGAAGATGCTTCCCCCTGAAGAACAGTTCTTTTAATGAGGCTCATCATAATGCTCATTAATTTGTGTACATCTGGATGTTCAGGTTGGCAAATGTGGAGGCAAATAGCTTTGCATTGTGTTGAGTCACACACACAATTGCTCTGCTACTCCTTCTCAGCCTCATGTGGGTCAAGGAATATTTGCTTTACTGAGAGAAAACTGTTTCTTGGAAAATGTCCCACAGCTGGCAGATCCTGGGGCCTCCTGACAGCGCACTGGACCGGGCAGAGACAGAGCTGTGGGGTCTTGCACCCCTCACTGCTGCCTCTCCTCCCCAGTTACCCCATGGAACACATCCCAGTATTCCCCTTCTGAGCAGTGGGGTTTGCAGCTCAGCTCTGTGCAGTGGGAATGCAGCTTTTTTTCCCTTCATAGGAGCTGTCCTTGCCATCTGTGCCACAGGCAAGGGCCTTGGCCGTGTTCCTGGGGGACACCCTGGCAATGCCCCCACCATGCTGCACCCCCAGGCCCGGGGTGCTCAGGGAAAGTGGATGGTCTGGAGTGCTGGATGGTCTCTCCCTGGCACAGAAAGCAGGAGAAGCCTCACTCCGACCTGCCAGACTCCTTTCCAACACAAACACCGTCTCTGCTGGAGAGAGCCGGGTTCCCTCGCTGTCCCTGGGGACTGAGCCTTTCATCCTGGGCTTTTCATTAGTGCTCGATGCTGGAGTTACACAGATGCTGCCTGCTCCCCCCCAATGGCAAGGAAATTATGCACCTGGGCCAGCAGCCAGGATGCCGAGGATTTATGCTTTTCAAGGTCTTTTATTAACTTGGCAACATATGGCTCTATCCTCAGAGCATCTCCTCCACCTCCGCCTCCTCCTCCACCTCCACCTCCTCCTCTTTCTCCTCCTCCTCCTCCTCCTGCTCTTCCCTCTCCCCCCACCCCAGAATGCTGGGGCTGGACCAGGGCTCTCCCTGACTCCCTGTGCCCTTTATGCTGGATTTGTTCATCTTGGGGAAACAAGCCCTTTAGGATGGGTTGGGTGGTAACAAAATGACACGAAACAACATTCTTATTAAAAGTGTATTTCAATTCCTTTCTCTTTCACAGATGTGAAATCAGTCTTTAAAATACCAATAGTGAATATTTAAGACAGTGAAATCTGTTGTCTTTTTGGCATGTACCTGGATTTGAGCAGAGACCCTCCAGCCAGGATTGCCGGATGCTGCATATGTGTGCATATGAGCACTTGGAAAGGGCTCCCCTTGCCTCACTTGATTTTTGTCTTTAAGATTCAGGCAGCAGCTGCCTTCTCCCCAACTTTGCATCTAGTAAAATGCAGGGATGCTCTTGGAAATGCATCGTGGAGGCAGTGGGGCCATGGGCAAGGAAAGCCATCCTCGCCTCTAAAGGTAACTCCAGGAGCAAACCCAAGGGCTGCGTTTGTGCAGGTGGAGGAGCAGGAAGGAGAACTGCCAGGGAAAGACCTCGCCAGAAGTTTCCTGCATGATACATGTATGAGGAATGTCTAATGATGCCGAACTCCAGCTGGCTGGAAGAATGTCATTCTGCTGCCTGGCTACAGCCATGTCTTTTCCCTCTCCTGGCTAAAACATGGCTGGGCTGCATCCAGATAAATCTCTCCTCACCTCACGACATCCAGGGTGCTCTGGTGACAGTGCTGGAAATGCCATCAGGAGCGGAGGGGAAGCTGGGAGTTGCCATTTACACGTTCATGAATGTGCCAAGTGCTGCAAAACGTGGCACAGTCCAATGTGGCATGGTCAGACCTGCTGGATCCTACCGAGCCACCAGATCTCCCTCGCTCTCAGGAGAGCAGGCTCAGCTTTTTCCTTACCTGCACATTTTCCAACCATGCTTTCCTGAAGCTACAGCCTTGCGCTCTCAGACCTGCGGGATGTGTTTGTTTACCCACATGCCTCAAAGTGCAGAACGTGAGGCTACAGTGGCATTCGAGTAGCGTTGAGTGCTTTCAAGATTACACTTGCTGAAGTAGTAATTAATGTTTGTTTTATTATGTTCTGGGGAATGATCGTCCAACAAGATAATTCAAATAAAGCCGAGCATGTTCCGAGTGAACGCCGCTTAAAGGCTGATTCATTGCAAACTGGCCCGTGCAAAGGACCAATAATTAGGAGAAAAGGCACAAGTAGGAGCATACTTGCCATTTATCTGCCTTTTATGTAATTAAAATGATGGAAATTATGGCTTAATGAGTGGAAATTGGATGTGCTCTTGAGAGTTTTGCGTGTCTTATTTTCCTACAAGCGTCAGCCTCCAACCGTGTCCCTCCAGCTGTGTCCCCAGCCTAGGGGGAACTGCAGGACTGCCAAGGGCCCCTTGGGGACAGAAAGCTGTCAATGACAGTGCTGACAGAGCTTCCACCTGCTGCACCCAAGGGTCTGCACCACCCTGGGTCAGGGAATGAGGGCTGGGAGTGAGGCTTCTTGTGCCAGACCATGGCCAAACACTCAGCACAAGCGCTGATTCCCATGATTAACTCCTTCCTAATGTCTCATTAAATTACATACAGTGAAACCACTGTGTCACATTATATGGTAAATAAACCTGAGGAAGGCAGCACATCCGGCAGCCTGAAAACCACCTGGTTTTATCCCACAGCTGAGAGGTACAACGGGGAAAGGCTGCTCTGCCAGGATGGTGGGAGCTGGCGGTGACACTGCCAGCAGAGCCCTGGTGGCTCCACATCCCAGCCCGAGGCTCTGCAAGCTGGTACGGCGCGGTGTGTCGGATAAACGATGAGGAGAAAATTGTCCTCCATCTGTTGAAATAAATTCCACCACATTTGCTTCCCTCATTAGCTGCACAGGGGCGGAACGTGGTATTAAGCCCACGGAGGCAGAGCGGGTTGATCGGGGTGCCAGCGGGTGCCAGCACGGCCACCCCGTGAGGACTCCCACGCTGGCAGTGCCAAGTGGACCCACGCACGCCAGGGGGTGGCTTCCCACTTCAGCTCCTCGAGGGAGCATCTTCCACAAGATGGAGCTTGTGGGCAAATCATGTGCGGCCGGGGGGGCGCTGGACAGCGAGCGGCTGTCTGTCTGTCTGTCTGTCTGTCTAGCCGCTCCGACACACAGGGGTCTGCCCGTCCATCTGTCACCCAGGTGATGCCTGCAGAGTGATGCAGTGGTCTGTCTGTCCATCTGTCCATCTCCCATGCGGTGCCCTGAGAGCGATGCAGAGCGGTCTGTCTGTCTGTCTGTCTGTCCATCTGTCTGTCTTCCATGCGGTGCCAGGCAGTGATGGACAGAGGGCACCAGGCAGCCCTAAGCCCAGGGATGCTGTCTCAGGGTAAGTCAGTGCCAGGCATGCTGACTTCTGCCTGCACTCAGAGGGCACAGAAAGCTGCCCCACAGGAGCTTTGGGCTTCCTATCCCTCCCATGGGATGCTGAAGCTGCCTCAGTTTCCCTCTCACCCCGCGGGCTGTGGCTGATGCAAGGGCTCTGGTTTTAGGTGAGTTCATCTTTCTGTATCAACATTTTGCTGATTTGCCTGTTAATCCTGAGAGAGAAGTGCAAACCCAAGATGGATCAAAATAAATGCCAGAGCCCAAGGAGAAATGTCAGCAGCTGTCGGGGGGGTGGCAGGGGTGGGGGGCTGGGTGCCCCAGGGAGGGCTCCCACATCCCACCCCACCTTTCCAAAGGAAACCTCTCCTGGCACATGCTGAACTGAAGAGTCCTGGGAGAAAGGCTGGTGCTTGCTTGAGGGGGTTCCCAGCCACCCTCCCCCATTCCTGGGCTCTCTCCTGCCTTTCCCTCTTGCTGGGAAACCTGAGGCAGAGGGGGGCAGCTCCGCTCAGCTCTGCTCTCCATGCCATTTCCACATTATGCTAATGCACAGCTGTTGAATCCTCCTTCCCAGCGTGAATTCCAGCGGGTCCTTCCTCCTAAGTGGGAATTACTTCCATTTGCTGCTTTTTTTTTTAATTATCCAGCGCTTAGGAAAGTATCTCAGTGCATGGGCTGTGGCAGCCGGGTGATGCTTGGCACAGGCAGGGCCCCGTGGCAGGTAATGCCAGGGAGCTTTTGTTGATGCCAAGGACTTTTTGGGAAGATGCTGAGGAGCCGGTGAAGCTGACTGGAACAGGAGACAGTTCTGGGTGGGTGAGGGGATGGCGGCGCTAGGGGACAGCAGCAGTTCATTAATGCCAATAGACATGGAAAGAGGATTTGGAGAGTGAGAAGGGACAGATCAGCAGTGACAGGGAATATGGAAACAGCCGACTTTTGTCAGCCTGAGGAAATCAGTACAGAGTTACTGGAGATGCAAAGAAGAGGGCTATGATATGAGACACTGGGGACACCCAGGCTGGGGACAGCAGTGCCAGCACCACACCAGGGTTGATGAGACCTAGTCCTGCTCTCCTGCCCATCATCCCTGAAATCAACCTCACCACACATACTAAAATGGCAATAAATTTCAGGGATTATCTCTCTCTCTTGTGTTCTTTGGAGAGGTCTTTGGTTGGATTTGAGGAGAATTCTTATTTGAACAATGGGTCAGACGTGAATTCACCTTGCTGCAGACACAGGAGCTCCAATCTGTGAGGTTTTTAGCCCTCTTGCAGAATGAGAAAAGGAAGAAAATCTTTGCTGTCTAATTACTCTGGTTACAGGCAATCAGCCTCACAGCCATATTCCGATGACTTTTATTTGATGCTGATTGATCACACTTTAATTGCCACCCAGGGCACAAGGAAAAGCCCTCGTGAGGAGAGAAGTTTTGGAGAGCTGCAGTGAGTGCAGGGACAGCTGCTGCGGGTCACAGCCAGTGCCTCCACCTGCGCCTGGGAATTGCCTTCACAGAGCTTGGCTGAAAGCTGGGAATGTTCTGAAGGAAGCTGATCTCTGCCTGATCTGTGCCTGGCTCTGTGTCACAGTGCCTGTGGACAACAACTGCAGACGACGACCCACTGGGAATGGAGCTTCCAAGGGGGAGGGGAGCAGCCAAACACACCTTTGAAAATGTTCTGGTATCTTTTACTGCACTGTAGCACTCCTCCAGCAGATAGTGGAGCAGCTCTCACACAGAGAAGCGTGATGCCACCGATAAAAACTGATTAGGATTTTTGAGATAGAAAAGTGCATCAGTTCTGAATGCACACGCTGGATTTATCGCTGCAGAGAAGTGTTATACTCACAACCTGACCATCCCGTGCCTGCTCTCAGCATCTGCAGAGCTCAGCAGGGCCACAGCAGCACTTCATGGGTCTTCTGCATGCTCCCCTCATGCCAGGCAGGAAAACCTCCCACTGCAAAAGGAACAGAAAAGTGTGATGAGAAATTCTTATGTTCTGTGGAAATGCTGGTCTTTGTACACAGGGACAGAGTTGCAAACACTTGAGGACCTGCTTCAGAAATAGGCAGTTCAGCCCCCTGAGCCTTGGGAGAGCTCTGCATTTCTGAAGCTGTTTCCCACACACTGGTGGGAGTGCTGAGGGTGATTCTCTCATGTGGCAGGGCAGCACAGTGATGGGTTGAGGGGCAGCCTGGGCACCCTGGCCTGGGTGAGATGTGTGGGCAGCACCCAGGGGGAGCAGGGCATCCCAATTTCATGGGATAAACCTGTCGGGAGGAGCTCAGCTGACACCAGAGCAGGTAGGCAAGAGCACCAGGATCACCCGATGTGAGCATGATAAAGGAGAATCCTCCCTCTCCCGCAGCCAAAACACCACATTTTCAGACCTGAGTCATTCAAATGACAAAAGGAGACAACCCTGGCCCCTTTCAGTAACTGTGCCTCTAAATCTTCATCTGTAAATGCATTAAATATCTTTTAATGCGGCAGTTGTTTGGGAACAAGTCCAAACATTTAAATATTGTGGCCAGGACATCACGGCTCAGACTCCTTGTGCCATGATCCAGTGGAGGACTTGGAACAGGCAATCGCCTCCTTCCATGGGAAGTGTCAGCAGGGTCAGGGCTGATGCATTGTAAATCAGTGCCTTGACAGAGCAGCACCTTGTTTTACTCAGCCTGCTGTCGTCAGGTTGAAACTCATGTGCAATTCTACCGCTTGCTGCTGGGGAAGCAGCTCTCTGGATGATAACAGCTTCCCTTTGGCACCCAAACATGAACAGTAAACCAAACCATGGGCTGCTGCTATGGCATTGCTACACTGGGAACCCAAGGAAAAGGTGGAATAAAAGTGTTTTTTTTCTCTCCTGAACATGTGGCCAGCTCTGAGGACTTACAAAAAACCCATGTTCAGTGCTTCATCTTTTCCATCTCTGCGCTGGCACAGGTGAGTTGGTGCCAGCACTGCCCTTCCAAGCCTTGCTGTCCCTCCCTGCTCCATGGCACAAGGTGATGTTTGAGGCATGGCACCTGAGGCACAGAAAAGCCAAAAGCCTGAAAAGCTCAGACCAGGCCCCGATTATAAAACCAATACTCAGCATCAGCATTCAACAGTCAATATTCAGCATCTCACCTTGGTCTTGGTGCAGTCCTACCTGGCTGGGGCTGCCCACGGAGCTGCGTCAGGATGAAGAGCCCAGGCAAAGCTAACCTAGAAAAGGGACAGAAAAAAAGGGAAAATCTCAGCTTTGTATTTAACAAACAGCAGATGATATGGCTGTGTCTTGTTTGCTTGGAGCCAAGCGAAACCCTGCTGCTCTGGAGCAAAACGGCGAGTTATTGAGGTGAGAAAATGCGTGGGCTGGAAACTGACCCGCGACATCCCTCCCCTCCCGCCCACGGCTGGGTCCAGCCACCACAGGGACAGACCAGCTCTGTAACAAGCTCACCACAGCCATTCCTCAGCCTTAGGCAAGGAAAAAAGAGAGATGGAAAAAAAAATAACCCAGAGAGAGAATTTAATTCTAAACTCTCACTGGTGAAGGTGAAGCATAAACCAATAAATGGCAGAAATGCGTCTGATAAGCTCTGTGAGGTGAAGATGAGAAATGTGTTGGCTGCGTGTGGGAGTGTGTGGGATGATGAAAGGCTTTGGATGTACCTACAGCAGGAGAAAGCCGTGGGGAGTAATAAACAGGGTGCTTAGCAAAGGTTTAGGGGAGCTTTAGGCTTTGGTCGTGGTGATGCTCTCGCCTTTCCCTGTGGGGGAGAAGAGCTGGGAGACACAGACTCTGCTTGCAGGGAAAACACAGCAAGAGGGATCCGAGAGTTCAGCTTGGAGCTGGAGGCATCCACAGAGGAGCCTTTGCTGATGCTGGCTGCAGGCACTGCTACAAGTTACTTACTACAAGTTGGGCTGAGCCTCTGAAACTCTGCTGCTCCACCTGGACCCTGGCAGGGATTCCAGCCCTGGCTCCAGGAGGGGAAGCTGCTGCAGCTCTGCACCCCAGCATCCCTGGTGGCAGCCTCAGCAGGACCAGAGAAGGAGATCCTGTAATAACCAACCCACTTTAAAAGCAGTATCAAGTACTTTTGGTTATCTGCAGCTGGGAACACACCCAGCTTCAGATATCCCAGTCTATGTAATTGAATTATTTAGGGGCTGGCATGGTGTGATGAAATAGGCTTTCTTCCTATTTTTAGGTTTCCATCTACAGGGCTGGAAATTACAGCCATTAAAATGTTCTATTAGTAATGATATATAAAGGGGAAAAAACTGATCAGACTTTTCTAGTGCACATAGAGCATTAGGATATCATTAATTTTAATGATAGAGCCCAAAATTACAAAGCTATTACAGTCATACTTGAAGTTTCCGGAAAAAAAAAGAGAGAGAATCAGTCTAAATTGTTGTTAATGAGTAAAAAAATATTTAAATCATATTTAACGGACCTTACAATTATGGCTGATGTCTCTGTGGGTTGATGATGGCTTAGACTGGGGTTGTTCCCTGGTGCTGACAAAACAAATGTCTGGGACAAGGCAACAGTGAGGGGAGTCCAGGAGGATTTGCTGGAGTGCTCTGGAGGGGAACAGAGAGAGGCTACATTCCTTGAAGGGCTCCTTTTGGCTTTTTATTCCCACCTCTAAACCTTTGTTACAGGATTCCTGCTGCCCTGGAGGAGGTTTCCAACTCCATCAGCTGCTGAGAAAAAAAAAAAAAAAAAAAAAAAAATCCCAGCCCTGTGCTCTGTGAAGTAGCAGCAATTAATGGCCCTTGGAGGGCTGGAGATTTTCATCTTGGTTTTTCTTTAAAAAATAAATGACTGAGGAAAAAAGTCCTTTGGGAAAGTGGATGGGGGAAAAGAAGAAAGTTGGAAGTGGAACGCTCGAGGCACTTTGTGCTCCCTGACTCTCTGGCATGAGGGGAAAGAATGCAGCACCCAGAAAGCAGCTGGGATTTCCCTGACCTGCAATCCCAGGCAAGGGGACTGCGGGCTGTGCCGATGGGAGCTGGGTCCTGGATTTATTGAGGCATGCTTGCAATAATTCTACAAGCACCCCCTGGCCTGGGAGCAGTGTCAGAGCCGAGTCTCTCAGGAGCAGGGCTGTGACTGAGGGACAATTTACTGCCTTGTCCTTGACAGCTCCGGTCATCTCTAAGTCACCAAACCCTTGACTTCCTCATGGAAGGAAGGAAAAGCTTTTTTCCAAGGGAAAAACCCTCTCTGCTGAACCTCCCACTGCTCCTGTTCACTGGCAGCTCTCCCAAACCCCCTGAAACACCTGAGCAGAACACCTGCAATAACTGCACAGGCTCATAATGCTCTGGGTGACATTAAGGCTATTTTCCAGGTTCCTGCTACTTGAGGCACTGCAGTAGAAGGGTCAAAAACTTTTCAAATTCATTAGGCCTCAAAATAGCTGCCTCGTTAAGCACCGTGGAGACGGCCGATAACGGGAGGCGAAGCAGAGCGTCCCGGAGATTGGATGTGCACACCAGGCTGATAAATGGCTTCTCTGTGGCTGTTCCAGAGCCGGCAAGGGGAAAAATGCCATCCCACGGATGAACAGGTCTGGAGTTTAGTGCGACAACTCTTGGAGCTGCCTTGGCTGGAATGAAACATCTCTGCCTTTGGCTGGAGGCAGCAATGTGACCTTCGGGAGAGGGGCTGCAGGAAAGCAGCCAGAGGCCAGGAGGGATCTGCCTGGGATGCAGAGCCTCTCCATCCTTCTTCAGGTGCATTAAAGCAGCACCTGCCCTGGTGCTTTTGCCTTGGGCAGCTGTGATCTCTGCCCAAGGGCTGTACCTGCATCCCTCCTGTAGGTTTAAATAATCCTACGTGTCAATCCGACCTCTGCAGCACGTGGGGAGGTGCAAAACCTCATGTCCTGCACCCTCAAAAGGTTTCCACTGAACTCAGCTTGGTCAGCACTGGCTGCAGATCTGGGACACGCAGTACACCAGGGCACTGAACTGCTATCCCCTTCCTGATGGATCAGAGGGAGGATGAAGACAGATGGTTTTCTCTGACCAGGGTAATAGAGTCAGCAATTCCACTTGGATAAGCACATGGATTTTATGTCGTCCCTGCGCAGCGCTGAACAAAACACGCCGGTGGCAGAAGATGCACAGCGCTCTCTGTGGAACAGTATTCCCTACATGGCAGCTTGCTGCTTAAGAAGAAAGCACTCAAACACTTTAGAAAATAGGAAGATCCCAAAGCTGAATTTTAGAGTGCTCATCTTGCAGCTCCCAAGTTCATTACCAGCAGCAGCAAGTGCCGGGTGGCACAGGTCCAAGCAGTGCCTAGCACACACATCACTTGGAGTGGACCCACAGTCCCAGAGTAGTTGGAGGTGTTACTCATGTCCTAAAAATCCAGCATCTGTAAGAGTTTTTAATGTTGGTGCTTTTTCCATTTTCTTTTTAACCCCAAGACTGGCACCAGCTTCATTCTCAGACTCACCCTGTCCTTGCAAGGCATCTGAGGCCTGAGGTCCCATTGTCCCTCACAAGCCTGAGTCTCTTCCTTGGGCTCTGCCAGCAAGATTTTCCCCACTCATCCTCATGTCACAACACCAAGGTGTTTTCGGGTTTTTAGAAAGCAGAAACTGAGATAAACACCCCCCACCCATGCACGTCCTTCTTGTGATGCTTCTCCTGCTGCTCCCGCTGTTCAGGGGTTTGGGCATCTCCTTTGGAGACTGCTTGGAAAAAGAAACCACTTCTAATGAAAAGCCTGGGGGGAAAGATGATGTTCTGGGCGATGCACACGGGAGAGCTGCCTGGCTCTTGGGGGGAATAGGCTCCCCAGGCAGTCAGTGGGAGCGACCAGGGACAAAGCCTGCCCACCTGGAGTGGGTGCAGTGGGCAGGTGGGAAGGAGTGAGTGGGAAGCCAGGGAGACTTTGGGGTTCTTCTCGCAACTGCACTGAGTCTTGCCTGGCTGAAGGCTGGCAAAGGGCATCTGCGAGTGCTCAGATTGGAACCACCTGGCTTCCTATCCAGTTTCCCCTAATTTTGCACAGCCCACGCTCGCGCTGTCTGCGGTCATCCCTCCCACTCCCCCCAGCATCCTTCCCCGTGGTGCTGCACGACCTCCCAGCAGCGCTGGCGTCCTTGTCAGGGGAGGGAAGTGTTAGTCTCCTCTCTGCCCTTGCCTCTGCTGAAATTCAGGTGAAAGCTGATTTTGGCAGGCAGCAGGGCTGCAGGGCACACTCTGGCTCGGCCGCCCTGTCCTGCCCTGCCTCTCCTCGGAGCTGTGGCGCATCAGCCCGAGCAGGCACAGCCAAGAACACAGCTCAGGAGCTCAGCCCAAACCTCCTCTGGTTCACCATGTGAGAGCCATGATACCTGCAAATTCGGGCTGAGCTTCCCCAAATCTATTTGCTTGATCAGATTTATGTAGCAATTCCAGGACGAGGTGAATAATGAAAATGACTCATGAATATTTCATTCTTATAAATCACATAATTCATATCTATTCACAAATATTTGTTTTGCCTTATAAACTGGATGAATAATTTACAGAAATATGGAGCAACTATTTTAAAGGAAATATGAAATCCATTGACTACATTAATCAACAAATATTATTCAACTTTTACAGGTTCAGCTTGCTGACAGGCACATTCCCTGTTTATGAGAGGAGCTGGAACAGCAGATGACATTTCCCATATTAAAATACGTGGAGATGGAGCTCAGTTATCCCCACGTGAGGGTATTTCCATGCTTACCTGCTCAGTCTTGGCCCTGGCAGTCAGTGCAGGAGCCCCAGATTTGTGTTAGCAGAGGGCCTGTTTGAGGGGAGAGAGGTGTAGGAGGGTAAAACAAGTGCTTATTGATCCCACTTTTTCTTGGCTGGCAGCTTTGACAATAAGTAGTGAATAAACTGTTAATTTTTCTAATTTTTGCAGTAATTCCCTCAATTATTGAGCTTTTTTTAAAAAAATCAGCTGCTTAAACAGAGTATTAAGTGACGGCATTAATCCACCTGTATTTGGATGATAAAGTGATTCATCTGACTCATTTAAATACTGTGATAGCTTGGTGATGAATGTCCTGATGGCAAAAAGGCCCCAGGCAGGCATGGGGAATGCGTGGGGACAGGCACAGCCCCCATCCCAAAAAGGTCACCTTGACCACTCCAAATCCATCATCAAACAGCTCCATGGCAGTGGCTCGTAGCATTCTCATTCTCCTTCCCCTTGGATGCTTGATCCTGGGAAACTCTCCTGGACTGGAAGCAGAGGGGATGGCCAGTGCTGGAGGGGCCTCACATCAACACATCACAAGCACGCTGGAGATGCTGTGCAGCAAGACAGTCCCTCAGGGGCAGGGCAGGAGCTGAGGGTACAAGGACATTGTCACCTCATGTTTCAGGCACCAAAGCATCTGAGGGATGCCAGCGCCTGTGAACTTGCAAGGAAAATCATGGGGCAACCTGGCAGCTGGGGGGCAAAGGCCCCTCTGGCCCCTGAAGGTGCCACTCACTGCTCCATAGGAGTCTAAGTGCCTGAGACACTTGGTGGCCATCCCGGTGTGGGAAAACCAGGCTTTCACATGGGAAACTAGGAAGAGCAGAGAAAGAGCCTGGTCTGCTGCTTTCTCCTTGTCCTTTGCAATGCAGTGTCAGGGTGAGGAGGGATGGGGCAGCTTTGTGATGCCTAAATTAGGCAGCTCCTGAGAGCCCCCCAGCCTGAGCTAAGCAGGAATGGGGTGCAAATGTCTGTGTTTGAGCTGGGTCCCTGAGGAGTGGGGCCAAGGCCAACATGGGTCCTTGAATTTCATGCTGGTTTCTGCACCCCAGAGCAAGTAAAACTCAACATCCTTTTTAGTATTCCTACCACTGGCAACCTGTCTTCCAAACTATCCATCTGTAACATTTGTAGGGCTATTAAGAGGGAAATACAATTTCATAGTCACAGATAAGAGATTAGACAGATCAATTCCTCCCCGCCACATGGGCTGGGAGAGAAAGCTCAATTCCAAATTGCAGTGGAGGTTTTTGTTCTCCTGGCTTATTGAGCTGTGTGTCCTGCCACCAACTTTCCTGGTTGTTTCCTCATTAAGAGCAGCACGTTCATGACTGATAAGACAGCCAGACGTGCAGTGAGGAGGGACCTGGCTGTGGGGAATCCTTTGGGATAAAGGAGGCTGAGCGCGCCTCGGCCGCCATCCATCTCCCGCTTTGAGGCAGCTGTGGCAGACTGCCTTCTTCCCTTGCCCCCTTTCCCATCTCTGGGGTTTGAGCTGGGAATGATTCCCCCTGGGAGGGTTGTGGCTGCCCGATGGGGCTGTTTTGGCACGGGGAGCACGCGGTGTGCTGGCACGGAGCGCGTGGTGTGCCGCGGCGGGGAGCCGAGGGGACTGTTACCGTACAACATGTCACACTGTGCTAGGCTGCGAGACGAGAGGCTGTCAAAATATTTAGCGGCAGAGAAACTGAAACCTCTCCATCCGAGGATGGGGAATTCCACACAAAACAGCTCTCAAAAAAACCGCCTGTGTTTGTGGAAAGGGCTGGCAGAGGCGGGCAGAGCCTGGCGTGACCCACGGCCAGCTAGGGACGGTTGCTCTCCAAGGTGCTAATTTGGATATAGACACCAGCAGTGGCTTTGGGGCAGAGCAGCTTATGCACAGCTCTTTGGAGGGTGATGGGCTTGGCCAGTTGGTTCTGTGGCCCCAGCAGCCCTGGAAAATCTCTGGCTGCTCCCAGAACCATTGGCAGGGCGCTGCCGATAGCTCCTGCAGCAGTCAGGGGAGTGGGAGATGTGGGTGCAAGGGGACAAAGCAGAGCCAGTCCAGAAAGTCTGGGAAAAGGACAGGGACACTGCTAAGAGAGCTGTAGGATGGTGAAAGGGCACTAGTCTCCCAGGATCTGAGTCATCCCAAGGTACTGTGTGCTCCTCACACCTGCACACATCAGCTCTGTGCCGGAGAACCCTGAATTATTTATAGCTTGTTATCATCCCCCAGGTATTATTTGTGTAACCATTAGTTTCTGTAAAGTGTATGAAAGAAGCTGTAAAACATCAAGCATCTCCTCACTTCACCTGGGAGCTGATTATTTTCTTGCCTGATTTACCAAGCTTCAGCTCAACAACTTTAACCCTTTGTGACAGAGGCGTGCAAGCACTTCAGCATCTTGTCAGCCCTCAGCTGCTCCCCCAGGCAGAGCCTGGATCTTCATCTCCATGCACAGGGCAGGGTGGGACCCACTGCTACCAGTGCTGTCAGTGAGGGGAGAGCTGGAAACTCCCGTGGTGGAAGAGTTTATCCAAGCAAGAGCAGCTTTTGACTGAAAAGCTGTGGCTCTTCTCTGCATAAATATGTTTTTTTTTTTAATAATGATTTATTCAACAGTATAATGAATTCAGTGCCTTTTAAATGTGACAGTGGATAAAATACATTGGCCTTCTGCAGGCGTAAATGTCATCTGGAAAGATCAGGCTTTCTTTTCCCTCCCCCGTGCTCGTGGTCGTGGGCAGTCTTTTAATTCACTGCTCGTTTTCCAGGTGCTCAGAGCAGAGCAGGACTGGTGTGGCTGTGGGGCACAGCATCTCCACATCCCTTCATCCCTGAATCCTTGCCCTCTCACATCCCCACGCCCCACGGTGTCCCTGCTCAAGCCCGACAAAGGGGAATCCGAGGAGAAAGGACTCGGGGAGTGAAAGGCAGACCCCACAAAGCTCAGGGAGCTGCCAGGGAGGTGAAGGCCTTGTAGGGGTTTTCAGAAGATGTTTCTCTTCATGCCCAAGACAGCAAAAGCAAACAGAATTACACTTCAGTGTACATAGAGAGCCAACCAAAAAATAAAACAGAAATGACAAAGCTGACTAGCAAATAGCCCTGAAATTCACTTAGTACCGATGTTACAAGGGGCTCGGACAAGGCTTGAGAAATAACTCTATAAAGAGAGCACTTTAGAAACCAAATAAACTGTTCCAGAGACACAAAACAATTACCCCAAGCAAGCTCATATTGATTTCAGGCACCAAGCCAAAGTAAAAGCATGCAGGCCCTCATGCCAGCAGTGCCCACTTGGTACCCAGCAGCTTCTCCACCACGTTCCGTGGGAGAAAGCAGCCTAAAACCTGGGGAAAAGACAGGTGACAGCAGCAGGAGACAGGGCCAAAAGGGAAACCACAGGAGAAAGCAAAGAGATGCAGAAAATACAGAGAAAACCGTAGAAGCAGCAGAATAAACATGACCAGACACTGCCCAGTGATGCTGATAAAGCAGAGAGGAGTCCCCACCTCTGACATTCCCCCCAAAAATGATATTTTGGGGTGTTATTTCAAATGCAGGCACCATTCCCACAGAAGTTTGTACATTTTAATCTTCAAACCTTTTTCTTCTCCTCTTGCTGCCAGGGTTGATGTAGGCATTTTTGCAAGGATGATTTTTCTGCCATCCCTGGTGGTTCTCCTTTTGTCATCATCATTTCCCACGTCGATCCCCTCCTTGCTCTGCAAGGGGTTCTGCGCTCAACTTACCCACTGGAAATTGCTGAAAAACTGCTGGAAATAGAAAGCTCATAAAGAAACGTGGAAAAAAGAGCACATTTTCTCTAAAACAATTTAACTGGTTGGACTAATAGCCATTGACCATCTCAGGGCTGCAGGGCAGAGTCTGGCCATAGCCCACCCATCACCCAGCTGGCCAGAAAGCTGCTCCCTCAGTCACAGCTCCACCAAGCAGCCTTGGAGAATTGAGGAGCCTTAGGAAAGGCACACCAAAGGCACAAAACCCATGGGAAAAAGTTCTCCAGTCTTCATGCAAGTGGGTTTGGGAGAGGGGAACAGCACATTGGGCAATGCTGCTGGCACTGCAGACCTGGCCGAAAACAAAAATAGCATAAAGCCTCAGTTTGCAGCTTTTAGTGCCAGTGGAGAGGCATGAAAAGTGGGATGTTCACAGGCATCTCAGCTGTTCCCCACCGTGGCAGGGAGGGGATGCCCTTGGCACACTGGGCATCGCTCCCCGGGAAGCGCTTCCGCACCGCCGGCCGCCCGCTGAGCAGCTGCCCTGCCAAAAGCAGCAGCTGGTACACGGTGAAAAACAAGAAAAAAAAAAAAAAAAAACCACATTAAAATGTTTTTCTTTCAGATTATTGAAGCAACTGTAGCAAAAACTTCACATTTAATATGCGTGACCTGCTCTGTGCTCTCCACTAGAATAAATTGGTGGAACATCCTGCACAGCCAAAGCATCAGGGGGTGGGGACAGCTGTAAATGCCAGGGGAAAAAACTCCAAGTAAAGTCAGCACATAAAACACGGACCAACATTCTCATCCTGGCCAACAGACTTTAGATGGCAACCCTGATCATGGAGAACAGAACATCTGGGAGTTGCTGTGGTCCAAGCCAGATCGACAAGGGAAGGGGGAAGTGTGGGGAGCACTCCCAGGTACACAGGTGAAGGCAGGAGCCTTGATCCGCCATTCCATTAAAAATCTGCTGCCAAACATCGTGTTTTCCAGAGCTCCCATTTAAAGGTGTGCTGTAGCTTGCAGCTTCCTAATTACCTTGGATGTTCTGCATTTTTTTTTTTTAATTTCAGATGGGAAAAGACCATAAACTTGCTAATTAATTACTTTTTAGCCCCGGCGCATCAACTGAAGCACACACTTCACACAGAGCATCTCCTCTCCACAGCACTCCACAGGAAACCTCCTCTGTGCTGAGTGCTCCGGCAAGTGACTGTGTGTGCAGGGATTTCACCAAAAACCCTGGGAAATGAAGGAAGGAGAGAACAAGGAGCCTGCTAACCCTACTGGTAATCCTTTTTTTGGCTTTGGCAGCAGCTGCCCACCAAATGCAGCCCCTTGCACTGCTGTGCCCAGCTGTGGTGGAGGCTGCTCAGAGCAGGGACAGTGCCAGGGGACATCAGCTGGTGACCTATCGACTTCGAGTTTCAAAAGCCTGTGAGCTGCCCAAGAGGAAAAGTTTAGGGAATCTAAAGCAGCCAGAAGCAAGCCCAGGGTAAAAATAATAAACTCAAAAAGCAAAAAGGCAGAGGAAGGAGCTGGCAGTGATGGAAGGATTGCCCGCTCCCAAACCCGCCAGCCAGGGCTTGTTCCTGAAGGTTCCAGATGCCTCGGTAGGTTTTGACACTCAGCTCTTTTCTGTCTGTTGTTCCTAAGCTCCCTGTCATCTCCTTTCTCCCTGGGAATCTCAAGCTTGGGTTTTCCTGATCCCATCATGGTCCATGCCCAGTGACCCTTTAGTTAAAGGCCAGGATGATGAATTGATGGGGGAATTTGAGGGAACTATCTGTGCAGGTGAGAGAGTGGCTGCTTGCCACACTGAGCTGGAGAATTTCTTTTATTTGCTTTTTGGAATCACTCATATTTTCAGCAACTTGAAAAGCAAACAGGAAAATGCAAACAATAGGATTTTGAAATTATGACAAAACAGATAAGATTTAATTTCCTTTAATTCCTAATGAATGGACTTTAATGAGAGGTGGGAGCTCCATGGCCAGAGCAGGGGTAACAGGAGACACATCTGGACCAGTGATGAGAAGGGAACCTGAGCCCACTCCTGTGTGGGGCTGCCTGACAGTTGCTATCCCCATCTCACCCCAGGTCAGTGACACCTGGATTGGGATGGCAGAGCAGGGCTGGGGACAGCTCAGGGCTGTGAGTGTAGCACTGCCAGGGAGCCCCTGGACCACAGCTGGTCCCTTCTGGCACCCCCCGCCCTGCCCCACGTGCTGCCAGAGCCCTGTAAGCTGTTTATGCCCCTCGTCCCTCATCAATCACTTTTTCATACATTTGGAAGATTAGAGCTCCTTATACACTACCTCCAGTCCAGCTTGTCACGGGAAAACTCTGGGGAGAAATTCACAGAGATGTATTAAAGCCATCCAACACTTTCTCCATGGCAACTGGGACCAGCGCAAATCCCATCAGCCCTGCCTGGAGCAGGATGGAGCCTCTGCAGCTCTTCCAGCCTCCCAGAAAACAGCAGATACAGGGGAAACATCTTCATTAGCTGGAGATGCCTCCCAACCTCACACACAATAACCTTTGATTAACGCCAGAGCACTTACCACTTATGAAATACATCTGTCTGAGGATCCCTGGCCTTTTCCCAGTGTGTCTGAAGGATCCTGTGCTCACAGCAAAAGCTCCGACAGCTCGAGCAGGCAGGGAGTGGGGAGAAGTGATGTAGGTGGGCAGGGTGTGCTCACAGGGGCTACTGACCTGGCTAGCAGAGAGCTGGTCAGGGCATGATTATGCCAACACACAATTAACACCGCTGTGATTAGTTCTCAGAGCCTTGCTGTTTTTGCAGTGCCATCCTCAGCACACCTGGGAGCCCCTGGACAAAGTGGAAGAGGGAGTTCCTGCTGCAAGGAGCACATTTCAGATGTTTCATACTAAAAGTAATGGCCACAGTGAGTGCTGAAAGGTCTTTAAAAATAGCTCGGGGTCTGTGTGTGCACATTGCGAGCGAGAGGGATGTCCTACATTTCCCAGCTCTCTTAATCCCTCTGCCTGATGACAAAATCCCTCCTGGCAGGTGAGCTCCTGGCTCTGAGGTGGAGAGGAACCTTCCTGTAATGAAGGGCACCACTGGTCCCAGTTAGTCAGGGCTTTGGGGGTCTCAGGGGGTACCCCAAGCAGGGCACAGCTGGGGTGCTGGAGCTGGATGGGCACTCTGGAGCTGGGCTGGTCTCCACACACAGCCATGCCAGGTGAAACACTGCCGTGCCACTGCCTCCATCCTGCTCCTTGGGCAAAGCCCCAGGGACAAGGGGACAAGGAGCGGGGCTTGGCTGGTCCTGTCCAGCCCAAATCCCTGCTCTTTGAGGGAAGGCAGCTGTTTGAACCACTGGAATGAACGGCACTGTGACTCAACCCACACCAAACTGTGCAGGAGCAGAACCCTTTGAAGTCTGCCATGTCCAATTCATTATTAATCACTGTAAATCTGGTATAATCTCTACAAGCATATTCCGCTCCCTACAAACAGGCTGGTGCCAAGTTGCTCCAATAAATCCTGCGTCAGGGCAGCTATTGTGTCTGCTCTTCAGGCAGCATTTCCCAGTAGGAATATTTAAACAATAACACTCTCTATTTGGTGCAGTCACTTTTGTTTCAGAAGATTACGGTCTAACGTGTAACAGATTTAGAGTTTATGGAAAGGCTGGGATTTATGGCATGCTTTCTTTCCAATGCATTTTGTATCTAATAATCCCTGCAAGGCATTAAATGCCTCCATGTGGGTTCCTCACTTCATGCTGAAGCAAGAAAACTCTGTTCTTCCTACCTAAAACTTTGTGGCAAATTCCGAAGTTTCTGCTGAAAAGCAGCATTGCTAAAGAAGCAATGACACCCCTTGCCCATGGACTAGGAATGACTTGCTGATACCTCTGGAGGGCTGGGATGGCCCATGGAGAAGGAGAGGAAGAGCACACGTGCACAAGGAGCACTGGGGATGCTCACACACAAGGCAAGATTTGGTGTATGGATTGACCAGTTCCTCATCAGCAAGAGATGCCAGCCAGGCAAAGCACCCCAAAGTGAGAACAAGCCAAAATTTCAATCCCAAAATAGTCATTGGCCAGGAAGAGTCAAAGACAAAGGTAAGAAAATGGAGCCCCAGATTCTGCAAGGGGAAATGGAAGAGAAGGAAGTTTATACCAGGAGCTGCTCTATATAAACATAAACAGGATTTTTCCATTTCCATCCCACCCTCCTCACCCATGTAAGCACACGCCAGTGCTTGCTTTGAGCGAAGCCGGTATCCCAGAGAAACTGAGAAACTCCAAGGTTCAACAGAGATCCTGATCCTGATGCCAGACAAGTGAACCTCCTCCCACAGGTTCGTGGCTAAGCGTGTCAGCCTCTTGTGGCACCAGCAGCGCTCGTCTCGATGCTGGCAAACATTGGCACTGACCAGCTCCTGGCAGCACGGCTTCCAGAGAGCAGGGAGAGAATGTGGGATGCTCCAGAGGATTTCTGGATCTGCTGCCTGGGGCACAGCAGCCGGCCTGGGGATGCTCAGCTGCTGGAATCCAAGGGCCAGCTCCAGATGGGTCTTTAGGAAAGGTTTAATGGTTACTGCTGGCCACAGGGCCAGCACTCATCCTCATCTGGGAATGCCTGTGAGCTCAACCAGCTGGGAGGACACCGTCAGTCCCAGCAACAGCTTGTTTGCTCTCACTGACAAATGAGTTGCAGATCCAAAAGCCATTTAGTCCGGGCACAAAGCATCGATGACCTGGGGCTGAGGCGCTCCAGGAGACAAGTAGAGGGCAGCTGTGGCAAACTTTCCTTCCAGGCACTTGGTTCTCACTTGACTTCCTCCACTGGCAGCTCACAGCCAGCTTAACACTCTCCAAGAGGAGCGGTGAATTCCTGCCCGTGCCAAGAACTCTGTCCAGAAAAAGCTTTTTTCCTCCCCTGACGCTGCTCATTAATTTTGTTTGTTTTCCTCTTTTTTTTTTTTTTTTTTTTTTTTAAAAAAAAAAAAAAAAGCTTTTGCTGGCTCCCCAATTAGGAGAGGATTAAAAAAGCAAAAGAAGGAAAACTTGAGGCACAGAGAATTCAGCTGGATCCCTCATGGGGGCAGTGGGGGATGCTGAGGCACCAAACCCTTTCTTGGTGACAATGTGAACAACCAGGCCACCACGTCCTCACCTCCCTCCTCCTTGTGCCAGCATAACTCATGCTGTGCCTTGCCTGCATTGAAAAATTGGCTATAAAATCATGCAGGAGCCCCAAGCTGGATCGATTTATTTCAATATTTCTGACACAGCTCCTGCAGGAGCCACGGAATCAACAACACAATTTCCTACCAGAAAGTCAGTGAGATGCTGGGCATAAATTATCCTGAAATGCCACAGATAACAAGGCTGCACTCAGGAAGGCTCCTCTCTGTTTTACTCACATTGGAAACACTCCAAGATGGCAAGGTGATGTAGGAACATCATGGCAGAACCTTTCCAACAGAATCAGAGGTGGTTCCTCTGCTGTTGCTGTGGGGATGGAACTGAGGTACCCAACCTCAGAGCTGTGTTTTCCTCCCTCATCCCCCATTTCTGCAGCTCTGAGGCCAAAGCACGTGTCTAACGACTGCAAATCAGAATATTAATGTTCACCTTTCAGGGAGTAGTTGGATGTGCCACTTCCAATGAGGAAGGGTATTAATTTCAATGCTCGTAAGAGCCGTCTGAGACAGTTTCCATCATGATCACGGAGCTTTCTGCTGGCAGCCAAGACCAAAGAGTAGATTTTTCTTTTATCATTCGCAAAAAGATAAATACACCTCATACTCCTGCTCTTGTTGAGCAAATTTCCATCTGGAGTTCATCACTTCTTCCCACTCCTCTACGGCAGGAATCCCTCTCAAATCCTCTTTGGAACAATGATTTTGGTAAATAACCTGCCGGGGGTATTCCCTTCAGTTCAGCCCATACACAACCATTTCTAATGGCTCAAATCAGCATTCCCCGTGGTGCAGCAGTGACTAATTGCATCTCCTGACACTCCCCTGCTGCAAGCACCTCGTGAGTTTGCTCCCCCAGACATACCTGATGGCCTGGGGAGTGGGTAAAGCTGGCAAACAGGCTGCACATCCCATCAGGTGGGACAGGGACCCCAGCTCAGGAGTGGGAGGGCACCCAGGGGGTGCCACCCTGCAAGGGCACACGCCCTCTCTTTCTTGGCACTTGACAAAATTTATGTGCAGAAGGAAACGAGGGGAACGCTGGAGCAGGGGCTGCAGTAACGACACGGATCGGCTGCAGTAACGAGCTTTTCCAAAAATATCTCTCCTTGGTCAGAGATGCTCTATTTTTAGAGCTCCAGAGTATCACACTGACAAGCGGCGGGGTCAACGTGTACCTTTAAACTTCCAAAATGCCTTTGGCCTCGCACAAGCACCTTGCTGCTCCAGCTGGGTATCAAACATACCAGCAGACACCTCTGGTGTGTGTGGCCAGGAGAGCTGGCTGTCACCTCCCCCAGAGCCACGCTGGAGGGGCAGCTCAGACACAACAGGGCACTTTCTGTCCCATGGATCGCCAACACCTTTACCCTGAGCAGTTGACACAGGTCTGTGGAAAAAAAAAAAAACAAACATCTGTGATTGAAAACCCCACAGTGAAACCTCCAAGCGGGTAAATTGCCATTCTGTGGTTTTTGTATCAAAGATGTTGGCACTCAGGGCGAGAAGTGACTCCCTGGGTTGTCTGGATCCTTTCCCCTGCTCCAACAGATGCAGTGGAAAAGGGCAGGTCCATAAAATTCACCATGGATCTGAGAGCTGCTCAGCAGCGATGGAAATAAGGAAGATGACAGTCAGAGCTGTAGGACTCTCGTGTCCGCATAGTGAGCTGAGAACATAGGGTGTAAAATTAAAAATCCAAGAGTTCTATTGTTGGGAATAAAAAACCCGTCATTTGCATGTTAAAACACCTCGACTTACAGCAGCAATTTCTCTCTTTAACTTTCCTGGTTTACCCAGTTCCCAGGATGAATAATGCAATGGAACTCCTCAGCAGCCACACAAATGAAAAAATTCAATAGGACTCCTTTTTCCCCTCTAAACCTACACATCTTCTGCAGGAAGCCTTTCCACTGAGACGTGGAAATCCCTGCTGCCAACAGCTCTGAAAGAGCTTTTTAACAGAGAAGGTTGGGGAGGAGCTGCCAGCCCCGGTGATAAACCCTGTCTGCCCGAATCCCAACACAGCCTCTGCAGAGTCATGTTAACCAGACCTTGCATCGCTTCCTTTAGGAATAAGCAAATTAACTCACGGGGGAAAAAAGATTATCGTCAATGCAGGCCTGACATCTGGAAGCAGATTACATCAAATTTGAATAATCTAGGTGACATTTCAATTTAAATTGTCCTCGCGTCTGAAGAGGAAAGAGAATTAAGTGCAAACTCATCGATCGGTGCCTTGCGGCCGAGCTGCTGCTGCTGCAATGAGCATCCCCAGACCCAGCAGGGACAGGAGTGCCCACCTCCTGCATGACCCCTGCCCCACAACTTCTTTGCTCACCAGTTCTGCCCATTCCTCACCCACTCCTGAGTTTTCCCAAACTGCAGGAGTGGCTCAGCTGCCATCTGGGGGGAAATGATGTCCCCAAGGGGCAGGTGCAAGGGGAAAGGCTGGTGCTCTTTGTGGCAGAGCAGGGACATGGCGTGCCCGGAGTCCATCCCATTATGGGAGATATTCCTGCCTTTTTCTCTACCACCAAGTCAATGCAGACTCAGAGGGAAACACAGCTTTCCCTGAGCTTGGAAACTTGGCTTTGTGAGGAATAGGAAGGCCTTTCCACTCTGAAACAGGAAAGGGCATGAAGGCACCAAGGAGCAGCTCAGACTCTGACAAGGGGATTTAAAACCTTTGCCATCTGAGCAGCTTCCTCTGCAGCTGAGTTCAACTGCTGCACCCACTCACACAGTCCTGCTGATCCTGCTCCACAGCTGGGCATTGTCACCTTCCCACTGCTGCATGAGGGAGGCTGGGGCTGGGCAGGGCTTTTTCAATGTGAAAAGGGACTCACATATACAATTGCATGGAATATTTTGGGTTCCATGTCCATTAACCCACAAGTAAGTGATCTTTGTGTAGGTGTTGTATGTAACCTGGTCACCAGAGGTGACAATCCTTGTCTTGTTGGGATTTCCCAGCATTTAACGATTATTGTGCACAAATCTTCCACCAGCCTCAGTGAAAACACCTCACTGGATTTAACCAGCACTTATTTAGAGGAGGATATTGTGATCCTGGCATGGGTCAGAATGATGTGACAAACATTTTTGAAAGCAGCACCACACCAGTGTGGAGGAGCCACCTTATCATTGCTGTCACCTCACAGAGACACCTCAAGGACACAGCCAGACCTGACCTGAGCCTTCCCACAGCTGACAGTGTGAACAGTTCACTATCACAGCACATCCCAGTGCTTGGGATGTTGGGAATTCCAGCAAAAGTGTGAAACTCCATTTGCAGGAGGTTCAGGGCCAGAGGCCCTGGCTGTGCCGCACACCAGCGCTGCTCCAGGAACAGGCGTTTTCTATCAATGCAAATTTTTTGCTTGCATCAGAAAATAAAATAATTTCCATTTATACATGTTAAATGAGAATTTCAAAAGCGCATAATGCAGCTAATGCTTCCAGGCTGTGTGCAGGCATCTGGAGCTGCAGATGAGGGGGTCTACAGCACTGCTGGATCCCAGCCCACAGCTGGCCTCTCCTATCCCCTCCTGGAGCGTGGCCTCCCAAGCTCATCGCTTAAAACGTGAAAAGCATCTGGGCTCCTGAGCTCCCCCTGCCCAGCCTCCCGTGGCAGCAAAAGGATGGGTCGGCTCAGCTATGAGACCGAAGCTCACTCATTAACAAGCTGTTAAATTATTAATAAGTTTATATGTAATTTCTTCTGTGTACATAATCTCACATTTTTCAGAAAACTATCATCGCTTTTCACTTAGTTCCACTTGAGGAAACAACAGCTCCTGCTTTCACTTGAGCAGATGAATATTTATGTTGAGCTTGTTCTGTCCGGGGCTGAGGAAAACCAGATTATTTGTCTTCCCAGTGTGGGGAAGGTTGGTGGTGGGCATGGCACGTGCTTGGCTGTCACTAGCGCTCCTCCAGACCTCCCACCCCAGCTAATGGGTCTCATAGTGCCTGAAAGCTTGGCCAGAGAAGCTGTTGATGTCCCATCCTGGAAGTGTTCCAGGCCAGGTTGGATGGGGCTTGGAGCAACCTGGTCTGGTGGACTGTGCCATTACCATAAATATATGGGATCTATACGAGACCAGGAGTGCTCATCTGCTCCACCTTGGAGGAGGATCCTTCACAAAAGCCCAGCTGCCCAGTGCTGTCATCATTTATCCACACGCTGCTGAAATGAGCCACCAATGAAGGGGCTGTTGGAGTGTTTTAGGTGTGAGGAGTCAGCAAACAGGAGGGTTTCAGAAAAGCTTTATTCCCTCAGGAGTGGTGAAGGTGGCTGGCTCTCCTATGGGGTGAGGATCCGTGCTTGTGGAATGATGTGAATTGATGCTGTGGCAGCTCAATGTCAAAGCAGCCTGAGCTGAACAGAAACCTTTTGATCTCAGAATATTCCTCCCTTGCTGTAATGTCACAAATTTGTGGCTCGCTGCTCCTCAGCTTCCATGCCGTGACAAGTCCTTCAGCAGCCTCAGCTTGCCGTGGAAACCAAATATTTTGACTCTGCTGTTTATTCCCGGTTTTTAAAGTGTGTTCTGAGTGAATAACAAATATGTTTTGTGAGGCAGCTGGTGCGTCTTCCTGTAATGTACAAGGTAAGGGAGAAACAAACATATTTGCTTTTGCTCCGTTTATTTATCCAACAATTGTAGCTGCTGTTTTTACGGCACAAAAATGTAATTACCGCACGCGTTGTCACCAGTCCTAATTAGCAGCATGCTTAAGCACACGCTTAGAGACGCTGCTGCTCCATGAGAGCATTCCCGTGGGATCATCAGGGGCTGATGGGGCCTTGCCCTCATGGGTCACCTTGTGCTGATTGAACTCCAACATTTGCACACCTTGAAATCCTGGGATTTTTTTTTATCCCAGCCAGCATGTGGCTGTAGGAATCCCAGACACCGAGAGCTTCCCAAGGACCATTGCATGTGGGAGAACACCAAAGGGAACCAGCACAACAGGCAGTAATGGATCTTTACAGAGGGTCGTGTCCCTCACTTGTCTGTAATCGAGACTTTGCTAATCCAGGAGGTTTTTTATCTTTTCTCCTTTTTCCCCTTTGTATTGGCAGTAACAGTAGCTCAGTGAAAGCATCATTAACGTAATTAAGTGAGCAATTTGCTTATTAACAGATTGCAACCTTTTCAACAAACTTTGCTGGGTTTTCCCTTTTTAAATGCCAGCTCCTCGTGCTCAGGAAGGAAAGGCTGCTGTGAAGAGGGGGTTGAACTGTGTATCCCAACCTCTGCTCCATCAACAGGACCCATCCCAAGCTCAGTCCCCAAGGCTGAGCCTGCTGCTGGTTCTGGAGCTGCCAAGCCCCTCGCACCAGATTTCCTGGCTGGGGCTCCAGGAACACTGGTGTGGAGAAATGGGTAAGCTGCTCTCTGATCTCACCCCTTAGGAATAAGAGCCACTGGGGCTGGTGAGGCAGGATGTGAACAGCTCTGACATCACTGATAGAGAGTTCCTGGGAGAGTTTGCCACGATTTTTCACTGTGAGTTCAGGAAAAACAGCTTTTGCCCAGGAGACCTATCTCTGCTCCAGAATCCATCCCACGTTGCCCTTTCCTGCTCTGAATGAAGACTAGTCTTTTATTTTTTCTTTCAATTTTCTCAGTGTGTTCCAAAGTAGGTGTAAGAGAAGTCAGGAGTGGTTCCTTTGCCCTGTGTGAAGCAGGTTGATGCTTCTGGAGTCTGTGCTCTCAACAGCTCATCCCAATGGGAATCTTCCACCTTTCTCACCAGAGAAAAGCACTCGGTATTTCCCCCGGGCGGTTTTCCCTTTTGCAGTGCTCAGTTGCCTGGATATCTTACACTGCGGTATTAAAAAACATGGATAATTATTACTGTTCACCAGCATAATAGTTCCAAGGATCAGCATCCCTACTTTTCACAAGGAACACATCCCCAGGCAGTCGCCTTTGCATATGAGCGCACAAAAAAAGTTCAAGTGAGAAAAAAACCCCTATCAGCAAAGCACATTTATAGAGACGAATTATTTGGAAAATTTCTGAGCATCCAAACTCTTCGCAGCAGATTTGAATAACAGAATTCTGAGCAACAAGTTAATTTTGACCCTCTGGGCTAAAAAGTTATAATTAGCGCAGGCACCATAAAACTGGCTTTTAATTAAATCAGCCTCGGAAGAGAGAGAGTTCTGCAAGGTCCCTCCCTTGCTTACATAAGGCAGCTGGCCTGAGCCGGGGGGATGCTGTGGCACTCTGAGCCCAGGAAGTCTTCTGCAGGATTTTCCAGAGAGGAAAAACGAGAAATGGGAAATGGGGGAAGTGGGGAGCCCACAGCCGGCCCCAGATCTCACAGAGTCGTGGGCCAAGGAGCGATCGCCGCTGCATGAGCTGGAAGGAGGGTTTGTGTGGGTGAGTTGAGCTGCGTTTCTGGCTCTGCGGTGCCCTGGGTTATGGTGACAGCAGTTCTGGGGCAGCCCCAACACCCACAGCTTGTGGGGTGGTGCAGCCACAGGGCATCGGTGCCTCCCCAGCCGGACCCAATCCCAACTCATGCTGGGATGGGCCGGCTCAGAGGCCACTGGTTGTGTTTTGAAGCCTCCAGAACAGCCCAGCAATCTGTCCTGCTACCGTTGCCGGTATGATAATGGGCTGAGTGTATTCCCAAAAAGCATATGCTGCGGTGCGAGCGTGGCGATGCCAGTCTCACAGTTGTCTCTTTCTTTGCACTTTCAAAAGGCTGTAGGAAACGATGACATATGGCACCCCAGCGTATGGTGGTTCAATCAACACAGGTAAGGCCAGGGAAAACCTGGCATTCCCCAGGGAGGACGCCTGTCCTGGTCCCACTGGGATGCTCCGGCTGCCTCCCATCCCCACAGGCGCCAGGTCTGGCGGGTGTGTGTGCTGCCAGTGCCAGCCCAGTGAAGTTTCAGCCCCACACTGGCACTGGGAGGATCAAACGAGTCAATTAACAGAGCCAGAGCTGAACTTCTAGTTCTACAAATATATAATTAAAGCACAGTCTCACAATTAGAAGAGTCTCTTCCACTTGAGTGAAGGCAGAGGGCTGGCAGGTGCTGGAGTCAATCCAATTGTTTCCACTCGCTCTCCTTTCCTCGGATGCGTGGCACAGCCTGGGCATGGGGGTGAGGGAGGGCGGGTGATGCAGCTGAGGTAGAGCTGAGATGCCTCAGCGGAGGCTGCACCAGTGCCCGGAGTGGGCGCTGCTTCGGGCTCCGGATGTGGGAGTGCTGAAGGCAGCGCTGTGGCTGACAGAGCCTCAGGAAGGGTGATTGAATCATGAGACAGACTCTGGTGCTGTCTCAGGATGATTGAAGTCATGAGCAGTTTCAGGAGTCAGTGCTGGGAGTGGAGCTTGTGCTGGATCAGGAGGGACAGGAAAGGCTGTCGGCACAACTACCTTGTGTAGCTGGGAAAGAAGATGCTGCTCTTTTCCTTTAATATCCAGAGTTTTCTGCAAATGCCTCTGCTATCATGTTCTATAAATATTGGCTGCTCCCAAAGCCTCCTGCTCAACAGCCCCAAGCCTACTTTCCCCTTCAGACCATGCACTGAATCACACTGTTCCCTCCCCAGGGGTAACAAAAGACCATGGCAGGAACACCAACACCCAACTCATGGTACCAGACCTGGAGACAGAAACTTGGAAAAGTTCCAAACACAGAGGACTCGAAGCACCATGGACCATGGGCATGCATTCATCTCTAGCACCCAGGGGATGATGGACACCCCTCAATGCCTGCTTGGATAAAAGGAAAAAAAGGTTTTCATCCCACTGCTGAGCCAGAGAGAACTCGTTGACAGTGGGAGGGCATCAGCACTGGAGCCAAACCTGGATCAGCCACAACAGCGGCCAGTCAAGTGTGGGTGGGAAGCATCGCCTCCAGAGACCAAACCCACTGCTGTCCCAATAGCTTGAAGATCCAAGGGGAAGGACACAGTGAGCATCCCCCCCAATCAGGCTTTTTCCTGGCATGGTTTTGGGGGAATATTGGAGTTAAAGCTCTGACCCATGTCCACAGGCACAAACCCACCTCCATACCTGTGTGGGCTGCTCAAACTGTGATGCTGGAAAAGCCAACAGAGAAAATCTTAACCACGCCAACCTCTTTCCATGTCCTTGTCCCTTCTCCAGGGGAACAATCACTGCTGAGGATCTTTGCCAAAATTAGTTCCTTTAAGATCTGAGGGATCTTTCTGCTACTGCACTGAGCAGTGGGAGTGAGCCCATAAATCCAGTTAGTCACAGTCGCTGGATTACATCGGACCTTGTCCTTCTGCCTTTAATAACACAATTGTTTGCTGCATAAGGAGCTTTATGTAACTGGGAATCAGGGGAGATCTGCAGGACTGCCCAGGCTGGAGCTGTCAACCCTCCCTTCTCTGGGCCCGTGTGAACCTCCTGCTGCCAGGCAATATCCGAGAAATAAATAACCTCCTTGCTGTGGCAGTTAAAGGTCTGACTCCAGCCCACTGCGGCGGTGCCCTTGGCACAGGATTTCAGTCTGATAACACACGGGTCAGTATCAGAGGTGATGCAGGGATGAAGTTACCCCTGGAAGCTGTTTCCCATCCCTCACTTCTCCCTTGAGGACAGCCCTCAGGTGCAAGGGGAGATATTTAGGCTCCCCCCTGGTGCCAGGCAAGAGACCACCATGCCCCAAAGCCCTCGAGGCTGTTTGGGGACAGCAGTTACCAGCTCCTTCATCTATGAAGGGCAAGTACTCGGAGGCGAAGGCACCGGGCCTGCAGCCGGCACTGCCCGCAGCGTGCACAGCGGTCTCACCCAGCACCATTAAATCTCTGTTTTATTGCAACAGAGCAACCTCTGCACTCTCCCCACGCTCTCTGCATCCCTTTTCCCTCTCCATCTTTTTAAGTGACTCTGCCAAACAGTGCCTGCATAGCCGAGGCCAAGCACTGGTGCTGGCAGATGGGCAGCATCATTAACGTCTCTAGCAGTGAGCGGCGTCATTTTGGGTGAAGAGCTGCTCTTTAAGGACAAGTTTGGAGATTTGACACAGCAGCACGAGTCTGAAACTCCTTTACAGTTTCCCAGTGATGTGGCTGTGTCCCTTCCCTGGGCAGCTGGGACATGGCTCCTGGCACCTGCACCACTCCCCTCACTGGACCAGGCGTGCAGAAAGCTCTGGCACGTGAGAGCCTTTTCATTTGAGCATGGGCAGCTTTAATCCTCACACAGAGTTAATTTGTTTATTATCTTTTTGTTTACCTATCAAGTGCTGCAAAATGAATATATAGCCTTGTTGCCATGCCACCACCCAGCCTAACTCCCAGGGCCAGCACGTCTGTCCGACAGCAGGACAGCATTATTCATGCAATTAGGGAAAGGAAAGCAGGTGAAGCTGCCAGAGCAGCTCCTGGCTGAAGGCAGCTCACAGGCAAAACTTCAGAAGAACACAGGAAAAACACTGGCTCAGCCTTATCCAGTTCCTGGAGGGACTACTGTCCCCCCAAGCCCAGGTGTACCCCCAAGCTGCTTCCACCAGGCACGGCTTCGTGTCTGCCCCAAAACCTCACTGGCAGATCCAGCACTGGATTCTCTGGACAGTGTTCACTGGCTGATCCTGTGGCCAAGACAGAAACTCTGAGCTCCCTGGTGAGGTACCTGTGGGTGGCACAGAGGAGCACTGGCTGGTCCCCAAAACCTGGCAGGGTGAGAGCTGGTGGCTCCAGAGGTGGTTGCTGGTGCCAGCTCCTGACAGTGCAGCACACCCTTGGCAGCGTCATAACGCCCCGAGTGAGACTTGCTGGATAAATAAATATTCCAGAGACGCTCCAGGTCATGTATTTTTCATGAGTTCGTTCTGCTATTGGGAGCCGCACCCTTTAAGAAGATTGGATGCATCTGGAACAGAAGCCATTTTTATAGTGAATAATTTGCTTGAAAAGCTGACTCTGAATATCTCAGTGCAGGAAAGACATCCCTGATTCTACAGGGACCCACGGAGGGTCAGGTGTGCCCCATGGCCCTGCCTAAGGAGAGCTGCTCTCCTGGCAGCAAAAACCAGCAATTCCTGGAGGAAAAACACACTGAAGCAGAAGTTCTGTGTAGATTCCAGGAGGTTTTGGGGAAAGGTATGGACCCTTCCCAGCCTGGGGGCTGGCTTGGGTGACTCACTCAGTGCTGCTGGAGCTGGATCCATGTGGATACACAGTGAGAACTTCGGGATCCTGGTGAAACAGCCAGCACAGTATTTATTATTGTGCCGGGTTTTGACTATGGATTTAGATATTGATGGAGTCTGCGCCTCCAAGCAAAGAGCGCTAATTAGCACCCGCAACAGAGAGCCAGCTTTTAATTAAACACAGCTTAGCGAGGGGGACTTGTTAGAGACACCGTGCCACGTGTGACAGTGACGTGTGCAGGAGGATTTCGGAGCAGGGCTGAATCTGGCAGGGCGCAGGTCCTGCAGTGGGACAGGGTGTGGGATGTGCACCTGCACTGCCAAGCAGAGCCTCAGGATTCCTGATGCTTCCTCCACCAAGAGCCATCCCATTCCTGTCACTGCAAATAACCAAACAAGCTGCACGGAGAAGAGAATAATATTAATATTTAAAAGGCATTTATAGT
Organism: Vidua chalybeata; assembly: GCF_026979565.1. Taxonomy (NCBI): domain Eukaryota; kingdom Metazoa; phylum Chordata; class Aves; order Passeriformes; family Viduidae; genus Vidua; species Vidua chalybeata. Next base: position 4,457,605 of record NC_071551.1, read on the forward strand.
TTTAATCAAGCTTTGGGGGGAAAAGACAGCTTAACACGGCACTTTACACAGTTGATAAAATGTTTGACATTTACTGGTGCCTGTAATGAATCTTGTCTCAATTTTCTCTTTTAAAATGCCACTCCAGATACTCTATCTATCTGTAGGGTTTAAAAAGCACTTATCCAGCAAAGCATTATCACGATGGAGAATATGAAAGGGCGTCTTGGCAGAGTAGCACCAGCTCTAGGGTTTACTGGCACCCAAGCAGGCCAGGCAGAGGAGGGAGGATCAGGGTGGCTCCATGGTCCTGCTGCATCCCAGCCCAAATCACCTGCATCCCAAAGCAAAACACCTCAATTTCCCACTGGTCACAGCACAGAACACGAGGCTCAGCTGTTGACCAGTGTCGAGTGCCTGGGATACAGCAAACCCAAACACTTTGGAGGCAGAGGAGGCTGGAAGTTTGCTTGGTCCCAGAAGAACAGACCTTGGCTGCCAGTGCTGCCCATGGCAGGACAGTGCAGGGGCTCTGGGTGTTATCAGGGAACCACAGTTCTCCTGTGCAAACAGAGCTGCTGCTCCGCGGGCGATGATCCAAGGAGCGTTCCTGCTCCTCCTCTGGAAGGACATTGCAGAGGGAAGTATCAGCAGTGAACACAGGCAGCTGCTGGCCTGGACTTCCATTTGAACAACCACTCCAATGTCCTTTGCTTCTCCCTTTTTTCTTTACTTTTTTCCAGAGGAAAGAAATGAATTATTCTATGGAAGTTAGTGTCTGTCTCAGGAGCCCGGTATAGAAAATTAGGTTTTAATAGCTTTGAAATTGAAGCTCTTTGGGTCAATAGGACAAGATTCAGACAGTGAAATCACAGGCCCATAAAGGGAAAAAAAGCAAATATTTTGTTAGTCATCAGAGAGTCACAGTCCAAAGATAGCAGGCAGGAGCTTAAAATACTGCTGTGCTCGTCAGCTCCCAAAGTGTTTAGTCATAAGCTCCTTTTTTCTCTTGTTGTCTCTCTATATATTAACTTTGGGAATGCAGAATTTGGCTTTCCGTCCTTGGACGTGCCTGGGAATTCCTCAAGTCACCACTGGAATTGGAAAGTTTACTTTGAGCTAAAAGCACTGTAAAATCTGTGAGGTATCGCAAGGAGAGAAGCCACCAACTCAGGCAGCACTTCAGATCACACAGGATGGAGAACTTCCAGAGCAGTTCTGTCAACAGGCTCTGGAATTATTTGACTCATTATTAAAAGGATGAATGGGTTATAATTATTCCTAATTTCCTATTCAGAGCTCATTACCACCCCTAAGAAGGGTAGGTGGGGAGCCCTTGAGATCCGGCGAGTTACTTTAAATATTCATACGGCTGAGAGAAATTTCTCATGGTTTGGACCTGTGATGGGGAAATGGGCCAGATGGGCTGGGAGGCTTCTCCCCCATGGCCACTGCCCCCCAAGAAGAGCCCACACTGACAGCAGCACCAGCCCAGCACTCAGAGCTAAGACACTGTTAAGGGATCATCCACTGGCAAGCAGGAGATGGACACCTCAGTGTTTTACCCAGGTCACTCACTGCTTTGTGGCTACTCCAGGTTGCAGCTGCAGTGAGGTGAGGCAGTGGAAGGCCACGGGATGGAACGTGGCTCCTGGTGAGAGCTGCTGCCCTCTGACAGAGGCTGATGGCACACCAGGCACCCCGAATGTCGCCTCCAGCCCACACACCCCTAACACGTGGAAATGTCATGTTGCTTCACCCAACTTCTGTCCTCCAATCAGTGCCCAATTTCCTTCCAAGGATAAAGCCGACCGTTATTTTTGGCTGACCACTCCAGCTCAGGGCACTCTCATTTTCCCCCGTGCACTCAGAGGACAGACGCTTCCCGTGATTGCCTCAGAGCAATGACAAAACAAGCACATTCCCAATGGCTGGCAGAGCGCGTACGACATATATTAAATGTATTAACTTTGGCACTTGCTGGGTCTCGGGAGGAGCTCTTGGAGCTGTTGCTGTGCTTCACCTCCGCTCCCCTGGTTCCTTTATGCTCTCCCCTTCTGCTAGGAAATTCCCCTGTCCCCAAATTGCGGCTGCCTGGAGGTCACCAACATTTGCTGGCGGCTCGTCTGTGCCCCGCTGGGAGCGGCCCGGGCCCACGAGGTGAGGCTGGCAGATGGCTCTCAGCCATCCCGTGCCACAGAGCAGCTGAGCCAGGCCAGCAGTGCCTGGGCTGGGAGATGCTCATTGCTCCCAGGGGCTCGCACGACCCCGGAGCCAACTCACGAGCAGAGCAGGGAGCATGGGAATGTGTCCAGGACAACAGGACCAACTGCTCTGTTGGCTCAGGAACACCCGGACTCACAACGCCCAGATGCTTAAAGCCTGGCTGAGACTCACTGCGGGCTGTGCTGAGGGGAGCAAAGCTCTGGGAGGAGCAAGGCTCTGGGAGGGGCGAGGCGAGGGACAAGGCAAGTGGGAAGTCGCCTTCTTGTCCCCACACTGGGATGAACCCCCCGGCTGCCATGTGGGACAGACCACCCCAGGGTGCCCGGCAGGAAAATGAGAGAGGGCTCCTCCGCTGTGCCACCTGCCCAGGGTGGAATTGTGGCAGGCACTGGTCATGGAGCGGCCACCCACCACAAACCCAGCCAGCTGCACGTGGGAAGCGCTCCCCAGGGCTCACTCCCTGGCCACACACAGCCTGGAATTTGATTATGTTTTCAATAAAAGAAGTGCTGGAAGATAACCCCCTTGAGTGGCATCTGCCACGTGGGCTGCTGCTGCCAGGATGGGAAAATTGCCCTTTGTTCTTCACAAATAAATCTGAGGGAAAGCCTGTTCTGAGCAGGCAGCGTTCTCTGGGGGCTGCTGAGGACTTTGCAGGCGTTGCCATGAATAACAGTTTATCTACAGAGTTTCGTTCAAAATGAAGCCTTAGACACAGCCTAAAATTATGGGGATGCTGTGAAAATGGCTTTATAAGCTATTGCTTTTTCCTTTCTGAGCAGCAGCAAAGTACAGTCCAGACAAAAGCCAGCCGAGACTCTAACTGTCATAAATAAGTCAGCAGAGCTGATAAAAATAAAAGATGAAATATAATTCAGCCATTCAGTGACAGATCCCATCTTAGCTGTGATATAGGGTCTGTTGAGACTGTCATTGCTTCAGGAAATTAAAGAATGAGCCCATTAGTGAGGATATTTAAAGATGTTCATATTAAGATTATGACTTCCCAGACTCAGCCCGACCAGGGAACTCACTTGATTCCAAAGTCATTTTTCACAGTCCCTTTTCAGCACTGCTCCGAAGGACCCAGAAGTGCCATGGGGGGATTGTGGGACGAGGGGGAAGCAGGGGCTGTGGGTGACAGCACCCAGCTCAGCTTTTCTGTTGCCATGGCCAGGAATACCTGTCCAGAGCCTCGAGAGGCAGCACAGAGGGGACTGCTGGTCCTGGGAGAGGCACTGTAACCATGGGCCATTCCTCAGCACCGCCGCTGCTTGCACGCACGTGTGAGCATCTCCACGCTCCCTGGAGCTCCTCTTGGAGCCAGCAGCAATCGCTGACGTTTGCTTCCTCTCCTGTCTGGCAAAGCAAACACGGATTGTGGCAACAACGGAGCAAATCACATCATAAGAGAGGGTGTCCCATGAGAAGGAGCCCCAGGGAAGAGGAGGAATGGGGAGCTACAGGTGCTTGTGGATGCCTGTGCCTGAGGGGATGTTGGGTAAAAGAGAAAATCAATGGCAAAAAAAAGGTGAAGGTTCCAGTCCCGGGATGTTGGAAAACTGATGGATAATTGTAATTAGCTTTTAGAATTTTTAATTATAGAAGGGGTGTAAATAATCACAAAGCACAGCTTCACTAATGAGAGTCCTTGTGCTCAGAAACACGGGGATGCATTTGTTAGGGAGACTTTGAAAGCTCTGCTGTTAATTAGGTGTCTCACAGCCAGCAGGGTTTCAGGAGAAGGAGAAACATGTATACATTTAAATCAGGCTCATTGTGAGAGGTACCCAACATCAATTATGGGATAGCAGGGTGCTAAAATGAACGAGCTTTGTAATTAGAGAGTGGATCTGAAAGGCAGAGAAGAGCCTTTGCTTCCCCTCAGGTGTCTGCCAAAGGTGTTTAACGTTGGTCAGGACACAGGGGAGGAGGAGATGTGACCTGCCTTCCTCACCCTGGGGATCATCCCATGGCAGTGACCTGGCTTCCACGTGCCCTGGAGGACATCCCACAGCAGTGACCTGCCTTCCTCACGCTGGAGAGCATCCCATGGTGATAACCATGCACTGCAGAACATCCCAAGGCATCCCGTGGTGGGCTGGGATGGATCAGAGCTTCATCAGGAGATCCCTGCTGGGGCTCGTGCAGCCCCATGCCACTGCTCCTATTGGAAGAGAAGCAGAAGGGGAGGGGGAAGGCTAGGTTAGTTTAATTGAGCATGGGGGAACAGATTGCATTTCTCCATGCACAAAACCAAACAGGGCACCTCAGGAGCTGCTGGCCCTGCTCCGGCCCGTACCCAAGACTGGAGGGAGGTCCAGCCCTCCCATGTTCTCCCATGGGTGCAGAAAGTAAAACAGCATCTAAAGAGAGCAGGTGAGGATGTTTTCTCCTTCCATTTCCTTTCTGGGGCCACCTGGTGTGTTTTCTTGGTGGTTATAAACAAGCAGAAAAGGAGATGACAAAGGCTGAGACACTTTTTGAAGCTGTGTCTGTTTTTGGCTGCTCTGAGAGCAGCAGTGAGCTCAGACCCTGAGGCCAATCTCCACACTTCCTCCTTAGGTTTTCTCTTTTGGCTACAAATTTCAATCCCTGCCACAGGAGTTTATGTAAGTAATTACGTTTAGTTGGTATTTGGCTAAATCTAATGAAGCAATGATAAACAGCTCAGCGTTTTCTTCCCTGATGGCTAATGAATATTAATTTCTCTGTCAAAAAGGAACCTCTGCTCACTGCAAAAGATTAGATTCCCATGCTAAAACTCGAGGAAGGGGTAAAAGATCACTGGAAAGGATGAAGTTTTGGGAAAGCCTGCATCTGCTCCTGTATGCAGAGCAGCAGGCTGGGTTCAGGTGCCTTCACAAGGAATGGCCATCAATCCCTGTCTGACCCATCAGCTTGTTTTGGCAGAAACCTGTCCAAGCTTGAGCTGTGAGGATGTGTCAGGCACTGAATGTCTCATGGCACAGGTAGCAGTGTCCCCAGGAATCCTCCTGCAGCCAGGGAATGCCTTTGGCAGGAAAATGGCCCAAAAGTCTTCTGCAGGTGATTTTCCTGGCAGTGTGTGGCTCTCCCTTTCTGGAACTTTCAGGGTAGGTGTTAATCTGCCACTTGATGGGCATTTCTGGCAATGTGGGAAATGTGGTGCTGCTGTCACCACAGGAACCCCAGAGCTGGAGATGGCTCTGTGCTCCAGCATCCTGTGGGATGTTCCTGCTGCTGGCCCCATGCCAGCCTGGCAGTCCCAAGGGCTTGGGGTTCTCACCCCAGCTCCCTGTGCTGCTTGGAGTGCCAGCATCGTGTTAAACTGTTCTAACTTTAATCAGCTCGTGGGCTGCAGTGAAACGCAGTTCACACATGATGTGAGGAGAGCCATGTGGCAACTCCCAGGGAGGGGCCAGTGTGAAAATGGATCTGCTCAGGTGGACAAGGGGCAGCAAGACCCAGGTGGCCACTGCAGCTCCCTGGCAGGACCCGTGTGGTGACATTTGCCTATCCATCTCCTTCCAGCATGCTGCTGGCTGCCATCCCTCCTGCTCCGAGGAGGGAACTGGATCTTCTTCCTCCCAGCAGCTGCTCTCAACAGCCCAGTAGGATGTGTTGAGTTTCTTGACGTTGCTCTTAAGCATCAGCACCCTGTGCCCGAGGCGGTGCCAAGGGCTGGGGAAGCATCCTGGGTGCAGTGGGGTTTGGGTCTGTCTGTTTTAAGGGCCACAGAGAGACCAGAGCAGCTCCTTGGCACCTTCATCCTCCCTGTGGACATCTTGGCAAGGTACCAGGCAGCTCCTGCAGGAGCACATCCAAGCCAAGGCCCTGGAAGGGACTGGAGAAGCAGCACAGGGTTTACTGCAAAAACAGATGCTAAACTTTGATTTTGGCAAAAAGAAGCAACTTCAGCATCTGCTTGCTGAGGAGGTGCCCAGGCTGGGGAACGTGGGAGCTCCCAGAGCCCAGCAGCTGCTGAACCAAACTCATTTTTGCTACTCATACTTGTGCAGCTCAGAGACAACAGGAAAATCACCGTTGAGTTCACCCACTGACCGGTTTAAGGCGTTTCAACGTGCTGAAACACTTGCCAAAATTGTGGAATTTTGTTCTCTGTGATCCAACTTCCCAGTGGCGCTGCCACCCACCCGCTCTGCACTCTGCAAACCTGCTCATCTCTCCAGAGCCAGGCTGAGAAAGGGATGAGAGTGGTGGCTGCTCTGCCACTGGTGGGTACAACCAAGTGTTCCTTAGAACAAGAATGAGGGGGAGAGGAAAGGGTGCCCTGTGCAAATACCATCTGCATTCAGATTCAAATAAAATTATAGCAAATCTGCAGCACTGGAGATAAAAATGGTAATGAGTTTTAATAGTTCCCTTTGATTTCTGCTATTGAAATCGACTCTGGGAGGCTGATATTGTATCGGGAGATGTTAGATCCCTGGCCACATATCAGGCAGCTGTACTGCTTCCAGGAGTGAGGGAGAGGGAGTGGAGCCACTCTGGAGCATTGTGGTTGTGGCAGGAGTGGGGAGCTGTGAGAGGCAGCCATTAGAGCAGCCGTGCAATTAGTCCAGCCATCGATTGTTAATACACTTTTAATCAATAATCTGGGCAAAGCCAGGAGTTGGATTGATGTTGCAGGGGTGTGAAGTATCCATAAAATTGTCATCCGAGCAGCCAGGGAGGGGAGTTGCTTCTCCACTGCTGATTAGCTGGACGGGGCTGTAATAGGCTGGGAAAAGGCAGGAGGTGATACCAGATTATTCACTCCAGGGTGCAAATCCCTGCCTGACACACATACTCCTGCCAGCACCACCTCTACTCCCCCTTCGCTCTCTGTGGATCACCATTCCAACTAATTGTGCGTGTTCATGCACACTCATCAACGTCAAAATCCAGGATTGGCACCCCATTCTCTGAGACTGAACTCGTTACCTGTGCTGCTGATCAATTAACGATCTCGCTGTCCCTTGTGAGCAGCCACAAGTCCAGAGGGAATGATGGACTCGGGAGGGAAGCAGCTCTGCATCCCCGCTGGCGAGAAGGGCCTTAACCCCAGTGTCACCAAAGGAGCCATCACCTCACTCTGAAGTCAGATCACGTCACCTCCACAAGCTGTGGCTGTGCACTGGCAAACTTCACTTCTGCCAAATGTATTTCTCTCCTGCCGTGGGGCTGTGGCTGCCGGGAGCTCAAGGCTGGCGCCCTGGGCTCCAGATGAGCCCTCTGTGCTTGTGAGGAGCCATCTGGGTCAAATAGCAGGAGGAAAGCTCAAAATCTCTTTTTTTTTTTTTTTTCCTCTCTGAGAGCTCAAGGGCAAAATTTGAACATCAGAGGCAGGGACAAGTCTTCCTGGGCTGATTTGTGAACATCTTGTTGAGACATCCAGGATCAGATCCGAGAATATTTTAGTGTGATGCAGAGAGTGATTCAGAGTCATCCAGGTTATCCCCCCTCGCTGAGGATGCGATTGAAATGTTTGTGGCTGAATATCACCCGGGAAGAGCTGAGCAGTCACACCGGCACACAGACTGTCATGTTTATATCCCAGGATCTCCTCAGCCTCCCAGCAAGGCTGAGAGGAGCATCCATCATTTTCAGACTCGGGCTGTGCGCTGCAGCAGGGCTCCTTCACTCAGTGCCACTCCTGGATCTGCCCCAGCTGCTCTAGGAGGGTGGGCCACATCCCTTCTCTGGCTTCCCGCACAGCAGGGACGAGATGCTCTTGGGAAAGGCCAGGGGTATGCTGTGGCTCAGGAAAAGCTGATCCCTACATTTTTTACACCAGAAGTTTTTAGTGCAGGAGATTAACAGCGCAGCCCGGGGGCCGCAGCAGCGATCAGGGACCAAGGGATGCTCAAGATGCCCAGGTCCCCTCATCTCCCAACCTGGCATCCCTCTGCCATGGCAGCACCCTGCAGTGCTGCAGGAGCACTGGCTCCAAGGTGGAACAGCCGTCCAAAGGAATCTCCAAGCACCTTTCCAGCGGGTGCTGTTCGCTTCCCGGCTGCTGGCGCGCGCGGATGAAACGTTGCCTTGTTTCTTCCTTCAGCGCTAGCCAGCTGCCCAAAGACAAACTGTCCTCCCTTGGGGGGTACATTAGAAATGCTTAAGCAAATTAGCCATAAATAGAAAATGTAACATATGGGGCTGTAGATAATGTTTCATTATAAATTATCATATTCTCCAGGGAGATACGCCTCTTCCCTTCACACCAAAGACTCTGGGTTTCTTCTTCTGTGCAGATTTTGAGTTTCTTCTTCTTCTTTCTTTTTCTTTTCTTTTTTTTTTTTTTTTTTTTGGTAACTGTTTCTGACAACGACTGGACTCAGCAGTTAATTTCCTGGGTGCAGAAATTGGAATATGTAGCTCACTTCTGCTGCAAATCCGCTCAGATTTAAAATTCCCTCATTACAAAAAGAAAAGAAGTGAATACAGTCCTGATGAAAGGTGCCTGAGTGAAGGCCCTGAAAATTAAATGAGACTGTTTATCCACCACAGAGTTGCACCAAGGACAACAAGGCTGCTTCCCCTGCTCTGTCCCAGCACTGCTGGCACTGCCAGACCACAGTCCCAGTTCTCAGCCACATGGAAATCAGCCACTTTCCAAAACAAGAACACCCACAAATTATTCCCTTCTCCTGCTCAGGCTGAACAGCTCAAGAGGAATCAGCCTAGTGCAGAGGCATCTCCCTGGGAGCCCATCCATCATCCCAACACCATTCAGCTGCTGGGGATCCTGGTGGGCAGCACAAGCTCCTCCCTCCTTGAGTAAATATGAGAAAACTGGTACTATTCATCCAGCTACAGAGTCCTTGAGGGAACAGATTCCCCAGACAGCCCAAAATCCATCTTTAAGATCTTGGTAATTGATTGGTATGGGGTTTTTTTCTGTTTTGCTTATAATTTCATAAGCTTGTTCCCACAGTGATCCAGAAACAAGTTCCAGTGGCCACTCAGGTCCCATCTTGCTCTGGGTAGGCGTTTTCCTTCTTGCTGAAACCTCCCTGAGCTGACCTCCACTGGAGTCTCAATCCTCACACAGATGGCAGCACAAAAGAGACTTTTTTCCCCAAAATATTATTGTGTATGCAAACACAGACTGTGCAGGCAGAAGCCACAGCACAGGAAGTAGTTTCCTGCTCCACAGCTATGGGTGCATATTGATGTTGGTCTCCAAAACCCAGAAACTGAACCCATTAGAAACACTTCAAGTGAGATTATTGCAGACGCAGAGATTTACCTGCTGTAATTGCAGAAATCTTGGTGCTTACATCCTGGAGCTAATTGATGTCATCAAAGCACTGAATGAGTTCTGATTTTGGTAGTTACAATCCCACCTGGCACCTCCGCCTCTCTGTAATAACCACAAGCTTAAGGGAAAGGAAATACAGAAAGGAACATCTGTGGCAAAGGAAATATTTGGGAGGATGGTGGCAGCTCCTACCAGAGACATTTCCCTGCCTGGTTGCACGTGCAACGTGTCCACTCCTGGTTTGTCAGCATCCTCCTCACTTGCTGGTGGCATGCAGAGCACTGGAGCTCATGTACCAGTAGGATGCAGGGAGAGGAGCAGGCGTGTTGGTGGGTTGTGGAGCTCTGAAGCATTCGTGCTGGTGGGATCCTGTCTTTCCCAGGACCAAACTGAACCTGGCAGGGTGGGATGTGGCTGTGCAAGAAGCTGGTGGGATGCTCTCCTTGTTTTCCCATCCCTGGTGTGCTGTCACAGAGGATTTGCCGCGGTTCCCAGCGGCACCGAGGGGTTTAGCCGATATCCCGTTACGCTGGGGACAGGTGACTTAACTGGGTCAGCAGGCTTTGCTCTGCAAAGGCTTAAACCTCTCCATTAGCTGCCTCTGTGTGTCTCCTGCAAACTTCAAACCAGAAGAAAAAATGCCTTTAAATTTATGTGGAAGTTCTTGATGGAACCCAGAGGAGATGGAACCTGGTGGAGATGGAACCCAGTGGAGATGCGCCCTTGCCTTGGCGTTGCCAAAAGGAGATGGATGCTGGGGCAGTCCTACCTTGCTGGGGCTGTCCTACCTGGCTGGGGCTGTCCTACCTGGCTGGGGCAGTCCTACCTTGCTCCCCACAGGATGCTCACATGGCACTGGGGCTGGAGGAGACCCCACTGTGCCCACCTCATCCCTCTGCTTCACCGTCATCGCTCCCAGTGGAAGATGGAGGTGCCATCAGGAGACACAAACCCTGGGTTGTCTGTCTCTGGCATCACCCCTGTCCCTTGAGGCTTTCATGCTGTGTGGACCCTCACAAGGACCTTGGAGTGAGCTGACAGTGGTGGGGCCAGAGTCTCTGTGAAATTCCCTTTGAACATTCGAGCTGGAAGCAGTGGCTGTCACGGCTCACGGGGCTCGGAGAAACTTTCTGCCCAAGGAAATATTGACCTTTCCTGCAGAGCAGCAGAGCGCAAGGATGAACAGAGCTGCGCCCTCAGCACCCGGCTGAGAGCCGAGCATCCCGCAGATCAACCCGTCAGTTAAAATAAACAACAACCCCAATGCATCCCTGCCAGGGCACAGCTTCAGCTTATTGTTCCAGTCAAAATAGAATTATCGCCCTGAGGCCTTGGAGATCAAAAAAGGGGGAATGAACAGCGAAGGCAGTGAGGGAATTGCTGGAGCAGTGATTCTCTCGCCAGTGTTGGGAGCTGATGCTGGATTCCTGTGGACACAGGGAATGATGCACCACTGAGGGTGGGAGTCGCAGCCTTCTCGGGTGCTCGATCCTCTCTTTCACTCCTCGCCAGCCTCTGGCTTTCATAGCCTTTGACTTGGACTTTTTTTTTTTTTAAACACAAATCCATTGCTCATTTTCTTGTTGTGGCAATGCACATTCCATGCAATAAGATGGATAAATGCAAGGGGCATCTTGAGCGTGGGACAGCACAAGCTCTTGCCAGCAAACAGCTGAAAATGTTGGAGTCCTAATCCCATTTGGAACAGGAGAGGGAGGCAATGCTCTCTGGACATTTTGGTCTCCTCTGGAGGCTCTGACAGGCTCTGGGGCAGGCAGTGATGCCCTGGGCACACAGAATTCCAACCAGGCGGGAAATTGAGGCACAATCTGTCTGGTGTGCTCTGTGTGCCGGTGATGAATTATTCATGCCCTCCCAGCCAGCATTTCCAAAAAGGGCCATCTTAATATGAAGGGCACAGGAGGAAGGTGGCAGGGCCGTGGGTCCTGCAGGAACACCGCGCTCTTCCAGGAGCGGAGCGGGCGCGTCTCCCGCACGTCTGCGCAAAGCAAACACAGATTATGCCGTTTCTTCAGGCCTTTCATTTCACACGTCATTTTTTCTATCTAAGTATAGGTTTACACGAGAGGTAATTACCATCCTTTCACAGCTCTTAGTGCAGAGCAAAATGAGATGGAGTATTACATTCGTAATCTAATCGTAAATAAAAAGGGCCGTAATAACCCCCAATTAGCACATTAAAGTGTGTCGAGGATTTGTTTTACCACTCCGGTGTAAACAAGACCCCTGGGAACACCTCACATTGCTGAGGCAGAACTGGTGGGTCCCTCTTCTCCCTCACGGAGCCAAGTTACGCAACACCCTGAACACCAGCTCTTAGTTGGGGTCAGACATGGATTTTTCATGAGGATAAATTAATTATGGGCAATTCTGTTCCCTCTGCTGACACATCTGGTGCTAGGCAGGGAGGAGAGGGCTGGAGTCTCCTCTTCCAAGCTGTTGGGACAGCATTGCTGGTTCCCATTGGAAGGTTATAGCAAATAGAGATGAAGTAAAAGGATGGTGTGAAGATGAAGGTCAAAAATGACCAGGAGCCCATTGCTGCTCTCAGAATTAGGCACCGAACACAGCATTGGATGGAAAACACCTTCCAACACTCCAGTGTGGGCAACAACTGAGGTGGGGGCTGATGGGGTCACCCCCATGCCTGGGTCGAACCTCATGGAAGTGCATCAGCCATCCAACAGGAGATAGTATTTTTTGGTCACCTTCTGTAAATACATGGAAGGCAAACAGGCTCAGGCCTTTCCCAAAGCCGTGATTGCAATCCCCCAGGGAAACTCATTTTCAAATGATCTTGTTAGACATTGTTAGGAATTGATATATTTGCATAGCATGAATGTTAAAACTCAGAAAGGACTCAAATGCCAATTAGAACCATGGCGTTTTTTTTCCCCCTCATTAATCAGTCATAAAAGAGCAGCTCCAGGTGTTTTTCCCGGACTAAATGCCTGCAGAACTCTACTGTTATTAATCTGGATGACCCAAGTGCCATCACCATACACAGATTTCAGCAAAGTGATGGAAGACTGGGAGCAACGCAAGACTGGAGGTGTAAGCACAGCCATGGATCGCTCCTAGGGCCTGGGGACCACCACTGGGATAACAGTGCTGGGATAACCCTGCTGGGATAACACAGGCTTGGAACGCAGCAGTCAGGGATGCTACTGGGATAGCAGCACTAGGATAACCTTACACTCTGCATAAAATCAGCAACAAACCCTGGAATTTCGTCTCAGAAAACAGCGAGGAAGTGATGAGTCAAGCAAGACCAGGCTGAGAAATGCCTGTGCCAGTGCTCCAAGGCAAGGACTACGGCACTCAGGTGAGGGAAATGCCATCGGGAAAGCAAAAGGCATCACAAATCAAACAAACACGCAGATGGGTTGCGTTGTGGCACCTGGCACAGCGGGGAGGATCTGTGCTGAGTCACCCCCTTGGCATCTGGGCACCCAGCGTTTGCTTGCTGGGGAAAGCTCCCTCTTTTGTCATCACTTGTTTTCCTTGCTGGGCTTCAAATGGCACAGCCTAGCACGGAGTCGCCGGGGTTCCACGGCAGCTCAGCCTCGGTGGGCACTGGTTATGGAGAGAAGGACCTTGGAGATGAGCAGGGCATGAGGGCAGCCCCTGGGCCAGCGGGGACCGAGGCACATGCCAGCCTTGTGGCCATCCCAGCCTGCAGGCAGTCGGAAGGACATCGCCAGGCTGTTCTGAGCCCTCCCAGGAGGAATCCAATCAGCTTCACGGTGATTAATTACCCGGCCATAGCCTCAGGTGCAGCGCTCCCCTGGGCAGGAAGGGGCAGAGGCGCAGCCCTCGCCCAGACTCCCACCTGGGAATAAAACCTGCGTGGGATCAGCTGTAATTAGCAGCACCCAATTATATATCCCACTACAAATGATGATGAAAAAGCAAAAACCTCGAACTAAAAATATCTCCCCTGGGAAAAGTGTGGCCAGTGTTTAAACTGATAAGACAGAGAGCGAGGAAGAAGATGAAGCAGCAAACTGTCCTTCCACTTAAAAGGTAGGGCTTCAGATATGCAGATTTTCAATAAGCTTTTGAAATTCTGTAATAAAAATACTGTTAAATATTAATTATATTGCTATTTATAAATCTATACATAATTAATAGGAAAAATTAATGGAGCAAGGATTGGTTAAGGACTGTCTTCTAAATATTTGAATAGTGAAACATAATTATGTTTTGATGTGAAAATGTCAGGAATACACTGAAGTGTTTTTCTATTATTGAAATGAGCGAAACTTGCTGGGAGCTGCAGCCCTGGGAAGCAGCTGTTTCACCTCGTTCCACTTGACCCATGGAGTTTTTGTGCACTTTGCTGCCTCTGGATGGTGAATGCCACTGAAAGTGAGAACTGTGGACACAACAAATTGTGCTTCATCCCTTTTTCAGGCTACAAACCCCATCATGACCCAGCTGGAGGCTCCCTGGATGCTGGGGGGGAGCAGCACCCTCCTGACAGGGTGGGGACAAAAGCACAGCAGTGGCCAAGGACAGGCCACACACATTGTGGGAACCTTGCAGAGATATCCAAAATAATTGGCTGCTTTGCATCCTTTTGGGGAGATTTCATGGGAAAGAGATGCCAGGCTGTTTCCTCTGGAATTCGTGACCTCTGCTGCATTTCAAGTGAAATTGGGGTGGAATTACCATGAAGGGAAGTGCTTGATATGATCCCAGTCTTGGGCAGCTGCTGAGACCTGGAGCAGGGTTTCCTGGGCTTCCCAGGAGCATTTTTGGGACTTTTTGGGCAGCACCCTGTGCTGCTGCATCCCTGGGCAAGAGGAGGGTGGAGCCACCCGTGGCATCTCCAGAGTCCACCCACAGTCCTGCTCTGTAGGTTTGGGAGGACTCTGCACTAAAAGCAACACAAATCACACGTTTTTCTTTACAGAAGAACACAGAACAAGCTTTTGCACTTAGTCAAAAGGCTTTTTTACCTTAAAAGTGCGATTTGCTGCAAGGGAACAATGAATTCCAAATAAGTTTTATTTCCAAATAGTCTTATGTGCTGGCTTGCTTTGTCCTGAAAAACTCCTGCTTGGTTGTGCTCTCTGTTTTTGTGTTTGCTGATGAATAGGGTCATTGAGAGATGCCTGCGATGGAGCACAAGCCCTTAGCCAGGCTCTCTGTCCTGGCCCTGGCTTGCAGCAGGGGAACTCTGGTCAAGGAGATGGATGCTTGGGACCTCCTGCAAGGGAAATGGCATCTGTGAAAATCAGATCCAGCTGAAGTCTGAGCATTCAGCACAAGTGACACTGCCTCCATCACAGCATTGAATCTGTCACGGTGCTGGGGTCTTTGCCCTGTGTCTGCTCCCAGCCCCTGCCCCTCTGGCTGCTGATTTGGCTCCTTGGGGGCTCCCACACCAGCACAGCAGCTGGATCCTCCCTTGCTATGGCATGAAGGCAGAGCCTTTGGGGCCATACTTCACTCCCATGGCACCAGGAGCTCATCCATAAATGTTCCAGAGGTGTTACACAACACCACAAACCCAGCGCTGTGAAGAATGTGGCACAAAACACAAGGAATTTAGTAGAGCATGTGAAAGATGTTACGAACCCATACATTTTCCCCTAATGCAATCCTTATGCAGATCTGGGCACAGGACTGGGCCCTCTCTGCCATCACTCACCCTGACAAATGAAACTTTCCCAAACTTTTGCACATGAAGGAAAGGTTTGCAGTTTGGTTTCCCGGTTTGCTTGTTTTTAAAAGCGTAACATGAGTGATTATGTCTCAAACCAGATGCTTCAAAGGCCTTCTAACTTTCTGGAAGATTCATGGCACAGATTCCCCCTGTTTTTTGAAGAGGAAAGTACATTTATTTATTGCACTTTAAGGGAGAGATAGTATCTCTCAGCCAATTCCCTAAAACAGCTCTGCTGTCCTAAGGCACTTACCGAGTATTGCTCTGCTCAGCTAATATATTACTGTATAAAAAGGCAACAAATGACCTTAAAATTCGGACATCTGTCTCTGATGGGTTTCTCTGTGCTTCTCAGAAAGAAGTAAGAGAGACAGACCTCCCTCAGGCCTGTGCAGAAAGCAGGAGCTATTCTGGCTGTCCTGCTGCTCCTGCCAAAAATCTTTGGCTGGAGCAATGCCTGAGCATCTCTGTGTCAGCACAGGGAGAGGTGCCCTCTGCAAGGACCTGACCCAAAGGCAGGTTTTTCTTCATGACTTTGTGGACTCAGGACTTGCCCCATCCCTGGGCTCTGCCCCACGTGCAGCTCTGGGACATGGCCACAGCACCTGGTGGGAGGCCAGCGATGGCTCCCAGTGCTCACTGGGTTTGAACATGGGGAACGTCCCCAGGTCCCTGCAGGCACTTCCCTTTCGGTGGGGGATGCTGAGGGCCCTGAGCCTGAGAGATGCACCAAGTTCCTGGTGCTTGGAGGTAGAGGAGCTCAATCCTGAGGCAGCACGCTGGCTGTGCGTGGCTGTGCCTGGTCACCACGCTGCGTACAGCTGGTCCCTCCAGCTGCAGGCTGAGCATCAGCCCAGTGCCATCCCCATGGCAGAGCCCCAAGGCCAGTGGGCACACGCTGAGCCCCAGCCTGTGGCCCGAGCTGCTGGAGGCAGCAGTAACCCCTCTGTCCTTCTGATCTCCCCCACTCTTCCTCCCAGCGTTGCAGGCGATCAAAAATGGGCAACAAACGAGCAGTCAGCATTTGTGCTTGAGATGTATTTAAAAAGGTTAAAGCAAAACAGATCAAAACATCCTTTATTCTACAGCCTTTTCCCCAAAGTAACACGTTAGCCCTAAGGTAAAAATCAATGTTCAAAGCCTGTACCAATTTTCAGAGAGATAAATGCTGTGTTTAACACTTTGTGTCCTAGGTGTGCGTGAAGTGCTGCCAGTGACTCCCAGTTAATGTCTTTGTACTGGTGAGGTGGTTCTGCAGACTGAGGAGAGAAAGAGCTAAACCAGGCACTTGTGAGAGCTCCTTTCACAGCATTTCACACTGAATGACTTTAGAGGATGCCGACACTCTGAGTTTGTCAGCCACATCTCCCGGGGACAAATGCAGGAATTGGGCTTCCATGCCAAATCAAGACAGCACGTTCCGAGGATGTGCCAGGAGTGCACTGCCCAGCCCCCACATCCCACTGGAAGAGCCTCACTGGGACCAGCAGGGTGCTGGGGTATCGCTGAAACCGAGCACGTACCAGTTTTGACGACCTTCTCAAGTCTTTAAACTCAGCAAAACCGGCAGCACCTCGCTCAGACTTGTAAGGAAAAGATTGGGTTTGTCCACAGGAGCCTTTGAGTGTTTGTGAAAGGTCAGTGGGGGATGCGAAACTCGCCATGGAACCAGAGTGGTTTGTTCAATTTACGAGCATCATTTGTTTCAGTGAAACCAGAAAGTTATTCAGGTCCCTGCCTCAGCCCTGCCTGCTCTCACCAGAGGCTGGGGCTGGAGCAGAGCATCGATGTCAGCCCCGAGCCCGTGGCTCACAATGCCCCGGCAGGACCTGAGAGATGCCAACAAGGCTTCTCATTAACCCACAGCAGTTTAATTACTTGTTGCATGGATGTCTCCTCAGAGAGAGGACAAGGGGCATGGATTCTTGCTGCTTCTTTCTAAGCAAATGCCAGGGGTGTAATTCCTAAATTTTCAGACATTTTCCTGATTAGAGGCTGCCTCAAGTGCCAGGGAAAAGCCATCAAGGAGCAGAGGTCAGGTGCCTCGTTGACCCTTGCTCTCCACAGGGATCCTGGCAGTGATCCCTGCTTCCCATCCCTGCAGAGCTGCTGCTGCTCCTGCAGGCACCGGCTCTTTCCACACAGAAACATGCGGCCGATCAAACATGAAGCAATAAAAAATTCCCTCAGCCCACAAACACCTTCTGCAGTCAGCTGGGTATTTTCTGAGCTAAAAGGGCTTTTTTTCTTCCTTGATGGATCCCTAGAACGATAATTGAATGATTTGCTGTAATAAAAAGTTAAATTGCATAAAATTAATATTGATCCAAATTAAGCCATTTGTCTGCCTTTCCTTTTCGGGTCCACAAACACGATTATTGCTTTGGCTGTTACAAACCAAATACAATCACAGGTTGCAGTCACAGCTTGTTTTCTGCCCTTTGCTCCCCCTCTCTAGCTCCCTTCTCTTGCAGGGGAGAAGGCAGCACCTGGGCCAGCACCTTTTGGATCTTCCTGAGCACCAGGATGCCTCTCTCACCCTGGCCAGGCTGTGGCACATGCTCCAGCCTCGAATGTTTGCAGGAGGGACCACAGTGGACCAGGAAGGAGGAAATGCCCCATTGACAGACTTCAGAGCCAGTTCCCTCCTGCTTTCTCTTCCCCTCCACCATTTTCTCATGGCAATAATTGGAAAGGAAGGAAGGAGCTATAAATACCTCTGGAAATTAAAAGGAGCATGTATAGTCCTGGCAGAGAAGGAAAATATCTAGAGGGTCTTGGCTCCTCTCCCCTACACCTACTGGCAAGTGTTTACTTTGAAATTTTTCATTTGTCTCCTCCGGGATTACAGGCAAAACAATATTTGACAGCCCAGGAAAACTGCGGTTTCTATGGAGCCAGGGGTGGAAATCTGGCTCGGAGTAAAGCAGGCGCAGGAAAGCAGGGTCTTAAAAATGAGTGAGCCTCTGCAGTGGGATGTGGGAAAAGATGCCCCCACTGCCTGCAGTGAACCTCAGAGCACCCAAACCACTCCTGGAGCTGGTGAATGGAGCCAGATTTCCAATGTCCACCTGCAGGTGGACACAGCACTGGAATTCCCACACACAGAATCCCCACAGCAATGCCCAGACAGACCCTGGGTTTCCTGGAAAACCCCCTGGCTGCCATCCCCAGGAGCAGCTCAAGGCAGCAGCCTCTCCATCAAAACCTTCTCTCCACAGGCCAGGGAGCTGCTGCCCAGTGGCTCTGGGACATCACTGCTGGAAGGAGAATTTGCTGGGGCAGAGTGAAGCAGAAGGAAATCCAGGCTTGCCTGAGTAGGAAACACATTTTTGCTGCATCTGGGCTTGTTCCAGAGCAAGCCCCTGAGTGCAGGGCTACTTGCCAGCTCCAGACCCCAGCCTGGGAGGCAGAGAAAGTTCATGGGACTAAAGAGGTTTCAGACCAAACATTCCTGGCTCAGGGAAGCAGGGCTGTTCCTGCAGAGCCATTCCAAACCAGCCCCAGTGCCAAACAGGTTTATTCTATAAACTTTGCAGATGCGGAGGCAGGGCAGAGTTACTGAAATAGCTCTCAATGGGCAGGTTTGGGGCTAAGCTGCCATGTAAAACTCCATGGAAATATTCGAGGTGAGCAGCTGGGGCCAATCTCTGCCAGAACTCATCCCAGAGCATCGCACGGGACCAGGGACAGCTCCCAGCTGCCGTTCCTGGTGTGCTGGATTTACCAGGACCAGGGAGGAAGGAAAGGAAAGGGAAAGGCAATTGTACATTCAGTTCAGCCCTAGATTGTTCTTTCACCATGTTCAGCTGAGCTTTACAGTGCTTAATTTAAAGTGCTGTTCCGTGTGGGAAACTCATAAAACAACACGATCCATATTTATTATCTCTTGATGGCTCCGACCGAAATCTTCCCATTTTGTGAGATTAAGGGGAGGCAGAAAAGGCTCGTGCTGCTGTGCCAGCTCTGCCAGAGGGTCGCACGTGGGTCTGTGCAGACTGACCGTGCTTGCTGCTCTGCTTGGCCATCTGCACAAAGGAAGAGTCTGCAGAAGACACTGCCCTTGTCAGCATCAGCCTCCTGCCCCTTATCTCCCACTCCTTCCCCTCCAAACCAGCAGCTTCCAAAGCCTTGGAGAAAGACTTTTGTCCACCTGCAGGTGGACAAACCACGGCCACACACCCCCAGGAGCTTAAAGAGAGGAGGAAACCATAGCTGAACCTTTTATTTCTTAATAAGTGGGTAGAGCCCAGCAGCTTAATCTGTCCTTTTCCCTGGGAATCCACTGTGAGCAGCTGCCCCAGTCCTCCCCGCGCCTCGCAGCCGCTCTCCAGCCGAGCTCTGCTCCTGCCTATTCTCCAATGCCTTGTTGTCCTCCAAAGTGAACATGAATTGCTGCCAGCTCAAATTAGCATCTTCTCACACTCGGCCAACTGAGCTGCTGGAGGAGGAGAAGGAGTCGGCATCTTCCAGCCTTTAGAGTTTGTTCAACTTCTGTTACACACTGCCTGATTTCCGAATGGTGAGAGAGCCTTTGGAAATTGGGTGTCTCCGTCTCCTCTCAGATGGGAACCTGGCTCTTCTCGGAGAAGCCATGGAGCAAAACTCTTGCACAGGGATCTCAGACAAGGCTCTGAGGAGATTAAACTTTGTACACAAGACAGAGAAGCAGCAGCAGCTGAGTCAAAGGTACCAAGGGCAGGGTTTCAGCAGGAGATGCCAAGGATGGTTCTAAGACTGCAAACCAACCAACCAAACCAACCTACAACAACAAACCAGCCCCAGAAACAGCTCAGTGATCTGCAACTGGCCATGGCAGCAGCTCCTGCAGAACATCCTGGAAATGCCTTGTGCAGGAGTGGGGAAGAGGGGAATCCCTATTGCATATCCCTACGTTTTCTTCAGAAACATTAATAACTCCAGGGACCGAGCTGGATGAAGAAAACCTTTCACCGGGGCCATCGGTTATTTGATGGTGTGTGGTTGATTGCACAGCTTTGGTGTCTAACTGCCACACATGACATCCCCCTGGAATGGCATTTGGCTGCCAAAAAAATGAACAGGAGCCAGAAAAAAACCCAGCTCAATCCAGATACTTTTGCCTGGTTACTTTTGATTGTCCTTCCAGTCTGCTTGCAGACCCTGTGGAGGAAGATAGGCTTTTTATTGACCAGATAGCTGTGGCTGTAATCTCTCTGAAAATGCACATTAAAGGAATTTTAAAATCGAGATTATCTCAGTGAGTAGTCCTTAATGACTCCTTCACAGCTGTTACAATGCTTATGTAAATATTGCCAGTGAATATTTAAGTCTCTATTAAAGAGAAATTTACTGTGCTGTCCATAATTGAATCTCTACATAAATCCCGCTGCATAGGTTGGCTCTCTGGAGAGTCACTGCCTCCCTGTTCAGCTCAATCCTTATGTGATTGTGGATATGATGCCTGCAGCATCCTTGGGGAGACACAAGCCCCTGGAGGGGACCTGCACCCCAACTCCAGCAACTTTAAAATCAAAATGTAGGAATAGTGTTCAAGAAGGGGGGAAAAGTTAAACTAGGAAGATGTAACAAAATGTGATTGAATTCAGTATAAATTAATATTCCAGGTGGGAACAGGACAGGTGTATGTAAGCACAACTGCCATCAGCTCTTTTGTTCTGAAGCTGGAGGAGCATGAAAACAGAAACTCACCTCCTATCTGAGCTCAAACCTGGCAGAAGTAGCTGAGACATGAGAAGAGGCTTTGGCATTTCTCTGGGCTCATGAAGAGAAAGCCAAATGAATTCAGATTCATCTGCACTTGAAAAGCCACTTCTCTGCAGGACTGGAGCAGCAGATGGATGGAGAACAGGAGCACCACGATCCTCCAGAGCATCTCCCACCACCCAGCATCACAGTGCCCAGGACAGGAGCTGAACCAAGAGCTGAGCCACAGAAATTCCAGCTTTCCCAATAATGCTCTGAAAGATCATTACAATAAACTGAACAAGATTAAGTTCTCTGAACCAGATGGGCCTTTTCTTCTCCTTCTCCATTACCAGGTCTCAGTCTGCCCACACACACCTGGCCCTGTGGCAGTGGCATCCCCTTGGTCTCAACCCACAGCCACACACCCCCAGGAGCTTAAAGAAAAGAGAAATCAAAGATCACAACTAGCTGAACCTTATTTTTCTTAATAATTATTATTATTGAACACTTACAAGCAAATATAGCATCAGGATCTTAGGAAGATTTAATGGAAAAAAATTAATTTTCCTAAACTAATGAAGTACTTGAGCTCCAGGGCAACAACTGCTAATGGTGCTTCTATCTCAGCTGAAGAGGCAAAAAAATTGTGTTTAATAGTAATTTTAAATATAGATTTGAGGTTCTTTCCCATAAATCATGAAGCCAGATAAGGACTGCGCATAATAACTTGTCAGATTACATAAACAAAACTGATTTCAAACACTTTAAAAAACACTTTTATTCCATTTGCAAGGCTGCATGCTTGTGAGGAGAATTCACATCTGCGTGAGCCACCACGCACTTAACCCTTCACTCGTGGCAACTCTTCCTATTTAACAGCACCAAATGTAGTCATCACACAGCCTTTAAAAAAAAAGAATTTAAATTGTATGGACATGAATTTGTCCAGGGAGGGATCCTGGCAGGTGTGCTCAAGGAGGAGAGCTGCTTCCCATGCAAGGGTGTTGGGCACCTGCGAGGAGCCAGAGGGGACCTTGTGTGACATCAGCCCAGCCAGGCACCAGATGTCCCAGGAGATCCTGGGGTCAAAAGCAGCCAAAACCTCTGCTGGTGGCTCAGGGCTGCTTCCCCCCAGGTTTCCAGCCCCAGCAGCCTCCCAGTGCCTGCTCACAGAAGCATTGTCCCTCCACCACGAGCCCTGCATGTCAGGGAAATGCAGCATCCATCAGTTTTATTCCCCGTGTGCTGCCCTGAGACACCTCTCAGCTGCTGCCCTGCTGAGCTATTACCCTGAAAGTAAATAATGGCCCATGCTGTTCCACTCCTTCACAACAGGTATTTTTTAATGCTTCCCTCCTTGAATCCCTCTTCCCCCAAGGACCACAGACACTCGTCAGCAGAGCAGCACCCACTGGCTCAGCATCTCCAGCGCTTTCACTGAGGGAGCAAACACTTCTCTCTGTTACATTGAAAACGTCAAGGTGATCATTAACATCCTCCCTGAGCCTCTGCTCCCTTCAGTAAAGGGATGCTAGGGGGAAAAAACCTCACTGAAAAAACCTGAATTAGCACTTGAGGGTCTGTAGACAAACACTGGGGAATTTGGACCATGAGCTCTCCAAATTCACCATCCTCTGGTCTTGGACCATCCCTAAATCCCCGCTGCCAGGACAACCATCCATCCCCAGCTTGAGGGCCTGTTGATTACCATGAATTACTACAGTTTGTGTTGAACTGAACATTCCTATGAGGGAATGCCTGGGTTCAACCAGTGGCTTACACTGAACCCTCTGTCCCTGGCCAAGGAGCCCATGCATGGAGGGAGCAGGGCCATAGCTGCCAGCAGAACCACCTTCAGGGGCTGGTGGCAACTGGGACTCCCTGGAAAGCCCAAAAACCACCTCCCTTCTCCAGAACAAGCAGAGGGACCGAATATCTCCATCCCAAATGCCCTACCCTTTTCAGTGCTTTATAAACTTTTTATCCAGCTGTAAAATTTCTAATTATCTGAGGTAACTAACCAACGTTGCATGAACCTCAAACCGAGACTATTCCAGTCAAATACATAATTAAAAATTTCTGCTGTGCTGGTTCCTTCCCCCAGTTACATAAATTACTGTGCAGGGTGCAGCACCACAGCTGGGACCCCAGCTTGATGATCCTGACTGTGGTAAATGCCAGGACCAGGAGGAATGAGCTGCACCCTGTCCTTGTCCCCCCAGTGCAGTAGCACTGGCTCTCCTGGCAGCATTCTCAACTCTCCCAGATGTCATTCCCTGCTCTCTCTGCGCTTGCTTTGGAGAGCCACAAGCACTGGGAGCCCTGGGCTACAGCCTAGGAGCAGGCTCAGCTGGCAGGGAGGGTGCCAGAATTAGAGCAAAGCACATCCCCAGCTCGCCCCTCCTCAGAATCCACTCTGGGAAACATTCTTCTGTAAGGACCCAGCAGCAGCTGGAGACTGACAGTTTGGAAAGCCACAAAGAGGAGATGTTGTGGCAGGGAGAAGCTGATGCTCCCAGCTTCTCCAGGCTATGCCTGTCCCAGCTGCTGGGACCTCAGTGCTTGCATCTTACTGAGCATCGGGAAACTTCTGCGCCTCCTCAAGCTGTGCCAGAAAACCTGATATTCCTCCTAATGATTCACCTGCCTCCACACTGCATCAAAGACATCAAGTGGGTCTCATAGCAACTGCCAGATTAGCACTTCTCCCTAAGCCAAGCTTATCACCACGAGGGGAAGGGCTGGAAGGGAATGTGTGTGATGTCAGCTGGGAAACAGGAGCAGTTCCCCCTGACTGCCACATACCTGCTGGGGATGAGCTGCCACTGGGCCCTTAGAAAGGACGAGCAGGGGCTGAGCCCCAGGCAGCACTGGCTCCTTGTCTGGCTCTTGAATAACCTCTGCCCTGGCCTAATCAAGCCTGGAAGGTTCCTGCCCCACAGGCAGTTGCCTTTCTGCAGACCTGCCTGTGAGAGGAGCTGACTTGCAGAGCTCTGCTTTGGCTCAGCTGTCTCCAGCTGTAGCCTCTGGCACATCCGTGTGTGCCATGTTCAGGATTCCCTCAGCTTCCCACAGCCCGTGTGAGCAGGGAGAGGGTCTGTAGAAGATTCCTGTGCTTGTGTCCATGCTCCATGTGCACTTGTGTTTGATGTGGAGCATTGGGCACTTGCGTTTGGGAGCGCTGACAGCGGATGTCAGCCCCATTCATCCGCAGGAAGGATTTAGAATCACAGAATCACAGACTGGTTTGGGGTGGGAGAGACCTTGAAGTTCATCTCATTCTAACTCCTTTCGATGGGCAGGGACATCTTCCACTAAACCAGGTTGTTCCATGGCTCCTTTTGCTCCAATGGTGCTACTGGAACAGCCCCAGCCCTGGCTGGCTGGAAGGGCTGGTGGGAGAGGGAGGCCAGCCATGCTAAGTGCTCCTGGCTGCCAACACACGGGTGGACAAGCACATCCTATTCCAGCCCAAATCCATTTTAGATCAAAGGCATTTGACTCTGCCTAATTGCAAAGAGCCATCCCGCCTCCCCAGTGCAGCTGTAGGACTTCCCAGGCACAGCCCTAATCCTGCTGCTGCCCCAGGGCTGAGTGTGGGGCCTGCCTGTGGGTGCCACGAGCCTCATCTCCTTGGCAGTACCATGGCAAGAGGGGGCAAGTCCAGAGTAGTCCTGACAGTTTCTGTGGCTTTTTTTTGGAAAGGGCTGTGGAAATCCTGTCCTTCGGGTCTCACTGCTGCTGCTTTGCCCAAGCAATTCCAGCCTCTCCTTCATCTCTGGGATTTACCCTGCTATCTATAGCACTGATCAGCAATGCCAGGAAGCTGGCAGGACCTTGTGACCTCATGTCTATTGTGCCACAGCTCTGGGGATTTTGCTTGCCAGGGCAGCTGGATACAAAGACATCTCCAGTGGGAGCGTTTAACAGCTCCTCACAACAGATTATTGGAGGGTGCTTTAAACCCCAGGGCCAATATCTGAGCCTAATTTTCCGTTCCAGCCCCTAACATTTCAATTTCCCCCTTCACTGATCTCCGGCTTTAATGGCTCTCCCAAGCTTTCCTCAAGTTGAGAAGTGCCCATTTGGTACGGTTCCTGCCGCATCCTACCAATGCCTCATCTTCTTTCTTTCTCCTACCCCTTTCCCTTTTCTCATCCTTTTCACCTTGAAAACACAGCCTCAATGTCCTCACTTCCCTGGGAATTGCAGCACGGGCCCTGCCCCTGCGGGTGATGCTGCATTGCCCCCTTGGCTCCCTCACACGGGGCTGCAGCTGGACCCTGGGAAGGAATTTCATGGAGCTTGGGAACCTTCACTGCCCCTTTTCTTTCGCCTCTTTGCAAGCCAGGCTGGCACTCCATGAGCTGACACTTGATGCCTCTCTGGCGGGATGAGGGCGGTTCTTGGCCACCAAACTGCTCCAAATCCATTCAGTGGGGCCCAGCAACCCTCGGTGGTCTCCAGTGGCTTGGGGGGCTCTCATCCCCCAGCTTTGTCTGCTCTGTCCATGTGCCCAGGGCTTTTGGCTGGCTGCCACCAGTGAGGCTGCACTGTCCAGTCTCTTCCCAGCCCCCT
Organism: Vidua chalybeata; assembly: GCF_026979565.1. Taxonomy (NCBI): domain Eukaryota; kingdom Metazoa; phylum Chordata; class Aves; order Passeriformes; family Viduidae; genus Vidua; species Vidua chalybeata. The sequence goes on from NC_071551.1 coordinate 4,483,017, forward strand.
GGGGATAGGATGCTCAGGCTTTGGCAGCTGCTGCTCAGTGTCACTCAGCTGTCACTGCCTTTGTCCCTGCCAGCAGGCTGTCTCCCCACTGGGAGAGGGGCTTCTCACCCACTCCCAGTCTCCCTGGCACTAAGCAGTGCTGTGAGCTCTGGAGAGAATTTTCTTGGGCTGTTGACTGCTTCTTTTCCCATCCTGCAGAGTCATTCCTCAGGCACAGCCAGCTCTGGGATGTGTGCACAGCCCAGCACTGCTCTGCCATTCCCTCTGCTCAAGGAGAGGTGACCTCAGTACCTTTGGGAGTCAGTTATTCAAAACCAGACAGTTCTAAAAGCTGCCAACACTCAGGAAAAGGGGTTTATTGGCATTTAAACTATTAGTCCTGGCACCTGGTTTTCAGCCACACTCTCTGCTGGACTTGGAAAAATGCTGGACACTGAGCCAGGTTCTGGGAAAAGGGACACTGAGCCAGCTTCTGCCCAGGCCATGTGGGACACGCAGTCACAGCAAAGCTTCAGCATGCCAGTGTCTGCCCAGGAGGGAGAGGTTTTGAGAGTTCCTGTCTCCTTAACCCCTGGGAGAATGCCAGGGCAAATATACCAGCCCAAACATTAGCAGCATCCATGGATGCAGAATGGTTTTGGCCAAGAGGCTCTTGGGGCTGATTGAAAGCAAATTGGTGATTGTGGGGATTTTTCTCTCCCAGGGGCTGAGCATGGCTAACTGCTCCAATGGACAGCTTTATGGACTGTTACATGGATATGGCTCTTCCCATGGCTTCACAGACCCATTTCACAAATGGTGCTGGCTGCAATCCACTGCTCTGTGCCGAGCTGCTGGTTGGGACATTGTCGTGAAGGCTGGAGCAACGAGAAGGAAAACACGAATGAGAAATAGATAGGGAAAAACAAATGTCAAGCTGTGCTTTTTATAGTGCGAGGGCAGAGTATTGGCTGGGTTTTTAAGAAGAGAAGGATGGGCTGGTAATTGGAAAGGTGCTGGGGGGAGTGTGGCAGTGTGGCTCCTTTTCCTGCAAGCACTCAGGACCCCTGGCCAGCCAGCCCTGGGCTGGGATGCTGCACTCTGACTGCCCACATTGAGCCTGTGACCAAAGGCACTGCGTTCCTCACAGTGCAGCCCAGGCATGGGCCAGCCCTGATCACCCCAGCCACAGAGCCTGTGAGGTTAGAGAGAAGAGACTCAGAGGAAAGGATCGAGCTGGATCCAGTTTTCAGGCAGGGCTGGCCCCATGTCACCACAAGCTGAGCAGTCTTCTGGGTTAAGCAGAGAGCTTGGAAACACTCACTGGCAGCCAGAGGCTGAATTGGTGCTGCTTAACTGTGGCTTTTTCTGGGAAACTAAACCCTCAAGGCCACATGTGGCTATACCTGTTAGTGCTGTCCATCGGACACATCAGGCAATGTGCTCCTGCCAGTGAATCCTGTGATCTATTCCTAAACACTGTGTTATTGAAGGCTGGAGTGAGTATCAGGCAGAGAAATCAACTGTTCCCTGATCTAAGCTGACTGGAATCAATGGCTGCAGGGGGAAAGTGCGGTCAGCTACCTCAGAGCCCTCTGGCAGGTCAATAAATACACCTGGGAGGACACGCTCGCCTGCGGAGGTGGATGTGTTCCCCCTGGTGTTGCTGCTCGAGTGATGCCCTGCTGTGCTCCGGTGCTGCTGACCTTGGTGTCACATGGACTTCACACAGGGCTTCACACTGTGATGTCACCTTGCCCCCAAGTGCCACCAGGGCTTTTGCTCCTGCCCCTCCTGCTCTCATCCTGCTGTGGCAGAGGCGAGGAGCTGGCTCCCAGGACACCCACCACCAGCTCCCGCCTCCATCCTCTGCGCCAGCCACAGCATTTATTCACGCTTGAAAATTTGCAAGGGAAAGATAATAAACCCCCCAAGAAAGTCTGTCCCTGTTTTGGCCTGACAAGGAACTAAGATAAATGTCAGTTTTCAGTTAAAATCATGCTCAGAAGATGAGCAGGAACAACGGGGATTTCATTCTGCTACATTTATTAAACACAGAGAGACGTGTCACTGCTGGCAGAGACAAGCAGGTCCCACAGCCCTGGGGCTCAGTCCCTACCAGTATCAGAAATACCCAATATTAGATCCAGTACAAGCCTGGCATTTGAAACCTGGGAACTGCATCCACATGTGCTTCCTGACTCCTTAGGAGAAATCCCACTGGAAAGCCAGTCCACAGCACAAGTCACAAGCAGCCACCTCCCTGCCCACTCCAGGTGGGCTGGTGGAGATTTTGGGCTGAGCCCACTGTGGACAAGCCCCACTACAGACTGAGCCCACCACGGGCTGTCCCGACATGTGCTGTGCAGGTCTCCTCCACTGCGGCATCCTCAGGGCTTTTCCTGTCCAAGCCCTCCTGCCATAACTCATCTCTGCTGAGAGGCGTCACTGCCTCGAACTGCTCATTAGCCCAAATTGCCTGGCAGTAACAAACTGCTCTCTCAGCGCCCGTCATTCACCGGGCCAAGTGCAGTGATGGAGCCGGGCACGTCAGCAGCTCGCTCTGCCACGGGGCACCGCGGGCTCGGTACGACCCACGGGCTGCTTCAGCCACAGCAGCAGTGATAAACCCTCTTTTCTGCAGCAGAACTCACTGAGGGGTCAGCTAATTCCAATTTTAATAAGAGGTTTTGTTCAGGCTTGCTTGGGCCGCGCCATCCGCCAGGAGTTGGACACATGCTGGGGGCTGGTACCTGTCTGGAGAGGGGGAAGCAGGGAGTAGGGATGAGCTGCTGGAAAACCTTATCCATCAGTGTTCCCTCTGCTCTGCCGCTGAGCCACTCTGCCTGCCACCACAGGCATCTACATGTGGCCCCCCATTCCTGTCCCCCATCCCCTTGGGGACCTAAGGGCATTCAGAGGGGTGCAGAGCGTGGAGATCTTGGCTGTAAGACCAGTCAGCTGGGATGATGTACTTACACTTTTAATAAGAAATAGCACTTGATACAGAACCGTTCCAGCATTTATTGAACCGAAGTGCCTTCCGCTGCTTCAGTGCAGAGCCCTGAAGCCTGTCCTGGATGATTTAAGAATGATCCATCTGGAAAATGATGCAGACAATTTGTTACATCCAGCCAGAGAGCCATAGAAACCACCATAACAAGCTTAAATGATTTCAGCATCACTACATCATCCAGCCCCAGCCAATCTTCCTCAGAGCCACTGCCGAGCTGGGGTTGCCTATCCTGCATGGCTCCTCTTCCTGAAACTGATGCTGCTCCTGCAGCCCATCCTGTTGAGGCATCTAGACAATGCTTTGTGGAGCATGGGGGACCCCTTTCCACCTTCCTGCTGCTTGTCTCACCCCCCACCACCCTCCCAAATCCCTATTTTAAGACAAGAAGCTCCAAGCAGCTCACAAACCCTCCCGGTGGGCTCCTCTGGCTGCCAGCAGCACGGGTGCCTGTTGATGGTTACCACCTCGCCCTGGGTAAATCAAGGCTTCGGTTTTCAAAATAGCGTGTTGATTGAAGCTTAAAATATCCCCAGCAATTACTTCGCCCCGGTATAATTATAATAATTAAACTTGGATAATGCTTAGTCCTACTTTTTATCAGAACTGTGCGCTGCAGCACCAGTGTGTGGTGTTTTGTTTCCAGCCTCATTTTCCAGCCTCGCCCTGCCGAGCAGTGCTGGAAGGGACATGAGCTGGCAGTCTCCAGTGCTGACAAGGGGATGGTGACCCTGTCACAACCCTTCCAGCCCTGGGGACCACTCGTGGCACTGTTTAACCCAGGGCATGGTGTGTGGTGGCTGTGCCCTGGCCCTCACTACGTGGTGGGACGAGCAGCAGGAGGGGATGCTCCCGGCTCCATGCTGGGGCAATGGGTGCTGGAGGGAGTAGGGATGCTGGTTCTTCCCTTTGGCTGCTCGCCTCATCCCACCCCAATCCCTCTCCCACAGCTCAGCACTATATTTCTCCTCCACGCTCCCAGCAGCGTCGCTTGGAACAGCTCAGGCTGGTGAGTACGTTACCGGCTGTGATAAATAGCAGGGAAAGGAATGAGAACCTAACACTGTATTTCATGCCCTGAAATCCCACTTGCATCTGGAAATGAACAGAGTTCTCCAGCTGATATATGCAGCTCTGAGGCCATTCGCATCCTGTTCGCTTGTACACATTGTCTCGGTGATTTAAGCTGGCAATTTGGCCCTAAAATGAAGAGCAGCTCACTTTGTCCCTCCCCATTTTTCTATATATTTTCCTGCAGAATGGAGCTTTTGGAGATTTGGCTGGGCTGGGGCTGGGCATCCTCTGTGGTCTGGCACGGAGAGTTGTGGAGGGTGCTGGCACTGCGGGAAGGCTGCTGCCACAGCCTGGGAATGCAAGTGGCAGGTGGCTGTGCTGGTCTCTGTCTTCCCAGGCCGTCCCTCTTCGAAGCCAACATGCACACCAATGAAGGCTTTTCCCCCTTTCCAGGTCAGATGGCATTGTGAGGATGACAGCCGTGCTGTCCCACAGTGCCCCAGGGAAGGGGGATGCTGTGGGGGCAAGGGGGGCTATGGGAGCTGTCCCTGCTGCCTGGCATGAGCCCTCCTTGTGCTGCCCAGTCCCCACATCAGTCCGTCCATCTGTCCGTCCGCCTGAGCAGCACAGCAGGGCCGGCCTGAGTGTGACCCATCATCACCTGCTCCACACCCAATGTGCAAACCAGAGCCACCGCTTACCTGCTCACGGCCAGGACACCTCCTGGGGTAAAAGATGTAGCTGGATTAAGTGATTTCATAGCAGAGCTGTTTGTTTAAAGCATCTTTAGTGATGTTTCATTAACTCCCCAACAGTCCTAGTCAATGGCTTCCCTCTTCCAAGCAGCTGTCCCAAGGCTCACGGGGTCCCCTCAAAGCCCTGGGGGACATTGGGTGAGCCTGGGGACCTGGCACCCTCCTGCCTGTGCCACAGGCTGTGGAGGTGGTGCTGCCGTGGTGGAGACTCCAAGGGGATGTACCACACCCTCCTCCCAGGACCAAGGCTTCCCTGCTGCTCACCCGAGGTGTGCACAGCTGGGAACAGGGGGATTTCCCCAGGGAAGCCTGGACTCCTTGCTGAGACATGGATCCCCCTGGACACCAAACCAACCCCATCCCCTCCCTAGGGACCGTGGCTGCGCGTGGAGGAACCCAGTCACCAGCGGCTGCGCGGTTCTCATATCAGTTTTAATAGCAACATCAGAGTACTAAATATACAGAGAGGGCAAGGGGACAGGGTGGCATTTACAGTGCTTCCAAATACACGGCTTCCACGGACAGAGACAAATTAAAAACCGCTCAGGAAGAAAAGGCCCTTTTGGCACTGCCCCAGCTCGCGCTGTGGGCGGGTGGGGCAGCCACAATGCCAAAAGGCGACGGCGCTTCCACCGGATGCCTCCTGGTGCAGGATTTTCCCAGGAAAAGAAAGAAGTACTCAGTGATGTAAAACCGGTTACAAAGTAAAACTGTCTCATGTTAGAAAACGGGTTTTGGCAAAATAAAAATAAAGTGTAAACTCCACTGTACATGTCCTATCAAACAAAAAAATAAACCCCTTGGAACCTAAAATAGAAGAATCTGGGTCAGAAATCTGTGCCCTTAGTGTACATTTTTGTGCAACATATACTTTTTTCAAAGTAAATATTATCTCCACTCGTGACACTATTAAAAATGTACCTACAAATGCTGAGAGTAATTCTTAAAAATGTGTGAGAAGCGTTAGATGAGCTCAGGAGACCAAACCCACAGACTTGGAAATGGCAAGGGATTTCTTGCTGGTTTTGAAAAAATCGCGTACAGATTTAATATCTGGTTGAACGAAAATTCCAACCACATTCATCCTGAAATGGGTGGGCTGAGATAGGATAGATATATTTTTGTTCTATTTTATTTTAATTTTTTTTTTTTTTACAAAATATATATTATGTGTAGAATATCTACTATTTAACTACCGTTTCAGCTGAACTACCTTCCTTTGCAACAAGCTGCCAGTGGAGAAGAGGTAACCTGAAATCCGTCCCCGCGCCAGCTCTGCCATCGCTACGGTGACCTCCTGGCAGGCTCGGTGCCCTTGACCCCATGGAGCACTGGTGCCCCATGGAGCACTGGTGTTCTCTGGAGCACGGCTCCTGCCACCACCACCGGCCGCCCTTTCTCCAGCTGGGAAGACAGAGTGAAGGTAAACGATCGGATCTGGAGAGACAGGTGGCTGCCCGGGACCGGCTCTGCCCGGGGTGCTGTGGGGTGGAGCCGCCTTCGGGGGACCCCGGCTTCCAAAGGTCAGGGGGTTGAGGACCAAACCCTGCCCGCCCTACCTGTTGGTGCCATGATGTGGGAGCTCGGACCTGGAGCCCCAAACCTGCTCAGTTTGGTGCAGGATAAAGCCCACCGGTGCCGGTGGCAGCGGCGGCACCGGCCCCTGGGCAGGTGGGAGCGGCACATCCTGTGGCTCCTGCTCAGGGTTTGCAAGGGATGTGGAGGGAGGAGAGTCCCAGACAGCCCTGGGAGGGTTGGGCTTGCTGCAGAGACCAAGGAGAGCCAACGTCTCCTTGCCATGGGTGGCTTGTGCCACACCACTTTCTCCCCTAAGACAGAGCCACAAGTGACACACAGACACTCCATGACTTGTCTGGGGAATGTGGCAGCCTCTTGGCTGCCATGGTGTGGTTCTCAGGGACTATTCAGGGGCTCAGGAATCTGGAAAATGAACTGGAAAGAAACAAGCAGCAGTGGGCTGAGGGCTTACAGCAAAGCAAGGAGCAAAACTTTTCTTTTTTCAAGCTTCCAGGACCTTGGGGTGAGACGATGTGCCCAAAATATGACAAAGCTCCCACGGGAGCGTGTCTGAGAACACCATGCTTCCCTGCTTTTCCACGGTGGGAAGATCTACTCAATAGACTATGCCATGGAAATGCGACTTTCTATTCTCATTTCTTTCTTGTTTTTTGGCTTTCATCTATAGGAGGGAATGAAATAAACACAGTTCATTTCTCTTCACTGTGCAAGACCTTGGGATGCCTGGATCCTGCCTCGTACATCACTGCATCAGCAGCTCCATCCCAGCCCTTCCTCCTCCTCCTCTCCCTCCACCGCAGTGGCCCAGCATGGATGGGGGGAGGCTTCCTCTGATAAAGTGCAAGTGCTGTTGGTCCTTATAAATAAGGGAAGATTGTGCATCTACTTTTGTTCCCTGGTTCACTGCTCAGCTCCAGGGAGACCAGGACATGTCCTGCTGCAGACTGGGGGAGAAGCTCATGCAAGTCCTGCCCTCTGAAACCTGTGCCCGTCCTCGGGGTCACCATGATTCACCTTCCTTCTCTATCTCTCTCTCTCTCTTTCTCTCACACACACACACACACGCATTTACACACATTTTCCCTTCCTCTTCCCCAGCTCCACAGGGAATTTCCTGTGAGCCAGGTGCCTCTCCATCACCACTGCCATCATCATCACCACAGCTTGCACCAGTGCTGCCCGTGCTGCCCTGACATCTCCCAGCTCTGCCTGACAACTTCCCTGCGGGCAGCAGGTTCCATCCATGCAGAAACACAGAGTGCTGCTTCAGATGCCCTGCAATGAGGGAGCTGAGATATATTTCTTGTCATACTGCTACCGCGATTACACTGGAATACCTGTGGGAATGAAATAAATAGGAAGATTAAGGGGAGAAGCACAAGGAACATGGCTCAAAGCTGGTGTGGATGGATTCCCATGAAGTCACAAAGGGAGGAGAGCCTGTGGGCAAGGGCTGCACCACTGACACCAGCGTCACAGGAAAGCCCAAGGACACTGAGATGACCCTGGAGAAGTTGCTCAGACTCCACACTTCCCAAGGACAGACACTCTCCCTGTTTCCCAGGGACAGCTAAAGCTTTGGGGGCCACTGCTTTAACAAGACACTGTCTCCTCTTCTCCCTGGAGGCATCCAATGCTCTGGAGAGCCAGACATGAGCCACCCAGGAGATCCTGCTCTGCCCAGGGGATGGTTGGCTCAAGTCCGCAGGTAATTGTCAGGGCTGGCAAGGAAGACTTCTGTCTGAGGCAGCGTCCAAAAATTCAGGACAAATAATCCAGAGTGTGCAATTCCATGGGAAAAGGACAGAAAAGGACACGGGAACAAGAGACCGCACGCGTGGCTATGCAACACCACAGGCTTCTACTTTTTTTTTTGTTTTTAAACTGCATGTTCATTATCATAAAGAAAAGGAGCTGAGTAATCAGTGGGGGAGTAGAAACGTGGATCTGGACAATTCTAAAAAACCACTAGTATTTACCAAGGGCAGTTTACAAAAAGAACTGGAGGACTTTGGTCTGATCTCTGCTGTCGTTTCCACCCTTTTAACATTGAAGGGACCCAAGCGAGACCCATCCCAGTGTCTGATGTGCAGCACGGCATGGCAGCACCCGACTCCATGGAAAGACTTGGACAGAGGGTTTAGGGTCAGCACCCACGAACACCACCCACCCCAGCAGGAGCTGGATGGGCTTGGACGTGTTTCTAGAGCAACACACCAAACCAGAGCCTGCAGAATCGTGCTTCCCTGGCAAAAATTCCCTTTAAACACTATTAAGAGATCTCCAGGATTGTGGACAGCCAGCTGTGTCTTCTCCTGCTGCAGCAGAGCCAGCCAAGACCGGGAGAACAAAGGAAGAGGCTCTCTCAATCCCACAGCCCCAGGCTGGGGGAGGAGGACACGAGCTCCTTCCTCTGGTTTCTCACACAGGGCTGAGTAAGCTTTGGTGCTGTGGCCAATTTAGAAGCCATTTTCCAAAAACCTTCCCACACCCCACTCCTAAAATGTTTCTTCTGTGCCAAGAGAGGCCCATCTTTTGGAAGTCCACCACAAAAATCTGCCCCGTCCAGCCCCGAGGTGTCATGCCTAGCACGATGGAGATCACAGCTCTGTGGACACAGGGCAGGCCCAGGCTTTCTGGCTTCTTCCCATCGACCTTGATGATGTATCAGGATACAGAAGCCTGGAAATATCTTCAGCACCACCTTGAGCTGTGCTCTGGATGGTTTTGGGAAGCTTTTCCTCTGCTTCCTGCCGGCAGCACAGCCCCAGCTGTTTCCCACCACGGTCATGTCGCTGGAAAAGCATTTCCAAAAAGAACCAAAATTATATATATATATGTATACATACATATATATGTCTATACATACACACACACACGTATATATATGTATATATGTCTACCTATATATACACATATAGGTTGACAGGCAAGCTGCCAAAGTAGAAAACATCAGATCACCCAGTTTGCATGATGCGTGTTAAAGAAATGAGACTTTTAGCCCATGACATCTTCTTTAAAAATGAGTATTTAAGATCTTCAAAAATTGCTACAGTACAAAATGTGTTTGTGTGTGTATATATATATATTTTTTTTTTCCTCTCTACATATACCGTATGTATGTACGTGTATGGACCGGAATGGATGACCCCACCAGGAGAGATGCCCCAATTGTCCTCCACAACATTTCCAGGAGTTATTGTCTCAGCTCTTTGCAAAGTCCTTGCATCGGTTCATGGCACATAATGGTATTATTGGCACAGGTTCAGAGTCACCGTCCATGGCCGGGCTCCAGGCGCTCAATCCTTCCCTTTCCATCCCTTGCTGGTTCCTCCTCCTCCTCCATGGGATTCTTTACTTTCCATTCTCTCCTCCCAAAAACGTGCTCCTTGACAACGCAGTTACCTATAGGCGTGTTCATTTTTATAAAAATATATTTGGCCCATAGAACGCTGCTCTTTGAGTCTCCTACTGGTAAACAGAAATGGTAGGTACAGGTAACCCATTATTTTTTTATATTTTTTACAGGTTCACCAATGGAATCCTGTTGAGGACGAGAAGAAAAAGAAAGATTAAGTCACGACAGGGAATTTGCACCAAGTCTTGCATCACTGCTTGGATGATTTCCCACAGCCTAGAGTTTTCCTCCTCCTTTCTCCTTGGCTATGGAGCTGTGGGATTCCTGGGGGAGCAGAGCATGGAGGGAGCAGGGTATCAGTGACCTCCTCCTCGTTCTCTGCAGCTACTGGTCTGTGCTGGGGATTGGGACCACTACTTCTCTCTCCTTGGGGCCTTTTCCAGAGTGGGATTTACTCCTGATCATCCCTGTGTTCTGCAGCTTCTCACACTCGGGCCTCGAGCAGCGAGTGCTCTGGCAGACGAGGAGATGATGACAAGCACTAACAAGATTTTCTAAAGTTAAATCTAAAGAATCAATAGGGAATTGGTTAAGCACCAAACCAGAGATCCTATCAAAGTCCTTAAGCTATTTATTTACCATCTACTGGAAGATGTCTTCCTATGCAATCTTGGACCCTACATGTGAAGACAATCACTCCCCATCACTGGCGTGTGGCCACTTGCTCTACATGTCCGTGACATTTCATGAGCTGCAGCACAGCTGGGTGTGCCAAAGACAGCTGCCAGCAGGTACCCACGCCCTGTACAGCCATGCTCAGGATACATATTCCTAATCCACACATCCCTAACCTGTGCCCTCTGCCTGGCTGGGATCAGCATCCAGAATGTGGTGTGCTTTTTGTTCCAGGGTTCTTTCTCTAAAAACCTGCTATTTTTAAGCAAGATGCCCAACACACCATCTCCAAGAACAACCCTGAAGTCTTAATTAGTGAGACAGATTTTGCAGAGTCCTTAATCTCCTGTGCCGGGGCTGTGCTGGGACTGCTGCTACTCCTCCAAAGACAAGCTGGGATCTTTTACGATGACTCATTATCTGTTAATGTTAACACAAACCATTTGCTGTTGTTAGGCAGAACGGGGCCAGCAGCAGCTGCTGCCGTGTTCGAGCGTGGCTTTGCCACACAGCGCTGTCAGCTCTCACTGCCCTGTGCCAGGGCAGGGTCAGGCTGGTGTCACCAAACCAGCACAGCTGCTGGGCCCCAAACTGTCCCCTCCCTGCCAGCGGTGCCCACGTTCCGTGGCTCCTGGTGGGCACTGGTTAATGCACGACGGCGGGATGTACGATCGGTATTGTATCCCAAATAGCCTCTTTGTGCAAAGTAGGTCAGCGCTTGATCAACCTTACAGATTTTTGTATAATCTCATTCCATGGGGTTTTTCAGTCAAAGAGAGCAGGATTAAGGACAAGAATAATGTGGAATCTCAAACTTCATTTCAGAAAGCCCCAAAGCCAGGATGAAATCAAGCCAAACCAGCCATCCTGTGCTGTGGTGCCTGGACAAAGCCATTCAAGTCTTTGGCACACGTCCTGTGCTGGTCTGCAGAGCGGTGGTGCTCCTGCCTCTGTCTGGGTGCTCCTCCAGCACCACTGCCACCAGGCAAGAGAAGTTTTCATCCCTCCCTCCAGGTAACTCCTGAGAGCTTCCACTGACTGCTCCACTCCTCACCTAGCCAGCCTAGGGCCACACTGAGGCTGCACCATCACACCAGCCTGCTGCAGACAGACTGACTTCTCTGCCTGTGGGAGCAGCTGCTGGCAGCTGCTGCTGAGGTGTGACATCCACCAAGGAGCTGGTGCTCCAGTGGGGCCTGGCTGCTGGCACAGGCAATCTGCTGGAAAGCTCCACCAGCTGCTTGCCACGGGCGGCATCGCCTGCCGTGGGGAGGGATGGTGTCCTGGCAGGGACCACGCCTGCAGCACAGGAACCCTCCCCGTGGCTCCTGCTGGCGCAGGAGGAATCTGACCCCAGGAAATAGCTTCAACATCTGCTCCCTGTGTACCTGGATGAGTTTTACCAGGTTTCCTGACACGACCGTAGCGCTGCCTGCAGCTCTCTGGGCTGGAGATGCTCTGCAGTGCTGTCCCTTGTATCTGCTGCCTCAACTGCTCAGCCCAGCCTGATGATGCTGTCGGCATCACCCAAGGCCAGGGTGCCAGCTGGGCAGCACTATGGTCAGTCCTCACACCAGGCTGATGGACTGTCAGATGTGAAGTTCACATTAAATTCCAGCTTGGCTCCCAGTGGTCATCTCCACAAAACATCTGTAGCACCTCTGTCCTGCCATCCCTGTCCTGGGACATTCCACCTGCCTTGTGCCTCCAGCTCTGGCCCCACACCATCAGGAGCACTAATGTGCCAATGAGACACAGCTCAGAGCTGTGAAGTGCTGTCAAATAAAATTTGTAAAACACGAGGAGAAAGGGGCTGTGAGGAGAAAGCTGCATGTAGCCCCTCCAGCCAAAAAGCTGCACATGCTCCAGAGCATCCTTGTCCTCTGCTGTGGTGCAGTGGGTCAACAGCAACTGTCCCCTTCAGGTGACCTTGCTGCAGCTGTGGATGCCAGCCAGGAAATACTCATTCCCCCGGAAGCGGTGCAGCCCAAGCAGCTGCATCTCCTTTTCCACCAGCCTCTCCCCTAGAAACAAGAGCTGGAGAGGCATCCTCCATGCCTCCGCTCCTCTGCTTCCCTCCAGCCCACTGCTCCTCTGGCACTCGGCAGCTGGTGACAGCACAAGGCAACCACGGTGGCAGGGACAGCCTAGCAGGGAGCTCATCTCAATGCCATCTGCACCTTACACAGTGACACATGAAACTTGGAATGCTCATTTCACCTGAGGGATTTCCCACCAGCACCTGGGACACACCACTTATGCAAGTGTGTCCCAGAAACACCCTGGTGCAAACACACCTGTGCAGAGTAAACATGCAGAGAACAGGTAGAACAGGTTTGGGATCAATCTCATTTTGCTACCCTTAATGAAACCAAACAGCAGCTTCCAGAATTGCATCTGTAATTGAAGTGCCATTACAGAGCTAATGCTCCAGGTACGAGCCCGATAGATTTTTCCAGAACGCATCAATGTGCACTTTATGGATTCCATGAAAACGGATCAATGAGAATTTCAAGGATTTAATAAGGCGTAATGGAATGGCTTCAGGCTATTTAGAAATCTATGGAGGTGACCAGGGCACAGTCTTTGGCCCAGGGTTTCACAGGAGCTGGGGCAGGAGCAGTGGGATCCACACAGGATTCCTACAGTGCTTCAAGCTGCTCCTTCCCTCCCTCTACCTGAGGCATGGCGAGCTGTAGATGGCATTGAGTGTAGCTGGCTTGCTTTATGTGTTATTTCTTTTTAATTCACTTTAAGCCAATGGAAAGACGTCTCAAACCACAAAACTGAGGGTGGAAAAGGCCTGGTGGGTTTATTGCTGAGGCTGGTGTTCCCTGCAGATCCTCCATGCTCATTCTCCTGCTGCCCTCACTCCTGGCACCAGCTCTTGCCTGGGTTCCTTTGCCCTCTGCCCCCTGAGACAATGGCCACAAGAACAGAGTCAGAGAAAAAACATGAGCATATGAGTGAGTGGGGAGTGAGAGCCTTTCACCTTCACAGCTGAAGCTGCCGCAGCCAGAAGAGGCTCTGGGGGGGCAGTGGGGCCATGCCAGGTGAATTCCTGCTCTCTGCCCCACTGTGCTGGCACACACCTCACCTGCCCTGTCTAGACACTGCAGCCCCAGCATGGCCAAGATCATTAACTTTTTATTCCCTTCCATTCTAATCTAATTATATTTCTGTGTTCAATAGCTGTGCATAATGTTAAACAGGCTATTCCAAGTGAGCTGCAGCCAGGGAAGGCTGGAAATTTCATTTACACTGAATATATGATTCATTACAGCAGGGACTTGGGACAGAGCAATTAATTCACCTGAGCACGTGACTCAAGTGGGCACTTCTGCCCAGGGCAAGCTGGCACACATAGACTTTTCCTGCTGCTGCTATCAGCTGTGCCACCTTCAAAAGCGACACAAGGAGGTGAAAATGGCTCAGGCCAACTCAACAAAAGAGAAGGAAATCCCTAAAGATTGTACTCTTGAAAATAGAATTACATCACTGCAATTCTTCAGTCACAGCAACACCCCAGGTGTTGCAGGGGACTGTGCTTGAAGGGTTGGCTTTGCAGAGCAGCAGGAGGAGGAGGAGAAGGAGAAGGAGGAGGAGGAGGAGGAGGATGAAGACCCCAGCACCCTTGCAGTGAGCATGGAAGTGTTCATGACAGCAAACATCACCAAATGAGCTTTCAGATACTGGTGGAGCGTGCATGTCGGACATTGGCGCTCCAATGGGGCGGGCTGTCCATCATGCCACCAGAGGTTAATTACAGATCAGGCCATTTCCCAGCACGGAAATTACTGTGGCTTGCTGAGGTTTCAGAGGTGGGCTGGAACCATGGGATCAGGCTGAAGTCCAAGGCTGCCCCAGGGACCCTTTGCTTTTGAGTCCTTGTCCATCCCTGTCAGTGCGGGCTTGTCTGCAATTAACCTCCCTGGAAAAGCCTCCCAGTGCCCCATCCACGGCATGAAATATGTCCAGTCACACTGAAGGAAGTGCAGGTGGCAGGATGGCACCGGGCAGGGTACGATGGGCACAGTGGGGGCACAGGATGGATGCGGGATGGGCGCAGGGAGCGCGGTACGTACCAGGAAACAGCCCGCTGGCGTCTGCCCTGCCCCCAGAAGTCAAACAGGCTTCGGCCAGTCAGCAGGAGATTTCAAACCATTTCTCAGACACAAAGGCCACGGGAATAAGATGCCGGTCAGAAGAAGAGGGTCTGCAGTGAGCAGAAAGAGGGGCTGGTACACGCTGGTACGTAACACACACGGTGCAAGCCGGGGTGGCCTGCTGCACAGCTTTTTTACGTCTCTCTAGAGTGATGCTTTGAGTGGGCCTGGGTTCACCAGGCTGCCTGGAAGTGCTCTGGGATAGAGGGTCCCAGAAAGCATCCCTGGATGGCAGAAAAGCCATGATCTCTGCTAGCCATAACACAGACACACTCTGTCATCTGGCTGGAGTTAATGTCAAACCAAGGCTTGTGGACACCCAACAGAATGGTGTGACAATCCCTGCCAGTTCTCCACCTTCTGAGATGTGAAGAAACCCTGGAAAATGCAGATGAGCAGAACCCCGCACACACGCAAGAGATGCTGATTGAAAAGGCATCAATGCTGACTGAAAGGCATTAAATTGTTGGCTCCAGGCCTGTCCTTGGGGCAGGCAGATCTGGGCTGTGGCTGCCACACATGTCATGGTTCCTCAAGGCTGTCTGGAGCATCAGCTGCTCATTTTCTCCCTCAAAACTCTCTGCCTGGCTTCCCCTCTACCTTTGATGGGGACACACATTTACCATATGGTGAAACCACACCAGCACCCAGTGAAAGCACTCTGCAGACAGCCTGTAGTGTGGGAAACATTGCTCCCAACCCCACTGCTCCTGATCCCCTCCCGGGGCAGGCAAGGGGCTGGCAGAGCATGGCCAAATCCCTTGGCTGCCAATGACGCTCCTTGTTAGCGCTCTGCCGCTGTTTTGCAGCAGCCAAACGGTTCATTTGGCTCTTGCTGCCTGCTCCTCCATTAATCACCTGCTTGTTTGCAGCCCAGCAGCTTTGCTGATGCCACTGAGGAGACAGCACAGGAGCTGGAAAAATGGATCCAGTGGCATTTTATGTGCTGGCAGGAGCGGCAGCAGCTGGGAACTGAACACCGTGCGGTGCTGAGCTCGCCCAGCCCTGCGGGGTCAGGGGCTGCTGAGGCACCCACCCAGCCTCACCGCCAGGACTGGGGGTCAGGGGGCCAGTCCTGCACTGAACTATGAGTGGGTGAGCACCCAAGAGGTAGGTGGCTCTGCCAAATGCTCCCAGAACATCACTCCTGAGCACCAGGGCGGGATGGCACTCCCCCCCACACCAGGAAAACACGGCGCCCACCTCACCTGTTTCCATTGAAGGTCGTTTTATAATCCCCGGGCGAGTGCAACGTGTCCTCTGCGTAGACGGGCACGGGGGTCCGCACGCACTCGTGGGAGCACTGCAGCGTCTCGTTGTAGGCGGTGAAGATGTCGAGGGCACTGGGCACGCGAGCGGGGGCGAAGTCAGTCAGGTTCTGGCAGCTCTCCTCCTGCTGGTCCAGCTTGCGTTGGTGGCTGTTGCGCCGGGGGCGCCCGCTCTGCGCACAGCTGGGCCGGGGGGAGAGAGAATCAGACAGTCATGGGGTGGTCTGGGTGGGCAGGGACCTTAACAACCCTCCAGTTCTGTCCCCCTGCCATGGGCAGAGACGCCTTCCACTAGATCAGGTTGTTCCAAGCTCTGTCCAACCTGGCCTTGGACTCTTCCAGGGGTGGGGCAGCCACAGCTTCTCTGGGCAGCCTGTGCTAGGGCATCACCACCCTCATCGAGAAGAAATTTCCCATAAGATCTAATCTAAGTCTTCCCTTTAGTTGAAAACCATTCCCCTTGTCCTATCTTACTGTCTGTCTATGTAAAAAGTTGCCCTCCATCGTTTTTATAAGTTTGTTATGGCCTGAAAGGCCAAAAGAGAAGGGACGAGAGGCACAGTGTATCCCTGAAACTTGGCAAGGGAACTCACCTGATTGACCAGTCATTACAGATTGTTCCATACTAGATTAGAATTCAGAAATTCCAATTCCAATTCAGAATGGGAAAGATCAACCACAAGCAGTCATTTGGCTCGGTGCTTTTTTATAAGAACCAAATTTACATTTTAGACACAAGCTTTTTCCCATCAGAGGAATGACTTAATGAGTCACACTTTTGTACCTGCAGGAAGCAAAAGCCTTTTCTTAAGTGAAAATATGTAGGTGAGAACAATGAAGTGAAACGCTTTCCATTTGGGAGACACCAACAGGTTGGAACTTCTCAGGATAAATGAGCTCAGGACCTGGTGTGACACAGCAGAGGGATGGCTGGCAGGGCAGCCCTGCTCTCCGGGGGCTCCTCCAGCCCTGGAGGCTTCATAAAGATCTCGTGGCTGCACAACATTTCTGCCTCAGTATGTCAGAGACGAGGAGAACCCCAGCTCGCAGGAGCCGCCCTCAATCAGCCTGGTCCTATTTCAGGGTCTAGACACTGATTTAATTAAGATGCCACTTTTTCCAGATGGGATTGACAGCGCCTCGCAGAATGCTGGAGTTTTGGGAGGTGGCAGCTCCGAGGGCGGTGGGAGCTGGGGATGCCAGCACTGTCTGTGGAGGGGCACCCCTGGGGACAGGAGCGTGGGGCTCTGCCGGGAGCAGCGCTGGCCAGGGTGACAGCATCTGGCTGCTGGCTCCGCTCCGCTTGATGCAACTGAAAGAGACAGCCCTAAACCAACTGCTGTCTCCCCACAGCACGTGTGCAGGAGGAGCAGTGACAAGAAGGACACTGGCTTGGCACGCAGCCATCGCTCACCCATCCTGCTCCAGGGGGACAAATGCCAGCCAAAGGATGGGGACAGCGACTGTGTCCCTGCCGGGGACAGGGCCACCGTGTGTGACGTGGGTCAGCCCTGCCATGGAGCACCTGCACACGGCCCGGGGTCACCCAATGAACTGAGGCACTTCGGTTAGAGTTGAGCAAACTCCCAGGTACTGTTTCTTCACCTTGGACACACCTGGGTGCTGGCCACACTCTCCTGCTGAGGATTTTCTCTGGTGATTTCTCAATTTCACTTACTGCAAAGCATTTCTATTCTACACTGATCACTGGATTTATTTTTTCCCCTTTTTGGCTTCAGCAGCAGTTACTGAGCTGCTCTGCCAAGCTGTGGTCAGCCGGATCAATGACTCGTACAGCTCATTGCTGCGACTGGAGACAAATCCCACAAGTGTTTTATAAACTATTCTTCCTGCTCCTTCACTGAAACACTGCAGCAACCAGGGAAGTTTAGTAAATTAAATCCCACTCGAGATACAGGAGGGAACGCCACTTGCTGCTCCCCAAAACAAGTTCAGCTGTGGGGCCAGAACCTCGGTGCTTTCAGTCGGCTGCTGCTCAGCATCACAGCTTTGCCAAGATGAAGATGCCTTCATAGCCCTGCAAAGAGCTTCTCCTCTCATCCCAGTTAGCCAGCAGGCTCCTCATCAACCCGGTGTTGTAATTGCCTCCTGGCCGCAGAAATCGATTTGCTGCAGCACCCACGCAGAGCTCGGCCAGGCCAGAGGGGAGAGCCACCGGCCGCTCTCCCCCCAGCGCCGTGCTGCAGCCGTGTCGCTAAGCCAGCAACGCTGACCTCAAAGTAGGCCAGTTTCCCTGGGAAAATAGGTAAAGTGAGGAGCGCCTGGAGCGAAAGCTAACCTATTTTGCCATACGCCCAGCCACGCTGAGAGAATAAACCGGAGCAAGTGAAGCTAGAGGAGCACAGCAGCGCCCTGGGGGTTGGGGCATGCTTCAAACCATGGCACCTGAGGGGCTTCGAAGGTGCCCTTCCGTCCCTGGGGTCACAGGGAAGGGCAGGAGATGCAGCTGCTTCTTGTCAAGCCAGGCTGGGGATTTTAGGAGCAGCATCAAAGCTGCTTAGGGAAGGTGGTGGAGGAGCTGCTGCTGGCACTGGACAGATCCTGGGAGCACCTGCTGTGGCCCAACACACGGCTCTGACCTCTCTGGGTGGCATTGCGCTGAGGCCCCGGAGCAGCAATGCACACGTGTCCCATGAGACTTGTCCACCCAACCCTGGCCACGTGCTGGTCCCCAAAGCCACTGGCCAGGTGGTGTGAGGTGGGGAAACTGCGGGGGCGCAGCCAAACCCTGATGCACCAACCTCCTTTGGAGGTTTTGCTGTAAACCCCCCATTTTCTCCTGCAATGCCTTTTCAAAACTATCCTGGCAGGTGCCACAGGCTTTGGCAATGACAACGGGATGGGCACCTCCACCCCTACCCTGTCCCCATCCCACGCCACCCCCCAAGCCAAGCAGAGCAGGAGGGACCTTACCAGTTTTTTAAGACAAGAGTTGTTATCAGCGCAGCTATGACCATGATGAGGGACACGGTAATAGTGATTATCTGATGAACAGCCAGACCTGCAGACAGAAGAAAAGAGACAGTGGGGATGGGAACTGAGGGGGACCCTGGCAGACCCCCCCTCCCCACACAGGCCCCCACCACCCCCTCCCAGCCCTTCCCAGCGCGAGGCCACGCAGAGCCCCCGGCAGCGGTGCCGCAATCCTCTCTCCTGCCTTACACAAAATAATCTGTAAGCCAGGCTCCTCATTTCCTATCCTCTCAAGTATGTTCCTTGTCAGCCTGAATTAGGCACGAAGAACGGAAGAGAAGTGAAGATGTCTCCCCTCTGGGACGGAAAGGGAGACGAGCGCAGCCTTGCACCGGGTGCGGGATTCACCAGGGATAATAATTACAGCACTGACGGCTGCTCGCTTTGCAGGTCGGGTGGGCTCATTTCCCCCTCTTCACCTTCCACGGGGTATCATTTTGGCTCGTGGATCATTCCTAATGAGCAGTTTGGAAACAAAAGCAGCTCGCTGTACACTATGTTTGTGATTTTGTGCTGCCTTACAGTTGCAATTTCATAATGAAATGATTTTTCCTGGCTGGAGCCCAAGGATGTGCTATTTTTCACAAACAGATGTTGCAGCTCCTGATGGATGGTAGTTTTAATAAATAAATAAGTCTTAGAATGACAGGAAAATAAGCAGTTTTATATATATATCTGTATGCATCTGTGGCAAGGACGGCGTCAGCGCCAGGGCCGTGGCTCAGCTGGAGCTGGGGGTGCCTGGGGGCCACTGGGCAGCACTGGAGCAGCCACTGCTCCTGGGGAAGGATTCACTCGTGGCCCTCGTGCTGGCAGGGTGGGCAGCAGCCAATTCCAGCCAGAGCCAGAGCTGGAGCGGCTGCTCCACCTCTGGGTTTCATCTCCCAGGGGAATTCACAGGGAAAATGCCACAGTGGGAGGATCCCCACCTCCCACTGGCACCCCACCTCCTGAAGATGAGGCCCAGAGAAAGACTTCTGGCCCCACGCTATGAGCTCCCGGCGGCTGGTGACGATGGGAGCATGTCCCGACGGGCCCAAGCAGCGCGGTGGCAGCTCGTGCCCACATGTGGCAGGTCAGGAGTGACGCCCACCCTGGCAGCAGCCAGCCCGGCCACATCCCGCACGGCAGTCTTGGAGCAGCTCCCAGTGGGACGCTGCTGAAAAAGATAAAAGGAAAGACTCTAAAAATAAAATCAAACCAGCCCAGTGCCCGATTCCTTTGAAAACAGAAGCGGAGTCGGGGACGAGACCTTCTGCAACGCTGGGAGCTGAGGCAGTGGTGGCAGGGCGGCGGGAGAACCTAACGATGCAATTAATCCTTGCATTTACGTAATGGGAAAGGCACAGGCAGAACAGATTGCAGGTGGCTGAGCGCTGGGAAGGATGGCAGCTCCTTGGAGCAGGACACATGGATTTTAAGAAAGGCTGGATAATTTTAGACTCCATCACACACATAAGTTGCCATATGTACCGGCACAGCAAAGTTCCTTTGCATCATGTATAAATTCTGCAGAAGCCAGGGGGATTTCAAGGGGACAGGAGATCTTTGTCTCAGTGGTGGTGATGGAGAGAGGGAAGGGACCCAACAGGTCGCTCCACGATGGTTCCCTGGGAAGCCCTATAGCAATACCTACTGCAATAAACACTACCAGGTCTTTATTCTTAATTTACAGATATATCAAATCCTTTCTATTAGGCCCTCAAAGCATGTAGGGCCATACGGAGCAAGATCAAGCAAATATCCAATCTGTGAGGGGTGAGGCACCCTTTGAGAGGGGAATGTCCTGTTAGGGACATAAAAGCACCCTGGCGGGTGAGGTGAGATGGACAGAGATGCTGCCAAGGGCAAAGCAGTGTTTTAGACACAGCCCTCAAAGCCCAAATGGATGGAGGAAGGGGACTTGGAAGATAAAATTAATATCTCATAGAGCAAAATCCTCCTCCTCCAGTGCAGGAAGCTGCCTGGCACAGGCATAACTCCCCATGAGAGCCCGTGCCCCCAGAGAGAGACCCCGGGAGCAGGGATTACGGTGCCTGGGTTTTGTTTGCTCATCTCCTCGGCAAAAGCTCCGATCCCAGCGGGTCACGGAACCCGGTGGCCGTGTAATTACACGTTATTAACCGTGGAAACAGGGAGCTGCAGGGAGGGCAGCAGCGGGAGCGCGGGGAGGGACACCAGGCACCGGCCCCTCTCACCTGCGAACGCCTCAGCCCTGCGAGGGCTCCCCCTGCCAAGGCTTTTACCAGGCAATTTGACGCAGTGACCATTTAACTGGAGGGTAATTACAGGAGAAGTATTTAATGGAGCCGAAAGTGTGTCCAAGCCTCTGCGCTTCTGCTAGTGCAGCAGAATTCCGCATGCCGCCTGCCAGGAGGGAAAGCTCTTCAAAGGCGCTCTCTGAACCCTCGGAAATGCTGAAATATCTCTGGGTTTTTCCACTCTCGTGCCGTCCGTGTGCACTCCGCTCTCACTGGGGCCTCTAAATCCCCCCAGTGTGGGGAGAGGGGCCACAGAATCCCAGCAGGCAGCACAACCCAGCTCCCGATTCCCACACCCCAGGCAAAACCCCAATCTTCTCACAGCAAGCCAATGCCAGGGCTTTTTTTTTTTTTCTTTTTTTATCTGTTATTTTAAAGACCATATATTTGCTGCTGAGATGAAAGTGCTGAGGTTTGGCCTTTCTGGCCACCTTTTGAAACGGCTCCCGGACAGCTCTGCATCAATGGAATTAATTCCATGAGAAAATCCATTCGAGACTAATGTCTTGCTACTGCAGGAGCGTGCAATGGCAGCAAACAGGAGATATAAGCTCTTAATTAAAAACAAAGAGAACCTCTATCCCCCAAGGCCTTTATTTCAACAGCTCTGGTTAGGGAGCCTGTATTTTTCATTTTCCCAATAAAAACAGCTACGAGCTGCAACTCTTTGAAGACCCTCGTCAAGGCCTTGAAGCTGCATAAAATTAGAAAAAGGAGAAAACAGCTCTATTTCATTTGAAAGGGAGAAAACTGGAGTTACTCTTACAGACCAGATATTGCTACCCCCACTTTTTGCTCTTCCCGCACTTATGCTGTGTGGATCTCCCTCTCTCAGTATCCCATCCTCATCCCTGCCACCAGTCTCCTTCCTCTGCTCTCACATGCCCTGAGCACCAGGATGCCAGTGCCTCCTCCTAAGCATTGTGGAGAAGCTGGGGCAAAGCCGCTGGGCTCAAGAGGCTTTACGGCTTCGCCAGCCATCAGAGATCACATCTGAGCCCCAAAAACCTCATGCCCTGATAAAGCTGCTTGCGGACAGAACAATTCAATCAGGAGCGTGGTGTGGCCTCCCTGCTGCCACCGCCGGCCTTTCCCAGGGGGGATCAGCCAGATTTGGCCGTAACATGAACCCACTGCTGGTTAATAGCTTGTAAGGAAAATAATTTACAAAAGCCACAAAGGTCTGAAACAGGGGAGGAGACACAGCAGAAATCTTCTTGAAAAGCCTTGTTACAGTACACAGCCAGTTCCTCTGCTGCCCAATCCACTACACCACAAACCACCTCAGCTCTGCTCCTCCCAACACCTTCTTGCTGGCAAAGCTGAGGTCAGCAAAGCTGCTTGGTTTTTCACCTGGTAGATCAGTGATCTCTCTGAAACCCAGCCCAGGCAGTGTTAGTCATCCTGAGGTGAAAATGCAGCTTTTCAGCAAAAGACCCACCAAGGTTCCTGGCAACTTCCTGGTATTTTGAGCTGGACTGATGAAAGAAAGAAAATATCTTCCCGCTGCTGCTGCTGCAAAATGTTTTTGCCAAGAAGGAAAATCCTGGAGGTTTATGCTAAAGACACTGGGACTTATCTTCTCAGGTGTTACAGCAAATATCACCGAGCAATAAATACTTGGAGATCAGCAGAGGAGAGTTCCTGGCTCACTGAGACGCACGTGGGAGGATGTGCACAGGCACGTTTGCCATCCCCACATCCCGGGGAGTGTCCCATCTCCCTCGTAGGGAGAGCTCAGCTGATGGCCACGCTCCTTTCTTGCTTCCACCATCATCCTCCACCCTTCAGGAGAACTGCAGCTGATGCACGGCCCTACAAGGGATCCTTTGGGCAGCTCCCAGGAAGGGTAATCGTGGTGCCAACCCATGAGACTCCATCCAGCTCCTTCACCTCCTCTCCATCCCCGAGCTGCAGCATCTCCCCATGCCTCGACACGGCGGATCAAAGAGGACGCTCCATCCTCACTGCCCAGGGTTTTCTTTTAAACCCATTTAATCTTTAATTAATTCCTTTGAAGCTTTTTGCATCAACTATCTCCTCGCCTCCAGCAACCCCCTACTGCACCCTCTTTCTGGAGGCAGGGTCATCACCAGCGGGAAGCAACGCCTCTGTTATTATTTATTCCTGACACACTGCTGGCTGGAGGTGGGGAGGGGCGGCCTGGGGCCACCACCAGCTCAGATCCAGCTGCCAACACCCACACGGCCCCCACCTTCCCCCAGGAGAACCCCAACCCTGGTGAAGGGGTGTCCCTGAGCACCAGCTCTGCCACAAGCTCACAGACCGCGGTGCCAAATGCGCCGCGACCGGTCATCAAATACCACTAAGAGCAGCAGACAGCACATGGAGTTTTCTGCCTTATAAAGCACTTAAAGGTTTAATTAAAGACGGCTTTATCCTAAAGCTCCTGAAAGGAGCCTCAGACAAACCAGCGAGTGCAATTCCTGCCTCGCACTGACAGCTCTGATTCATTCCACTCTTCTCTGCTTTGGCTTAGGCTGCGGGACCCGGGGATGCTCTGCCTTGGTGGAGGAGCCCAGCCCACGTGGAGAGTGCCCGGTGAAAGCTCCTTACAGCCCTTCCCACTTGCAGCAAGCTGGAATTTTAATTATTCCTCTCTTTCCCTGCTCCAGAGTAAAATGATTATGACAGCCCTGAAGAAGGAAGCACATTTTTGAAAAGCACAAGCATAAACTACGCCTGGGTGAACATCTTGCGTGCCCAGCTGATGCCAGCAGTGCTGTTCTGCGTGGCAGGGGTGGCACGGGGACAGGAACACTTGAGCCACCAGGTGACCTGAACCCCCACAGCAGCACCCACCGGGCCAGTGCATGTGCCAGCCTTTGCTCTCATCCCAAGCATTACCTGCCATCACTCCTCTGCTGCCTCTCCTGCCTATGAGACAAGTAATTCCTATTCCAGGGGAATTTTTTAAAGCTTGTTTTTGCTGTCAGCGACTCACGGAGGCATTGTTTCTGGCTTTTTTCTCTCGCTCCTCAGCGAGGAGGAAGGGGGGCGAGAGGATGATCTGACAGAGCGGAGCTGCTCCCATTGCTCATCTCAGTGAGAACTGCTGCCTCTGCTGAAGTGAAGTGGGTCTTTTTACCACCCTGTGTGCACACCAAGGATGCCACGATCCCACACAATCACCAGGGACCCAGAGGCAAAGCACAGAGGGGTACAGGGACACAGCACAGGAGGGATGTGGGGGCAGCAGCACAACAGCAGCCACCTGCGCCAACGGAATTGAGTGCAGGGGATCTGCGTGGCTCCTGGAGCCCTGGGACAGCTCTGCCAACTCCTGGAGTGACCCCAGCTCCTGCGGGTGCCACACACAGGTGGTTCCACCCTGACTCCCCCATGCATGTGCTGGGGACAGCTGAGGGACCACAGGCAGAGAGAGCAGCACCGCGCCCACCGCGGGCTCCCGTCAAGGCTCCTCACCGGACAGGGACTGGCAATGCTCACTGAGGCAAATAAACCGTACAGGCGAGTTACCTCATCCTCATTTGTAGCCATATGTTTTTCCCAGCAGAGAACAAACACTTCCAGCCGCTACAGCTTATATAACAGAGTGGAGCAGGGCTGGGAAGCTGCACGGCTTCGCACAGGCGCCGCACCAGCAAAACTGGCACGGACCCTGCTTTGAGACAGAGCCGGCTGCTCGCTCCCAAAATGCTGTCCTGAGGCACGGCAGGGGCATGGAACTCCCACTGGGAGCATACTGAGAGCTCTCTTGGATGCTCAGCCCAAGCACTGGAAGGAAAAGCGGATCTGGACCTCAGGAGCTTTTCAGTTGAGGGTGGATGAGCTGGGATCAAACAGGGCCTTTAGACCCGGGAAGAAGTTTATCGCATTCACTGCTTGAAGAGAAGTTAATTAGCAGAAACTCCAATCACGGAGAAAGCCCCTAATGAGAGCTAAAGCCTGCAGATTAAAGCAGTTGGCCCCCTGAGAGCTGCCGGGGCTGCAGCTCCCGTTGTTCTGCGGCCACGCAAGACAGCAGTGGTGGCACTGGCAGGTGGGTGGCATCACTGTCAGCTCAACTTCGCCTAAACAAGGCAGCCCACTCCAGTAAGTCCCAGAGCCCCAGCACATGCCAGGAGCCATCCTCCTACAGTTGGTGTAGGCAGAGGGTCTCCTGCAGCTGGCTGATGGCAACAAGTCCACTGGATCCCACCCTCCTGGACGGGATGATGCCACTGAGGCCAGAGGCACTGACCACAGCAGATCTGGGGAGACCAGACTGATGCTCTCATCGTGCAGAGAGCAGCAAAATCCTCAGCCTTTATCAATACTCCCTCGCTGATCTATCCAGCCAATTTCAGCGTTTTGTAAAAGGAGTGTGGGCTGGGAGTTATTTTTCAGTTATAAATAACCCCTTTAAGTCAGGAACAACATCCTGGTTGCATCGTCTCTTTTTTGCCAAGCAGGGCAGGCTGGATAAATTAATTGGGATTAAGATTAGGCCATAAAATTCCTTTTCATTTCGACTAGAAAATCGCAGTGGGCTCAAAGCAGTCGATGCACAGTGAGTAAATTCTGTAAACTATCCACCGGTATCCCACGGTTTAATATCAGCAATAACAAATATAATTTGCAATAAATGGGAAGCAGCTTTCCCATCCATGTCCACGCAGCAGCCAGCGCTGGGGGAAGGCATTGCTGTGCCGAGCGTGATGCTCAGCGCGATTACGGGAGATGGGCTGTGGATGGAGACTGTAATGGGAAAACACAGCAAGTGGCTGGAAAACGCCTCGGATAAAAGCGATAATCAGCACTGCCGTTCTCCTCCGAGCGCCTGCTTAATGTCACACTAACTCCTGTCCCGGGCAGCGCTGCCACCGGGACACTCGTGCCGCGGTGAACGCGCTGATCCAGGACCCGCCAGCCCTCCTGATGTCCCCGCCACCTCGCTGTCCCCCGGCAGACCCTACCTGTGCTGTCTCCCAGCCCACGGGGCGGGCGAGCATCCTTGCCTCCGCTGCTGTGGCCGGCGGCCGGCTCGGCGGTGCCGGTGCGGCCGGGGCTGCTGCGGGGCCCGTCCCCGCCGGGCGCGGGAGCCGCGGTGCTGGGAGGCACGCGTGGCGGCGTGGCGGCCGTGACAGAAGTGGCAGCGGCGGCAGTGGTGGCGGAGGTGGTGGCGGCGGCGGCGGCGGCGGTGGTGGTGGTGGTGGTGGCGAAGGCGCTGGGCAGCGTGCTGCTCTCCAGGGAGTCCTCCTCGCCCGTGGGGCCCCAGACGATGACCTCGGGCAGCGCCGTGGGCCGCCCGTCCCGCGGGGCGAAGCCGCGGCCGCGCAGGTGCCGCCGGCCCCTCCGGGAGCGCGGCCGGCGCAGGGGGCGGCCGGCGGGCAGGGGGGCAGCGGGGGGCGGCCGGCGGGAGCGGGGTCTCTGCAGGGGGGGCGCGGGGGCGCAGGTCCAGGGGGGGCCGGGGCGTTGCAGCTCCTCCCCGCTCGCCGTGCCCCACAGCGAGCCACGGGACAGTCTGTGCCGGAGCGCCGGCCGTGGCGAGAGCCTCCCCCCAGTGCCGGTGGCTGGGGGCTGGCAGCTGGCAAGGTCCATGGCTAGGTGGAACATGGCTATTAAAATCCAAGCATGGCTTCCGAGCGGGCAACCTGACCTGTGGACAGACAGGCACCGTGTTAGAAGGGCAGTGGGGCAACCCTGCTCTCCCTCTCAGTATGACACACCCTAGATCTCTGAGCTCAGCCACCCAAAACATCCCCCAGCTCCACGGGTATCATTGTCCTCCCTGGTTCTCCAGCCGGAGTCCCCCAAAACGGCATCATAGGGCATGCTCCACCCCCTCCCCCTGAAAACCACCACCACCAACATGGCAGGCTGAGGATCCCCACTCACAACTGTGACTTTTCAGTTGGTCTGGGAATGATAGGAATGACCTGAGGATGGGTTTTACCAGGAAACCCCCTGGAGGAGCGGTCAGTCCCTGCTTTGCCCAAACTCAGCCCTTTTGGGTGAATTATCCAAAGCAGATGGCCCAGCACAGCTCCAGCAGCACAAGCTTTCACTCCAGGGACACTGACATGCAGGGGTATCAGAGAACCCATCCCTTGCTTCCCAAGCCCACAGGCAGCATGATGAATCCGTCAAAGGGCTGGAGCAGACGTGGGCTCCTGTGTTTGCACGTGTAGCCCATCTCCCACTGTGGCAGTCACCCACGCCGCAGCAGGAACATCCTCCCACAGAGCACGGCACAACCCCTCCCACAGCGTGGAGCACCCAAGCAGAACATGACCCTGCAGCACAGGGAGGGCAGGAGGAGCAGCCCCTTTTGCTGCCCTTTCTGCCACAGAGCAGCTGGAACACCCCTGAGCTG
This sequence comes from Vidua chalybeata, assembly GCF_026979565.1. Classification (NCBI taxonomy): domain Eukaryota; kingdom Metazoa; phylum Chordata; class Aves; order Passeriformes; family Viduidae; genus Vidua; species Vidua chalybeata. The sequence continues at coordinate 4,510,379 of NC_071551.1, forward strand.
CTGGCAGCTTCAGCAGTTAGAATTTTGCTTTCATGTCACCGTCACATCATGTTATGTCACAGCCCTCTCCCTTCCTCAGTGGCACCGCACCGAGGCTCTGCTCCCCTCATGTCTCCTCTACGATGCTGGCCCATGTAAAGTGGCAAGAAAATCTCTGACAGGCAAATTTCTGTTGCCTTCTCCCCTCCCTACACCCCTGGGGGGAAAAAAAAAAATCATGAGGCCAAAGCCCAAAAATCTTTACTCCATTTTACTTAGCTTTTACAGGAGAAAGACTTTTGTCGAACTCAGCAGGAGTTAATGAGAGCTTTACATGGCTAAACGGGCTAATCCTCTGCAGCAGCGCCCGCACAGTCCTTGGGAGCACGACAGAATGTGCATCTGGTTGACAGAAGCATTTGTACACTCCCTCTGTGCGTGAGCAAGCGAAGCTAAAGGAGCTGACCTGGATACTCCCAGGCACAGGCTTTTTCTGCTCAGAGGATCTCTGCTTTTTTCCTAATTGGGTATTTTTTCAAAGCGTAACAACATTTATTTTGGGGAGGGAGAAGGCAACGCAAGGAAAGAGCGCAGAAGGAGAAAGGGAAGAGCCAGAAACAGACAACAGAAACCAAAATAGTTCAGGCTGGGGGAGGAAGGATTTCAAGGCTTCAAAAAAACCACAAACCACCCAAACCGTGATGGTGGTGGGTTTTTTTAGAGGCCGACAGAGTGGTGGCAGCACGAAGAGTGTCCCCCACGTGCTGTAGGTAATGCTGTGCTTCCACTGGTGAGGAGCCACAAGCTCATGCTCCAGCCGGATCATCAAGCACAGACTCACCTTTGCAATGCTCAGGATCACTCCTGTAGCATGTCAGGCTTGATTTCAGCTTCTGCCCAACTCCCTAACATCACCTGAAACGTCTCCTTGCAAGGAAGGAAAGGTGCTGGGCACCTCCTGACGTGTCACTCACTCCAGGTGCCACCTCTCACACCATCTGTGCCCACCCCCAGACCTCATCCCCTTCCCAGCTCTCTGTGTTGCTCACACTCAGAACTTTTATGAACTGCTGCTGAACAGAGCAAGGGAAGATGTGCCCAGCCCAAACTCGGTGCTCGCTGCATCCCAGCCACTGCCTGGAAACTTCTGAAAGACAAAATGCCCATCCTTGGTGCTTGGAATTGGCAGCTCACAGGAAAAACAGATATTCCCCCTGCTTCCATCTCCTCCTGTCTCCTTGTGACATTTCAGGCTGCAGCGATGACAGCGTGAACTTGCAGGGGCTTGCTCCTGCAGAACGTGCCCGACATGGCTGCATCATTCATAGCAGCATCAGGAGGATGTGTGGGCAGAGGCAACACCCAACCCTTGTCTTGCCCTGGGCCATGCTGGAAATTTGTGTCCCAGCATGGCCAGGCAGTGCCGGTGACACCTAGCACCAGTGTCCCTCACTCGTGTCACTGTGGCCCAGGTCAGAGGCTCTGGCATGGGGATGGACACGGGAAGGGACACCCAGATGGAGCAGATCCCACTCTGCCCCGAGGACAGCTTGGGTCACCTTCCCACCAACGCCCCATCAAGCAATGCCACACAAGGGGCTGTCACCCCAGGAGTGTCCTCCTAGCCACCACGCTGGCTGGCATGTCCCCAGGAGACGGCTTCAGGGACAGAAGCAGCCAGTCCGGTTACCTCGGAGGAATTTTGCGTGGCATGCGATCTTCTGAGGGCTTTGCAACAACAGATAAGAGCAAGTGTCCTTCAGAATAAATAGCAGCGTGTAGGAGTTGCCGTTGTCCTGGCAACGCAGCGTGATGTGCCCGGCGCGGCGGCGGGGATGGATGCGGCAGCGCGCGGCGCGGCCAGAGGCAGGACCACCCGGCCCTCCCCTGCCTCCCCCATCCCCGCCCCACACCAGCACCCTGCCAAGGCTGGCAGCGGGAGTGACACGTCCTGAAGGACACGCAGGGCGCGGGGATACATCTCGCCCGGATCTCCTGCCGCCTTGTCCTTGCCCCAGAAAACCCGGGCTGTCCCAGGAGAGCCCGCTGCGGCTGGCACAGCACGGCCCGGCCCGGCACGGCGCCCCGGGAGTCCCCGCGCCTCCGCCTCCCTGTCACCCGAACAGGCAGGAGAGCGCCGCGAGCCTCTCGGGAGCGCCAGCGCAAAGTCACCGCTGCTCGGAGGCCGGGAGGGCGTTCCTGCTTTGCCGAGACATCAAACAGCTCAAACACCTCTCCAACGGCACGAGCTGCTCCTCAGGGACAGCAGTGGTGCTCCCAGTGCATGGGATAGCTCCCTAACTGCGCCCAGAGAGGGGCTCTGGCGTAGGGAAGGGAACACATCATCCAGACCCACACATAGCATCCATCTCCTTCAGTTGGGGGCACAGAGCCAGCCCTGGCTGGAGGTACATGTGGGCTGGAGGGATGTATCAGGCAGGGCTGTGGTTATGCTCCTCACTCGGGAATCAGGGCTTTCCTCACCCCCCTACAAGCACACACAATGTATTTTGCAAAGAAATTTGAGGAGCGTGGGCAATTTTCACGTTACTTCTTTTCCCATCTTGGAGGTGAATGGGAATGTTATCCCAAAATACTGTTCAAACTCCAGGAAAAACTCAATAAAACTCTGAAACTGGGTTAGATAAAGAAACACAGAGTTGATATACTTGAGAAAATGAAACCCTGTCCTTGATCTCCTCATCCAAGGCCTTGGCTCCCACCAGCCACAAATCCGCTCCCTTGGCTCCGTGGACGGTGAGGCGGCCGCGCTCGCGCACGGGAAATGGAACTCCTACAAGTACTTACCTGCAACAAGCACGAGAGCAGGTTTCAAGAAAACAGCTGTGCTAATGACACAGATCAGGCACACCAGGCACTCCGGGACAATTTCCTGAGCCCATCCCAGTTCCAAAGGTGACAGAACAGTGGATGTTGCACTGGAGCCGCCACAGCCTCCCCACCCAAGGCACCTTTCAGAGCCCTCCCCTGTATGAAACCCCTTCCAGGTGCAGCTGTGTGCTTTGAAGAGTAGGACAGTTGGCACTTGAGAGAGAGATTAATTTCAAGGATGCTGGAGGACACCACGGTCCTCGGCAGTGGGGAAGAGGCTGCCATGGAACTTGGCTGCTCCCACCACTGCAGACACGGTACCAACCTCCATGTGCAGGGAGGGAAAGCAGGAGCATCCAGCATGGAGCGGGACAGAACAACCCCTGCCCCAGGCCTGGGAACCCTCAGGGATGGCAGTACCTCAGGTAACCCTGATACTGCAGACAGGACATGGATTAATCCAGAGCACCTGCTGTGCTCCCAGAAACCCCGGCTCTGGTAATGTGTCTGAAAATTAACTGGGATCACGGCTCTGACAAACATCAAAACACCACCCGTCAGCACTAACCCACTTCCCCAAAGCCTCAAAGGCTCACTTGAGTGCAGTCCCTTTCATAAGGTCCTTTTTTGCTCTCCAGCATCAGCCCCTTTCTCCTGTGCCTGTGGAGACACTTCACAGGAGCATTAACTGTAGAATAGGCTGTTTTTTAATGCAGAATTATACAAATGGAGCCATTCTTCCATTTCACGCCTCCTGTTAGGTAATCTATCGGTATTGCACAGGGAATCAAGGTTATGTCCTTGTTGGGGTGATTTACGAACTCTGAGCATTTCATATCTCTAAACACCAAGCGAGGCAGGGACAGAAATATTCCTGTGAATGCCTGGAGCAGGAGCAGGAGCCGTGGTCAGAGAGTTGGGGTGATGTTTTCTTGACCCAGGCAAGATAAGGCAGGAAAGCAGGCACCACGCTCTGGGAAAAGCATCCTTGGCAGCACAGCTGTATGTCCTACAAAGGCATTCGGAGTGGGGCAGGTTAGGAGAGTACATGCAGGAACTCAGTGGCTCCATACGGAATAGAACGAGGCCGCTGCATCCCAGTGGGTGACTTTCACACCGGAGCAGGAAGAAGAGGGGAAAACTTCAGTGGCAGATACTTGGCCCGTGACTGTGTGTCCTCGCCGAGGTGGGGACTGCAGGCACCGCCGCAGCCTCTCTCCTCTCCATCCCGCTGTCCTGTGTGATGATCCCTGCAGTGCACTGACTGTCCTTTGTTGTCACACTACCAACCATCACCATGGAAATGGAGCACCGCCACTCTGCACTCTGGGCTGGACCGGGACTCTCCCCAGGGCTGGGAAGAGGGGAGATGCACCATCCCAGGTGAGGGCGGCATGGATGAGTGCCAAAAGGCATGTGGCAAGTTATGACATAGGTGACCGTGTGGACCACTCCCACCTGGTGTCCACCATGTCCCACCCCACATTCCAGGCATCAGCAGCACCATGGAGACGTCTCTCCTGAGCCGTGTTCTGCTACGGGATGAGTTTTTCTGATCCGAGACGCAATGGGAACTGGGAACATACAACACACTGTACCATCTGCAGCCCCAACCTCTTCCCAGATAATTATAAATTTGTGAAAATATGGCTGCCAAGCTCTTTAAAGCCAGGAATGGGACTTAAGGCACAAAGGCTGACACACAGTAGCACCTAAGTAAATTAAATGTGCCACATCACTACCTATCTATATTACAGTCCTGAGCTTCAGGATTACCTACTAATAAAAGTGATATTTAAAACAAGTCCTAAGTTCCTCCGCTGCCCCCTTCTCCCCACAAGTAATTAAACTGACGCCACTTCCCGCAGCGGAGGGGATGGGATTTATCATGGAGGGAAATCAGCAGAGGGTGAAATAGGTTGAATCCTCCCCGCCACGCTGCTGCGGCCAGGCAGACAGCAAACACCCATTTCCCTGGGAAAATGGGGCAGAAAGAGCTTGGGTGGGGCTGGGAAGCCACGGGTCCCCCCAGGATGGAAATGCCAAGATAGAGGCAGCTGGAGCATCCCTGGCTGTGCTTGGGGAGTCGTGAGAGGGGGGCAGGAGGGCGGCCGTGGCGGGGGGGAGCCACTCGCTCTTCTGCCTCTGCCTTGAGCTCACCCAGCTGCAAATAAACAATTTTACCATTTGAATAGCCGCGAGTGCGGAAGGCATAATTAATACCCAGCGGTACCATCAGCCAATGTGCTGATGCGGGAGGTGCAGCCCCTGCCAGCGCCGTCAGCGCACAGCTTTGGCTCCGCAGCGCTCGGCCCCGGCTGCTCGCGCCTCCAGGCCCGTCCTTCGCCAGAGGCAGAGGAAGGGCAAAGCCCCAGTGCAGGTACCTGGGGCTGGTGCTGGAGCCCACCAGCGCAGGACCTCTCCGGTGCATCCCACACCCACACCACGGGAAGAGTCAGGACGTGGCAGAGCAATGTGGGGAAGAGAGAAAAGGAGCGGGCAGAGAGCAGGCCTGCGTGGCATCGCTGCGAAGGCAAGAGCTGTGCCCAGTTGCTGCCAAAGTTGAGACGATGTTTAACCCTGAGTTTCAAGTTCAGTTCCCATTTTCAAATATTTTAAAAGACACTGACAGGACAAAAGGCCCAGTGCCTCCAGCCAGTCTGAGGATGAGTGTGAGAGCTAACACAGTGAGCTGGCCAACACTGTCCATTATGGTCAGCCTAGCTTAGCTTGCTCTAGAGAGGGCAGGACATCTGCTTGAGAGACTTTTCTCTGGTCTTCAGGGATTATTTCAGACAGGATTTGAAAAGTGCCAGGGTGGGAAGCCCAGAAGTTTGCATGCATCTTCAGACAAAAACATGTCTCTTAAAACTTTCTGTGCAAGACCAGTGCTTGGTAATTTACCTGCTACCGCTGTGGCAGCAGCAGCTCTGTGCCTAGTCTGGCTCCCCTGGGAACCTCAGAGTTCTGCAGGCTCATCTGCCAATGTGGCGAGACAGGTCCCAGCCAAGCCAGGGGATGAACTGCCTCGAGTGCTCCCCAAGGGGGTCAACACAGTGGCAAGCTCAGGCCCTGCATCCCAGGGTACTGCTGGAGCATCCCTCCTGGCAGGGCAGAGTGTGGGTGCTCCTGGAGCATCCCTCCCAGTGGGCATGGGGCAAGTACCACTGGAATATCTTCTACCAGCAGCACAGCCTGGGTACCACCAGAGCATCCCCCACAGTGGGCATAGCTTGGATACCACTGGAGCATCTCCTGTAATAGGCACAGCTGGGGTACCACCAGAGCATCCCCCTCAGTGGGCACAGCTCAGATACTACCAGAGCACCCCTCACAGCACACACAGTGTGGGTACCACCAGAGCATCCCCCTCAGCACAGTGTGGGCACCACTGGAGCATCCCCCTCAGCACACGCAGTTTGGGCACCACTGGAGCATCCCCCTCAGCACAGTGTGGGTACCACTGGAGCATCCCCCTCAGCACAGTGTGGGTACCACTGGAGCATCCCTCCCAGCAAACATGGGGTGGGCACCACTGGAGCATCCCCTCCCAGCACAGTGTGGGTACCACTGGAGCATCCCCCTCAGCACAGTGTGGGTACCACTGGAGCATCCCCCTCAGCACACACAGTGTGGGTACCACTGGAGCATCCCCTTCAGCACAGTGTGGGTACCACTGGAGCATCCCCTCCCAGCACAGTGTGGGTACCACTGGAGCATCCCTCCCAGCAAACATGGGGTGGGCACCACCAGAGCATCCCTCCCAGCAAACACAGTGATGGTACTGCTGGAGCATCCCTCCCAGCAAACACAGCACGGCCGTCGCTTCCCCCACCGCCGCCCGGCCGCCCCAGCCAGCAAACACTGTGTGCATTTAGCGTGGCAGGGCCGGACAGTGGGGTGTTTCATCAACCCAGCAGCGATAACACTCGGCTTTTGTCCCTCCCGGATAAAGGGGGTTTGTGAGCACTGGCTTTCCAGCCCAAACTGGCACCTGTCGCCAACTTACCCCACTCATCCCCCCCTTCGAGTTCCGCACCAGTGCTGGGGATCAGGCAGCAGCAAGAGCTCCAGCTCAGACACAACTTGCTGGGAACTTTCAGATTTTCAGATCCACCAAAATCTTGTCGAAGAGCCACAGTCTCAAGCTCTGCTCTTGCTGATATTAAAAACAGTCCATAAACCTAAGGAAATCAGGGCTTTCCCCCTCATTTTAGCTTCTACTGAAACCTCTCGTGTGTTCCAGCTCCTCATGCACACCACAGAATTGCTGCCCAGACTTTACGTGCTCTTGGTGACCTGGCACACAAGATGGCGCCGCCCTCTCCCATCCCCATCACAGCAGTGGGAAACACTCCCCCATGGACCAAAATCAGTCTGCTGAGGGAGCAGGACTGCCACATACATAGATAGAAGCACATTAAAACCAGAGCTTAGAGATCATCCCTGGTGTTAGTTAATGCTGCCCACAATAAATAAGGCCAGCAGCTGAGCTGAGTGGCTCCCTGCTGTGGACACAGGCACAGGCAGGACAGTGCACTTCCCCTCAGCTGCCATCCAAGGAATTTCTCCTTTCCCTGCTTTGCTCATGAATTTTCTTCCATTGCCACACATCTGCCTCCTGTACAATCAACTGCAGGATGATCAGGCCTCCCCCTTGGATAAAAGGACAGCATTGGCGTGTCCAAGCAGGATGCAATGCCTGGTGCTGTTGGATAGGATGGGATGAGATGGAATGGGATGGCATGGCGTGGCATGGCAGAAGCAAGGCTCTTCCCACCAGGATGGCAATAGTCCTGCCAGATCCCAGACTGGAGCTGGAGCCTTATGAGGGGTTTTGTTCCTCTGAATACATACCCACAAGGTGATTCCAAGAGATAGCAACTGAGTCAACCCAGCCCTTAGCTCTGAAGGACCTACAGCGAGGAAAACCATGGCACAAATCTACGGCTTATGCTGTCCTTTAACCCCAGCACTATCCAGATAAATAACCCAGCACTGATCGTATTTTCTAAATGAATGTGCTCAAGCATGTCATTACAATGAAAGCAGGAAACGCTTTGATCTAAAAAAAAATAAGTTGGCTCAATACATCTAAAGTAGCAGCTTAACAAGCTTTAAAACAAAACAATTAAAAGAGGTCTGTGGTGCCTTTGTAACACAATGTGTCTTCGCGGGAGCTGCGCATCAGAGCCCGCTGTGGTATCCGTATCAACGGGAAACGCCTCCAACCATGGAACACATCCAGGGAGAAAATACCTCATAATGGGATTTTTAATGATGACCTCACAAAGTGCTCCACTTTCCCAGGAGCAAAGACAACCGTTGACCTGCTGGAAGTATCTGGATGACCAGCACAGGGCCCAGCCAAGCCTTCCCCATGGCAGAGGCTGGATGTCCACACAGGGAAGTCCAGCTAACTCAGGTCTTTCCTCCAGCACCACAGTCTCCGGGTGGAGCTGCTCTCAATTCGCCCTGCAGTGACTGAGATCCAAACCTGTCTTTCTCTGGGAAGTCCCCGGCAGCCCAGAGATGCACAGCCTGCCTGGAAATCTCAGCAGTCATCCTCAAGAATGAACACAGGGAACACGTCAATAATTTCAAAAGCTCCATAAACTCTAACAGAAATGGAGAAGATGAGAGGAATGAAGACTCTGAAAGCAGAAAGAGGAACAGATGGCTTTTATGGAGCAAGAAATACAATAGAAAAAAAATGGAGCAGCAGAGCTCTCTTTGAAGGTGTGAAACATCACTAGGGAAGCCTAGAGAAAGCCAGGGCCCAGGAGCTGGGAGCTCAGTGCAGGGCACTGCATTGCCCAGCCAAGGCTCTGGCTGGTGGTCCTGGGGAGCTCCCGGCCTCCCTGGCTCCTGAGGCAGCACTGGCTCTGCCCAGCCCCACCATAGGGACATCCCGCTGCCAGAGAAGGGTCAGCGTGACACGCAGCATGGAGAAAGAACAGCCCAAAAAGATGATGAAAAAGCCAAGCTAAAATAGAAAGCAAAGGCAGCAGGAATGAACTGCGGGGCAAAGACTCTTGATCCTGTCACAGAAAGTTCTAAATCCCTTTTAGCACCAAGCAATTTCTTTTCCACGGAGAAGAGCCATTCTCCCTGCCATGGCCATCTGACTGTACACACAGCAACCAGGCAGCTCACAGGCTCTCCCACTGCAGCCATGGCAAAATCCTGATGGATCAAAGTGACAATGAGAATTTGCCTCCAGCACCTCAAGAACACTATGCCATTGGGGGGCACAGCCCCTCAAAGCCCAGCTGCCAGTGTGTCAGGGATCATGTGCTCTGCATCTCATTAAAAAAAAAACAATAATCCCCTTTGCAAGAGAGATTAAACTTTTGCAGCATTATCTCCAATGGGTTGGCAGCAGGGGATGACCTCCTGTATCCCTTAGTATCTCAACTTCCTTCAAAGGCACCTGTGCCAGCAGCCTTACTTCCACCCTCATCCATCAAAATTAGCAAAATTGATTTTGCCAGAGAATATGTCACTTTGACAGGAACCCAGAGTAAGTCCTGAGTGTGTCACGTCAGATGTTGCTAAAGTAGAGCCTTTTACAAGGACAAGAAACAAGAAGATGAATAACTCATCCTTATCCTTTCCATGAAAAACTTCGTAAGAAAACCCATGAATGACAGATACTTGTAGAAAAAAGGTTGATTCATTTTTGGAGTTCTTTCTAAAATAACACTTGCCGGCATCTGGAACGGTCACACTTTCCCTACGTAAACGCCCCGCCGCTGCAGACTCAGCCAAGCTTTGGCTCTGGCCAGAAAGAGGCAGAGCCAACCACGCTCCCGGCGGGATGTGCGGCTTCATCTCCTGGCATTCATCACCCACGTTCCGGTGGGTCCTTAAGTGGATGTCCTCGTCCATGTCAATTAACTGATGCTTCATTACTCGAGTCCTGCAAAGGGAGCGGAGATGCTATCGCAGGCTCCGGGAGCAGGGCCGGGGTCACGCACGGGACTCCGGCAATTACGGAACGCGTCCCTGAGGAAGCCACGTGTGCTTGTGCTTGCTAGGCAGGCAATTCCCAGAGGGGACAACCTGGGCTGCCCCCGACCTTGTCACATCTTCAACCTGAATGGCGTGCAGTCAAGTGGCAACATCAATTAGCGGCATTTGCTCTCACCGGCGCCTCGAACGCTGCTGCTGAGCAGTGAGTCCCCAGCCTTGCCACGCTGAGCACAGCAGCTCTACACAGCTCCTCAGCTGGTATCACACAGCCACATTCCCCATTTATATGGCTGTAAAACACAGCTGGAGTTTCTCCTGACCATCCCAGGATGCTGCAGGAGGCACAGCCAAAACCCTCATGGACAGAAGCCATCGATTCCCGCCGAGCTGTAGCTGAAAGCCACAAATCCGCTCTCCTGTGAGGCACAGCACGGTCCCTCACACGGTGTGTGCTGTGCTGCTGTTGTCCTGCGGCACACGGTCACCTCTGTGCCAGCACATTCCCATCTCCATCATTCTCTTGTGCTAGAGCACGTGCCCTCTGGTGAGCTCCAGTTTTTCCACCTCAATCATCCAGACTTGCCTCTTGAAGGAAGCACCTCGCCTCTCCCAGGCTATGTGTTGTTTTTGAAGCAGCTTCTGCTCAGCCTTTATTTGGAACTCAGTGGAGCTGGAAGTGCTGGCATTACAGCCAGGCCAGCAAAGCTTCACCGCTCCTGCCTCGCCACAGCTAAGCCTCATCCCATGGATGCTTCAGCCAGGGTCCGGAGCAGCTCCGCAGCCAAGGCGCTGCTTCTCCTCCCTGCCAGCTTCTGCAGCAGGAGCTCAAGAGTCCTTTCCATACCCACAGAGATGCTTTGCCAGGGAACAGCTTCTGCTCCCAATGGCTCTGGCTGGTGGGGACACAGCAGCCATTGGCAAAGAGGACACAGTGCCCCTGGGATGCTCCAGCACTGCCAGAAAAGCGGAGCTGCTGAGAAAGACCTTCAGAGCAAACTTCAACAAAAATCGTCGCATGTCAAAGCGTATCTCCTGCCTACACATCATTTCCAAGTCACAAGGAGACATTTTGCAGATTGGAGTTGGAAATGAGCACTTTGTGAATGACTGGCTTTATTTATTTTTATAAGTCCTGAGGCGAGTCCCTGTGGGTGTTTGGCCCCCTGCCCCAGGCACCCAGCGCCTGCTGACCCCACCCCTGCTCATCTCCATGGAGCTGCTCATCCACCTCCAACCAAGCTGGGTTGTTCCTCCTTTTCTCGGTGTTGCTTGGGACCGTAAATGCCAAATCACTCAGCACTGCTGGGAGGGCACTCCCACACAGCTGCACTTGGGGCACATCTCCACCCTGCTCCCTGAACATCACACCCAACATCCCTGGCCCCATGTGAGCACCCACTGCACAGCACCCAGCCCTGCCACCACACCACAGGCAGTGTGGGCGCTTTGCCTCCACCTTGGGCAGAGTTTAAGGAGCACTGGGGGGCGATGGAGCCAAAATGCCCATGGGTCCCCACCGTGTCCCCAGTGAAGGAGCTCAGCGCTGCACTGAACGGAAGCTTTAGTGCGCTTCGCCTTGCAGAGCCGCTGAGGCCAGAGAAAGCAACTGATAAACCCAGAAAGCTGAAGAGATTCAGCAGCAGACAAAACCTCATTTCACAACGAATCCTCATAAAACCAAATTAATGTTGAAAGATGAAGGCAGGTAAACCTCCCACAGTTAAGTTCAGGCCACTGAGACTCAGTTTAAATCTCTCAGCAGTTCTGATTTAATCAATGCATTTCCAAGTGAAATTAGATGAAGTACATCTCCATCACAGGAAATTATATAAGCTATCAAAGTCTGTAGGTGCAAGTCCCAGTAAGAAGAGTCACAAGAAATATTCATATCGACTCAAATTCCATTTTTAAGGAGTCACTTCAGGTCCAAAGTTTAACATTCTTTTAGTGAAAAAAAAATCACTCTGATGAAAACAGTGAGCCAAGGCAAGGAAGGGCCAAGCAGCAGGTTTGGGAACAGCCCTGCATAACCCACGGTGACTGCTGGGATGCTGGCCTAAGCCAGGAACCCCCTCCCAGCAGCACCACCCAACGTGGGAGGGAGGGAGGGAGGGAAGGAAGATGGAAGGGAGGAAAGTTGGAAGGCAGAACAGAAGTAAAACCTCTTTGTTTAAAGGAGGGGGTGAAAGCACCAACAATGTCACACCATCCACTGATCCCACCCAACACACTCAGCCTCCGGGAATTATCCTGGTAGAAGAGTATTGCTATCAAACCCATACTCTGTTGGGCTTGAACTGCTGTTGCCTACTTGGTCACCCTCAAGGAGAACAACAGGCACCACAAGCCAGAGCAGAGCAGCTCCTGCTCCTCCTGCTCAGCACACTGAGCTTCCAATAATCTTGGTAATCTTTCCTCCCAGCCCTTCTCCCATTAGCTATATTCAAAAGCTGAGGCACGCATACATTTTCATAATAAACCTCAGACCTGCTGGAAGTTCCGTGCCTTATTCACACACTGTGGAGCTGCCCTTGGGAGCCACCTGCAGCGCTCACCGCTGCCCCGTATCCATCCATACCTATGGACACTGAGGTAAACAAGGCATGCTGGGACAGCCTGAGGATCAGGTTGGGTGAGGGAAGGTGGGAACACAGTTGGAGATCTGTCCTCTGCCTGGCTGCCCTTCCCTGTTACAGGCTGGGCTCTGAAGGAACATTAGCAACTCCTTTCCAGCAGATGACCACTATGTACGGCAGAGCCAAGCCGTGGTGCTCCGGCCCCGGGAGCAGCTGGGCCGGCAGCTTGCCCGTCCCGTGTCCCGCCTGCCGAAGGCTGGCACAGCAGTTGCCACACGGGGCAGCCCCCAAGCATCCCGGGCAAGTGACAGCACCGCAACTCCCACCTGCCACCCCACTGGGGACACCACAACGACAAGGCGGTGGCTCCGGTGTAATTAGAACAATTATTCACGCTCTGGGAAGTGGCTGCCCAAGCCCTGCGCCGCTCCCCTCGCCTCATCTGGGAAATTGCTGCCAGCATGGAGGTACAAACTGCTGCATAAAAGTGCAGTTTATTCAAGCATTATTGTGCCTGTTAAGTATCATAGCCAGTGACACCAGATGAATTTCTGTGGCAATCAATCCACCCGGGAGCAGCAAGCTCAGCCCCTGTGTGGATGCAGGATGAGTAAGGACTCCTCAGTGGAGGCCATTAACTCCCACTGCTTACTGCTCTCATTACTTCCCAGACTGCAAGGCTTGCATCTTTGACGAGCGGCTGAATCTACATTTGACAGTGTGAACCTGATGAGTGAAATTCATGGAAAATGTTTGCTTTGGCAGTAAGTACAAGGCCCATAAAGTTTCCACGGAGCCAATATGCAAGGATGTATGCTTTTAATGAGTTGTTTTATACAATCGCCGAGAAATTGCAAACGGTGGTTTTACTCCTACTGCAAATCACTCCAGAGCTCAATGCTGTAAAAACCGTGGCATATTGTTTAAAACATTATATTCATAGCTATGGAGGGGAAGTCCTCGGCAGTGCTGGAAGCCTGGCACGCTGCAGGAAGCTGCCGTGCCCTCGCAGGCGGGCGCAGGCACTGACGCAGGCGTGTGCACGCACACGTATGTCTGTGCACACTCGGGGAGTGACAGAGCCACTGCCACCTCCCAAAAGAACAGATTTCGCCCCGCAACACCCACACCTGCCAAGAGCAGAGCGGGGCTGGAGCATCGCTGGGACCTCGCAGGGGCTTTCAGGGCAGCGCTGCTCGCTCAGCTCCGCTCCGAACCGGGGAGCGGCAGCTCCCCTTCTCAGGAACCGAATAATTCTGAGAATGCAGTTGCACAGGTCCTGCCCTGCCCGGCAGAGGAGCGCAGCTCACCGCGAGGTCAGGAAATGCCACCGCCCCGGGCGAAAGGGATCCGACTTGAAAGGAGCAGCACGGTACCATCTCCCCGCCGCAGGCAGCCGCTCCAGGCACAGGCTGCGCGGGGTGAAACGGGCGCTGCAAAGCTCCACTGTTTCTCCTGAAGCTATTTTTCTAGTAGTCGTCGAGAAAATGAGGAGAAATGACATGGGAAATGTCAGAAATAAAGCCAGAAGCAATTAGAGTAAGAGAGAAGGGAGAGCAGCAGGCAAGGTTAGCAGTAAAGTTATCTCTTATTAAAAATAAAACACGGAGGGACTGGAAGCTGATGAGGTGGCAGAAAGGACAGCGTGGTGCTGGGGATCCAGGATGCACAGCACAGAAATTCGTAAGGCGAATGAATCGAGGAGGGAAGCAAGCAGAGGGCTCCTGTTTCCATTGCTAAACTCTCCTCAAAAATAACAAAGCAGAGGGCGTCCTCCGTTCCCAGGATTACAGCCTTCTGCCGCGCCAGCCTTGGGAAACGGCCCTCCAGCTCCACTGGGCTTTCACCTGACACGAAATAAATCCAAACGCGTGGCACCCTGAGAAAACCCTGGGGTGCTTTCGCCGGGAGGAATTCCTAAGGTCACTACATCACCACAGACTCTGTCCTTCCCACACACAGCAGCGCATCCTCGGCTGACGGATGGACAGACATCTCCAGCGGCAGCGTGAAGGTGCTCGTGTGCCCGGGCTGTCGGGGTGCACCAGCCAGAGGCACGGGACAAAGAAGGGGGGCATTGGAAGCCAGCTCACCACGTGCCTCTGGAATATGCGGCGCGGCACGGGAGTGTAAAAGAGAGGCCAAGGGCCTCCCCCAGCTGCTCAGCACAGACAAAACCTCAGTTCAGGTTTCACCCTCCAGGACTCCATCCACAGCCCGGACAGAGGGACAAAGCCTCCAGCGATTCCCACGGGTGGCGGACAAAGGCTTCTCGCATCACCACTCTCTCTCCGTGGATTCGGGGGCCCCTGCCTGCCTCCCTCCGTGCCCCCAAGCTGCAGCCATGTTCTGCCAGAGCGCAGGGGCGCGGGGGGCGGCGCGGGCTGATGGGCTCCCCGAGGTGCTGCGTGGGGTAGGGCTGGCGGTGGGGGCTACACCCACCATCCGCTCACCCCGCAGCTCCCCTGCCCACACAGTCCTGCTCCCCAGGGAGCAGCCACAGGCCCCGCTGCGAGCTGCGGGAGTGGGGCGGCCGCTCGGGACTCCTCGCCTTGCGACCCCTCTCCCCAGCAGCAGGTGATGTGCCGCATCCACCGTCCTGCTCGGTGGAGGGACGTTTGGAGTTTGACCCCTGCCCAACACAACCACTAAATCCCAGGGCTTTCCAAATACAAAACCGGGTTGTGGAGAACAAAACAGATCGTGCATTTCACTTTTCCTTAGGGTCTCACTTGTTTAACCCGCTGCTGCTTTCACTCGATTCCACTGAGATGGGCTCAAACCACCAAAACCCAGGTACTACTGGGGCTCCGGGGCCGCACACAGGCAGGGGCCGGGGCCAGGGCTTTCCAGCCACAGCACCATGGAAATAACAAGATTTCGGCTCAGATGACTTCGCAGCGGTAATGAAAATGTGTTACGTAACACTTTGCCTCCGTCTCCTCTGCTTTGCAATTCTCGATTAATCTCCCAAACACATCCATCCATTTATCCGTCCATCCATCCATCCATCTATCCGTCCATCCATCCATCTGCCCGCACCCCGGATGCCCCCCCAGCCCCTTCCCCTAAGCGGCCCCCGCCGGGGCGGCCAGGGGAGACTGAGCAGCCGGCGAGGGGACGCTGACCGCGGATTCATCTCCTGGGCAGGGCGGGCGAGCGGGGCGGGGGAACCGGGTGGGGGGAGCCCGGCACCGCGCGGAGCGCGGACCGGCCGCCTCCCCGGGCGCCGGCAGCCGCCGGCTGCACCGAGCGCTTCCCGCTCCGCTTCACACACCGCTCTTCATCCCGCACCCCGCTCCGCTCCCCAGCCCTCTCCCCGCTCCAAGTTCATGGTTTAACTCCGCCGCTCCCCGAGCGCTCCCGGCGGCGGGATGCCCTAAGCGCTGGCCCGCGGGGCCATCGCTCCCCGGTCCTACCTGCTTCCCGGGAGCCGTCGCATCCACATCGTCACGTCTCGGCCCGGCCCGGCCCGGCCCGGCGGGGCTCAGCGCCTCAGCGCTCCATCCGGGCGCGCCGCCCCGCGCCCGCGGCGGCGCTCAGCGGCGGGGCAGGCGGCGGCCGGCGGGGCGGGCATGCCCGGCGGCGGCGGCGAGGACGGGGGTCTGTGCTCCGGTGCTCCGGCCCCTCAGCGCCGGCGGGGCAGCTGCGCGCCCGCGGAGGCTGCGCGCCCCATGCGCGGCTCGGTGCGGCTCGGCGCGGCGCGGTGCGGTTCACCGGGGCTCGGCTCGGCTCGGCTCGGCTCGGCTCGGCGCGGCGGGGCTGGGCGCGCGCGCGTCTCTGCGCGCACCCGCGGGGCGGGGGCGGGGGGCCGCGGCGCGGGGAAGTTGCGCGGGGCGGAGGCGGGGGCGGAGCGCGGCCCCTCCGCGCCGCGGCCGAGCGGGGGTGGACCCGGCTCGGCACCTGCACCCAGACCCGGTTGCGACTCCGTTGGGGATCGCCGGGCAGTGCCAGGATCCCGCCGGGGAACGGCCCGTCCCTCCTCGGGACGCCGACTCCGGCAGCCGCTTCCCCCGCTGGAGAGCTTCTTTCCCCGGACCCCGCTCGCAGCCGCTCGCCGGCGGCCCCGGGGAGCGAAGCCCCGGCTCCGCCGCTGGGCACTGGCCCAGCAGCTCCGCACCCCGGGACCGCGGTGTCGCCGCGCGGAGCCGCGGTGTCCCGTACAGCCCGTCCCCGCCCAGCGGGCAGCAGGGGAGTGCGGGTTCAGTCCGTGCTTTGCGGGCAGGGCGAGGGGTCCCCCGCAGTTCGGCAGCCCCGGGGAGCCCCGGCCCGCTGCCCGGTGGAGCGGGCCCGGCTGTTTCTGCAGCGGGCTCCACCAGCCGGCCGAGCGGGCATCCTGCTCCCGGAGCGGGCATCCCGCTCCCGAGCCAACCCTGGGAGAGTTTCCATCCCGATCTGCACAGCTGGCCCGCAGGTACAATGTCGGGCCAGCGGGAGCGCGGATCTGCCACCGCCGCCTCGGGCCCCCGCACCGAGAGATATGCAGCCACCACCGAATTCCCTTGGGCTGGAAGTGCCTTTCGTGCTCCGTGCTCGCCCAAAGACAGCCGAGCACAAAGGGGAGCGTGCGGGGAGAGGCGCTGGTTATTTTGGGAGGTGTTTCATCAGAGCCTGATGCGTTTTCTCTCTTTCCGGGGGTGCTGCCAGTAAGGAGCGACATTATTCCTGGTGTACTGTAAGAAAAGTGTGTCTCTCAAAAGCCGAGCTGCTTTTCTGTTCAGCTGCTGCAATAAAATAAGTTTTTGTATGCATTTGGAGGTAGATTCTTCAAAGCTGCTCCTGGCTACGAGTGAGGAGCAGAACCGTGGTGCACAGAGCCAGCACTGCCGGGGTGTCCCTTCACAGGGACAAACCACCTGCAAGGAAGGGGCACACCAGTGACCACGGCTTGCTCGGCTCTGAACAGTCACAGCAGAGAGCAAGGCTTGTGTAGAGATGAGTCTCTGCTGCCTTTCTGACTCACCGGGTTTCTTTTCTGCCTCCAGACAAACTTATTCCTCAGAGAGAAGGAATGCTTCTCCTGCTCCCCTGTGAGCAGGGCAGCTGGATGGAAGGTCAGCACTGTCCCTTGGACACCTTGCCAGCCCCTGCTGCTCGCGTGTGCTCCTGCTGGATCGGCTCCAGCTGCTGCTAGAGGTGCTGTAGTTCAGCATCCAAATCCCCACGTTCCTTCCTCGGAGCTGGGCTCCGGTCAGAAGGAACCTCATGTAGGAAGGATGAAATGCCGGGGGCTGAACTGTGGACCACTTATGCTGGGAGGTGGCAGCTGCCTGGGGAACAGACATCTCCCATCCCAGCCCAGACAGAACCAAGGCTACAAAAGTACCTAAATAATGGCCAGGCTGTGCTTGGTTTTCACTAAGCACGATCCTCACTTGTTGGGGTGGTTAGGGCTTGGTTCCCTCACAGCCACCACTGAACCTCACCTTCGGTGGTGCCACAAAGCCGACTGTCCCCTCCTCCCCTCCTGGAGCGAGGCCAGTTACAAACTGGCTGTGGGTCTGTCAAATCTGCCTCAGGGAGGGAAGGAGCCTCGAGCCCCAGGGTGTTCATGACAAAAAATCCCATGATCACAATGCTCACAGCTGCTGATTAAGGCAGCTTTGCCACAGAGAGGTAACAGAACCCGGGGTTCACCTGGGCACACCTTCCTGGGGGCTGCATGTGCGGGGACTTGAAAGAAAGCTCAGCTTTATTGTAAGCCCATGGACTTTATCAGCCATTAAACCCAGCTCACTAACATGAAAGATCTTGAGAGAGAAGAAGGGAAGAGCGTGTGATTGTCTCTTAAGAGGCTGAGAGAGATACTGGAACGCAGTTAAGTAAAAGACACTCAATTAAGGCTTAAATAAACCCAAACAAGCAAACGTTAATGGGAGCTATCTTGTATCTCAAACAAATCCTCTTAACTCAGCCCCACTTAAAAAAATATTATTTCCCCATTTGTGCCAAGTGTGTGGAGCTAGTGGGCAATTGGAGGGGGGACCATGCTGGGGATGGTTGAGCTTCTGAATTTTTTGCTATAAATATCTGTTATAATCTATACACCTCAGTTAGGCAAGTGACTGCAAGCATGGAAAGGCCCCATGCCCTCATCATCAGCCTTCCTCTGGCCCTGAACCTCTTTTCAAGCTTCTGGCCTCAATTCCACATTGCATCATCACCAGCCAGAAGCTTCCAGAAACAGAAGAGATCAAAGGAGAGATGAGGTTTTTGACAGTCCCAAAGCAGGTGTGCAGGCAAAGCTTTTCTATGCAGGCAATTATTTGGGTTCAGGGCTAGTTTGGGATGCTTGGAGCAGAAACCTCACGGGGGATGAGATACCTGGCAAGAGTGTGTGCATCCTTGCTGCCCTCCGGAGAGGCCTGCCTGTCACCGGCCCAGCGACACGTGCAGCACTCACTCTGTGCCTCCCTAAAGCAGCCAGCACAGCGTTTTTCGTGGTGTTTGAAAAGGCGGGCGGTGCCACTCGGCAATCTTGGCCCCCTTTGTCTCACTCATCTTCTCAGCAGCGCTGCTGCCGGGGCCGCCTGCCACGGGCAGGCGATGGAGCAGCCCCGCTGCGGGAGCAGGAACCATGAATTATCCCCCATTTAAGTAGGAGGGAAGGAAGTCATTAGCGAATTCATTTGTCTAACTTGTTCTTCTCAGAGTCATCGCTCAGAGAGAGTAAAGTTCCTGATGCTGGTGCAAAGCTGCAGGCGCTGGCTGGGGCTGGCTGCTGTGATGTGGTGCACAGATGCTCAGGCAGACCTGTGTTTGGGGAGAAAAGAGGTTGTTTTTTTTTTCCCTGCAATTGGGTCTGCACTTCCCAGGTTGTCCATAACAGCCCCTGTGTGTTCACCCACCCACCCACCGTGAGCTGGGCCAGGTGTGGGCACCCCAAGGGTGCCGTGAACTGCAGCAGGGGAACGCTGCCAGCTGCACTTCATCCACCGTGTTCTGAGGCAAAATCTGTTAATTTGCCTCTGAGTGGAGAGAAAGACACTGTCCCAGCTACACTTGCCAAGGAGGAGTGAAAATTGTCTCTTCAGTAGAAGTAGGTTGTCATTACCCATTTTCCTTTTCATACAGGAGAAGCAGAAGTGTTACTTGGAGCTTGTGAAGCACAGAGGAGCATAATGCAATTTCTGCCTCCTTGTAGTATCGTCCTTTCGTTTTTCAGACCAGAGCTGACAGGGAATAGGATTCTGGAAAGCACCCCAGGGATTGTATACAGTGAGCAGCTCTCTTGAGACTTGCATTCCCTTCAGAAAGCATCCCCCACAGCCCCAAACTCCTCAAATGGTCTAAACCAGATTGTCTAGCAAGGCACAGCTCCAACCTGGCAGGCTGGACCCACAGAAAGAGAATCATAAGGCAGGAGAGTTGGAGGGGAGGGCTGAGATGGGGAAAAGCTGGATGGGATTTCCTGGGCCCATTCTGCAAGCCCAGAAGAGTGATCCAAACCCCCAGAGCCTCCCAGCTGTGGGGTCTGCCTGCCTGGAGGTGTCAGCCAGCCTTGCAGCCACAGCTCACTTTTCCAGGGAGGTGTGCTGCCTGTGTCCCCAGAGTCCTTCCCCAGGGAGGGGAGGCAGAGCCCACCTCACATCCCCAGCTCCAGGAGCCCAGTGGTCTCAGACAGTCCTGGGGCCCCCTGAGGGAGGGAGGGAGATGAAAATGGGGTAACTGAGGCTCCTTGGGGCAAATCAGAGTGAAATGACACTAAATGACCAGTGCTTTTATCTGTATATATGTATGAGAGATTTATTTTAAAACAATTTGGTTGCAATGGAAAGGGGATGTCAAAGCATTTTGGTTATTATTAATAAAAATATAGCAATATAAAAGTATAAAGATATCACTTAAGAAAATATATAAAGAAAAGAAAGAGAAAGCAGGGATAAAAGTAGATAGCAGAAAGATCTCAGCACCCAGTGACAAGACTTGATTGTTGCAATTTAGATGTCTGTTGTTCCAAGTGATGGTCTCAGTCTTGATCTGTTGGGGATGGGGAAAACCCACAAATCCCAGAGTTCAATGTGTTAATACAGGCTCAGGTTCAGGTGGGAATGCCCAGGTGCCTCTCCTGATGGAAGTTTCACACTGAGTGTTGCAACACTGTGGGTCTTGTGCAGTCCTCTGGTGGAAGGCCCCAGGAATGAGTCTGCAGGGACTTTGATGATTTATTACCCTTTTTAAGACACGACAGCTGCTTCTCAAGCCCCCTCAGCAGGGATGAAAATCTTCAGGCCTATGTATCAATGTCCTGATTCCTTTCCTGTGGAGGCAGAGTTCTACACCTGAGCTGGTTGTGCAAGGGAGGACACTGCCCTGATAAAAAACATTATCCCACCTCATAGGATCTGCTTCTTAACAGCCTTTTCCTTTATCTGGCTCCAAAGCCAGCTTGTTGCCAAGCAAAGGTTGGTTTGGCGTGGTCACCGTCACCCCCTCTGAACCTGGGCTGCTCTGATGAAATCAGAAATTTAGCTACCACACCCCCAAAACCTTCCCTTCTTCCCTTCAGCTGTGGGCTGCAAACCTGGCACCTGATGCTTTGAAAATGGTGCATTGTTTGAGGCAATAACCTTCAACATTTCAGTCTCTCGCAGAGCTGCTCCCCAAAGCTCACATCTTCTGTAGTATTTGTCTGGCCAGGCTGCTCTCATGCAGTTTCTTCCGTTTTCAAGCTAAACATCGCTAATCAGCTTCTTCAAGCTCCAACATATGTCCTATAAATATCCCTTGTGGAAGCAAAATCTGTCTCGTGTGTGTATGCAAGACAAAAGAAAAAATTAGAAAGCGTGAAGCCCTGACTTAGCAGCCCGGCAGCAGAACTGCGCTAAAGCCTCGGATCTTAATGAAAGCAGGGAACATGCCTGCCCCCTCCATACCCCTCCTCCAGCCCCAGAGTGAGCCAAAGCCCCAAAATCTCCATCCCTGACAGCCCCACAGCTTGCCCAGGTTCTGGTCCTCACCCTTGAGTGCCTGCAGGTCCCTTAGGAGCCACCCAGAGGCCACTGCGGACTGGATGGGGATGGAGCTGGGGAACGCTTTGTCCTTGGAGCTGAGCAGGGAGCTCAGTGCTTCTTCTTCTTCTTCTTCTTCTTGGTATTCAGGAGCAGCCCTGAGGTTCTCCTACACCTCTTATTTCCAGCTCTGGCTTAAGAAATTTATGAGCCCCTGGTTGAGCTGAGGCTGGTGTGGGATGCCATGATGCTCAGCATGCCTGTGTGTGGGGTGGGATGGGGACACGCTCCTCGTGTGAGATAGCTCCAGGTACAAGAATCCTGAGGGCAGGTCCAGGACTGTGTTGATGAAACTGCTCTGGCTCTGCCACTCTTCCAGCATGGATGATAGGAGCGAGGGCTGATAGGAGTGAGGGCTGATAGGAATGAGCTCAAATCAATCATCTGTCACTCACTGGCTTCCCTGGCCAGGCTGCAAAGCCCTGAGTGAAGCAGGACCCTGAGGACAGATGAGTGAGCATCTTAATCATCCTCAGCACAGGCAGCAGGAATCCAGCTGCTCACCCTGAGCGTTGTCCTCAGCTACCTTTTGGTTTGATGGAGGCACAGGCAGTGTTGGATTCATCTCTGGCACATGGACTGCAGAGCCAGGGTTGTCAGGCAGGGAGCTGAGAGCCCAGGTGGCCAAGCAATGTCTGGAGAGCCCAGGAGGATGAGACAGGGGATGGAGAGACCAGGAGCACTGGCTGGGGTCAAAAGCAGATGCCTAAGAAACAGCACTTGCAGGAGCCTGGGGACAGTGTTTTCACCAGCAGGAGAGGTACCTGCCTTTGCTACCTCTGCTGAGAAATCCTTGGCATCATTAGAAGGGTGACACTGGCCTCAGCATTGCCATGGTTTCCCCAGGTTTGCCACTGAGCTGCTGCAGCTGAAGCGAGGCGTCTCTCCTTCACGGTGGCTGTCAGCTGGGAGACATTAACAACCCGGAGAAGTGAGGCTGAACCAAAGGTCTCCTTTGCCCTGTGAAGGAGAGGAGCCCTCACAGGCTCCTCACGGGAAAGGGAAGCTAATCCCATCCTGGTGTGCTACAGAGGGTGAAGTAAAGAAACCTATTCTGCTTCCTAGGACCCTTATCTGCGCTGAATTTTGGGGTTACACCTCGATGGGGTGCACAGTACTCACATGCTGAGCCTTGCAGTTCCCATGCCAAGAGGTTTTTGTAAGAGCAGAGGTCTGACACTGAGCTTGGCTTATCTCCAACTCCAGCAGCAGTGTCCTCATCCTGCATTCCTGTTTGATGAACTTTCCCAGCTCCCCATTGCTGGGAGGTGGCTCGGAGGGAGATGAAATTATAGCACTGGGTTTCATGAACAGTGTGTGGCTCTTAAACCCTGCAAGTGTCTCTAGCAGGGCTGTTACAGACTCCCTTTGCTTTGGCTGTATTTGTCTCATCAATCTCAGTGATGTTGACAATTGGGCACGGTTTAATTCTGCAAATCTGAGGAATGATCAGGCCAATTTAGTTCACATTTAAAGCATTTGTGTTCACAAGCTGGAAAGCCTTTTTTCTTCCTTGCTCCTTGCCCAAGGCCCTTATTATCCGCTGGTGCTATTTATCAATGCACAGCAGGTATATTACAAGAAGGTCTCTTTCTTAAAGCTATACAAAATAATCATTCGTGTTCCTCATCTGCTCAGCAAGAAAAGTGAGCCTGGCTCTCCTGCCTGTCAGCATTCCCGAGCCACAGCATTTTTATATTACTGCAGGAGAAGTGGTTTAACTCAATAAGCTTCCCTCGTAAATAGCAATAGTTTGATAAAATAAAAGGAGCGTGTCAATGAACACGGTGCTCCCCTCCAGCTGAGTGGCTTTGCATCCTGCCCTGTGTGGGGGATGCTGCAGGACACCCCAGCAGCCACAGAGCTCAGCCCTTCTCCAGCTCTAAGCTTGCAGTGGGATGCACCTGGGACTGGGAACCCTTCTATCAAGCAGGAGATATGTTATTGGGGCAGAAAAGTTCAATTTTTGCTCCTGAAGTGCATGAGTTGGAGGACAATCTTTAATAATGGCTTGTGCTTCTGGAAAAGCTTCTGGAAAAAAATCCTCCTCCTCTCCCTCCCACG
Source organism: Vidua chalybeata (assembly GCF_026979565.1). Classification (NCBI taxonomy): domain Eukaryota; kingdom Metazoa; phylum Chordata; class Aves; order Passeriformes; family Viduidae; genus Vidua; species Vidua chalybeata. The sequence goes on from NC_071551.1 coordinate 4,533,816, forward strand.
TACTGTGGCTCCTCATCCTCTCCCCAGTACCGATTTGTCTGGGTTTAGCTGGTTTTATCCCATTTCACTGACACAATTGCACTGGATGCTGCCGTTTCACAGCGACTGGAGCTGTCTGAGCCAGGGACTTCTTCCTCTGGCGTGTAATTAAATCCCTGGTGAAGAGGCTGGGAATGCCTGCACACCTGGAAAGCACTGTGGAAAGCACAGTTAGGGAGGAAGATCAGGTGGTCCTGGGAGCTGGGGAGAAGCAGATTATGTGGAGAGCCCAGAATGCCAACCTGTGCGCCCTGGAACTGGGCTGGCTCCTCAGGATGGGCTCTGTGGGAGCCCTGGGAGAGCCAGAGCCCAAGCTCTGCCCTTGGAACGACAGGCTCTGCAGAGCAAAGGGGTGATTTAACATGCTGCCATTCCTTCAGCACCGGGACCGTGTGTTTGTTTGGCTTTCTCCTCCCCCAGGGACTCAGGTGTAATATCACCTTCCCATTAATTTATATGAGAACATTTCCAAATAGTAAACTGCCAATAAATTAGTAATGCTGATCTATAAAAGGGAAAAAATGGCCTGTTGTGAGTTTATAGCCCTGTGGAAAAGACATTAAACAGAGGCTTCCTAAGCGTGAGCAGTGGGAGGAGCTGAGGGGGGGAGAGCTCTGGGCTGAGACCCGCCTGGACGCGTTTTGTCTGGCTGGCTTTTAAACCTGCTCCCTGCAGAATCCCTTTGTGAGAGCCAGGCAAGGAAAAAAGCACAAAAATATTCCCAATGACCAATCCAAAGGTGATGAAAAATGAATGAGAGGATGATGCGTCCTGGAGGGAACAAACAAACTACCTGGAGCAAATAGTTTATTTTAAGATGCTAACAAATTTGCTCCAGAGGCCTGTGGAAAAAAGTCCCCTACCACACAGCCAACCTTTCCCTTATTTATAGAATAATTGTGATGATTGATTAGCTGGGATCAGAACTATATTTACGGCATGGAAGTTTTCAGCAATATTTCAAGTAATTTACCTCCTCACACAACTCCCTGGCGCTGTCATCCCTGCTTCACTTTTTCTCCCTGTGAAGCCTGCTTGCTCCAGGATTTATGGCTTTGTTTGTGGGAAGAGAAGGTGTCTTGCTCCAGAGAACAACAGCAAAACAAGAGCTCAAGGGTAAAACCCTGGTGCTGCAGCCCCCAGCACAGGCGAGGGTGGCCCTGCCTGGCTCTCACAGTGGGGGAATGACCCTTGGCATGTCACTGTCCTCTGGCAGGACACAGCTTCTCCTCAGTCCCCCGCTGCTCTCCCCAGAGCACTCCGAGGCTCTGGGTGTTCCAGCAGCATCCTGACCATCCCACGAGGCTCCCGGGCTGCTTTGCCCCTACAGGCACGGGGCAGTGTGGATGGAGAGGTGACAGCCAGCATGCCACGCTCTGCAGGGCTCTGGGGAGCCTGGCTCGATGTCTCCAGAGCAGCCAGGGCAAACCTGTGCACGTCCTCCTGCCCCTCATCCACCCAGGTCCTGCTGCTGGATGCACTTGCTGGCTTCAACACAGAGAGGAAGGAAACACTCCCAGGAGAATAACAATGAAATGAATTTGGGAGAAATGCCTACATATTTGGGTTATTCCACAAACAAAGCACTTAACACTTTTTGTTTTTGTTTTTTTTTTTTTTGTTTGTTTGTTTGTTTTTTGGTGTCACAGCTGCAGCTTTTTTCCAGGTGAGCATCAATGAGGGGAGGAAAGCAGTGGGGAGGACAGGGCAGGGGGTCTCAGGCTCCCTGTGTTTGCCTCCAGAGGGATGCCCACTTGCTTCTGGAGTCAGTGCCAGAGGCTGAGAGGTGCTGGCCAGCAGCACTGAGACTGCAGACAGGCAGACAGACAGACAGACAGATGGGCAGGATCTGTTCACCAGCCTGGAGATGCCCATGGCGTCTCCTGCCTCTTCCCTGCTGCTTTCCACAGCCTCCAGCCTGAGCTGCACAGTTTTATTTAAGCCCTTCTCCACTCCTGCCTTGTCTCCATTTCTTTATCTCACAATAAAAGTAAGCTGTTATTTCCCTTGTGCTCCAACTGCCCTCATTCATCCCCTGGTACCCGCAGGGCCAGCAGCCAGAGACTGTGCCAGCACTTGAATACTGAGGGAAAAAAAGACATCCTACAGGCTGGAGGCTGTGGCAGCAGCTCTCTGGCCACAGACTTTCCCAAGCATTTTCCTAGGGAAGGCTGTGAGAAGATCAGAAAAAAGAATGAAAAACAATTCTTATCTCCACTTGTTACTGTTGTGCACATGTGGAATGTGCCATGGAGATTTGTTTACCAAAAGGTGATTTCTTAATTAGACACTGGATGGTGTTTGGATAGATTGACCAATTAGGTCAAAGCCTTATCAAACTAACTATAAATGTTACTGAGTTTCTTAATAAGTATAGTATAATATAGTATAAGATGATATAATAAAGCGTTTGATCAGCCTCCTACAATCATGGAGTCAATGCTAATTATTACCCAGCTGGGGGCCTGAGGCGACAGGAGGCCCTTAGAAGTGAGGGAAGCTCGGTGCTGCTGGAAACAGAACCTGCTGCAGCCGAGGTCCTGCTGCAAACCAGCTGATCCCCCTCAGGTGATGTTTGCCTCCCTACACGGCCTCAGGGCTGGCTTGTGGCACAAACATCCTGTCCTGCTGCCTGGCTACTCTGGGCCTTTTCCCTGGTCAGGACCTGCCATGACCTGTCTGGGGAGGTTTAATGCTGCTTTTAGAAGTGGTATTTCACCACCTGAAACGCTGGATTTACTACAAAGCTGGGATCTCAAACTTCATAAAAGGGGATTAAGCCACCCCCCCCAGCAGCTCAGCCGCCACCAGGCAAAGTCAGCTCCCTCCTTCTGAGGGCACGGACCTGGGCAAGGAGGCAAGAGGCAATTAGCCATCTTTAATTGGCTGCTGAGCCCCTCTCCTGCCCCTTAAAAACCTGCTGTGGGAAACAGCTTCTGATGGGTTTTACTTCACACCTTCTTGGAGGAACATGAATTTTGTGTGCCAAGGACCAGACACAGAGGCTGACACTATCAGCATTAGTGACCCAGACCAGGAACAGCTCCATTATGGTTTGGGAATTGGATGTAGCTGGGAGCAGCCAGAATATCACTTGGCTCATTTGTTAACACAACATCTATAAAGAGAATCCTCAAGCAAGCCCGTTCTCAGGGCCCCAGAAGACAGAAAGAAGGATGGCCCTCATCCCAACAGCATTTGTTTTCATTAAGTGGGTGGAAGGGCCTTGATGGAACCAGGGAGCTTGATTGTCAGGTGACCTTGTTAGCTCTGGAAAAGTCGGAAGCTTTCAAACTGGAATTAGCAAACCAGCTTGAAAAGAAATTTAACAAAAACTTTTTTAAAAAAGAAATAAAACCCAACTTAAGTCTACACTTCCACATGCCTCAGCATCTGTCCAAACTCTGGCTTTCCCCCAAAGCCCACCCACAGAAGTGTTGGTGTTGTGTGAAAAAGGTTTAGGCAAACCAGGGAACTTTTGGAAGTCCTTGCACAGCTGGAGACCTGGATGCTGGAATTTCCTTCATAAAGGGCAACCCATGGGGAGAAATGTTTAATTCTTTAGGCTTCTTTGTTTTGTGTCTGGTCTCAAGGCACCAAAATAAAAGGAATTTGCTCACTAAAATGATTTGGAAATTTATGGCTTTTTCATATGATGCTTTCCCGCAGCATTTTCTTGACATCCATCTTTCCATCTACTTCTCCCAGAAGCAGAACCTTCCCAGTCTCTTCCTGGAGTTACAGGTCTTTCCCCAGCCCTAAACCACCCAGAAACGTTTGCTGCACAGACACCAGCCCTGCAAAGGGAGCTGTTGGAGGCTCCTGCTCCTTGGCAGGATGATGGGGACTTCTCAGGAGCTGTTTGGGATCCGAGTGTTCATCCCTGGCCGGTGGCAGGAGCAGCCTGAGGAGTGAGGAGGGTGCTGAGGGTGCAGAGCCTGGCCTTGCTGCCAGCCCACTGCACTCATCTCTGCTAGCCTTTGTCAGCTCATCCTCCCAAACTTCTTGGCAATGAAGTTGTTCAAGGCAGTTTAAATCACTTTTCAGAATAGGTAAAGCAGCCCCCAGCCCTTTTGCCTCCTTCTTATCAGTCCTCTTCCCTGATACCTTCAAGGTCGTGGCTGCTGTCCCCCTGTCCCCATTAGACCTGTCTAATTATGACTCCAAGCTTATGTGCTCTTTGATTAGTCCAGCTTATCCACCCATGCTTGCTCTGCCATGGCTCCTAATCTCTACCTCAAGTGGCTCCTGGAGGAGCCTGGAATGATCCTTGTCCTTACAGGCAGGATCCTCATCCAGGCAGGAGACAGGGAGCAGGGAGAAGCTTTTCTTAGAACCAGAGAAACATTTATGTTGGAAAAGACCTCTTAGGATCATTGAATCCATCCTGTTTTGCTCAGGCTGAGAGGATGGGCACGGTGCAGAGGGATGAGTGACCTCCAAAGGACCTACATCTCTGTGATGGGGGCACAGAGCCTGCTGCTTGTCCTCTCCCTGTATCTCTGGGACACTTCCCTCCTTCCCTCTGCGGGAAAAATCACTGACAAACATTCCCTTTTCCCCATTTCTTTGGGTCCAGGCTGCAGCACTGGCCATGAGCATCCTCTTAAGAGTGGCTGCTCCTCCTGCTCTGGTTCCTGTGGGATCCATCCCCTTTGTCACAGGCACCAGCAGTCCATGAAAGCAGCTCTGAGCTGCTCAGAGCCCTGTCCTTCCTCACAGCAGCTCCAGGGCTGTGCACAGTGAGAGAAAAGGTGCCTCACCGGAGGCTCTGCCATCTCGTCCCTCTGATGCTGGAGATTGTTTTGATAAGCTCCTTGTTTCCCAGGCACAGAGCACAGAACTATTTTTCTTGCACTGAGCAGACAAGATGTTGAAATGTTTTTTCCTGTGATAACTGGAAGTGGAAGGAATCCTGCCTGCGATTCTTGTCAAGTCGAGGGATCTCTTTGTAGTTCAGTGAATCATTTCATCCCCAATGTTAATTTAAAAGCAAACAAACAGAGCTGAATGCATTTGATAGTAGAATTATTTCCAGTACATTTCAGGTTTTGTTGCTGTGTGTTGTAAAACACCACAGCACAGAGCACTGTGTGGTGGAACCAGAGGACTGGAGGCTGGGCTGTGCCCCACTGCACCCCACTGAGCCCCTCTGCACCCCACTACACCCCAGTGTGCCCCACTGAATCCCACTGCACCCACATCCTGCCCGTGCTGGGAGAGCAGAGCACCCACAGCTCCCCAGGAGCATCCCAGGTGCATCCTCTGGGAAAAAGCTCTCACCCTTGGCACAGCCACAACAGCAAACCAGGAGTTAAAAACTCCCCTTGAAAACAGGAGCTGCAAAACATCAACCTCGTTCCACCTCAAAAGAGCAAGAATGAATCGGAAAAGGGCAAAGAGCGTGAAAGGCTGAATTGTAATAAAAACGGTGTTTAAATGTGCCACCGAGAATTAATCGCTCCTTTCTTTGGAGCTTCCCCTTTGAGGGCTATTCCTAGGAATTTGTGGGAGGAAGCTGGGACAAGGAATCAGTTTTATTTTGCATGTAGGCTATATCAGGTGTGGGGCTGCCCTGGTTTAGAGGCACGTGATTGCAGAGGGGCAGCCGGGGTGCTCATCCCCTGCTTGGGGGCTCTCGGAGGGGACAGGGAATCCTGGAGGGCAATTTGGGCTCTCCTGGGGGCTGGTGGCCCCAGTGACTCCCTGGCACTGATGGAGACTTTCCCACCTGGCACGGTCCAGGTCAGAAGTGCCCCAGCAGGGAGAGCAGGAGGTGGCTGTTGTGCCAGCCCAGCACGGCGGGGACCCGGCTGCTCTCCAGGCTCAATGACTGCCTGGAACCGGGAATGCTTATCCCTGTGAGTCAGGGACTGGCAATAACGCTTCCCAGCGAGAGGCAAAGTGCTCCATCTGCTCCGTGCATCCCGAAGGAGTCAGTGGTGACTTTTTGGCTGCCTGGAGGAGCAGTGGGCACAGAGAGGCCCCGCGGTGCCACGCTGGCTCCCAGCCACCCCCGGCAGAGCTGCAGGGTGGGCAGCGAGGTGGGCAACAGCAGAGAGCCCAGGGACCTGATGCTTTTCTTCCTCCCCATCAGTTCACCTCCTCTTCCCACTCTGTTCCCTGAGTTTTCCACAGTGCCCACTTGCTCTGTGTGGCAGCGACACACCCGGGATCAGTGGGAGGAGCAGCAGCAGCAGATCTTTGTCACCAAACCCCCGCTCCCTGCAAGCCCAGGGAGCGTCACCTTTTCAGACACACAAAATCAATGCTGTCCTGCATCCCAAAACCTTTAAACATCAGACAGGCAATTTGTCTTTGCTGACGGTGGCTGAGCATTGAAAGGAGCCTGGCTGGATTAAATAAACCAGCAATAGCAATTTGAGGTCATTTTCATCATATTAATGGGTTTCATGCCCATGGTAAAAAAGGAGTCAAGGAGATAGGCTGGGATCAGCTCCACAATGGCATTGCTTTTCTGTTGAGAAGCTGTTTTGGTGATCATTGCAACAGACTGGAAGTGATGGGAGAAGAGTCAGCAATGAGTCTGGGCACACACAGCATGGCTGGGTCCTGGCAGGAATGGCACAGCTGGGTGGGGACATGATGTGGCCTGTGTGGGCTGCTCCTCTCCTCAGCCAAGGAACCAGTGGGAGGAGAAATGTTTGACACTTGCCTTTCCCCCCCCCCTTATAATCAAGAAATAAACAGAGTCAGAGCTTTATGAGTCTGTTTGAGTGTTTCAATGCCAAGATGCAGCTCAGTGTGTCCAGTTCTGGCCTCTCAGATTGGGAAGGACATTGAGATGTTTGAGCACCTCCAGAGGAGGCAATGAGGCTGGGGAGGGGCTGGGAACACAAACCCTGTGAGGAACCACTGAGGGAGCTGGGGGTGCTCATCCTGGAGAAAAGGAGACTCAGGGGTGACCTCAGCACTCTCTACAGCTCCTGAAAGGTGGCTGTGCTCAGGTGGGGTTGGGCTCTTTCTCCAGGAACTGACAGAACCAGAGGACACAGCCTTAAGTTCCACCAAGGGAAATATAGGCTGGATATTGGGAAAAAGTTTTTTACAGAAAGGGTGATAAAGTTCTGGAATGGCTGCCCGGGGAGGTGGTGGAGTCCCCATCCCTGGGTGTGTTTAACAAAGCCTGGATGTGGCACTGGGTGCCAGGGTTGAGTTGAGCTGTTGGGGCTGGGTTGGACTCGATGATCTTGAAGGTCTCTTCCAACCTGGGGATTCTGTGAATATTTTCTCAGAGGTTTGGGTAAGGAGCTCTGTGATTATGCACACAGCACACCTCCCTCCTCCTCCTCCAAACCAGGGGAAAGGCAGGGAGGAGCTGAAAGTCTGAGTATTCCTTAGAAACAGAAGGCAAATTTGAGATAACATGAAAAACATCATTTGACATATCTGAAAGCCTTTTGTAAGCACTTTCCAGGAATATTTTACAGCCTCAGCTTCATTAGTAGCAATACCTGCAGGAAGGCACCTCTCAGCGTGAGCGCTCAGTGTTCAGCGCTTGCAAATGTTGTATTACAGATTCTGCTGTAAAACACACAACGTGTGCTGGGAGATAACTCCCATCAAGAGTGGGAAGAGCTGCGTGTGGCTTGTGGGATTCCCCAGCTTCGCCAGGCTGAGAAACCCCTCAAAACTCCCTGCCAAGGGCAGCCTCAGAGCTGAGATCCTTGGAGAAGGGATGTTGCTGTAGCTCTGCAGAGTGGCCTTTGCACGAAGCAAAGGGCAGCTCATGGGTGCTGGGGGAGGAAAAGGCTCTCTCCTGTGTGCCACCAACCCTGAGAACGCAGTATGGTTCACAAAGCTTCCTGCAGAAATTCGGGAATCACTGTGGGTCCATCTGATAACATCGCTGGCTTCTCCCCAGCGACTCATGAAGACCAAGAGGAACAAAACTCACCACATTTGTGACTGCTTGCAGGGGTTTAATTGAAGCCATGTACCAGCAGAGGCTGCCTGGGGCTGTGTGGCATGACAAAGGGAGGCCAGTGAAGATCTGGGTCCCAGCCCTTCCCCAGCTCCCTGGGCAATTTGTCCTCAAGGTTTCCCTGCTTCAGCACATTGCCAAGAGAGACAGTGACAGATACAGGAGAAGAGCTCCACATAACCTCGATTACCCAAGGATAATGAGGCCCAGTGCACCCACATGCTATCAGTAATATTTGTATCTATTCAGCTTTTTCAGAGCTAAAGGTAACCATTTATATCCATTAAAAGCAGACAACTGGATGGCAAGCGGAGCTCAGCTCTGGCTGCCTCTTGATGGGCAGCATCTATCACACCTCGTGTCCTCAGAGATCTCCTCCACGGTGGCGCTGGGCTCTGCCAATGTCACGACTCCCTGGAGAGCTGCTGTGACATGCCAGCTTTGAGGCCATCCCACTGCCCCTTTGTGAGCCCAGCCCATGCCCTGAGTGGTGCCCAGTGGAGTCATCGCTGTCCCACCCGGCTGTGATTGCCACGCTTAATTCCCTTCCACCCCTCAGCAGACAGTGCCAGGACAATCCCTGCCCGGTGCCATCCCCACAGTGGCTGTCACTTCTGTGTCACCTCCCCCAGAGTGCTCTCACTGTGGAGCCACAGCCAGATCCACAGCTCTCACTGTCCCCACGGATGCTGCATGGTCCTGGTCCTGCTTAGCACCTTTCCAGCTCCTTCCCATGGTGGTATTTTGATATGGAACCGGGCTATCCTTTCCTTTGCCTTCACAGTTTCTACCCCAGCACTATAACCCTTGATACTCTACTTTTAATTAGAGGGGAAGCATTGTTAAGTCAGGTGACCTTCCCAACAAACTCCTGTTTGATGGTTGTATCACAATTAATTGGGCCAGTTGTTTTGTAGTCAGACCCCTCCAACACCTGTGCAGAGTGGGCCTGGCTAGAAAAAAGACTGGATTTCCTCCCATATTATTTAGCTGGATGAAGAATTAACTTTTTTTTAGCCTATGAAAATAGAAAATTACATGTATTGTGGCTAAATCCTTTTATTAATTGAAGATGGTGTAAGAAAAAATAAACAGAACTCACAATGCAGGATGCTGCAGTCTCCTCAACAAGGAGAGGAGTTGGTGATGAAAACAGGCCATGAAATCACCAGCCCAGATACATGCTATCACTTTTGTTTTTTCCTGGAGGTCACTGAGTGTTTGATCAACCCTTGTAGACTGTCCTGGTGCAATACACAACCCCCCTCAGGTAAATACTTGGCCAGTGGATGGGGTTATCTTCCCCTTTGCAAGTCTCTTATCTGTCCCAGTGCAGCCCGAGGTGCTGGCTCCCTCATCCTAGCCCGATTGCTATTCCATGGGTGGCAGGGCTGGGGGGATGGCAATAACAGCCTGAAAGTGGTATTGCTTTCCTCCTGGAGAAGGTAATTACTTCAGCAGAAGAAATTAAGCATCATAATGAAACAACCATAAAAAGAGGCCCCTCGCTCACTCCCCAGGTCACAAATATTGCAGATGTTGCAGCCAGCCCAGCGGGGCACGAGTGCAGCGGCAGCAACTCTGCCAACACCTTTGGGGTACCCGTGGAGGGTTTGGATGGAACCACGCCATAAACTTGCCCCTTTCTGCCTTCACAAGCTTCTCAGCTTTCTGCAAATTTCCAGTGTCTTTGCTGCCTTCATTTCCATGCTTCGAAAGCGTGTGAGGGGCTCAGCAGCCCTGTGTGTGGCTTTAAAGCCTGCTCTGAGTCTCCCAAACCTGGGAAGGGAGGAGACTTCCTCTTCCAGAGGAGCCACACATACCCGAGCCTCAGTTTTGCAATGCAGCAGGACAGAGCACTTTACCAAAATGGGCAAAAGCACTAAAGATGTATGAAGGCTGTTTTATCAGCTGGAGCCTTGCAGCAATCCAAACTGGGACAGGGCTGGCTGTGGCTTCCTCTTTTCCCCTTTTTCTCCAAGGTGCACAAAATCCTGCTCAAAGCGTCTTCCTCTTCTTCCCAGCCTGCATTTTCTTCCTCAGCCTGTCGCTCCTGCTGGGATGCTGCTGTAACCATCGCCAGTGCATCAGCCCCCACCTCACCAGCTCCGAGGAAATGAGTTTTGTTCACTCTGGAGGTGCCAAATGAATTTTGTTCACTCTGGAGGTGCCAAATGAGTTTTGTTCACTCTGGAGGTGCCCTCGAGGAAGGGCCAGCAGCCCCTTCGCTGCTGGGAGTCCACTCGAGCCGCGCTTTGCCCATTCATCATCTCCTTGGACCTTACAAGAGAATCTGTCCACTTAAAACAGGATTATTTCTGGGTGGCAAACTGCAAAGTTAATTTGGCTCTAATCCCTTTAAACAGAACCAGTAATTGGAGTGATAATGACACTCCTGGAGGGCTCTCCTTACCAGGGCAGATGAGTCTGACCTCCTGTCTGGCACAGCAGGGACAACAAGAGCATGGCACTGGGGAGGGCACCAGGATGAGTAAATCCGCTCCACAAGGGGCCACAGCGCTGGGTTGGGACCCCCAGGCACCCCCAGAGCAGCGTGACCCTCCTGCCCGCCCTGTGTCCCTCGCTGCCTGCTTCCAGAGAAAGAGCCTGAGAATAAACAGCTTTAATCATACAATCCCCACTTCCTATTGCTAATAATATTATCATCATGATATTAAGCCAGTTAATTCTTTCTCTCAATTTATTTGCTTTTGTTTTTGTACTCCCATGTTGTAATTTTCAATTTAATTAGTTTCAGTGTTTCTGAGGGCAATAGGTCTTGGTTTATCTTTGGAGCTAATAGTTCTAATTGTTTACCCTTTCTTTGGCAATATCTCATTAACTTTATGGGCCATCATTTCCATGGCACCTCCAGAATTAATTCCCTTGCTCTTTGAACCATCTTCCTAAAATCTTCACGGCTTTTTGCTTCCCTAATCCTGCCTGACCTTGCCCATCCCTGCTGGCTCCTCTTGTGGCTCAGCACTGCTGTGTCCCACCAGGCCCCAGGGCAGCAGGTGGAGGCTGGACCTCCCCGTACAGTGAAACCTCTGGCTCCTACCCTGACCTTGGGCAGAGCCCTGCATCTGCCACCTGCTCACTGTGGTCAACTCTCCTCTCTTTGTGTCCTCCCACAAGTGCTCCTGCTCCTCTAGACTGGTTTGGGTAATTGTTTCTATCTTTAAGTCTGGAGTCACTTGTCCTGCTGATGGAGGGGTCTGGATATTCCCCTCAGCTTCAGCGACTGCAAAATTTCTCGCCTCTCTCAAGCAAAGGAAAAGCTGCTGGGAAACCGAGGCATTTCATCGCTCTGAGGCAGCTGATGAGGTGCAGATTCATTAGCCCTCCACTGGCCCCTCGAGCGAGCTCCATGTTGGGGTTTGGGAGAGGTGGCCGTGCCATTGGACACCCCTCACTCTGGGCAGAGCTCACAGACAGCTTCCCTACCCCAGCTCCTGCCTTCAGACCTCATTAATCACACTCCTGATGACTTTGTGCTCACAGATGAGATGTTTTTTGGCCTCAGAGGCGAGCCACAGATGATATCTCCCATTGATTATTCCACCTCGCTTGAATGACGTGTACCAGGAAATGGGTCTGAATTCTCAGCTCAAATCATGCTTGGAGGGTGGGCTTGGAACCTGGAGGGGCCCATTTGGCTCTAATGATTGCAATGCCATGGGAGTTTTCTCTGGACATTCCCAGTTCCACAGTCAACCTCACCCTTGGGTCCGGTCTCGCTGGTGTCAGAGGGTGGCACACCCTGAGCCCCCTGGCTGCCCACCCGGCTGGAGGGGCAGAGCAGCACAGGCTTTCCCAGCTGTGGGAGGATGCCAGGAATGTCCCTGGGTTACAGCTGCCTGCTCAGCACCAGAATATGATTTCCCATTAAGCAGACACGGAGCGATCTGCTGGTGGTCGCTGCGAGGGCACCTGAATTATTGATTGGAACACGGCTCCAGCCGAGACACTGAAGGCAGCGAGAGCAGCTCCTTCCCAGAAAACCTCACCCAGCTGCTGGCAAATCCACTGACCAACCCCCCAGGTGCTGCCTGCTCTGCACAGCCCAGGCTTCACGGGGAGAGCTCACGGAGGGCAAAGGCCATGGCAGGGAAAAGACGGCTGGAATTGTCCCTGGCGGTCACAGGCGTTTAGATAAATGGCTTTGAGGAGCAGCTGAGGGAAGGAGAGCGTTCCTAAAGCTCCTCAGTCTGTTACAAGAGGATTTTGCTGGGGCTGAGGCTGCTGCTGGCGTGCAAAGTGCTCGGGGGCGAACAAACACACGTTTGTGCAACATATGGACAGACACACACGAAGTACAAACCAGCCATATGGGCACACGCTGCTGCCAAGTTCACTTCTCCCATGCTTTCCTTTGGTTATTTTTCATCTTCCATGGGCTGCTCCAAAAGTGCTGGGTCTCCATCCTGCACATCCCAGGCCCAGCACTGACTCCCACTTCACTTTCTGTAGTCCAATCTCAGCGTTTTCTGGATGCTTCCATTCCTTAAATTTGGTTGCGTTTGCCTGCCAGCTTGCACAGGGTTTCAAAAAAGGCTTCTCGAGGGTTGGTGGGTGGGCAGGCAGATCTGATCCAAGCTGGGAGAGGCGCCTGGAGAGCGAGCCAGATGTGGCAGCAGAGGCTTCTGGAAGGGAGCCCATGGCAAGTGGCAGCATTTCTCTAACCCCATATTGACTTTGGCCTCCAGAATCAATTTTCTTTATTAGCTGATGAATCTCCTCAAAAGACTTTCTGTACTGAATCTAGACAAATTATTTAACCAGTAAATTCTTTCTGCTCTAGCACTGCTCCAGCACTGGGATTTCATGGGGAGGAGTAGCAGAGAGGGGTGAATAGCCAAGGTCACTGCCAGCAGAACAGCAGAGCAGGAATGGGTTTGCCAATAAGTGACCAGTCGAGAGCGACTGTAAAACTGGCTATTAATAAGAAACAGGTTTTCGACAAAATGCTGGGATTAGCAGTGAATACAGGGAGCAAGTCATGGGAGACTATAGCCTTAATTATTCATGCAAGCAAATTGCTGCAGATGGAGGGAGAGCACAGTGCTGATGTGGGCAGGAGCAGGCAGCGGACGTGAGGCGGGTTGTCACCTGCCCTGGCTGAGCTGCACCCACGGGAAGAGATGCTCCAGCCTCCACTGGGACACAGGGATGTGCAATGGCCACGTGGTGTCAGGGGTGCTGCATGTGGGAGGATGAGCTCCATGGATTTTGGGACACCAGCTGCCCACTGGGGCATTGTGGTTGCAGCACTGTGAGCACCTGGATAATCACCTGGAGAGCACTGGTGAGGGCTGGCATGAGAAGGGTGCTCCGCCCTGCTGCCCTGCCTCCCCCAAGGCCTGCTGTGAGTGTCTCATTTGCGGTGCAAAATTGGGCTTCACGCACTTGACAGGGCCAGGCAGCTTCAAGGCCAACACTAACTGATGAGCCACAGAGCAAGAAATAATTCTGCCTCCAAGAATAATGCTGGCTCACGAGGTCACAGTATTCCAACATATTTATAGCCAGTAAAGAAAACGATTGTGTTAAACGGCAGCTGAAGTACACGGAGGCCCAGCCAGAGCTGCTGTCTGTGGCCATTTGTTATCTTACTGGGAGCACAGTTATGCAGCTTGGGATTTGCATCCCGAGGACTCCACAGCCATCCCTCTCAGCAGCCACTTTGGAGATCAAAAGGCAAATGTGCATTTCCTGCAGAATGAAGCTGCACATCCCAGGCTGACCTGGGGCTTGTGAGGCATTGGCAGGGGCAAGGCAGTGGTGGTGCTGAGCAGAGGAGTAGCGGGGTCCTGCAGGTGTGCATCCCCCTTGTGCATCCCCCTTGTGCATCCCCCCATTTTCCATCAGCGAGCACAAACACAACGCCCAGGACGGGCAGAGGGACTCAGAGTTCCTCACTGCCTGTCTCCTTATGGAAGCCACACTGAGTTCGACCTGGTTCCAATAATCAGCTATAAATAGCAAGCTCAATTAAGGCAACCAAACAAAGGCGATGATGGATACCTGCTTGGGAGGCCCTGGGGGACGGGGGGCAGGGAGGCTGGGTTTTGCTTGTGCAAACACCAGGTTTTTATGTAAAGCTGCCAGCAGTGGGTTAGGCACAGGGCGAGGACAGAGGGGACCAGGAGGCCACACGCCAACCACACACACACACAAAGCAAACTGCAAAACACCCATCCCAATGTGGCTAAAGTGTTGCAATGCCTGGCCCTGAGCATCACCCACTGGGTCACAGCCCAACCCCAGCTCCTCTTCCAAAGCCCCTCTCTCACTCTGGGACAGTGGCTGCTGTCCCAGCCTGTGGATCACCTGGGATCAGAGATTTGCTGTCTGGGTGAGCAGCCTGGCAGCCCAGCTGAGGAGCACACCGGTACCAGTTCTTTGACCCTGCTCTGCAGGGAGCAAGGCACAACCCCAGCAGCCACCGTGGTGAGTGGCTTCAGAGGTGGGTGCTTGGCTGGGTCCCTCTCATCCCACCAGCCGCTCTTTAGGGAGCTCATCAGTGTCCCCATTATCCCCACAGCAGCCGGGGTTCGGAAGCACCAGGAACTGAGCGGATAAATTTGAAGTACACACAACTCACAGTGTGTACATCGACCCCAATTTATTCAGAATGAGCAGCTCAGACACGCTTGTAGCAGCTTCGAGAGCATGTTTATCAGCCAGGCTACTTGGGAGATCATTGCCATTGATTGCCATGTCATTGTCACTCCTGGGGCACAACGGGAGGCCGGGGGAGCGAGATGACATTGTCGGCAGGAACCAGCGAGCTGGGGAGCTGATGTTTCCTGGGAGGGCAGGTGTGCCTACATCAGGCAGAGCTGCGAGTGCTCCCTGGTGCTCTGAGCTGCCTCGTAGCGAGTGCCAACCCCAAAAAATCCTGAGCTCTGGAGACCCAGAAATGATGGCATGCCTGGCCAAAAGCATTTGTTTTTTATTGCTATTTGTGTATGGGTTGCTGTAGTGCCACCTGTGAGGAGAACACAGGGGGGTTTAATAAGGAGAGAAGAAAATCCCAGCTGATGGCAGCAGAAACAGAGCAAATGCTCTGCGGAAAGGAGGCAGGCAAAGGTGAGCTGAGGACTGGAAAAATCTCTCCCCCAAAGGAATTAAAGAGCTCACTCTGTTGAGCTTATTAGAAAGAGCAGGAGGGACAATTGGCCCCCTGGCATGGAAGTCACAGCCCTGCAGGGCTGCCAGGGACAGGGGAACATGAAGAGACCCAAAGGATGTGACTCCCCAATTCAAAAGCAAGGCCTTTCCTTCCAATAGCACCAACAGGCTATTAATGATGCTGAGAGGAATGATGGGCAGTCCCAGCCCGAGGAGGACTTTTCAGCTCTCCTGACAGTGGAGCAGGAAGGGAGGGCTCAGCCAGGAAGCAAGGAATGCACTGGCCAGAACAAGAGGCTGTGGGTGCTGCTTATAGCCAGAAAGGATCAGCCATCAAAAAGCCCAGAGCCCTTTAATCTTTACTCAGGCTCCTCATTCCTAATCCCTGGTGTGTCACGCCAGCACGACCTTCTGGGTGCAGCTGTGGATCAGCAGATCTCCAAGGACTGGATCACGCAGGTCACTCTTGTTGTCCCCTTTTTGGGAGACCAGCAGGTTGAAGCCAGCGCTCAGCTGTCCAAAAATTAGGCTCTAAATGACCTGGCTGGCAGGGACATGGTGGAGGCAGGGTATCATGACCCAAGTGGGATCGTGGCCAGGGCAGCCTGGCAGCAATTCCTTGCTGGTGGAGCAGCAGGAGGAGAGACTCCAGGGAAATGACTGGAGCTGCAATTCCTCTTGGTGAAACTCGCACCAAAATGACTCGGTTTGTAATCACCATGGGCTCTGACTTGTTTGCCTGTTTGCTCTCTGCTCATTGCATTTCCAGCTGCTCTTGTGTGTATTTGCACTTTGCAGGCTTTAATTGGGATGGCTGAGCAAAGCCCGGCCGCAGCCAGCGATGCTGCGGTGATAAGTAACAGGAGGCACAAATTAGAACAAATAAATCTGAATCCAATTCAATTCCTTGTGCAATCAGGAAGATCAACACGTCAAATTGCGGGCACTATAAATTAAGGAGACAGTGGAAGGCGCTGCCTGGCTGCTGTGGCTGGCGTTCAAAAGGCTTTTCTTCCTCGCAGAGCGAGCGAGAGCCTGTGAGATGAACAGCGGGATCTTCCCTCCGCCCTCCAGGAAGGCTTTTTGCCACCAGAAAATTTCTTTCAGCAGATATGAAAAGCCTCTGCTGCAGGTCGGGTGGGTGAAGGTGGGTTTGTGCTGCTGAGGGAGCCCAGGGCGGGCTGTTTGGGGTGAGTGTGGCACTAGTCTCCTTCCTGTGCCATCACAGGCTGGTTTTAGTCCATTCTCCTGGCAATAAACAGGTGTGCACAGGTCAGCTCTGCTGTGAAGCTCCTGAGGTTGTTGAAGTTCCCCTGAGCATCGCATCCCAGGGACTCCTGCACAGAGAGGAGCGGATGGTGGGGGGAATCTCACCCCTGATTCAGAAATTAAGGCTTCTCTGGTAGATTAGTGCACTTCAAAGAGTGAAAATGTTCCAAAATACTGTGAAAAAAATTCAAATCAGTGTATTGCAAAAGACACACAGGCAGATAAACACCCAGGAGGCTCACGGCTGTGCTTGGTACCACGGCATTTTTCACATCCCTTTGGCTGTTACCTGGCTCTGTTTGATTCATGAAACTGTCTCTGCTGCAGGGTCCAAAACAAGTGGCACATGGGGAGGAGGGGTAGAACACACCTGGAGGATAAGCAGAGCTGTCACCTGCTGAGAGCTGTGCCCACCTCTGAGCTATGAGCACTTCCCTGATCATTGCTTCCGTGCCCGCTATGTGCCGTTGGCTTTTTCACCTCTCAGCTGCCATCTGAGTTTCACTGGATTCTTGCATTTAAAATTACAAGCAGGTCCTTGGAATTGGCATTGGCTGTTTTAAAGATGTGCTGCATCTTCGTGTGTCACGCCAGCACGAGCCAAGCACATTAGAAGCTGCTGGATAATAGGCAATTACTGCTCTTAAACAGACGAGGCATTCACGAGCGGAATGGGCTGCATCTTAAATCATCCATAAATCCTCTAATAGTGCTTCTATTAATACCTGGTTTCTGGCACATTCCTAATGATTGCATTTCTTATCAAAGCACTGCTTTTCCTTGGCTTCTGGGGAGAGGAGGTGAAGGCAGGAGCCAGTGTGGAGCTCAGTGAGGGAAGCCCAGGCAGCCCAGGCTGGCGTTGGCTGCATCATCACAGGCAAGGGCACAGCTGTGCCCCACTGGAGGGATGCCCCCAGACCAGGGGGCTGTAGGAGTGGCTTTGCAGGGTGAGGGAAGCTCTTCTTCCACCCAATGAGCATCATCTTCCTCCCACAGCATTGCTGGAGTCTCCCCTTCACCAGACTTTTTGGCGTGGGGCACCTCAGCTCCGGCTTCCCCACGGTGCCACTGCACAGGCAGCGCCTTTCGGAAGGGGATGAGGCTTTAGAGCCAGCAGAATCTCCCTGGTGTTCTGGCTGGTGTCAGAGGAGCCGAGAGGGCACCATGAAGTTTGGATTCTCCATGGACACAGCTGCACTGGGCGTGCGGGACCGGTTGTAAACACCGCTCGTCCTCCCCGCTGAACCATTACACACTCCAGAGGACGAGCGCGTACAATTCATGTCTCATTAAAGCTTTCTGAAATATTATCCTTTTCTTCTTGCCTGCATTTCCCCCCTATTAAGCTGAAATCGTGCTTCCTTCGGAGAATATGAGTCATTTGTTACCATAACAACTCTCCATCCTGAGCGTGGCAACTCCACTCCCCGAAAAACACATTGGCCCTGGTGCAGGCAGGACCCCCGGCACTGCTGTGGTTCCATGTTTGCCAGGCTTCCACATGGTCATTTATGACCTGGCTCTGAGTTTTGGAGGATTTGTGCTGCCCCTGGCATTGCTGGCACAGACCCCACAGGCAGCATGTCGACATCTTCACCTGCCAGCCCTGCCCCAATCACTGTGTCTCCATGGCATGAGGCTCTTCATTGCTGGTGGTTGAAATTATTTTTTTCCCTTGCCCCAAAAACTGACCTGACCCCAAAGGAAAAGCACGGCTCCAAGAACCTCCTGCTCCAGGTACTGCTTTTTGGAAATTCCCCATCCTGTTCCTGGATCTTTGCTGTGCCAGGGTATAGCTCTGCCACGTTCATGTGAAAATTAAACATGAGAGATGAAGCTGCTGAATTGGATTCACTTCCATACAGCAAAATAGCCCCTGAAAGCTCAGTCCATGGAAAAAGTGGGATTTTTCAGAAGTGAGAGTGGTGCACAATGTTAATGCCCCACCTTTCTCAATCTTCCTGACACCATTTGGCTTTACTAGATCCATAAAAGAAATTAAAATACAGTTAAAATGGATTTCTTAAATGGGCTTGTAAAAGCTTTTGATGGAAGAACCACTTTATCCTTCTAACTTTTTTATGACATCTATTCCCACTTTTCCTTTCACTATGAACTTTTAATGACTTGGGATGCTTTTTACAAACCAGCTCATTTGTAATTCCCTGCAGACACCTTTACACTGTGGTGTAAAATCCTGTGGCAAAGCCAGACCTCAGAGACACAGTTAGGACAGATCCCTCAGGATCCTGTGCCAGGATGTCCAGGGACTGGCTGCTCCTGCCAGGAGAGCTGGGGATCGACCACCAGATGCCTTCAAAAGTGCTAAATGTTGTTATGATGATATTACCAAACTACACCATGTGTTGCTAAATTTATCTTAATGTCAATATGACAATGGTGGTGATGATGATGGGGATTTTGTCCATTGGCTCTCTCCAGCTGTGCCCTGGCAGAGCATCAAGG
Organism: Vidua chalybeata; assembly: GCF_026979565.1. Classification (NCBI taxonomy): domain Eukaryota; kingdom Metazoa; phylum Chordata; class Aves; order Passeriformes; family Viduidae; genus Vidua; species Vidua chalybeata. The sequence goes on from NC_071551.1 coordinate 4,552,672, forward strand.
AGGTGACAGATCCTCAGTGGTGCCAGGAGACAGGAAGGGTTCAGGGCTGTGGTGCCACCCATCATCTCTCCCATCCAGGCAGGAGACACAGTCCAGCTGCTCAATGCCACAGTGCTGAAATAAAGATGATTAAGGAGATATTCCAGCCTCTTCTTTTCTCCCTCTCCTCAGTAAATGTCATGCTTCAGGGGAGTATAGCCAAGAAAAGTTCAAAGTAATAATATCAGAAATCTGCTTCTCTTTTCCTTTTGACATTTTATTGTGATATGAAATAGCAGGGGATAAAAGCTCTAATGGGGATATTTGGTTCTTTCTTTCGGAGAGCATTTGAAGCGCTGGCTGGTTATGACTCACATGGATTATGATATATGCAAATCTTTAAGGGCCTCATTCACAAAGCCGAGGCAGCCACACCACTCTTCCAGGGGATTTACTCAACGGGAGATAAAGCCTGGGTGAGTGATGCCCAGGGTTCTCATTCTTCAGCAGCCCTCTGCCACATGTCTCCAGCTCTTTGTCCCAGCTGGGAAGGCTGGTCCTGGGAGTGCTGGGGCTGTGACTGTGCTCACCAGCACAGCAGCACCCATGGACAGAGTGGATGGCTCCATGGGGAAAATCAGTCTTCTCCCACCCTGCCTTCCATGGGAAACAGCAGCACCCAGCACCCACTTTTTCCAATTAAAGCACAAGCTTTTTCTCCATGGACCATTTTGATGATATTTCTGTGTCAGCTTTAAACCAGATATTTCACACTCATAAACACTGGTGAGTAACCAGGCTGTAAAATACAACTTTAATAATGTTAACTGGTAATGTGCAGGCAGTCTTGTTGATTGGTGTAGAGGAAACCGGGTTGATTTAAAAAATATAATAAACCCCTCGTTCCACATTGAATCCTCTCGTAATTAGAAGCTGTTATTGCTCTCCAACAAATAATCTTCCGAATGAAGTCCATTCCACAGAGAGCGATCAAAGGGTGATTTAATTAAATTTTCATGTTTAATTTTCTTTTTTCATTCCTGACTTTTTTTGTCTCCTTCTCTTGCAACTGCTGTTGGAGGAGGGAGAGGGGCAGGTAGGACCATAGGAGCGGCTGAGTCCTGCCCTGCTCTGGATGGGGCATCCTCCCTCTGGGTGTGCCTGGCTGCTGACATCCAGTCAGGACCTCATGGTATGAACCAACAGAGTGAGGGTTTCCTCTTCGTGGTGTCTTGGTTTTAGTTATCTGGTCCACAGCCAGCTTAAATGTAATACTTAATTTAGAGCAATAACACTTAAATTATGAATTGTCTGCTGTAAGTATAAATTATACATTTTGGAGATGAATATTCAGGTCCTAATTCAAAGCAGCAGATGTGGCATGGAAACGTTTGCAGGCAGACATGATTCCAAGCCATGACTGGGTTTAATTTTCCCTGGGAAGCCGTCCTTGGCAGACCCTCCCTGGCTGAACTGAGAGTCCGTTTGAGGGCTCCAGGACCACTCCTTGCGACCCCAGGTTTGTTTGCTCTGTTCCTCTGGAGGGATGGGGTTTGGTTTGGGGCATGGCATGGCCAGACCCTCCCTGGCTGAACTGAGAGTCTGTCTGGGGGCTCCAGGACCACTCCTTGCGACCCCAGGTTTGTTTGCTCTGTTCCTCTGGAGGGATGGGGTTTGGTTTGGGGCATGGCATGGCCAGACACGGTGGGAGGTCGGCGGCTGTCCGTGTGCGGTGAGGAGCCGATGCCATCGGGGATGTGACTGTCATCGGGCTGAACACGATCAGCACCAGGTAATGTAACACCTGAGCTGAACTCGGCTGTGGGCATCCAGGAGGGACCTTTCCTCTGCCAGCACTGATGGGGCCATTTCTGGGGAGAAGCTCAGCCATGCGCCGGCGCTCCTCCCATCGGCGCGTTCCGTCTCCAGTTTGCGCTCACTAGGAAACAGAGATTGCAGATTAAGGGAAAACACACAGGCTCTTCTCTGGGATAAGATTCCTCCGACCCAGCCTGTGCTGCTGCTCTGGCTGAGCCAGAGCCTCCCCGTGCTGCCGCTGATGTTCCTAAAGAATTCATCAAAGTGACAAGGCTACAAAAGCCGCGCGTTACCGCTCCTCCATTCCCTTGCCACTCACCGGAAAATAAGGCCCCTGCTGAGCTGCATATGATCCGTTTCAATTATTTTTTAATTTTCAACATGTTAGTCAAACTCCGACATGCAGAGAAAAAGGAAAAATTCATGCAAAGTACCCTCGAAAACTCCTGTTCGGGTAAAAAGCTCTTCTGTCATGAATACGCAATGGCTCCTGGAGCTACTGGTGACTTAGTGTGCTTTTACAGAAACTGCATTTACATACAAATACGATTTCAGCAGCCAGCATTTGGAGGTGGAGAGGGATCTCCTTTCTTCCCCCAGCCACCGACTGATTCTGCTCTCACTGGTTTAGATGCTTGCATTAAGATGTCTGCTGACATGCATCTGTTTCATAAGAGCATGGAGAAGGAGCGTGGTTTGCTGCCGGCAGTGTTCCTCCCCCTTTTTTCTAATCATGCAAATAATCTTTCCTCAGGGACTAACTGCTGTGTCCGTGGGCACCGGGACGTGGGTGGGAAGGAGATGTGGGTGGGATGGGGATGCAGGAGGGGTGGAAATGTGCGTGGGATGGAGATGCAGGTGGGATGGGGATGGGGACGTGGGTGGAATGGAGATACAGGCAGCAGCTGCTCCTGGGCCTCGAGGCACATCTGTGCCAGCCAGTTATGCAGAGCTGGACTGGTGCTGTGCAAACTTCAGGTGTTTGCATTCAGCTCTGGAGCTGGCAACAGCCTCGTGCTACTGGTGCCAGAGATGGGCAGGAGAGAGCACAGCACTCCTTGTCCCCAGGCTGAGTGCCTTTTTCCAGTGGTCACACCGGCAATGCTCAGCTGCTGGAACATGGAGCAACGGAATCCCAGTCCAGCCTCCTCTTTGCTCACAATGCTGGAGCTGCTCTGCCTGGACCCTACATGGCCTCCATGAGCCAGAGCACCCTCTGTTCTGCCTCAGCCCCCAAATTCAGCAGACACTGAAAGCAGGTCCCAGCTTCCCATCGCATCTCCACAGTACACGGTGCTGAGCTACCTGTGGAACCATCCTGTGGCAGGGAGATTGCCCTTCCTCCGTCACTCTGCGCTGGGTTTTCCAGATCAGACTGTGTCAGTGTTAATGCCAGTGCCAAGCTGCCTCCCAGCCGTGGCTCTGGGGCATTCCCACGTGCTGAAGGGCACTGGGTGCTGATGTGCCCATCCCACACCACACCCTGCCTGCTCTGTCCCCCTTTCCTGGTCAGTCCCCACCAACCACTCTCAAGATACATTGCTGCCCTCGTGCTCCCCACAGTCTCAGCTTCTACACGAATACTTTGCTGGTGGAAAAACCTTTATTTTTAGCTTTGCTTTTTCACTGAAATACAGAGAATTCCCCTCAGACCTCTCAGTAATGAATCGCAGAGAAAGTTTCTCTCCAGTTCATCTGAACAGTGCTCAGCTGAGGGGGTGGAAAATTACTGAAAAACTTTAATAGTAAGTAAGAAAAAAATCTTAAATTCATCCTTTATGGCATTTTTAATCACATTGGGCATGATTCATTTCACATGCAAATCCAGCCTTGCGCTCTCTGTGCTGCTAAAGCATCTGACTTCAAACCGCTTCGGCACATTCAGATCTTCACCAAAAAGCAGCCGGAATTCTAATTTGACTTTGAAATTGGGGATTCCTTTTGTGAGGGGGAAATAGGGGGCGTATCAGACCCTGACATGGCACCTTTTCCTCTCTAGCAGTGGGTCAGAACAAGTGTCCCCGCTGCAGGGGTTTGTGTCCCCACAGTTGCAGCAGCAGCTCTGTCTGTCTGGGCCTCCTCAGGTGTTCTGCAGGTATCTTTCATCTCAGCATTGGGCAATCCAGCAGCTGCTTCCCTCCATTCATCTCTCAAGTATAAATAAATAGGTCACCCATCCCATCAGGTCGATGGGAGCAGGGTTCTGTGTCAGGGAATGGGCTCCCCGAGGCAGCGCTGCCCGTGCTGCCTCCCAGCCCTGCCTCATCCCCTGTGGCAGGCACATCCTTCTCTCTTTCAGGATTTTTCATAGAGGAGCACAGAGGAAAGAAAGAGAAAACAATTTCTATTTCTGCTCCTTGTTTTTGTCATGTGGAATGTGTTTGGAGAATTGTTTACCTGGGGTGATTGCTTGGTTGGATTCTGGTGATGATTGTTTGAGCCTGATGGCCAATCCAATCCACCTGTTTTTGGATGGTCGAGAGAGGGTCACGAGTTGTGAGTTAGATATGGCAATTAGAAAAAGTAGGTTTGTAGTTTTAGTATCTCCTCTAAATAGTATATTAATGTATTATAGTATAGTTATAATAAAGAAATCATTCAGCCTTCTGAACTGGAGTTGGACATCAGCATTTCTTGCCACCGGGTTCACCTGCATTTACAATAATCCCTGGGCTGGGATCTGCCCATCAGTCCATCCCCAGCTCCTGCCTGCAAGGGGTTGACTGCCTGGCTGGGCTAAAAAAGCTGTGCCCAGGCTGTGTTTCAGGCTCCACTCCCCTGGAAGCACAGACCTTCCTTCCTTCACACGTGCAAACACCGAAACTTTGGCCAAAAAGGGTTTTTATCAATTTTTTTTTGTTAGGAAAAAAACCCACTCCGACTTGTCTCAAGGCTCCTCTGAAGGGGAAGCCGGGTGCAGCAGGGCTTTTATCAGCTCATTTTTCTTCCTTAGATTTTAGTCCAACCAGATTGCTCTTTGCTCCTGCAATGCTCCTTCCTGGCTGCAGGATAAATAAGGCACAAAGCGTTTAATTGATCAATAGGGACATAATGAAGTGGCCAGTTTGCCCTGACAGAGGCTGGGGCAGAGGGGACCACAGGCTCTGCACAGCCCAGTGTCCATGAGGGACACGGCTCCAGTGTCCACTGTGGCTGAAGGCACATCAAACATTTAGTGAGGCACTCTCAGTCTGATGTAGAAAATGGAAATGGTGACCTGTATCTGAACTGCCCCACAGCACTGATGTAAAAATCCCAAATCCTTCAATTCCAGCAGCGCCATGGCTGGAAGGATGAGGGGAAAACCAGCCCGTTGCTGTGAAAGGTGTAGGTAAAGCCAATGACAAGTTTTCGTCAGCTGAAGGGAGGCGGGGACATTTCCAAGTGTCAGATTTTCTGTCTTACTCCTTCTATTACTGCATTTCCCACCTCTTTCTTCTGGAAAAATACCATGAAAGGAAGAAGATTTGTTCAATGTTCAGATTTGCATTGAAACCCTAAAAAGGGGTGACAGGCCAGGCTGCACCCAGCTGGGAGCTCGCCTGAGGGTGAAGGTGTTTCTCTGTGTGAAGATGAAAACGGCATGTCTTACATCGGTTTTGGCTCTGAATTGGACACAGTTTCCCATAAGGAGATAAAATATTTAAAAACAAGTATATGAAAGAGAAAGTCAGCCTTTATTAAAATGACTTCATCATTTGAGACTGATGCTTTCAAGTACTCTTGTAATTCATCCTTATAGATATAAAATTATCATCTGAAGGAAGATTGTTAATAAAACTGACACTTCCCCATCAGTCAACTTAATTCACAATATCACATTTTCCAAATCCAATTATGCCTGTCTGATGAGTGACGTTCGCTTCAGCGTTATTGTTCATGTGGAAAAGTGGATACAGAAGTCACATGCAAGGAATCTGGGAAACATTGGGGCAGCTGTCTCTGGATAACTTCAACCACCCCAGTGTGAGCCCTCCAGGACCTGGCTCTGCCCAGCAGTGAATGATGAGGGTTCTGAGCAGCCAGCACGTGTTTCTCAATGCTTTTTCAGCATTGACTTGATAATTTTTCATGTGTGATCAAATGCTTTACACAAGCCACTGGTTTCCTACCAGCTTCTTGTGGTAATGGAATTTTTAAGTTTTACATTTGGATTTAAAATGAGGAACTTACATTCCTGTAAAGGACTTTTTTTTTTCAAACCAGAAGAGTTATCTCACAGAGTAACTCTGATCCTTCACTGGGGGACAGAAGGCACTTCTATGAAATTGTTACTCCATCAACTCCAGGAGCACCAAGACCACAATAATTGACTGCAGCCTGGGCATCAACCCGGAAAGTTTCAATAACCACTGAAAAATAGGTTATAGATGTCTTCCAGGCCATGTTATGTGTGGAAAACTGCATCCACTGCAGGGCTCTGTCTGACACCTGTGCTCCTCAGCAGGATGGGATTCTGGCAAGGACCCTGCCAGCAGTTTGGGGAGCATGGGCTTCACTCCTGAGCAACATCTGCTTCCCATATTCACTGCAGACTGGGGGCAGCTCCACTGCTGGCTTCAGACCTCCAGGTTGCTTCCTCTTCTTGCCCTCTGCCCATCAACGGGAGCCCATCCATCCTGTCCTGCCTGGGGACTCCGACACAAGCGTTCCCTTGGGAAGAGCGCGTTTGACTGAAGCCAGGCGGATGCAGTGCCACAGCAGCGATCGCATGGCAACCATTGCCAGGGAGACCGAGCTCTGCTCTGCAGCTCCATGAGCAACTTCAGCGAGGCCACGATGGTCCCAAATCTCCCCGCTCTGTGCTTGGTGTACCCCAAATCTCTGTGCTTCCTGTGCCTTCCCCCTCGCTGCAGAACTCACGAAAAACGAGCAAAACTCATGAAAAACGAGCATCAGGCATCTGCAGGCTCCCAGGATTGGCAGGAAAGGTGTAGCCTGCCTTCCCCTGCCCTTCAGCTCCAAGCATAAACAATTCCAATTGGCACAGCCGGGTACCACCTGCCATGGGAGAAGGGAGCACATTTGGGGTCACAGCTGCTCAGCTCGGGTTTTTCTCTCAGTGTCAAATGAAGAGTGATTGGAAAATGACAGGGAGCCTCATACACCAGGGGACTGCTCTTGGAACTATCCTGGGACTGTATTTGATCAGCCTCATCCCCCTCGTGTGCTCACTCCACTTGCAGCACCCCAGCAGGGAGAGGGTGGGAGACACGGTGCTGCTGGCACTGCTCGAGGACCGTGCGCAGCCAGGGACACACAGAGCCACAGTCTGCCCTGAGCATCAGCCAAGCTGCCTCTGGTTAAGGCAGGGGATAAAATCCTAAGTTCTTGCCTCAAGGACAGCATCAGAGACAGCAGAGTTCCCAGGAACCATGGCTGTGTCTGCCCTGTGCAGGAGAAACCAGGGATGGGCATTTCCCAACAGCAAACCCCACAGCCTTGCAGCACAGCAGCACAGGAGAGCAAATGCGGCCTGGCACAGGCCTCAATTTACTTGGAAAGGCTGTGGGGCCCAGAACACACGAAGCAGATGGATGGCTGGAAGAGCTGAGCTCGTTTGTCTTGCTGCCCTGCTAAAAATATCCATGTGTGCTTCTCTGGAGGGTGGAAGAGTTCCCTTCCTGCACAGTGGTTCTGAAATAAAACCCCTGCAGCTGGGTCTGGCCATGCAGTGTCCTCCACCCAGGGTCCTGCGGGCAGCTCCAGCTCATGCTCCCCACTTCCTGGAGGAGCCAGGGAAAGCTGGTGATGCTGTGGTGTGCACCAGCTCCATTCTTGGCATTCTGCAGTTGCCATGGAAACCAAAGATGTTGACAGTGCTGCCAGGGCTGGGGGTCAGCATGGGGCCTGTCCCTGCAGAGGTCTGTGATGGCCAGAGAGCACAGGGCTGCAGGAGGGACAGACTGTCCTTCAGCCTGAGGGGGGCTGAAAGACCTTTCCAGTGGGTATTTACAGGGCATGTCTAATGAGGACAAAAAAAATCCTGGGTGTTTCCCAGCCACTGGCTACCAGTGCACCCAGGGCTGGGATGAAAGCTCCCCTGAAGCCTGGCAAAGCAGCTGCAGGCACCCATTAAATACCATCTTCCCTGGGATTTCAGCTGTCCTGATCTGAAACCACATTCTTCTCTTCTTTTTATCCCGCCTCAAGAAAATATCGGGATCAATTAATTTCAGCAGCACAGGCACCGAGATCCCCTTCGTGCGCTTTTGCAGCGACAAGCCTTGGGGACCACTTACTCAGATTATTGAAAGAACTCGCTCTAGGCAAATATTAGGACCCAGACACCCAGCTGATTAGGAATAGGAGAGCTTAAAAAAAAATAAATCTCCCTTTTAATCCAGATGCTGTGTTCAGGGCTTGAAGTGACAGCTCGCCTGCTGACGGGAAGGTTTGGTTCTGCTGATGTCAGAGGGGAGCAGGCACAGCAGCACACACTGTTTATGCTTGTGTGATGTTTAACTGACAGAATCAATCTTCGCTGCTCAGCACTTCCACGGTATGTATCACTTTCCTATTTTGTCCTTAGAGAAATTCCAAGCAGCATTCAGCGAGCTGCCTTAAACCATCATTAGATTGAAATAAAAGGAAGAAGAACCCCAGTCCTTCACAGATTTACAAAGCTATAAGCAATGAACAAGTGATGCCCCATTTTCCAAAGCCCCTCGTGCCGGCTCCAAGTCAGAAACCAGCCGCTGATAACTCATACAGCACGGATGTGACAAACAGGAGGGAAGCAGCCATCTATCACAGCAGCTCCCGAAGCCTTCCAATAAAACAAAGTGCCAAATGGAATTCTAAACCACCGCTGGTGCTTTCACGCCGCTGGGAAGCCACAGCATAAATAACAGGGCTGAAGGGCTCTGATCTGGGTGCGTGCAGACTGGTCTGTGCTGCTGCAGAGAGGAATCTCTGCTCAAGCCTTCAGGGATCCTCCACAGCAAAGCTCTGTCTGTTGCTGGAAGGATGCTCGAGTTTGAGGAGGGACCATTTCAGCTTTTCAGAAGTGCCTGAGTGCCACTGAATCACCACAATCTTGTTTTCTCTCCTCTCCTTTGGCTTTTATTCATATGTTACTGTTCCCTTTGCTATTAAGGCTAAAGCAAGGATCGATGAGGCCCATATGCTCCCAGCTCTGTTGCAGGAGCCCAGGACTAATTCCGATCTTGAGCCTGTCTTCGGGCCATCTGTTCACAGCATCACACACGACAACATGTCATTATGGCCGGGAATTTGCATAACCACTGTGGAGGAATTGTGTCCAACTCCATTCACACCAGCCACAATGGGCTTTCTCACACTGTAGGAAGAGGCTGGAAAAACGAGAAGCCAATGAGCATCGCATCCACGTTTCCTAGGAGGGGCCCAGCCAAAGAGCAGACTGAGGATCCAAGTCACCCCTTTGAGCTGCTTGGGCACCAGCAATGTCATCATCCTCCACCTGTTCATCCCCTCATCCCACTTCCAGCTGTGATCTGACACACGGCAGCAAAGCTGTGCTGCAGGGCCGAGTGCCGGTGCCTCCAGCCTCCCCGCACACCACCTTCTCCACGAGGGTAACACATCAATTCTCCCAACTATGACATCAAAGCCTTAAATAACAGCTCATGCTGGGGAAGGCTTGGAGCCACGCGGTGCTTGCTACAGCCCTGGGCCTTCTCCTTCCATTTCAGCTGCAGGGGAAGCGATGCCAGCAAGAGAGAGTGGGAGCTGCAACCCTCCGGCAGACTGAGATCTCCTTGCTGGGCAGCAACCCTGGCTGGGGTGCCTTCCTCTGACAGCCCATTTTCAGTTTCTTATGCCGACCACCACCGCTGATATTTGGGCAACATGGTCACAGTGGTGTGCCAGGACCTTCTCTGCTGCCAGAGCAGGCACGGGAAGGGAGCAGGCAGGCTTCAGCCCCAGTCCCACTCATCCTCCCCTTGGCAAGCAGGGAGCCGGGCTGGAAAGCCTCACCCGCTGCCTTCATCAGCGCCAGGAGCACAATAGCCCTTTAACGATAATTACAGGCTTGCGGCAGCTCTGCTGGTGCGCGGGGCTGGGGCTCTCTGGTAGCGAGAGGTGCTGTTTAAGTACTCGAAAGAATGGCACTTAGCAGATGTCTTGGGGTAAATGGTAGGTTAAGCAACACCGAGAGCACTGGTGGAACGAGAGCTAATTTACACTCACATGATTCAATTTGCATGGTTAATTCTATTTAAAGCAAACATCCAGCACCAGGAAGGTGCTGCCCAGGAAGGACCACGGTTCTCATTTTGTCTTCTCTGCAATGCTTCCGAGAACAAAATGATTGGATAACGGATCCAGCCAACTTGGATGTGCCATGGAAGGAGTTTCCTGAAGGCATTTCCCCTGAAGAGCATGGTCTCTCTCTACTAATGTCACCATGCAAACACTGCCCACTGCAGAACATGCGCTGCCACAACCTGGTGAGATTCAGCGAGTGTCCTTCAGCCATAGCAATTGATGAGATACAACCTACTCCCCACATCAAACACTCTCTCAGGATATGAAACTACCCACCAGGATGGGCACAAAGCCCAGCAGCAGTGCCAGGGAGAGATGGCAGAGATGCCCATAGGAGGAAGAAGTCTAGAGCATTTTAGCAATAATTTAATTACATGGGTCATGCTATATGTGGAATCGGAATATCTTTAATTTGTTCCTAATTAAGGTTCTTCACAATTTACTGTAGCACCACGGCTCTTTGCCACCTGGATTCTACTCTCCCTGTCTTGCTCCACATGGCCTTTTCCGGGAGGCTTTTCCCCTCCAGTCTGACACTGGAAGAATGGAAAACACTGATTCTGGTTGGTTCTTGGCTATCAATATTGCTCCTTAACTGAACAATAGCAGTTCTTCATCAGAACACTTGGAGTTCAGCAGAGAACAGAAGGCCTGTAAACGCCCTGGATGAGCAGAAAAGCATAAATTACCTTGGAGATAATAAGCCAAACACAAACAGTATTTACGGCTGGTTAGAGCGGCGGTGCTGAGCGTGCAGGGGAGCACGCGGCGCTGGGAGCGGAAGGGGAAGGCGTTCGCACGTTATTTCTTTTCAACTTGAGAAATGTGAAAGCACAACATCAAAAGAGGTTTCCCAGCACTGTCCTACAGAACATCCATATCAGCAGAAGCCGTGGTTTTCCCATCCTTTCACAAGGCGGAGGAAAAGCTCTGCTGCACGCCGGCAGTCGAGCCCAGGCGTGATGGGGGAATCACAGGCGGCGAGCGCTCAAAAGCAACGATCAGAGGAAATATTTCACACACAAGCAACTGGGCTGAAATCCGTCCAACCGAGAACAAATTTGTAAGATTCCAAGCTGGCACCTGGGCTATTTGTGAGCAGCAGAAGGAACTAAAGGCAGCAACTGAATTGCTTGCTGCAAAGCAGCTCGTGTGGCTTGAGTAGCTCCCCAGTATCACCAAGCTGCCTGCAAATTGCTAGGTAACTACACTGAACAGAGCCAAAAATAATCCCTCCCGTGACTTGCTCTGACAGTGTTTGGAAGAGTGAAATAACAGTGTTTGAGCACAGAACACTGTGATACCAGCTCTGCGGGGCAGCACCAAAGCGGCTCCATCCATGGCACGTAAGTGCTGTGCTGGCAGTGGAGCTGGCCAGGATGTCCAGGTCGTGCCAGAGGTCTGGGCTCCTCTAGGGTGGGCAGAGAGAAAGGGCAACACGTGGACTTTTCAGACAATGGCAAAACAAAGGCAAAAAAAGGGGTTTTCCAGTTGCTCCCCAGGAGTAGAATCAAGTGATGCTGGGAACAACCTGCACCTTCTGACCACCAGCGACTCACGGGAAGTCCTTCCAAAACACTGTGTGCACCAGGGCTATAAATAATGCCCAGCCAGCTCTCAGGTACTGCTTGAAAAATGTCTTGTTATTGCCACGGAAGTTTAGGAAATTTCCTGATTAAATCAAAAAGGCGCCATAAATTGACAAAGTTAGAATTCTCTGGGATGAAAAAAGAAGCAATTTTGTCCCCTGTCAGCAGAATGGAAATGAACGGGCTGAATGAATTAGTGCACGATAAACTTTTTAAAAGCCAAGTTACAATTTAAAGCAGCAGGGAGAGCTGGGGAATGATTTAAGAGTTATAAAAAAGCCCTAAGCACCACTCTATTGCTGTTCTATCCCAACCTGCACAGCACCCAGAGCAGCTGTGACACCTTCTGGGACAACACATCGTCGCTGGGTGACATGGCAATGACTCTGGCTAGTTCTGGCCACAAGGATGATGACACCAGGAATCAGCCCACAAGGATGATGACACCACTCAGGGTGCCTGTGGGGGAATCAGTCCCACAGCCCCAAGATTGCTTTGCTTCTGGAAAAAGGTTTTGGCACACCACGCACCAACATTGACATGGGAGAAGGCATCTGAAGGTGAGGAGGAGCACCCACCTTGTCTTGCCAAAGGGCTCCCTGTGAGGACAGCTGGGGCCAGCCCTGCCTGGCCCCAGGAGGGGCCGAGCCCCCAGCACAGCCCCACGGTCTCACTGTAATTGCTTTGTGCAGCTGCCGAGCGCTTTATCAGCACCGTGAGATTTCCCTGGCGCCTCGCTGCTTGGTGTAACGAGATTAGCCACAGCCCCCCGACAAGGGAGGAATAATAATTGCCTTTGTTTTGTTTTCTGTAAGCCACAATGACTCTGCTGATCTGAGAGATTAATTCTGCTCTGCCGTGATAAACTGGTCGATGGCCATGGCACCTGGGCCCCCCACCCTGTCCTTCCCCTCCTGCCGAGGTGGGAATGCTGCATGCTGGCAGGAGCACTTCCCAGCACCCATCGTGGGCTGCTCTGGCAGCGAGGCTCCGCAGGGATTAATCCAGCCTTGGGTACGATGCTATTTTGGGGAGCTGGCAGAGTGCTGCATATTGCCTGTCTAGCGCCTGGTCCAGCCTCGCACCACAGAGCCTCTCATGGAGGCTGGGAAATTTCAAGCTGAGGATGCTCAGGAGGTACCACTCCTGCCCCAGAGAGAGAGGGAACAAGACCCATGCTTTTTTTTCTGGAGAAAGGCGCTGTGTCTTCTACGGCAACACTGCCCAAAGTGCTCAGCACCACCTCCACTGGAATGGGATGAGCTTTAAGGTCCCTTCCAACTCAATCCTATGAGTCTATGAAGAGCTGCCCAACCCTGAGCTCAGCCTCAGGCCTGCGAGACTACAAAAAAGCAGGGCCCTGTTCCCCTGTGATGCCCTGCCAGGCTCTGGGCATCACCCTGGCAAAGCCCCACTGAACTGCAGCCCCCGGCCCTCTCTGAGGAGCCAGGGGCTGCTCCCCAGGGCGCTGGCAGGACGGGTGAGTGCCGCCTCCAGCCGCACCACCAAACACAAGCGCCGGCATGAGTCAGTAATTGCAGAGCTCATTTTTAGATAGCGCTGCAAATGTGCCTATTAACATCCGCTCCCGTCTCCTCTGAGTGATTTACCTGGTTCATTTTATTCAGTGAATTAAACACAAAAATAACGGAGGTCTACAGCGATCCCGCTATCGACCCGCTGGAAATGGGCGGCATCCATCACTCCCCTGCACAGCGGAGGTGTCTGCCCTCGGGGGAACGCGGGCAGGGCAGCGGCTGCACAGGGGCTGCTCGGCTCCACGGGCGCCCATCTGCCTCCCCAGCAGCCCGGCGTCAGCCCCGAGTGGTTGTTTGAAGAATGAGATGTTTTATTGTCCAATTCTTGACATCTCTCGCAGCATGCCTGAGACATTAATGCTCGTCTAAATCATTGCTGAGCGTAATATTTTGCCACTGATACCACACATAATCTTCACATTTGATATTCCCCTGTTATTTAATGGCACTTTGCAGAATTACAGTGATGCTAATGCTCACCACCCTTACTGAAGGGAAAAATCAAATTAAAGATGAAGTATCATTGACTTTGTTGGGGGCTCTGAGGGAGTCAATTGAGCTTTCCAAAGAAAACCAAAAAGATAGAGATGTTTTTGTTAGGGTTTTTAATCCTCTTCCTCATACTTAATGTAGTTTGTTTCTGTGGGTTATATTATCCCTTGCTGGCTTTCCTGTGGTTGATTTGCTTCAGTACAAGTGCAACGTGAACAAAGCACCACAGCTTTTTCAGGCAAAATAGGGAAAATTTCCAAAACAGGTGAAGACATAGATGGCAAGGACAGTCCACCAGCACTATCCATGCAATTTAGGATGGAAAAAATTGCCAGCAGGCACCACGGGTCTTTTTTCAGAGACCCCAGTCTCTGCCTCACTGGGTTTGCACCTGCAATATCAAGGGCACCTCTGCACTTTATCCCTTTAAATCAAGCCCACCTATCCTGGACTTCCAGAGGGGCAGGCTCTATGAAGCTGGAGACATGTGCTGGCATCCCTAAGCCCTGCAAGTGGAAGCTGCTGCCTGAAAACCTCTCCTCCATGCATCATTACTTTGTTGAGAGCGTTCTCAAGAAACTCATAGCAAAATGCAACAAGAAAGAATAACTTCATTATCTGGCTTCGCACCCCTTGACAGCCAAACCTTCCTCTTAATACAGACAGAAACCAGTTTTCCCCATGAATGGCCTGAGGCTCTACAAATTTGATTAAACACGAACAATTGCTGAAGGATTCGTGCTTATCGAGAGCTGTTGCATCGTCTTGTTCAGCCAAGAGCTCAGCCCCAAGCATGGGCTTCCCCCAGCACCACCAGTGGGCTTAGGGAGGGCAGAGCCTGCAGCTGAAACACTGTGCCAGGGCCCCAGCACAGCTGGAGCTCCAGTGAGGAAAAGCAGCTTCACCCAGAGCAGCCAGAGCCCACAGTCCCCACTGTAAGAGCCACACAGCCTTGGAAAACCACACAGTCCACCTCCATCCTCCTGTGCCCATCCTTCCTGGCCTCTTGACACCGCAGCACGTCTTCTCAATCAGAGCACCTGGAGAGGAGGTGGAACACTTGCTGGTGCCTCCCATTATTCCTGCAGCAGAAAGGGTCACCCTGAATCTGGTGGTGTCACTGGTAACATCCCAAGTACCCAGCTTGTGGTTTCTTTATCCTGCTTCCCTCCCTTCCACAGCACCCACGGCAAGGCTGATCCCTCATTACATGGAGAGCAGCTTTACTGCTGCTGATTGCATTAACCTAATAACACCTGCACAAAGCAATCACAAAAGAGACTGGAAGGTTTTGTGTTTGTTTGGGTTTTTAAACAAAGACCCTGTCCATGAAGTATTGATTAAATTAGAGTTTAGATTAAGCAGTGATTGAATCGAGTGCCAGGGCTTGGAGAGAGTCTATGTGCAGAACGTTGTTGCTGAAGGCCTCGAGGGAACACGAAGGGTTTGGGAAGCCAGTGTGGATGAGAGGAGGACAGGATGCTCTTCAGAGGAGAGCAGGACAGGCAGGAGCAGCACAGCTGAGGCAGAGGACACATCCCTCACTGCTGCTGGTTTCCTCCTTATAGCTACGTCCATACATAGTTCAGTCACCCCACCCTTGACTTTCCAAGCTTCATCCCCCTAGGAAAATGGAACCCTGTGGGCTTTCCTTGATTTCAGCAGCTGGCAGGGATTAGGGTTAGGCACATTTCTGCAGGGGATGCTCACCAGCTCTCCGTGGCACCTGGGAGTGCCAGCTGGGCACCACTGTGACACACGGCAACTGCAGCTCACGAACTCTGTAATTGCCACAGTGCAGGAGCTCCTGTGCACCTTCCACAAGTGCCATTAGAAGCTGTTAAAGTGCTTGGTCAGCCACGACCCTGAGAAATTGCTGCTTCAGTTTTTATCTGTCCTTGAGAAAATTCTGATCCTGCATCAGAAATGGAAGTTACATCATCTGGGTGTGCAGCAAACTGTTTGTTGTGGTTATCAGCATCTCCTTTTCTCTGGCAGGGCCAGCCTTACTTTGATAAGATTGTCACCAGAAGACAAAAAGAAAAGAGCATCTTTTCAGCTGATGCAAGTTGGCAGATTCCAATTGAAGTCAATGGATTGATTTTACTTTCCATTATCCAAGTACCTCACTGGAAACTGTAGCATCCAGACTAAAAAATTCTCTAAGAATTTATCATTTCTGATAAAGCGAAAAATCAAGGGAGGTTTTGAGCTTTATGATGAAATTAATATTGACACCTCTGTGCTTTACAGAAGGCTGCAAAGGCAGCAGCACAGGCTCTCCTGCACTTCCCAGCCTGGCCAAGGCTCATGCACAGCTCTCCTGCGATAGCGCTCCTGAAAGGGGAGGATTTAGAAAATCCCTTGGGCTAACCAGCAGCTTTGCCATTAATCCCAAGAGACCCAGGAAAACATGTAATGTAACATTAGCACTTGTAATTCTGCAAAAAACAAGCGCTGACCTGACCTTGGCTGGAAGGACAGGGTAGCTCCTGCCTACATCACTGCCCGGGATGGTGCAGCTCCAGCCCTGGCTGCCTTCTCCTCCTCCAGCCAGAGATCCTGGTGCTCCTGCCACCCCCGACACCCAGCCAGGCTAGGCACAGCAGGGAGACAGAGCCCTGGGCTGCCCATGGAGCTGCTCCACACCTGGGATTACATCCCTGCATCCTCCAGGCAGATCTGCCCACCCATCCCAGGAAATCCTGGCTGACTGATCCGCTGGGCTCTCACAGCCCAAACAGGGCAGGAAGGTGGGTACACATCCACATCTGCCCAGGTAAATCAGGGCAGCCTGGCAAAGGGAAAGAAAAAATTCCTAAAGGACAGGAGCAGAGAGTGAGCTCAGGGCTGGTCAAGTCTAGATGCTGCTGTTGGAGTGTAAATGTATCTGACAGGCAGCAGGCGGTGCCAGCCAAGGCTGGAGCGCCCGGGATTCCCCATCCAACAAATTAAAGTCAGCAATAGGCCAGAGGCTGACACGGCACTGCCTGGGGCCAGCGCTGCCCCGCAGGCGATGGGGGTGGGTGAACGGAACCCTCTCCGTGCCACGCTCCCGGTGCAGGGAGCTGCCGAGCCCCGCGGTGCTGCAGGTGAGCCCTGCCCAGGTGCAGCCCCTGCCCGGGCACAAAGGCACAGCGCCCCAAGCCAGCTGTGATCTGTGCCTTGCTCCTGCCCCCCGTGCACAGCTGGATTTCTTCCAGAAAGACACAAGAAGGGACAGACAGGGATTCTCCAAAGCCAGATTTCCTCGCAGCCCCTCTCCCTGGTGCTGAGGTCCAGGAGCGTCTTCCATGAGCTGGTGGCACAGTTCCTGCAGCACCACTGAGTGAGGCATCTAACGAAGATCTGGGGAACACAGGAGCTCCTGTGTCACCTCAGCCATTGAGGCCCACATCTGTCGTTTGGAAGCTGCTTTCCTTGCCAGTGCAGTAACTGATAAGTTGCCTGGAGCAAAGAATCTGCTCCCTGTGTTGGTAAGGATGGCAGGTAAAACATTCAGAGACAAGGAGCCAAGAGTTTTCTTCAGAAATGGTCCTCTTGGGCCAGGCTGGAGACAGCTGGTGACATGGAAAAACCTGTGTTACATCCCTCTTTCTGTGGCTCGTTAAAGGGCCTCTTCCAGCCTGGCACTGACACCAGCACTGCATTCCCATTTTAACACAGACGCCAGTTTGCAATCTTGCTGCCTGGCCTGGAACCACACTCCTCTTCTTTGTGATTTGAAAGGAGAATAATGTTTTATACCAACTTCCCATTTTTGTTTCAAGGGTATTAAGAAATGAAACATTAATGGAATGTAGAAAATGAGCCGAGCATTCAGCTACTATTCACCAAATTGTTCCTGTTCATCCCTGGGAAAGGAGGGAAAAATAGGAGCAGGAATAAAACTGTGCCTAGAAACATCCCATTTCTCCAATGCATGCATGGCTGACAGCCACTAAGCACAAATGAATAAATATTTTATGTGCTTTAATTTCCTCATCTACAAGCTGATGTTCTGAGCCTTTCTTTGCTTTATTTTGCTACTTCATAAATGTTAAAAACGTTTATCCTCTTATTCTTTCCAACAAAAGTAAGACTTTTTCCAGTCTCTACTCCTGTTCCAGTTGCTTTCATCTCTTTATTAGCATAGTAAAATAGCACATCACCTGCAGGTTTCTCCCTCCAGTAATTTCTCCTTTCTATTTTTTTCCCACCTTCCTTCCTTTGGTCGCCTTATCATCACCTGCTCTCCCATCTCTATTATTCAGGAACCACGGTGTTTGCAGTTTTTTTTGGTTTTGTTTTTTTTTTTTTTTTTTTGTCCCAGCTGCTCATTGAACCCCACAGTCTATTGAGATGCAGCTTGGATTTCTCTTGTGTTTATTTCATTTCCCTTCTTATTATTATCTCCTCTTCCTTACTCTGCCATCCCACATTGCTCTCCTCCCTGTTCCCCAGTTCCCTGCGTGCTGCAGCCAGGGATGTCTCAGGGCTGCCATCCTTCTTCCCTTGGTATTTTCCATCTTGCATTTGTCCTTCTCTCAAAACCCCCTCAGTTTCTGGAAAATTCCCACTTCCATATTCCTTAAGAGCTCAAAGCTGCTGCCCTCACCAGTGTCTGATTGGGGTCTGGACCAAATCCTGCTCTCCTGGGAAGGAGCTGCCATCCACAGCATCCCACCCATCCTTCTGGGAAGACTTTGAGCTGCCCCAGAAGCCTCAAAGAGCCGGCAGGCAGCTCTGTGATGATGCAGTGATGAAGCAAAAAAACTCCCTGCAATTAAAAGCTTAATCCCTCTGAAATGGAACAGCCACAGGAAAAGGGGCAGGCAGGTGAGGATGGATGTCACTGCACAGGAAAGCGATAATGGAGAACAGAGAAAGGTGAGCAAGAACAAAGATTAATCACAGGCAGAGTTCAATGGGAAGGTTTTAAGGTGAGGTAAGATAAGTGGAAGTGTCTCCTGAAATGGATAATTGTCAGGAATTTGGAGAATTACCAGTGCTGGCTGTGTGCTGGAGTGCCAGGGCTGCATTAGCCTTTCCTGGTGATTTGCTAAATTTATTCTTCTGTGATTCCTAACAAAATTCAAAGCTCATCAGCACCCGGTGGGTTATTTCCATTTATCTGCTTTAGAAGTGGTTTTAAAAAACCTCAGATACTTTTAATTAGCTTTAAACTCCTCTGTTCTTTCCCTCAACCTGTGATTACTGTTTAACCCAACTCTATTGTCTTCCCTCCCTCCTCTGGGCAAAGAAATTCCTGTTTCCTTCAAACCAGCCAGTGCTGCTCAAAGCCCTGCAGTTAGGAGTTGGCTTCTGGGAAGAGCCTTTGCTTTGTCTGTCACGACCCAACCGGAGCTCACGATGTGAGATATCCTCGGCTCCTCCCCAAAGCGGAGCCTCTTCCCACAGCAGCCGAGGAGGCTATTTCGGGAGACCCTTCCCCGCTTCCCGGCTGGCTGAAGCTCTCATCAGGACGCACTTTGGCAGCACTCAGAGCTGCCTGCTGCGAGTTAACCCGATGCACCGCGATCTGCAGAGGTGGCACCAGAGGCAGGACTGCTCCTGCAGCCGGAGCAGTGCCCGCTGTGCCGGGCTGCTCCTGCCCACCGAGCCCCAGAGGGACCCTCAGCCCTTCCCACCACCTCAGGCTCCAGCCTGCTGCTTCACTTGGATGAGTCACTGGAAGTGAACCCACTCATTTTGACAGGATCTGGAATTTCAGGTCCCTCTGAGACCTCAGCCTCGATCCCCAGCCTTAAAATGGGTAGTTTCTGGCACACTGCAGAGGCACAGGAACTCACAGCACGTCCCTCGGGATGTTCAGCAGCCCACCCCTCCCTGCACAGACTCCTATCCATGCCCGGCCTGTGTGCCTGAGCTGAAAAACCATCATGGTCTGCGTGGGATTGAGATCAAAGCTGCCCAGCGGTGCCGATTACTGACTATTTTTAATTCCAGGAGTGGTGTGTGCCTGTGTGCCAACCTGCGAGCGCTGTCAGTTTGCAGGGAAGTCAAATCCGATTAACACAGAAAATATGCAGGGAGGGTAACATGGTGTGAACTGACATAACACGTGTTGGTTAAGGTGCTATCCTGGGCTTGTCTGTTTTCTGGATGTTATAAATCCCACAGCAGCAAAGAGACACACATACCCAATGGTGAATATTTGCCAATATTTGCCATAAGCCCTTCTGCTTGAAACACATTTTCCAGGAGAGTCCTAGGTAGGAAGCTTCCTTATAAATGAACATACCTTTTCACAGAGGGGGTTTGCACCCTGTCTCACCTGTGGGAGCAGTTAAAACTGTGCCGGCTCCACCGAGGATCGCACGGGGAGCCCTCCTGCACACCCACACCGGGATCGAGTCCCTCTGCATCCCCGGGGAGCTGCGGTGGCGCCGGGTGCTGACACCCGCAGTGCCAGTCCGGGAGCAGGGCAGGGCCACACAGGGGTGGGATAGGCAGAGCTGAGGGCCAAGGGGTTCACCCCGGTGTTTAAAAGCCACGGAAGAGAGACAGGGAAAAGGCACAGGGCCAGCAGCAGCTGCCGGGAGACCCAGCACGGAGCCGCAGCAGGCTGCGCGGAGATCTGCCTACGGAGGCACCTCGGAGCCCTGCGGCCCCACCGCTCACGCAGCCAGGCCAATTAATGATCTCAATCAATAATCCTGACCCAGAAATTTCAGACAGGAGCTACAATCAGAGCAAGGTCTCCCCAGAGGCAGCCTCGCAGGCAGGATCGCACAGCGTGCGA
The DNA here is from genome assembly GCF_026979565.1 of Vidua chalybeata. NCBI lineage: Eukaryota > Metazoa > Chordata > Aves > Passeriformes > Viduidae > Vidua > Vidua chalybeata. The sequence goes on from NC_071551.1 coordinate 4,573,086, forward strand.
GGGGCGAGACTCGCTCTCAGACAATTTTCCTGGGTCCTCCCCCGGACCTCCTTCCAGCCTCCCTGGGCTGCGGGATCAGCAGTTTAAAGAGCTCTCCCAGCTCCTCTGGGGTAAGTGACATCACTGACATGTTTGATAGTCACCGGTAATTGCCCCTGCGTTGCACTGGGCAGCTGGAGGTGGCACACCTCCAGTTCAGCCTCCCTGAACTGGAAAGCACACCCAGTTCTCCGGGATCCGCTTTTAAACAGTGACGGTAACCGGACGAGACGAGCGATGCTGGGCTCAGCACAGCGGGGAGCAGCACCCTCCCCCTCCGAGGGGCCTCGCGTGCTGCTGTCAAAGCATTAGCAGTGACAATTTGCGACCCCAGAACGAATGATACCTGCTAATGCAGAGGCATCTCACTTCCCCTCCGAGTAATTACCTTCCTGATGCTTGGAAAAGGCTGCGGATGACATGTTTATCCAGGAGGGCAAACAGCCTCGTTCCCAGCGTGCTGACAGAGCACGGGCGAGCTCCAGATTTTGCCAGAGATAGAGCCTAGCTCTCACCTGGTGGGATTTAAAGCCCGAGGGGTGACCACCAAAAAAACTGGTGTGTTTCAGTGTGTTTCACTACCAGGTGTGCTTCGCTACACCCCCAGATGTTGGTGAGAACTCAGGTGGAGTTACTGAACCTGAGGAGAACAGAGAAGAGAGGAAATGGAAGATGCACTTTGTGTTGGAGGGTTTAAGGGTGAATACAATAAAATCCGTCTTTTGGCATGGAAAAATAGGGGCAAAACGTAAAAAAAGAGAGGTCTGTAAAAAAAAAAAAAGATCAGCTAGGGAAGCTGCTGCAGGGAAAGGGAAGGGGGCAGGTAGCTGAGGCCAGGGTGAGGGCAAGGGAATGAGCTGTTCTGTGGTTTTGAGAGACCTCCTCAGCAGCTGTGTGAGGGCATTTCTGTCCGCCAAATCTGTGCTCTGCTTTGAAAATTTAAAATCTTTTCAACATGAGAGAAGCACTCCCTCCTCAGAGAAGGCTTTTATTGACCCAGCAGATCCAAAGCAGAACGCATTATAATGTCAGAAGCAGTTTCATCCTCACGGTCAGTCCCTTGGCAGGGCTGTGGCTCTGTCCATGTCCTGCACAGCCGCCCTCACTCCTGGGACCTGCGGCATCCTTGGAGATGCTCCACACCCCAGAGTGTGGGGGACCAGGGCTGAGAGTGGGTGCTCTGTGAGGAGCCAGGAGAGAAGGGGTTAAATGCCTCCTTCCCCATGGCCACACCTGGGAGGAATTTGTTCCTTCTGAAAGGTTGAGGACAGGGAGGGAGATCTTCAAAGTTTCTCCACAAGCCACTGAAGCTGAATTTTAATGGCGAAGAAAACAAAAATATGAAAGTGAACAGAACAAACAAGAATAAATTATTCATGAGGATGAAAGTGAAGAAAGGGAAGTTAAGCGAAACAAAGGGAACCACGCATTTCCCACAGCTGAGGTAGGATGATCAAAGCTCTCACGAAACCAAAGCCGATCGCTGGCACCCGCCGTGGTGATAACACCCAGGCTTTGATAGCGCGCTGTGAGCGGCACAGCACGGCACAGCCAGGCTCCCAGCCGGGCACCGTGTGCTCCCTTGCAGCTTGGAGGGCTCCTCTGTCCCACCCAGGGGACGCCTGTCACCTCCAGGGAACAGGCTGGAGCAGAGGAAGGGACCTTAAAGCTCATCTTGTTCCAACCCCCTGCTATGGGCAGGGACACCTTCCACAGGCCAGCTTGCTCCAAGCCTGGGGCTGGAGGGAGTTGTGCCTCCCTATCACTTCACTGCTCAGATAATCTCCTTTTTTTGGGTAAATGAAAAACAAACTATGGTACGCGCAGGCAAACATCTTCTCCTTAAATATTTCAGAGCCATTAACCTCTCTCCACACTCATCCTCATCTACCAGGTAATTGAAATGGCTTTGCCTAAGCAGAATATTTTGGAGATCAATTATTTACTTCCAGCAGAAGGGTCTGGTTTCAAGCTTGTTTACGATGCAGCTGTTGCTACCGCTGGTTCCTCAGCCTTGTTTATCCCTAAGCAGATAAAAGCTGGCTGATTGGAGATAAAGTTCTTGATTTTCCCAAAGTGCCTGATGGATCTTGTTGGCCACACTTGGAAATTGGGATGCAATGCCTTCATTACGCTGTTGTCTTCCCTCAATTGCTGTTCTGCAAATAAGCAACAGGACGGTGGAATAAGCGAAGAAGAGCTGGTGTGGAGACAGGAAAATCCATTTTGATGTCTCACCCTGAAGAAGAGCAGCAGCCACGCGTGCACCAGGACGTGCTTCTCTTCCCTGGGGAAGCCAAATGTCCCCAGCTGGGAATCTCCCTGCCCTGGAGTTGCCTCCACTTCTGCTGCCCCAAAGGCAAACGGGGAACGCGGGAAGTCTGCCTGGGAGGGGAGGGTGAAGTGCGAACAGATCTTTCACTCTTGCCATGAATAATGTAATTACCAAGCAAGGCCAGCATGGGGAGGGTGAACTGCATCGTGCATCGAGACCACGGAACAGCACGGGGGGGTTGAGGAGGGGGCTGGAGGCACGGGAGAGGCTGTGGCTGCTCTGCTCCTGGGCTTGCCGTGCTGCAAACAAGCTGCATTTGACCATACAAATGGTCTTATTCAAAGAGGAGAATTAAGGTAATAACCGTTCTCCAGGAAGGAAAAGGAATTCAATTTCAAAGCCAAATTAAACAAAGCTTCCAATTAGAGCAGATAATGTTTGCAGTGAGCTGAATGGCCTTTCTTCCAGCTCAGCCTGAGTTTAATTTTTCTAATCGGCTCTATTTTGCACCTCGGTTACTTCAAGGTGGCCAATTTCTTAGGAATTGGCAGATATTGACTGAGGATGCTGGGCTCAGAATTGGTTTTTTTTTCCCTCCAGCGCCGAAATCTTTGATCGCTGGCACATTGCTGGCACCCAGCTGGGCTTCCAACACCAGACCCAGGCTGGGATCCCAGCACCATCCACCAGCTGGGCTCCCAGTTCTGGCACCCAGCTGGGCTTCCAAAACCAAACCCAGGCTGGGCTCCCAGTTCTGGCACCCAGGTGGGATCCCAGTCCTGAACCTAGCTGGACTTCCAACACCAACCCGCAGCTGGGATCCCAATGATGGCATCCAGCTGGGCTTCCAACACCAAATCCTGGCTGGGATCCCACCACCAGACCCTGGACAGGATCCCAGTGCTGGAACCTAGCTGGACTTCCAACACCAGACCCTGGCTGGGCTTCCAAGACCAGACCCAGACTGGGATCCTGATGCTGGCACCCAGCTGGGCTTCCAAAACTAGACCTTGGCTGGCATCCCAACACTGGCACCCAGCTGAGATGCCAATGCCAGCATGGTCCCGATCCCTGTGGCACAGCACAGCAACTCCTTGCATGGGGCAGTTTTAACCCTTGCTGTGGGTCCCAGGGCTGCAGCAGGCAGCTGCCCTCGCTCCTCCAGTCCACATGTACAAGGCCCAGATTTGTGTTATTACAAATGACACAAAGAGCTTACTGGGTTCATGCAGATGAAAATATTGATTTTTTTGCTTTCAGGAAAAAGCCCAATTAAGAAGATCTAATGGAAACGCGACCCTTTATCCCCTCTTTTTCTTATCTACCAGGAGCCAATATTCCACTGTTTCAATGAAGGAGAAAATCTGATCATTTTTCCTCTATTTCCCTCTTGCTGCTTGTGGCAAGAAAGACTTGCTGAGCATGAAGGAATTCACCCCAAGGACGCCTGACCTGCTGACTGCTGTACTGGGCTTCCAGGGGAGCTGCTGTGTGGGAAACACAGGTGGGATGGGAAAAAGCAGCCCCAGTTACCCCAAAGCCATTCTCCCCCTTTTGCACGAACCGAAGTGTAACAGGAAAGAGTCATCAGCCTCATCTGCTGATCCCTGACTTGTTTTCTCATCGATTTCTCTCCGGACTACACGACAGAGATGCCACTTCCCAGTAAAGAAGAGCTCTCCTGAGAGCTCATCCACACTCCTGACATGACACGAATAGAACTTCCCGCCCTGGCCGTGCTGGGGGAAGCTGTCACGGGAGCAGGGCAGCGCAGACAACATGATTGCCTTAATATACGTCTTTAAGCAACTCTGCTCGCTGGGGAATTGCATGGGGCTGACAGCAGAAAGGATGATCAGCTGCACTGGCTCTCCCACTCCTGTGGCCAGGAATCTCATCCCGAATCCAAACATCTTGCAGGGCTCCTGTTTATCAGCTTCCAAATCTCTCTGTATTAAACCAGCACCGGTGGGGCCGTCCCAGACTCGCTTGGTGTGAAGCTCTGCCCACCACAGCTTCTCTAAGGAGCAGTCTGGGGGGGTTTGCTGGATCCAAGGCTCTTCTCCCTGCTTCTGCTGCCTGATGGAGCAATGCCAGAAGGAGGGCAGGCTACAGGGCCACCTTCCTGCCCCTTGATTAGGAGGAGGAGAGCTCAAGGCTGCAGTCCCAGCACCCGTTCTCAGCCCTCGGACTGCAGCGCTTAAACCTTCCAGGGCCAATCTCTTCACTGGTTAATTATGTTGGAGGATTACACTTATTAAAACTTCCCACTTTGGCAGCTCATCTGAGATGAAATCCTCTGGCTTTGCAAAAATAATTCGCATCGGATCTGCTGCCTCATATTCCGAGCTCGCTTGTTAACAGCGAGCTGGGCGGGTGCCAGCAGCCGTCATCCCGGCCTCTCTGGGAAACGGATGATTTCCTGAGAATAAGCTGGTTTAATTTCTCCTGAATTGCTAAAGCACACACACTCCGGGATTTTCAGGCCACCTTCAGCGGAGGCAAGGGAAGGTTGGTTTTCAGATGGATTTGCCTCCCGTGGAAGTGCTGGCAGCCGGAGCTGCGTGAGTGGGAGCACTGCCCTGTCCTGCTGCCCACTCCAGGGGCATCTCCCCAGCCCAGCGGTGGGAAACATCTTTCCCACCCTCCCAGCAGGGTGGCCGCAGTGCGTGTGGCATTGCCCTCTCCTGGGAGGAAACAGAACTCCGTGCAGGAGTTATCCACAAGTAAAGAGTGACAGTAAGTGCCAGGAATAGCCCAGCTCCTGGCGGCACGGGCTCGCTCCCTTTCCCCTCTTGGTCAGATGGCCGTGGCTGGCACATGGATTGACTTGTGCCTGGGGATTTTGCCAGGCACGGAGTGGTGATAACGGAGATCCCAACAGGAGCAGGACCTGAGCGGCCCTGGCTCCTCATGCAGCTCACGAGCCACACTCTGTGCTTGTCCACAGGTCAGATCCCTGGAGGGATTCAGCTGGGATGCCAGCAGGGAGCCAGGCTCCAAGCTGCAGCTGCCGGACCACCTGCCCACCTTCCACATCCCTCCTCTTCTTTTCCTTTTTTTTTTTTTTTTTTTTTTTGGCCAGATCTTTTGCAGTTCCAGCGCTGGCACCGGCTCTTTGGGTTTGTAAGGATGGAAGGGCTGAGCAGCTGCACGGCACATCCCAGCAAAGCTCTCCCCGAGGTTTCCCGACGGCAGAGCTCTGTGAGCCCCGTGCCAGGCATCTGCCTCTTCCCCGGCACCCACGGGACGGTGCGGGAGCGGCGCCGGGAGAGGCGCTGGCACCTGGAGCAGCAGCTGCCGATGCCTCCAGACGTGGCATCCCATGGACAGGGAGATCTGCTGGGCTTTGCTTCCAAAGGATGCCACGGAGCCGGCTCCCAGCTGCCATGCAGGAGGGAGAGCCGGGGGGGCGAGGAGCTTGAGGTGAGGGCAGACAGGGAAGGGCTCAGCCCCGGGTTTATGCCGAGCTCTCTCCCTCCTGGTGAGTTTCCCGGCACGTTCAGAGCCGCTGCCTAAACACGCTGCTGTTCCAGCGAAGCCACCCTCGCACGGCTGCTCCGCCAGGAAAAGTGATTTGCAATTAGTTGAAACGCGGGTTTATCTCCTCCCGGCACAAAGGGGGCTCGCGCAGGGCTTTGAAATAAATATTGGAGAGAATAACCAGAGGCTGATAGAATGGAGCCGTCTACTCCGTATTTTACCTCTTTCAGGAGAAGAGTGTGAAATATATTTATAGTCCCAGCTCCCAGCCATCCCTAGGAGCGGCTCCGTTGGGCAAATGGAGCTGATGAGCAGCAGGATAAATCAGGCTTTTCCCACCGCAGTCAATAAAGCTCCATCTTGGGCTGCTTAAAGCCTAATGGGGGATGGAGCCCCGCTTAAATCCAATCTGGATCCAGCGGCTGGGAAAGCTGAAGGGATGTGAGCTGTATTGATTCTCAGGCTCTGCACTGGAAACACTGGGAGCTTCAAAGAGACAAATGTCTGTTGGGAGAAGATTTGGAAAGTGGAGGCCTGAAAACAATAAATATGGCTCATAAGAAAGGTTAAATGTGTTACTCATATCTGCGTGAGGCAAACCAGGTTAGAGCCCGCTTGGAAGGGGTGGCTGGCAGAGTAGAGCATGCCTGGAATATGGAAATTCCTGCTAAGAGATGGTGATGGATAGACCTGAAAGTGAAATGGAAGAAATTGGTGAAATATGGAGTTCCCAAAGTCCTCAGGAGCAGTTTAGCTCTCAGGTGTGAAAGTTCTGAGAACGCAGCCAGCATGGCTGGTGCCAAGGCCTGGGCTGGGCTGGGATGAGGTGGGAAAAAGCAGCCCCAGTACCGCAGGAGGGTGGGATGAGATGAGATGAGATGAGATGAGATGAGATGAGATGAGATGAGATGAGATGAGATGAGATGACACAAGATGATGAGGTGTGACATATGAGATGCTCCTCATGGGCTGGAGCAGAGGCAAGAATGAAAAATGGTGGCCTGGTAGCCTTGGGGTCAAGGTGTGACTCGCTGTGGCAGTTCAGGCAGCTTGTTCTGCCTGTCACACGCCACTGCCATGAGATGAAGCTGTCTTGATGTCCTGAGGTCTCTCCTGTGCTCCATCATCCTCTCCTCCCCTGAAATGCTAATGGCATTAACATATTTATCATTAACAAATCTTTCAAGTCCCAGAACTGGATCAAACTGTTGAGTCGTAGCACCTCATTTATAATTTTCATCCCCGAGGATGCTTTTAGGATTATAAATAAACTCCCTGTTCCTAAAAGCACATGGAATTTTGGGAGCCTGATCCAGGCTCTCAGGAACACAGGGAAGGCTTTGGGGAGTGGGGGGAGCTCGGAGTGCCCCAAGTGGAGCAGCAAAGCCCAGTGCTGTCATGGGATGAGGCTTCAGGCTGTGATGGATGGGTGACACGTTGGGGCTGAATTAGGAAGTGGGAAGGAATGAGAGCAGTTCAGCACAGTCATCTCTGATGTGCTGGTGGCACGAGAGGTCTGGGATTCCCCCTTTTTGGGGTTTGCAGAGCAGCAACAGACCCCTCCCAGGGCTTGAGGGTGGTCAGGTGATGCTCTTGGGATCGCTGGGGTGGCTGGTGTGGCCTCTGGGATAGGGCTGCTTCCATCACCCACCTCAAGGGAGGAGGATTCCCTCCCACCAGCAGCCTGTCCTGGTGGGAATGCTGCTGGAAAGCAGCACCAGCACTGCAGCATCACCTCCTCCTTCTCCTCTCAAGATGCAGCCGGGTCACAGGGCTAGAGATGGGTTGCAGCTCTCAGGAAGGGTTATCAGGATGATCATCAGTGCTCAGAATTATTGGGACAATGAGGAAAAAACATCGGATGTATTTATAGAAATTACAGGGAAATCTCGCTCTAGCCACAAAGCCCCTTAATTGCGAATCTGCACAGATGTTTCCTTTGAATTTGAAAAGTGATTAATAAATAAATGAAAGTAATGCTTGTTTTGGCTGAAATAGAGCGATAAATAATGTCTGCAGCACTTCATTACCCAAACAGGGCGAGAGATCTGACCTGGGACAAACAGCCAGAGCTGACAAGAGGGAAACAATTAACACCAGGCTCAAGCCAGGAATAAACTCAGTGCCACAAGTGGCTGTGCAGGAGTCCCTTGGGCCCCAGGGCACAGGCAGGACATGGCACCTGGATCCTGGCACCCCATGGCTTCATTCTGCCTCTGACTTCCACACCACAGGAACCTCCCCTGCAGCCCCTTCCCTTGATCCCCCCTCTTCAAACCCCTGGCAAAGCCAACGTGTTTACTGTGCCGCTCGTGTTGACTTTTTTTAATTCATGCATAATTCAGGCTATATCTGTAATTCCTGGGTAAACACAGACATAACTTTTCTGTTGACTATTCCTTGACCCACTTACTGTACAAACATGCCTTGGAATGGAGCAGCACTGGAAAGGAGAGCCCTTCAGAGGAGTCAAAGGCTCCCAGGGGGCCGGGAGAGCATGTGGCCATGCAGTGCCAGTGCTGTGTCAGTGCTGTGCTGTGTTGGTGCCCTGAATCTGCCCACTCTGTCCCTGTCAAAGCCAAGGCACTCCCTGTGCTGAGGGAATGACCAGCCAGCCTGGCAACTTGCAAAATTGCTGTCAAATCCCTTCAGGTTTCCACTGAAATCGGAGCTTTTGTATTAATTTGTATTGTGATGAAAGCGTGTACCAGCACCGTATCACAAACACAAACAGGGCAATCTTATAAAAATTTCATCTTTATCTATTTTGGGGAGAAATAGCCGTGTCTGCCTAATTGAAGCATCTGTCATTCTGACATTAAATAGTGCATCCGTGGTTCTTTTATTATATTCCCTTGCATTTCCCATACACTGTTAAATTGAAATAACACCGGTGGCTCGGAGATAAAGGGAGATAATAGGTATTTTATAATGAGCAAAGAGGAAGATTCATCTTCAGTCAAAGCCCAGAATTGCTTTAGATTTTTTTTTGGTGCTGTTATTTTTGCTTGATGTAGTTATTTTGCCACCCTAAAGCGGGGATTCTGCCGCTCAGCTTTCCCAGAGCAAGGAGGAGGATTTATCCACATGGGAAGGGATGTGAGCACCAGCAGCTGCTCATCAGCATCTGAAGTGACACCGTTTTGACTGTGCACAAAATTAAGTTTAGTGAGTACCACTCCTATCAAGGACGAGCTGGGGAAAATCAATTCAGCCTCAGCTTTGCATGGAATAAGTAAAAGTGGATCCAAAGATCCACACACTGCCTGCTCTGCTCTCTGCACCCACACTTGTCACCTCTCCTTTGGGACAGGAGTGCCCCAAGGACAGGGACACCCAGGCCAGACCTCCCCAGCTGCAGCTTCCCCACGATGTGAACGAGCCCCAGAAAATTGAACCGTGCAGCGCTTTCCCCATGTGGATCCTGTAATTAAATCCCATGCAAAACGAAGCAATTACCAAAAAAAAAAAAGGCACCGTGTGAGAACAGATAATTATCAGCGTGGAGGCTCCCCAGGTAGCTGGCACAGAGGCTGTGACAGCCGCTTACCCTGCCTGCTAGCCACCCCCAGGGATGCTCCTGCTGCCAGGGAGGAGTGGCCTGGCCCGGTCACCCCGCTGGCTTTGGGTGGCCCCCACTTCCAGAGCCCCCCTGGATCCCTGTGGCTCCAGCTGGATCCACCAGTGGGCACAGGGAACCGTGGGGAAGGAAATGGTGCTTGGGGAAGTGAAGGGATAGCCACAGCTCGGAGTAAAAGCACAGATATCTAATTGAGATTTCCTTGAAACCCACTGGAAATAATTAAAATTGACTTCTAATACTTTACAAACTAATTAGGAGTATTGGACTGGATAACTACATTGAAGTATAAGTGGCATTTAATTGGGATAAACTGAATCATAATTGGAAATAAATGCAGCCCAAAACAATAAACAGCTTGGTAGGAGAGGTTATGGGCAGCTTGTTTCAGTACAGGGGGTGTGGTGCTGGCTCAGAGGCTCTCCAAGGCACTGGGACGTCTCTCATCAAATCACAGAATCTGCTGAGATAGAAGGGACCCAAAAAGGCCACCAAAGTTTAACCCCAAGCCCTGCACAGACACCCCAACAATCCCAACCTGTCCCTGAGAGCGCTGTCCAAACACTCCTGGAGCTCTGGCAGCCTCGGGGCTGTGCCCATTCCTGGGGAGCCTGGGCAGTGCCAGCACCTTCTGGGGGATGAACCTTTCCCAAAATCCAGCCTGAACCCCCCTGGCCCAGCTCCAGCCATTCCCTGGGCCCCGTCCCTGTCGCAGGGAGCAGAGGTTGGAGCTGCAGAGCCTGATGAGGTCTGACCTCAGTCTCCTCCAGCTGAACACATTCAGTGCCCTCAACTCCTCGTGTGGCCCCTCCAGGCCCTTCCCCACCTTCACAGCCTCCTTTGGGTATTCCTAAATGTGATCTCTGCCGGCCTCTCTGCTGGCACACCTCTGCCAGCACAGGCACACCTCTCCTGGCACATCCCGAGCAGAACACAGAGCCAGGGACCCCCGTGCCAGGGCTGCCAGAGGCACGGGGTGCAATCAGATCCATGACAACCACCCCAGAGATGCTGATCCCTCTCCAGAATCCCCAAACTCCGTTTCAGGAGCCTGATGAGTGTGAGCAGCCCCCAGCCCGTGCCTGCTGGTTTATTTATCTGAGCTTTAATAACAGCACCCTTTCAGTGGTATCAAACAGCCTCGAGCTTCTCATTCCCCTCAATGAGCTGGGAACAAATGAAGTGGGTGCAGAGCTGCCGGCCCTTTGTTCTCCCTCATCTGCTCCACTCATTACTTTGAGGAGCCCTATTTTCTTCTTCTTTGCCGCTTTCTTCTCTCGAACAATGGGCTCTGAATGTATTCAAGTAACTCTTTTATCATTCACTTCTGCGGAGATCTTTAAGTTCTCCACCTGAACAGTTGGTATTTCTATTTATGAAAACTTTCTTGCTGACTGCTGAAATTGGGATTTTACTCTTGAAACGACTGGTTAGCTCAATTATGGCCTGTTTCGTTCCCCCCATTTAGATTTAATAGCTACAATTTATAAACGCCAGCCTTCCCTCTTGTTTCCTCATCCCCCACACACCGTCAGCAAAGCCGGAAGCGTTCTGATCTCCCTCTGATGTGGATCCAAGGTGGCCAGGCCATTTTTTTGTACTTTTTTTTTTTTCCCTATTAAAAGAAAACACAAAACAAATTCAGAAAACTCTCAATGCATTCCCTCCCTTTTCATCATTTTCCCAGCAGCAGACCTCACAAGGTGCTTTATGGGATGCAGGAAAGCCCTCACTAGCCTGGGAGCCCCTCGGTTCCCTGATAATTTAGAGGATGCTCCTTTTCACACGGTTGTTTGTTCTTCCAAGCCTGGCTCAAAATACTAAAAAGCTGAATGGCTTTTTCTTCTCTCACTCACTTCGACAGCTCCTCTGAAGATCATTCTGCTCCTCCCTGGTTCCTGGAAGTTTTTCCTCACTGGTAATTGCTGTTTGCACTTGTGGCTGGACAGTGCCCGAGTACAAAACCTCCTGCCCTGCTTTTGGAATATCAGCTTTTTACAGGCTGTGCTGATGGCAGGTGCTGGGTGCCCTGGGTGCTCTGGGTGGCAGTGGCAGAAGGTGCTGGGTGCCCTGGGTGGCAGTGGCAGAGGGTGCTGGGTGCCCTGGGTGGCAGTGACAGCAGGTGCTGGGTGCCCTGGGTGCCCTGGGTGGCAGTGACAGCGGGTGCTGGGAGCCCTGGGTGCCCTGGGTGGCAGTGACAGCGGGTGCTGGGAGCCCTGGGTGCTGGTGACTGGCAGTGCTGGGTGCCCTGGGTGCTGGTGACTGGCAGTGCTGGGTGCCCTGCCTGCCCAGGGTAGCAGTGGTGGCACAGGCTGGGTGCCACAGGTGCCCTGGGTGAGGTTTCCAGAGGCTGGTGGGTGCCCTGGGTGTCCTGGGGGGTGGCCACAGGGCGTACAGGGTGTTCTGCGTGCCCTGACTGGCAGTGGCAGTGATGATGGCAGTGCTTGGTGGCAGCACTGGGTTTGCCCAGCGAAGGGGCACGTGGAGCCGTGGCTGGAGTCCATCACAGCATTCCCACCTCATCCTGGCTCATGGGCCAGCCCAGCTCCTCAGCTGGAAATAATGTTCTGGTTAGCTCCAGCCCATCTGTTATCCGTCCTTTGCTAACAGAGCCCGGGTTCTTTACGGTTTATTAATATTTATTTAGTCTGTTTGAAACCTAAGCCTGTTGCAGGAGACTTGGGATACATCTACAAAGATTTTATCTCCCAGCTCAGGTGCTGCTGCACCATCAGAGGGCAAATGGAGTGTGGCAAAGGGATTCTCCTTGGAGGTGGTGGCTGGTGCTGGAACCTCACTCCACGGGATCTGCTCCTGCACCAAGGTCACACACCACACCCCACCTGTCCCCAGCATCTTCTCAGCACAGCTCTGCTTCCCACCATCCGTGCCCTTCCATTTTTAGGCATCTGTTCTGGATGAAACCTCAGGGACAGCAGAAGGCTTCTGCCAGGACACAGAGGGAGCAGCATGTGGCAGCGTGATGAGACCCTGACCCACAGCAGAGTGAGCCCTCTTTAGAAAGAGCCTGTCAGTGCCCTGGAAAAGTCAGGGATGGGAAAGGAGATTAATAAAGGAGCTTTTCCATGAGTTTGATAAGCACTAACACACTGCAGGCTTGAGGTGAGCGGCGCAGGCGTCGGCTATAACGAGCTGAGTGGCCTCTCAGGAGGCTACAGGAAATCAAGTTTAACATCAATTTTTAACTCTTGCTCTGCATTATTTAATAAGTGGTTTGAAACCTGCCTGGCATCACGAGAGCTTGGAACTAATTCCTGCGCTGGAAGGAGGGAAAAAAAATATTTTGTTTTGCAATTAAAGGAGCGTCCCCTCGGCCGCAGAGGCGGCATTGATCGGCTCAGCGGCCCGGGGTTTATAAAGAGCCCCCGGCAAAGCTTTTCTGCTCCTTTAATGAGATCGAGCAGAGGTGGAAGATGCAGGAACTAATCTGAATCAGGGCACCCTGTGCCTGTGCCCTTGGCTGGAGCACACATCTGGAGAGGTTTGGAACGGCCAAAAGATGAGTGTCCTGTCCCGTCCAGAGGAGGCTACAAGGCTGGAGAGGGGCTGGGAACACAAACCCTGTGAGCAACGTTTGAAGGAGCTGGGGTTGTTTAGCCTGGAGAAGAGGAGGCTCAGAGGTGACCTCATTGCTCTCCACAGCTCCCTGAAGGGAGGTGCAGACAGGTGGGGTCGGTCTCTTCCACTGGGCAGCGCTGACAGAACAAGGGGACACAGCCTCAAGCTACGTCAGGGAAGGTACAGGTTGGATATTAGGGAAAAAAAATTCACTGAAAGAATAATAAAGTGCTGGAATTGTCTTCCCAGGGAGGTGTTGAATCACCATCTCTGGATGTGTTTAAAAAAAGACTGGACATGGCACTTGGTGCTACAGTCTAGCTGAGGTGTTAGGGCATAGGTTGGACTTGATAATCTTAGAGGTCTCTTCCAACCTCATTATTGTGTGATTCTGTGATTCTGTGTCTGGTGGGCAGCGAACAGAAGCAGCCTCTGCTCTGTGCTTCACCTTTGCAGGCACCGGGACTAATCACACACCCTCGTTAATTTACTTCTGCCAAGTTGTTACAACATCACCCAGAACTGCTCTCTGAATCATCGTGTTGGGGTGTTTGAGCTCTATTTTCCCTGGCTGGTGGCTCTTCCCAGGAAGGAATGCCTGGCTGTTCACTGTCTGCAGCTTATCATTGCAAAAACCCCATGTGGAGAATGCAGCAGTTCAGAAAGCTGCTGTGTTGACCCCAAAACAGGGTAGTTTTGGCAAAGTGGCATCTTCCTGCTGCATCACACCAGGGATGGTGAGAGGAATCATGTGCAGCATCACTGCTGTCCCCAGAAAGGTGGGGTGCCCGTGTCTCCCTGTCACCAGGCAGGACACAGGCTCCTCTCCAGCTCCTGCACAAGAAGGGTTTGTATTCCCAGGTATTTCCCAGTTGGAATAAAACTCACCTTGAACGTTTTATGGAGGCATCAAGCCGTTCATGCTTCTCTATCCCTGTTTTAAGGGAAGTTTTATTAGGTTGGTCCATGGATTTTTCAGTTAAAATAATTGGTGTTTTACACCTTGGGCATCAATACAAATGTAAACACAAGCGGGAACAGCAGTGGCAGCGATGCATGCCCTGGGTTTGGCTCCCTGGGCTGAGCTGAGGTTCCCTCAGGAGCCCTCAGGTTCTCTAAGGAGTGATAAAGGAGGGTAGAATGGGGCTGACCAGCTCTCCGTGGATCTCCAGCACCAAAGCCCACCCTGTGCTGGTCCTGGAGCTCTCCTGTCCCTGCTGGGATCTGCACGGTGTGACAGGACCCATCCTGGTGGCAGGAGATGCTCTGAACTCAGGGGACAGGGATGGGTACCGCGACCACTCTCGGCTTGGGAGGGCTGAGTAGCTCTTCCATCCTTGGGAAGGAGCTGGATAATATCTTCCACCAGCTTCTGGAAGCACAATTCCTGTTGGAATGTCACACCAGGACATGGCATTCACTTGTACTGGTGCATCCCTCCCTACCTGGGCAAGTGAACTCACACCAGGCTCTTTGGCAGAGGGGGAAGGAGGCTCTATATGCTATTCCATAATTCCTCCTCCATTTAGATGGATTAATTGACCTTTAAAAATGTGCCCAGAAAATAAATGACCTAATAAAATGAATTATCCTCTTCCACAGTGCTCAAAATCCACTGTAACTTGAGAGGAGACTAATGAAACATTGAAAGCATTGAAGAAACGACTAATGAAAGAAATAACCCTAATAAAGAATAATTGATTAGTCATTTGAAAGCACTGCAAAGAGTGGGGTGAAGGCTCAGCTGGGCCACAGGCCCAGAGCAGTGTGGACTGGCTGGGAGACCCATTTTCCTCCCATTTCTGCTCCTCTGGTGGCAGGCAGGAAGGTGGGAGCTGCTGAGGCTGGTGTGGGACCTGATGCCACCAGCATGTGCTCATCTCAAATTATCTTTCCTTGCAAAAAATTGAGGGTTAAAGAAAAGCTGGATGAGACTTCTGGAACTGCTGCCACTTCTTTAATCATAGTTTCCAAGAATTTAGCAAATTGAGCATGGAAGAGGGAAGCTGGAACTGCTGCCATAGCCTCCTTGGGCTGGAGCGACTTTGTGCTTGGTTTTTGGCAGCACAGAGCCCTTATCTCACTGACCTAAGCCTGTGCCTTAATTTTTACGAGCTTCTCGGCGAGGCTGGTGGAGCAGAACTGCAGCAGTATATCCCAGTTCAGTGAGGGGATATTGTTCCCAGGATGGGAAATAAAAGGGGAAGTGTCCACAGCGAATTTACAGCTGGCGATAAGCAGGGTTTCACCAAGAGTCCCCCAGCAAATTCTGTTTATTGCCAGCTCCTCGCTGCCTGGAGCTGCGTCCAGGACAGAACAATTCAGTGACGCTGCAATTGTCTCCCATCGACCTGCCCTGTGCTGCCTGGGAACGCTCCTGCTGCTCCTCCCGGCCTCCTGATGCTCATCCTAATGCTCATCCCTCTGGAGCAGTAAGAGGAGCAGGGAGCCTCTCCCTGAATGCCATTTCTCCTCTTGGTAACCCAGCTGAGCCGGGGGAAGAGGAGCATCGCCTCTGTCCTGACACCTGACACCGCGTTCTCCTTGCACAGGGTATTCCAGAATTGTGGGAGGGACCCACTGGGGAGGCTCTGGCTCTGGCTTGGACTTAAACAACCCCGCTGGTCCTGGCAGAGCCACCCCTGCAACACTCCCGTGGGCAGAGCCCTCGGTGTTACCGGCGCAGGCTGCCAAAGCGCGGATGCGTTATTTACATACTTTTTTTAAGCAGTCATTAGAAATTCTGCAAAAGAAGGTGCCGATGAAGTGCTCATTAATAATCCCCCGGCCCGCAGGCTGGCGATGCAGTTGTTTGCACAAGCAGCCATGTTCCACAATCCCACCAGGATGTTCTCCCGCGACGGTGCCATCCATAACTCTGTATTAAAAGTGTCACACGCAGCGTGCTCTCGTTCCTCAAACCTGCGCCTTCTGTTTGTTTATTTGTTCTTCCAGCACAAAACAATTCAACCTCCGCAGTTATTTTAAGCAAATCAGGTTTCGCTCAGCGTTTCATTTCCATTTTAAAGTACGTCCTTGCAGGAGCTGCAGGAGGTGCGGGCGTTTCCAGCAAATCCATCCATCCCGGCTGAAGCGTTTTTGTAAGGGTGTTATTAACACTGGCAGCCAGAGATGGGCTCCACAGGATGCCCTCTCTCCCAAAAGATGCCAAATGTGGCAGAAAGTGGGGGCATGGGAGCAGCCAAGCCAGGGAGTGGAGCCCTCACTGGAACACAGCTCCAGGCACGGCGCTCATCATTTCCTCAGCCTGATTTTCTTCTCCTTGTCCCAATCACAACTGCCAGATTAGCTGGAGGTGAAAGGAATATTAAAACTTTAATAAAGTCGTCAAGACTGAGCCACGTCTGGGCTCTGTCCTTGTCTGAGTGTTACCTTTGGTTGGGATTTAAATTTTTATAAAAGATGTCAGGTCTGGACAGAGCTGGGAGGAGGAAATCAGGCTCTCATGTAGTTACTGGTATCCCAAAAGGGAGGTGCAGCAGCACGAGTGAACTATGTTCTGGGGGTGGGAATGCAGCTGGGTCTATCCAGGGATGCTTCTCTGCCAGAAAAGGCTTTGCTCTCTGCCCTCAAGTGTCCACAAATCCCTGTAAATCTATACTTTTCATCAATCAGAGCTTCTGCTGGGAAGATCCACGTCTGTCTGCACAAGGCCCCTGAGAACTGGCTACAGAAGGCGTTGGGAAGCAGCTCCAGCTGCCAGATCAGTGTCCACAACTTCAGTTCTTGCCATTGATTTTCCTCCTGCGTGCTTGGCACATGATGCATCTGCCTAATAAAAGCTAAGTGGGAGCTACTGCTCGTTCCACAGAGCCCCAGTGCTGCTATCCCTCAACATCCTTATCCCCAGCTCCTGATGTCTCTAAAGTGACCCCACTGCCATCTCCTGCATCTCTCCCCAGGGCTGGTGAGAGGCATCACAGTGCCAGTGATGCTGAGCCTGGGGTCTCTCACAAGGAGCAGTGATTGCCTGAAGCTGTTATTAGACCTGAAGGTCCTCACACCCTCCTTGGAAGCAAATCCTGGCCTTCCCCAGAGGGAAGGGAGCTCTTCTCCTGCAGGTCTGGGATGTGCTGGCGGGGTTTGGGATGCAGCAGCTCCAGGTGCTCGAGATGCTGAGCTGTGCACCCAAACACCCTTCCTTAATTCCACTCCACATCCCTGTTTGTGCAGCCCTGGATGTTCCAGGCCGGTGATTAATCACGTGCTGAGTCTCAAATCACAACAAGCAAAAATTGAACCGTAGCTCAAAGCCAGCACCGAGGTCACAGTTTGAGTATTGAAGAACTGTCTATGAGGCACCATAAATCCTAATCTGGGTTTGTTAGGGATTTATTAGGAGGGAACACTCTTGGGTGGGGTGCTGTGGCTTTGCTGCTGCTCATGTACTTGCTTTGGCCTCCCTGGGAGCAGAAGAATTCCTCAGCCCTTCAGAGAGAGCACCAAGCCCTCTCCACGTGGCCTCAAGTGGAGACTCCTCATATTTCACACAGAAACTCATCTTCAAATCTCAGCATGACGAGGGCACTTGGCACTAATGAAATGAAAAATGTTTCCGTTGTGCAGAGAAGATGTTAGGACAGCTTGAAGTATTGTGCTCCTCTGTCAACTCCAAAGTGGACCAATTTTCCACGAGGTTCTTACATATATTTGTTCTTAACCTTAAGAATATGATTGCAGGGATAATAACTCAATCCTGCGAGCAGGAGGGAGAGCAAACAGAGAGCTGCCCCGCTGTTTGCCTTGGGAAGGGAGAGCCCAGAGCTGCAGCTGCCTTTGCCCTGGGCATCTCCTGAGTTCAGACCTGAAACAGCCTCTTTGGGGGTCCCTGGCTGCAGCCCCCCTTGGCTGATTCTCTGGGGAGAAACGAGTGTGTTCTCGGTCCTGGAGTGAGTAATGCCATGAGTGTAGGCACAGTGACAGAGCCTCGCTAGAAATGAAACGAGATCATCCACCAGGTAGAGCGTAGGTAGGGAGCTCCAATTCATCACCACCGAAATGACATTCCAATGCAAATTCCCCAGCTCTGTTGGCAATTCTTAATTGGCCAGTCTATCAAAACAGGTATCAGTGCTGTTCCATCCCAGGGATATGATACTTCCCTCCAGCTCTCAGAAGTGGCTTTATGTGTTTTCCAAATTGCTCTTCGCCTTTGAAAAACCTAATGTAGCCTGAACAGCTGAAATGAAGGGCTGCAAACAGAGTGCTGGCTCCGTGCAGGATCCAAATCCCTGAGCAGGAGCATCCTGGTGGCTGGGGAGCAATAGCACAGAGCAAGGGTTATAAATTACCTAGGATCTCCTGCTTCTATTTTTTCCCTCCTTTTTTTAACAAAAAGTGAATTTATGAACACGGACTTTGAATTATCACCCCAAAAAGGCACATTAGGTATTTTACAGCATATTTCATGTAGTTTCTCATCTAAAAAAGGCAGACAGGCAGAGGAGTGTAAAGAACAAACTGTTCTTCACTAATAAAGTGTCGCCAAAGATAATCAGCAATTTCCTTTCACTGTAGAGCCCGTACATGGGGCTGGATATTTATAGTTCCTTGTCCCAAGCTGGGCCCTTCTGTGCTCCCCCAGTTCCAGGCACCACCAGGCCCCAAACCCCACAGTGGCTGCACTTGTGGGGGGAAATTTTCCTCTCTCCCAAGCTTCTCCAGGGTGACAAAAATCTCTATTAAGCCCTTCAGCAGAGCCTAAAGCCTGTGGATCTGCCTGACATTATGATATAGCTCGGAACAGCTCAAAATCCACCCTCGCAAAGTCCACGGGAGTAAGAGGATTAGAAGTGATGGGAAATTAAATGCCAGTTTCTCCAGAAGATGAGCGGAGGAGGCTCTGCTGGTGCCCTCCTGGCCGTGGGCTCGGTTCTCAGAGATGCTGGTTGACGAAAATGTCCTTCCTGGGAGAAGGAGCCAGCGTCGATTCCCTGAGCTGTCCCCTTCCTCTTGCCCTTGGGTCTGTCCCAGCTGAGCCTGGCTGGGTTTTGCCTCTCCCAGAGATGTGGCCCTGGCATTTGGCTTTGCTTGCCCGGCCCAAGCTGCTCCTTCAGTATGAAGGGACAAGGTTTGCCTAAAAACATGTGGCTGAGGCAGCAAATGTAAATTGGATGTATCCATCTGCCATGAACTACTTGACCTGGAGAAGAGTTATGGTGGCTTTGGGAGCTGTTGGGGAGAGGAGAAACATTGGGCAGATTGGTTGGAGCAAATGGTAACGAGGATTTATGGGGTCTGCTGGTGGCAAGAGTTTATCTGGGCTCCTACAAAGTGCTCCTGAGAGAGGGGTATGGATGTGTAACTCAACAGAATGACAGAGGCCACCAGGAGTGTCGCTCAGCCCAGCCTGGACACGAGCATTAAACTGGCCTCAACAAGAAATTCATGAAGGCACAAGGCTCCACGGTGGCTTCTCCGCAGGAAGGCTGCTCATTTTGGGGTTCTTTGGAGCACACACAGCACACAGGCACCAACTGGGCTGGCTGCAGCTGCCAGCACTGGCGTTTCCTTCTGCTCCTCCGAATCACGGTCGCTGGAATCCGCCTCCCCATATGTGGCAGCTTCCCAAAACTGTGCAATTAAACAAGTGGCTGGAAATGAAGTAGGAGAAGGGGCAGCTCTGCTGTGGATGTGGGAAAGGAAACAAATGTTTTCATATAAAGGGAGTTTACACTGTGTATAAATCTGAATGCCAGAAGCTTAATACATTGTGGACAGAAGCTGTTCCATCATTCCAGGGCTATTAAATTTTTTAATCAAACGCTTTAGCTATTAAACTGCTGAGGGTTGGCAAGGGCTGGCTCTTCCTGTAGGATAAACCCACCGTGGTCCAAACAAATACAAAATTAATTCCAGGTGCCAAAGGAATGCAGGAGTCAATATAAGAGTAATATTTCCTGGAGCCTGGCTGGTCCCAACCCACCTGCTGGGAGGTGACCTGAGGTTTGGGGGCCTGGGTGTCTGTCCAAAGCCACTCAGGGGGAATGTGGCAGACCTTTGCAAGGACTGGGGCTCTCCTGCCCTGCCTCCTCCCAGCAGGAGCACCTGGGCACTCTGAGGGGGATGCTGACCACGGCTGTGGCTGCCTCCATGCTGTGGCCCAAGTGTCACATCTGGGAGGTCTCACACCAGGAGGAGGAGACCTTCTCCTGGAGTGTCACAGCCCAGGGGAGGAGCTGCTGCTGCTGGTGGCTGCTCTGATCTGCAGCCCTGCCCTTGTCAGCTGTGCTGCACAGCTGGATGCCCTGCTAGCCCTACCCAAAATATGCCTGTGAAAGTGCATCTCCCGTGCCCAGCAGAGCTGCAGCAAGGCTGGTGCCACAGGACAGCCTGTGCTGAGCCCGTCTGGCTCGGCAGCTCTGCCGGCAGCCGGGGGCTCGCTCATCCATCACTGCTGAGGAGCAGTGAGCAGGGGCACTGACACGCTGCCATGGAAAGAACCAACACAGAGGAAGCAGTGGGAAAGAGAATATCTGCAGCTTGGTGGTTAAAGCTGGTTTTAAGGATATAGAGAATATTCGTGGCGGGTGAGAAATGTAGAGGTTCACCTTGATTAAGTCACCTGAAACACAGTGGCTTGCTGCACTCCTGCTCTGGCAGCTGGGCTGGTCATTACTCCTTGTGACACTGCCCACGTTTCCTGAGCTGAAAAGGTGCTGGGACAGCTCTCCCACCTTGAGATGTGCCTGCCTGGCCTCTCTGCTGTGTGGCCAAGGCGTGCCCATCATCACAGGCTCTTCTCTCCCAAAATAACCCGTAACTGATGGCGCAGCAAAGTTTCAGGGAAGGAGGCAGCAGGTAATTATGAATTCCTGTCTGGACCTCAGCTTCTTCCCTCACATACCGATACCCTTGTAGGTTTTCCCTCAGGCAGAGCTGTAGCTGTGGATTTGCTCTTTATCCCTCTAAACACATAATCCACCCTGAACCCCGCTGGTCCCTTGCAGCTCATCCCGACAAGGCAGCACTGCATGTGCCTAATAACCCATTCTTTTAAAAAACATTTGATTTTATCCCTTCTAATTGTTTTTCCCTGCAATCTTGAGGGAAAAAAAAAACATGTAAAGCTGCCAGCTTTCAAGCCTAAGAAGCTGGATCCCTGAGCTCCCCGAGTTTAGGAGGGAGGTTGTGCAGGTGTGGGATGGGTGGGTGGACAGATGGATGGACATGGACAGAGCTGAGCTGGGGGGCACGCTGGCCTTGCCTCATCTCCTGATGTTTCCATGGGCTCCAAGCCTGTCTGGGTGCCCCAGCAGCCCCAGCACTGCTGGTGTGGTGCAGCAAAGACATGTCTGGAGGTCACTGGTGATGGCCAAAGTTACTTACTCACAGCAGCTGCAGGTAAAGCAGGAGACTGGGGCTGGCATTCACCCACTAGAGCCAGCTGCACACCACTCCCACAGATCCCTGACTTATTTTTTTCTTGCTGACCCCAAAATATATGTCATTCTGTGTCTTTTCACACACATACACACAAAAACCCCAACAGTTTTTGCCCTGGATTTCCAGGCACTGAAACAAGTCTGGAAAAGATGAAACCTCATTTCAAGGTCTCCTGGGTGGAGGAGTTGCTTACTCTGCCCTGAGCCTTTCTGCAGGTGCTCAGCTGTGTAGGTTTAAGCTGTGATCCTGTGGATCCAACGCTTCCCTTGGCCATGCTGGAGAGCCCTGCAGGTGCTGTCACATCCCGATGGTGCCACATGGCTCCCTCCCACCCAAATCCCATCCCTGTCCCTGCCCCTTTGGCGCTGATGTGTTCACTGCTTTCATTACATCCTGTACAATTAACCTTAAAAACTACAGAATGTTATCAAATTAAAATAACAACCAAGAATAGACGGAGGCACTTAGCTGGGAAATGGAAGCGTGAGCGTGGAGCACAGACAGGCCCTGCAGGAAATTGAGCTGAGTTTCAATCACTGTAATGACACCTTGTCCAGCCACGCAGGGAGAGCGGGAGCTGGAGGCTGGAGCAGCCAGCAAACAGAGACCAGCTCTGAAAAATGGCCCTGGGTTATGGGCAGGAGGAGGGATCACCTGGGGAATGCAGGCAAGGTGAGGATCTTGGACTGAGAGCAGCTTTCCTTGTCCTTCCTCTGGCATGCACCAACCTTGCCAGTGCTCAGCACCCCTCAAAGAAAGGTCACTCAAGCATCAATGTTCTACCATTCATGGAGCAGCCTGGTGAGCATGGACCACCTCCAGAGCCAGGCAAATTCTTGCAGGATGTGTCTCAGGAGCCCTGAGATGGGTGAGAACAGAGGTGGTGGCTGTGTGCTTATCCTGGAGTGGGAACATCCAGTGGGCTTCAGGATCGTGCAGCTCTTGGGTGTGAGCAGCTGCAGCAGCAGGAGGGGTGATGCTCTCAGCTCTGGGGGTTAAATGGGGGAAGGTTCAGAACACCTTGAGCTGGTGTCAGCACTACACAGGTGCCACTGGCTGCTGTTCATGGCTCAGGAAAGCAGGGCACTGTAATTTGTCTGTGCAAGGAGGGTGATGTGGTTACTGCTTATCAGAGATCTCTGGCCAAGCTGAGGTGATACATGTGGCTTTAGGGACAGGAGAGTATTTTTCTTTTAAATAACAGCACCTACATGTTTAATTTAGGTAGCACAATAACCATAAACCCTAGAAAGCAATTCTTCATTTTAATAATTCATCTCCTCAAGTTTTACTGTGATTGATCAAATATATTAAATTTAATAAGAGAATTTATCAAGGT
The DNA here is from genome assembly GCF_026979565.1 of Vidua chalybeata. NCBI lineage: Eukaryota > Metazoa > Chordata > Aves > Passeriformes > Viduidae > Vidua > Vidua chalybeata. The sequence continues at coordinate 4,595,787 of NC_071551.1, forward strand.
TATCTGATGTCAAAATAAAAGAGTGCCAGGGCTGTGTTCCCTGGCTGGGGGACGCTGTGTGTTTGTGTGTGTCCATATTGTATATCCAGGCATCACATGGGGGAGAGGGAAAACCAAGGTCAAGCTGCTGCAGCTTCCTGGGAGAATCCTTCAGGAATGTCTCCCTGGGAGAATCCTTCAGCTCTGGCTCCATCTCCTCACCCAGTTCCCAGCGGAGGGGCTGAACCACGTCCCTCCGGCTGCAGGCTCCAGTCCTGGTGTTATTTTTCCATCAAGGCCAGACCCCTGCACGGTGCCATGGACCTGCCAGTGTGAAGGCGCCTGCAGATCCAGCAGGGAAAGGAATATCTCAGGAAATGACAGGGAGAAAGGGCTGGCAGTGCTGGGGATGCCCACAGGGACAAGGGCAGCAAGGAGCAGTCAGGAGCTCACTGAGGGCAGAGCCAGGGCCCAGGCTCTCCCCTGGCACTCAGAACTGGATGAGAAGGAGAGCAGGAGCAGAAATCAGGATCCCTAATTAATGTCCCCAAGCACTGGCACTGACACAGGAGTTTGCATCCATCACCCAGCACTGGTGGTGATTACCACAATTTTGCCTTCAGTGCTGTAGGTGTGACTCGATTACAGAAGGGAAACCCCACGACTTTTATGCAGTTATCAATCTGAATTACATCGGGCATTTTTAATCATGTAGCTCATTCCAGGAGCCTTTCCATGCTGGCTTTGGCATCATCATCCTTCCTGTACTTCTAAAAACAGCCCAAAAGGAAGAAACAAGCAGAGCCCATGTTTGCCTGCACACCAGCCCAAGGCAGGAGGGGACAGGTTGGGTGACACCAGTGATGTCCCCACACTGGGCAGAGCAGCTCCCTGATGTGCTCCTGCCTACACACTCAGCCCTGACCAGGAATTATTCTGGTCGTGAAGAGGCCAAATTACATTTTATATTTCTTGTTAATGCTTCATCGTCTCCTCGAGCTGAAGGATAAGCTCCCTTTATGAACGAGGTTCAAGACTCATCAAGAATTGTTCAGACAGGTCAAGCGGGAGCTGATGTATTCAAATAAAGACTGCAAAAAATGTCCATTATCTGTAAATTAAAGCCAGGATGGCCAAAACTCCTCTCACCCCTTTGCTCAGGAGCAGTTCTCTTTTAGAAAGTCACATCTTCCATCTCAGGAGTAAAAAAGAAAAACCCTTAATTTGCCTTGCTACAATATTGAATTACCATTATACCGCTGAATAAATAAAGAATGTGGTTTCTGGAAATTCCCATAGATCACCATAAAATGCCTCATTATTGTCGAGGTGGCTTATGACAGGGGCTATTAACAGGGAATGGAATCAATAATGAGAGGGAGTGCAGGGAACAGGCTGTGATGGGACCCCCACAGAGAAAGGTGGGTTTTAGGGGCAGGCAGGGGTGCATGGGTGGATGGGTGGGTGTCTGGGGGCTTCCCTGCTCTGCCACCTTACACGCTCCAGTCCCTAAAATCCCATAGACAGCACCAGGTGACAGCAGGCTCAGGGCAAAGCTGCTTTCCAGATGCAGGAGGGGGAATTTGGGGGCAGCCCCTGGGCACCTTTGCCAGCTCACCCAGATAAAGCCAGAGCGTGGCCCAAGGCTTCCCAGATGTAGGATGTTTTCCAAGGAAGGAGGCCCGCTGGCCAGAGAGGTGGAATCATTCATTTCAAAGTCTAAAGTACATTCTGCTAATCAGGATTACAAAGAGCAGGGATAAAGAAGCCAGCAACAACTCTGTCCTCTAAGTGCTGAATTTGCCCTTGGACACAAAGAACAAATTGATAATTATTGTTCTAATTCTTTTCCCTGAAGGCCTGGCTAGAGAATTAAAGCCTTGAGCTTTCTAGAGACTGAATACCCCAGTTTATAATTTGCTGCTTTCCAAAGCACATTGTCCTGTGGCTTCCTGCTCCAGCCTTGGCTCCACCAGCTCCCTCCACCCTCACTCCTGTTAAGGGTCACAGGGAGCCCCTTCTAATTTTTCTGTGTTGTAATGAGTAAATAAACTCAGCTGGTGATCTGGAGCATGTGGAGATGAGGGGTGAGCACAAAACCTGGCTGCAGCATCAGGAGAGGAGCTGGGACGGGCACTGCAAGGGCAGGATGCTGGTGACACCAGGGAAGGGCTGACCTCAGCATGTCACCAACAGGCAACATTCCCGTTCCATTCCTTAAAAATCTCACTGTGAGAGTCATTCCCAGATCCACCACTCTTGCAGAGGGGGGAACCAGGTGCATAAAACTCACCCAGCCCAGAGGGGCTTGGCAGCACCTCAGGGTGCTTGGGTATGGTGTGGCACTCCCTTCCTCTGCCCAGGACGCTTCTTACACCAGCAGAGGGAAGTGTTGCTGAAACGTGATTGCTTTTCATGTTGAAAGAGAAGCTCCAAAGTGTGAATTAAGAGTGGCTTAAAACCCCTGGAACACAAATGCTGAGGTGGCAAAGCACCCATGGCTGAGCGACGGCGGGGACAGCCCCATCCATCTCCAGTCTCAGCCCCTAAAACCCGATCAGGGTTGTTAAAAGACAGTAGATTTGAATGATATGCAGAGTCCAATATTATTTAAAGCCTCATAAGTCAGTAATAACGCTTTAAAATCCTTCCTAAATCTTGCCAGCAGCCGGGGCAGGTTGGTTTTAGGCTGGGAGAGGATGAGCTGCTTTTGTTGTGCTGTAACCAGGGATGGAAGGGAGTAGAGAGCATGGTCAGTGGCATAGCACCGGGGTGGGTTAGAGAGAGAAATGTGAGGCGCTGTGGACAGCTCCTGCTCTGTGTGGGACGGAGATGCCGATGTGCAGCGCTGACGTGTCCCAGCTCCTCGGCACCCTCTGCCAGAAGCGTGCCCAGCTCGGTGCTCCCACAGGCTGTCACCGTGCCCTCATGCTGAGCACGGACTCATGGGGACAAACTCATTTTCCTCTGGGCTTCGGAGCGCTGCCACCGCCGGGCCCATCACCGCGGTGCCGCGCGGCGAGCCGGCTATTTATAGCCTGGAAAGGATGTCAAGCGCCTCGGAGACAAGGGACAGCGTCTGGGGATGGAAACAATACGAGTGCATTATGTGGCCTCCCTGGCAGCCAAAGCTGTCTCTTCTCCGGGGGACCGAGGGCAGCAGCTCCTCGTGCTGTGCCCGCGGGCGCTGCGGTGCCGCCGAGGACCGGCACGCGCGGCACAGGACGCGGCACGGAGCCAGGCGGCTGTCAGGATCCTCACCGCCGCGACTCGCTCGTCACAACGTGGGCTGGAGATGGGAGATCTGTTTTTCCTGGTTAATAAGGTTTATTTTTGTTCTGAATGAATAATACATGATTAGTGTCAAAATAAATTACAGTCCTTCCATTATAAACCACTTTGCTGTTCTGTATCTTCTCCTCTCCCTGTCTTTCTGCTTCTTTCAACTATCTTTCTTTCTCTTTGGCTTCTTCTCTCTCTTTAAAGCTCCCTCTTCCTCTTGTCACCGTCACACCATTCATTTCACAGCAGCAGAACAGAATATAAATGCACTGCCTTAGGGCTCGTCGAAGTTAAGCGCGTGTTGCGTGAGGAAGCGCTGATTGGCCTAAATTATGTAAGAGCAACCCAAAGCGGCTGGGAATTCACTCCTTTGATAGAAACAATAACAATTTCAAGATTTAAATGCCTGCATTTCCCAGCCACGCTGGGGTCCCAGGCTGAGGGAGGGAGTAGGGCTGGGTGCTCTGTCCCACGTGCAGCCTGCCCAAGGGGCTCCCCCATCCCACGGGGTTGGAAGTTCAAGCACACATGTGGCTCTGATGGCATCCTTGAAGCATCCCTGGACCTGCCCTTTGATACATTAATGAAATTCCAGGATGGTTTGGGTTGTAATGGACCTTAAAGATCATCCATTCCCCCTGACACGGGCAGGGACACCTTCCACTCAACCAGGCTGCTCCAAGCCCTGTCCATCCTGGCCTTGGACACTTCCAGGGCTGGAGCAGCCACAGCTTCTCTGGGCAATCTGTGCCAGGGTCTCCCCACCCTCACAGGGAAGAATTTAATCCATTTCTTCCCCTCCTTCAGTTTGAAGCTGTTCCCTCTAGTCCTGTGACTCCAGGCTCCTGTAAATAGTGTCTCCCTGTCTTTCCTGTAGTCTCCCACCAGGCACTGGAGGCACCGCTGCCACTTGCATCCCCACAGCCCTTCACACCACCTGGGGTACAGAAATTCTGTCTGGAGCTGATGGGACACACCTCCCCTCCCTGGAGCACACCCTCGCCCACAGCAAGGATGTCCCAAAGCCGTTTGGCCACTTTTGCCAAGGCCATCACCTGCCCGTGCACCAGGACCACTGAGGCAGGAGGGAGCTGCTGACTCTCCCCCGGCAGAGCCAGGGCATGGAAGACTTCAATCAGAGTCTGATCACTCGGGGCAGCTCTGAGGTGTATAATTTAACAGAGGATATTCCATTGCAGACTCCTTGCTAAGATGCCTGGAGCAGGTGACTCAGGTACAGCAGGCTCTGAGGTGGGATTGCTGCATTTCCCACCTGTCACTGAAGAGCCAAGTGGCCGGATTTTCCTTTATTCCGTCATTACAAAAAAAGAAGCAGCTTCATAAAATATTTATATTTCTAAAAATAATTGATTTCCTTTTAAGATCCTTGAAGTGAAACCTTAGGGTGGTATAAGAGCTGTCCAGGTCACATTCCAAAGAGAACAAACCATAATGAAACTGCTGGCACAGCCACTTCAGAGGGAGGACCGACAGCTTTATTTAATTACTTTATACAATCCAGGCTCTACTTCTCAGCCTCAAACAATGAGAAATGATCAGAATCTCTGCAAGGACCCACAGCTCAAAGCTCCTGCAGTTCCAGATTGAGCTGCTGAGGCATATGGGGCTTCACCCTCGGGGAGGGTGGGAGAAGGGGAAAGGCAGCTTGAGAATTTGGGAGTCTGAGGGGACCTGGGAACCTCAGGCTGGCTAGGGGAGCAATGAGGTGGGAACACTCAAAAATTAACTTGCTCCAGGGAAAAACAAAACAAAACAAAACAAAACAAACAAAAAAAACAACAAAAAAACCACAACAAAATATTATTTCCTTTGCGTGCTCTTAAGTTTCTTCAAGTTTTCTCAGTTTTCCCACCTTTGGGGGCTGACTGGCACATGGCTGGGCAGGAAGTGCTGATCACAGCTTCTGTGAGAGCAGCACAACACACAAACACTGCATTACAGAGGTTTTCTCTGCAAAGGCTGGGCTTGCACGTGTTGGCCTCACCTTGCTTTGCCCACACCAACCTGTCCAGAACAGCCCTGCCCCAGTGAGGGCAATCCACGCCTGCTGTATGTGGAAAACCATGGGATTCATAAGGCTGCCAAGGTAAAATGGGATGGGGCCCAGCCTTCCTCTCCATCATTTTATCATGAATTTCCTTTCACCTAAAGGTTTTCCAAACAAACACTCTCTCGCACCCCAGGGCAGCCGCCCTTGGTCTTTTGTTCTCTATAAAATGAGGCACATCGTGACCTTTCCCAAAGGGGAAAGACAATCTCAGTTTGATAAATTCCTGGGAACAATGCGCATCTCATTCCAGTTTATTACCCTTGTCAGAAGGTTACAGAAATGCTCGCTCAGATTATGGTGCTTAACCCACTGCCAGCCCCAGCCATAAATCCCAGCCTCTGCCTGTGCTGGTACCTGGGGCAGGGTTTGGGCATCAGATGGATCTTTGGAGCATTGGGAAGCCTGAGCCAGTGGGTCAGAAACCACTACTGGTTTAATCTCACTCATCCCAATAAATCTCCTTGAGGGCATGAGGGGATCAGGGCTGACTGGTTTTTTTACAGGCATGGTATTTCTGCCTTCCTGAGGTACAAACCCAGCCAGGGAAACATCTCCCAGGTTGATTTGTGCCAACAGCTGAGTCATTTAACTGGTGGGATTTATACAGGCAGGGACAAATTGGACACCTGCGCTGAGAAAGCGGAGTTCAAGCCAAAATAAAAATCAGCCCCCAATTGTTCGGAGGTGGCTCCGCTATTATCCATCAAGGGCATTGTCTTCGGGGAGACAATTCCTGCTCTCAGTTCGTCCCCACATCATCTGTCACAAATTCATGTCCATTGTTCGAGATGACGGCATGTACATAATAACCCTGCGAATTCCAGCGCGTTTCAGCCGCGCTGTTTAAGCACCAGCAGCGGTGAGGGATGAAGGTTTAACACACGGGTGTTATCTAATGTAAAGCTCTCGCTGCCGTGCAATCCGGAGGCAGATGGCTCCCAAGCTGCAGACGGCTGTGCTCCTGAATGGCTCTTTTTGAGCTTGGCTGCACTGGGGTGTTGGGCAGGGGATGAAAGGTGCCAATGGCTGCTCAGAAAAAATAAAATATCAGGGCAGAGAGTGCTGGCCACAAGCTCTGATTTCCCCTGCACAATGGGCTGAGCAGGCTGGAGGATCCTGTGTGGGGCAGGAGGTGCTGGTGCCGGGCAAGTCGAGGTCTCTGAGGTCTTGTGCTTCCAACCCACAATGGCTCCAGCCTGGATTCCCCATACCAGGGTTCCTTGCTTTCCTTTTAATCAAACTTCAAACCCAGGGTAACAACTTAAACATCCGCAAAGGAAGCAGCCAAGAGAGACATAAGGGCTTGTTTGATCTTTTTCTGAGAGTAGGAATCAAATCCTATCAGAAAATGCATGAGGACAGTGCTGGAAGGAAAAGCCAGAACAGAGCTGGGTCCAGTCACATGGGGTTGGTTTGTGCTCCCAGGACATGTTTGGCACCTTGAAGGCAGCAGCCAAGCGGGTGGCGTGACCAGGACGTGAGTTCAGCACTCATTTCTCCTTGGATTGCACGTGCAGGCAAGGAAAGCTGTGAGGATGAGGTCAAGTCCCCCTGCTGGGGTGGGGGCCCTACCTGCTGGCAGGCGTGTCCTTGCCACAGCCTTCCAAAAACTGCTTCAGCAGGAGCTGGGGCTGTGTGGAGAAGGAGGAGGAGGAACAGGAGGAGGAGGAAAAGGACGAGGAGAAGGTGGAGGAGGGTAAAGCCCACGAAATGTTAATTCTCACTGGCAGAGGGGTGCTGCGGGTGTGGGGCTGGCAGGGAAGCAGAGCCAGCTCCCCTGGATATCCTGAGCACATCCCCTGGGAACTCCTCTCCAGTGCTCCTGTCTCTACCAGCAGGAGCCTCCAGTGCTGCCTGGGGTGGTGCTTTTCAGTGCCAGGACTTAGAATAATGAAATCTAAAAGCTGGCGAGAGACATGAAGGGAAGTCGCTGCCTCCAACAATAACGGCATATTTCAGTAGCTGAATTGAGTGTGACCCTTCCCATGCAGCAGGTCAGCAAACAAAGCAGGGGATTAATTGCTGCTGTCGATACATATCTTAGCAGCATCCAAACATTTATAACTGTGAGTTAGTGCCGTGGTCACATTGCTGGAGCTGGTGTGTCCAGGCCTGGCACTGGCAGCTTCTCCCGCGGCTCTCAGGGACATTGTCTGGGTCACTCCACTCTGCTTCCAGCCCCGTGCTGCACTGTGCTCTGGTCCACTTCCAGAGCCAGACATGCTCAAAACAGGGCTTCCCCAAGCTGTTTTTGGCCTTGGATGGTCCTCCCTGCTCCCTGCATGCCCACAGTCCACAGCACCTCAGTGGCTGTCCCTGTGCCACCCTGCTAATGACAAGGCTTTCAGAAGGGGGTGGATAATAATCACAGCACGCTGTTTCTCACGTTCTCCTCGGCTGGCAAACTCTGCCAGCAGCCTCAGCCGCTACGTCAGAAGCAGGAAAAGAGCAGAGATGGCTCAGCTGTGTGCTCCGAGTGGAGCTGTGGGCTGGGGAACAAGGACACTCCGGAGAGCACGGAGGGGAGCTGGGGGCTGAGCTGGCAGAGCCAGGCTCTGCTCCACTGGTAGCCCATCCACATCACTGCAAGCTGGCCTCGTCAGGGACAGGGACAGCAGGGAGCCTCAGGATGGATCTACATCCTGGAGAGGGGCCGCAGGCTTCTGGAACACAGTACTGCTTGCCTTTGTTATTTTAACTCTGCACCTTAGATTGTACCACTAATAGAGCCAAACAGTATTGAACTGGAAATGCTGTTTAATTATTTTTCAAAGATAGACCAGGGAAGGGCAGTAAATGGAAATACCAGTGAACACGGAGCACGGCGCCAGTCTCACAGCAACAAATGGAGCCCCGCTCTCAGGGCAAGTCAGCTGTGACTCCATTGAGCCACTCGACTGCAAATTATTCCTGTCCTCTGGTGACCATCGTCAGGAAATCACAAGCCCTCCTGCTCCTGAAAGAGCTCACAGGCAGCTAGAACGACCTGTTTGTATTCATGTATTCAACACAGGGATTATTAATTAATGTGCTTTATTGGTTTTGTTAAAATCACCTGGGCTAATTTTAGGAGGGATTTCAGCAATATCATTGTATTAAGGGCAAATAACCTGGAACTAAGGGATTGGTTTTGTGAATGTGGATATTAATGCCTCTCCTGGAACAGTGCTGTGGTGGGGAGGGGAGGGGAGGCATTAATGGTCCCATTACACAAATGGCATGTTGCCCTCATGGAGGGGATTTAATGGTTTGGTGCAATAACAGGTTAAAGCTGGCAAGGGTAAGATAATGGACTGCAAAAAATATATGTTTATTGACACTTTTCCTCATTGCTTGGATTTCTGCAGGGTGAATCTCCTCAGTGTGCCATGCAATGCTGCGTGGGAAGATGCCAGCACAGGATGAGGTTCTCCTCCAGTGGCTGGGGCAGGTGGGAAGGGGCCTGGCACGTGGCCCCTCTGAGCTGCACTTGCCAGGCATGGTCCAGCTGGGAAGCCACAGCAAACTCCCCCATGCAGCACCGAGTGGTGCAATGAGCCCCTGACTAAGATCAGATGGATGCACTCCACAAACTGGGGGGGCACAGCTCAGCCCCCTGCACCTGCACGTGAGGGATGATTGCCCATCCCCAAAGGAAGGGCAGGTCCTGATCCCATTTTCCTTTCCCCTGCACAGCCAGGGAGGTGGGCAGCAGTCCCAGCCCTGTTGGCAGCCAAAATCTGGCCGGCTCCTCCCTGCAAGCATCAGCTGACGCTGAGGAGAGGCAGCCTCGGGAACTTGTGCAAGGAGTGTTCCAGCACAGGCTTTAAACACCAACTTAGTGAAGAGGCTGTGACACCGCTGGCTCCAGGTCCTCAGAGCCACTTGATCATCTCCTTGCCAAAACACAGAGCCTCCCAAATCACACCGCTGTGGGCGAGGAGATAAAATCCCCGCTAAAGACGTCACCATCTGGAACTGTCTCATCTCTCCTGCACAATGAGATGTCACCACTTGGCCTCTGAAGCCCAAGATGCATTTTCCAGACTTATCCAGAATGAAGTTTTGTTTAAAGTCCCAGTGCCTGGGCTGCACTCTCAGGGCATATTTCCTAACCCACCCATGGAGTCTTCCACCACTGAGGTCCAACTACAGATAAGAGTGTGTTTGTCTTCACCATCTGAACCTGGGGTTACAAGGGATAGAAATCACTTGGCTGCTTCCCCAAGCAAGAAAATGCTCTCCCAGGGCTCCCCTGGTCCTGACAGCTCTGGTCCCAGGGCTGGCAGCTGTGGTGGGGTATCAGAGCTGCCCGGAGCTGTGCAGTGTGATACAAACCAAGGGGTGGGAGATGTCTGTGGAGACCCAGACAGTCGGTGATACGGCACTTGTGATGATTGTTCTGCCTGGAATCTCATGCATGGGTAATTATTACTCTCCTAATTCCATTATTCACAGTTGTGATAGGTGGTTTCACCTCTATTTCTCTCTCACACACAAAACCCCTTATTAGCATTCTCTGCAGTGAGAGTATTCCCCACCCTGCAGCCAAAACAAGCCAGGAGCAGGCTGGTGCACAAGATCACCGTGTCACTGTTGTCCTTCTGTGGCTCCCATCTCCCATCCCTGCTTTGGGGCCAAAAGTGGTGCCATTGGGGGTGGTGCAGGGCCAAGGCACAGCTGTGGGACAAATGTCCTTTCCCAGGGAACCAGCAGCTCCCCTCCACCTGTCACTGCTCCCTGCTCCAGATCACACCAAGCCATTCAATTTGGAGCATTTGATCTGCTTCCAAAAAATATATAAAAAAGGGAAAACTTCCACTTAGCCTTTCTTATGATCCATAAAATGCTGCTGGAGGCTGAGACAGCTGCTGATATAAAAAAGTTACATTAGGGAAGGAGAACTTAATGTGGCTGCATGGGATGCCTGGGACTGTGGATGTCTGGAATTGTGCAAGTGCTGGGCTGCTGCTGCTGGAACAGAACACTACTGCTGCCATTCCCAGATGTGCTCCCACAATGTCATGTGCCAGCAGGGCTGGGTATCTTGGGACTGCAAAGGCACCCATGGGTTTCTGATTCCCTGTCTGGGATGTCCAGTGCTGACAGCACAGTCAGTGCAGAATCACAGACTCACAGAATAAATTATTTTGGAAAAAGCCTCCAAAACCATTGAGTCTTTGCCCCAGCTGGAAGAGAAGGGGGAAATAGTGGTTGTATGGAGTCTAAAGGAGAATCCTGCCACCCACCTGAGTGGGCTGGAGGTGAGGCTGGACAGGCTACATGCAGCTCAAAAAATGTCCCTACAGCCCTCCCCATTCAAACTGGGGAAGTCAGTAGTCCCTAAACTCATATCCATGATCTATCACTTTGTTTTGCCTCCTGGCAACTGCAGAGGGGGAGGCATAAGGTAGGAGGAAGGGGTGAGTGGAAGACTAATTGCAGCTACACCTGGGAACGTTGGGCACTGTAGGTATTTCAGACAGAAAAAAGTAATTTTCAACAGCAAATTGGTAACTGGCTCCTTAATGTCAGCCTTCAGCTCCGGAAAGAACAGCGACCTGTGGTGATGCCTCAGCATGGTGTGAACAGCACAAGCCCATGCTGCAGGGCAGGATCAGGATCAGGATCAGGATCAGGATCAGGATCAGGGTCAGGAGCAGGACCAAGATCAGGACCAGGCCTGGGATCAGGATCAGGATCAGGACCAGGAGCAGGAGCAGGACCAGGAGCAAGACCAGGACCAGGACCAAGACGAGGACCAGGAGCAGGACCAGGACCAGACCAGGACCAGGAGCAGGACCAGGAGAAGGAGCAGGAGCAGGAGCAGGAGCAGGAGCAGGAGCAGGAGCAGGAGCAGGAGCAGGAGCAGGACCAGGATCAGGAGCAGGATCAGGAACAGGACCAGACCAGGACCAGGACCAGGACCAGGAGCAGGAGCAGGAGCAGGAACAGGACCAGACCAGGACCAGGACCAGGACCAGACCAGGACCAGGACCAGGACCGGGTGCTGTCATTACTGTAGCTCCCGTGATGAAGCTCGCAGGGCGCTGGCAGAGGCCTGGATGCAACAGTTTAACAGCAGTGTTTAAGAAGAGGAGTTGCCATGGCAACTGCTACCCGGGATTTCGCGTCCTGGTACGGGAGGTGCTGGCGCCGCGTGTGCCCCGCAGTCACACTTCCCTGCCCGGAGCCAGCCCGCGGTGCCCGCTGCGCTCCCTGGGCACACCCGCGGGGCTGCGCTCCCGCAGCCCGGCTCGCAGCCAGGCTGCCGCCCACGGCCGCGGCTCCGAGCACGCCGGGCTCCTGTCCGAGCTCTGCAAACACCTCCTTGCCCTCCCAGTATGGCTTTGTTGGTTCGGGCCTCCCCTGACAGGCGAAACCCTCCTGGAGCAGTTCTGTGCCAGGAAAAGGAGATGCACAGGACTTTTTTGGTCTTCAGCTTCTTGTTTTATTGTTATCTTATAAAAACTTCAGTATGCTGTCTGCGCCAGACCTTGCATGCAGGAAAACAGCACAAAAATGGCTAACAATCTCGTGTTACAAAGCCTTTTAAGCCTAATCAAAAACTAAGTTGCCCAATTAAGACGTGACACCTAGATTATTTTCCCTTCTAACCCAATAACTGACCCCTAAAGACCCGCAATGCGGATTTTTCTACCCAATTACAAGATACCACCTAAACCCATGAAGAAGGAAGAAGAAGGAAGAAGGAGGAAGAAAAAGGAACATGAGACAACACCCTCTACCCTCCATCTACATCATACTAAAAATCCTAAAACCTAAATTTCTCACCCAAGTGACATACTATGCTACTCTCTATAATCTATTTCACACTTTTGTGGTCTCTAGTTTATTTTGAGGCTTTGGAGGATTTCTCCATGAATGAGGGTCAAAGTCAGTGCTTCCCTGAGAGCCAGAACCCCTCAGGGCAGACAGAAAATATTCCCCTTGCCCTGGGTTTCCACATCCAGCTCCCCAGATGAGCATGGTGGGATGGAGTTCACACTCTTCAGGACGTGGTTTTCCACCCTAAAGCAGCGTGTATGGGCAGCATAGGGCACGTGGTGACACGAAGGCAAGGGGTTATTCCCCATTTGGAATCACCTTGTGAGCTGTGTTAACAGCTTAGCTGCTAACTAAGACTAGATCTCTGGTAGTAATAAAAGCAGTCCCTTGGTGGGTGGGTTTTGGCATTTCATCTCGATTCCAAAATGAATAATTTATACAAGGCTTTATTGGAGCCCAGAGTTATACAATAAATGTTCCATGCAAACACGCTCACATATTTCAATGTTAGTGTCTCTCCAGTGAATTTGCCTGGCAGGCCAAGCCAGGCTGGGATTGCCACATTGCTTATTTACGTAAAATATCATAATCTCACTTTTATTTGCATTTCTGAAGTGCCATTAGGGTGATTTGGAACATATGAGCCCAGCCAGTCGATTGCAGCTGCAGCTCCTGGGCCAGGCTAGGAATGACTTTCAGGCCTCTGTGGCCAAGAGTAGGAGTGGGTTTTGGCAAGCTGATGCTGCAGGGAGGCAGAACCCACGGGGTGAACGTCAGGGCACAGGGGATGAGCATTTGGGGGTTTTTAGGGGTGGTGTGTTTGCATGGGCTGAGCAGATGGAGATGGGAACAGTATGTGTCACTGGGGGCTGCTGCCTGAGCCTCCTCCCGTCCCGCTTTGGGGAATGAAGCCTTACAGGCAGGTTAAATCAAAGGCAGCTCTTGAAAGAGAATGGTGGCAGCTTTCAGCAGTGATGGGCTGCAACCCACCCCTCCCCAAACCAACACCTGAGGGATTTCTTCCTTTCTCAGTGAGGTGAAATAGAACCCATTTCCAATGGTTTCATTGCTTAAAACCCAGTTGTAGCCTCCAGAGACTAATTACTTTCTCCCTGCATTTGCATAGTTTACATTCAAGTCAGTTTAAGGGATGTGTCATGTTTTGGAAAGAGATGAGAAACTCAGAGGCAAAAATCTTCTCAGAAGCAAAGGGCTCGGGAGGAAGATGTGGGAACAGGCGTGGTGCGATTGCAGCCATTCTGTGAGGGCTTCCACCCTCCCTGCCGTCAGGACAGGGGCAGGGGAGGAGGAGGAGGGTGAGTCCATCCCTCAGACGAGCCCTCGCGCGGTTGCAGCCGCAGAGGAGGATTCTCCGGCGGGAGCGGAGGCGTGCGGCGTGTGCTCCCCCGCATGCCTCGGCAGGAGCTGACAAGCAGCAGCCCGGCGGTGCGCTGCCTGTCTGATCCCAGCTGTCTGGCTCCCGCATGGAGCTGCTCTCGCAGCACAGAGGCAGCTTTGAGACAGGCAGAGATGATTTCCAAGTTGCTGCTCTGTGCTCTGCTGCCCTCAGCCATGCCGGCTGCTGCCGGGGCTCTCTGACATTCCCAGTGGGGCTGGGGTCTGTCTGGGCTCAGGGATGTGCAGCCACAGGGTGACGGGGAGGAGGGGACGGTCCCCCCCAGCCAGGACAGCGATGGACATGACCTCTGCTCCATTCTGCTCCAGGGCAGGATTCTCCAGGTGTCTGTGCCTGCCATTTAAACCTCCAAACTTCCTCCGTTGTCATCTGTTTTTCTTCTGTCTCTGCAAATTCTACCTGGAGCCAGTGATCCAGCTCAGAGCTTTCCTTGCTCATGGAGTGAGGGCTCTGCAGAGGGAAAGTGGCAGAACTGTCTCCTACTACGCCCAGCTGGGTGACCAGCAGCCCCCTGGGACACTGCAGCTCTGCTCCTCCTGGCTATTCTGGCTCTGGGGAATGGGAACTTCAAATGTCAGGGGTGAGCTGGATGGGAGAGATTCCAATGAAAAGCAGAAACGGTTGTTTGAGAAAATTAATTGAATTTATTTGACAAATACTTGCAGATCCAGGGAGCAAGTGCACACATACCTGGAAGAATTGCTTCAAAGAAAGCCTATTGTGCTGCTGTCGCTTGTTCTGCTCCTTTTTCTTTTTTTTTTTTTTTTTTTTTTTTTTTTTCCTCTTGTGACTGCTCTGAGTTGGAGAGCTGGTGACAGAGGAATGCATTTCATCCACAGCCAACCCAGCAGCACACGGCCTATTCCGGAGGATCTCCACAGGCCATCATTGTCTGGCCCTGCCGCTGTCTGGGCAAATTTAGCACATAGCCAGTGGGCTGCTTTAATAGGAGTGCTGCGATTTCAGGAGAGCTGAAAATTTATATTCCCCAGTAATTGCCACAGCACACCTTAGTGCTGCTGCTGTAGCAGGAAAATGGTTCTCCCCAGTGCACTGGGGACTCGGCAGAGATGCTGGCACAAACAGGATAATGAATGCTAATGTACGTCGTGTGTCACACAGACTGAGCTTAAATATTGAACGAGCAGCATTCCTGAAAGAGCCACGTCCCCTCCTTGGAGAGGGGCAGAATGTTATCTTAAACCTAGGGAACGTTTTGCCCTCTGCACACTGGGATTTGCACTGGGACCTCACTACAGTGATAATGAGATTTGAGAGTTTGGAACACATCTTAATGCACTGTGTCCCTCATATCTCTTGTCTAAGTAAAATGAGTTTGAATTTTTCATTTTAATTGCAGACTTGTGATCTGGAATAGACATTCTTGTACTGAAAAGCATCCTCTTTTAGATCCACTCCTCGGGGCATACAATGACACAGGCACCCCGCGTCAGGCACTGCCTGTCAGAGCACAGCTGGATCCCCGTGGTAGGCGCAGCTCCGCAGGCACTCCAGCCAGGCAGAACAACTCAGGAAGCCTCATGGCTCGGGAGTGGCTCCCCTTCTCTGGACAGGCAGATTCAAGCAGGGCTTTTTGTGCCATGACTGACTACTAAACTTGGAACAGCGTTTTCAGAACTCAATCGACCCCAGTTCAGATGAATCACAGAATCACAGGATGGTTTGGGTTGGAAGATCATCTTGTTCCAACACCCTGATGTGGGCAGGGACAGCATCCTCTAGACCACGTTGCTCCAAGTCCCATCCAACCTGGCACTGAACACTTCCAGGGATCATGGGGCAGCCACAGCTTCTCAGGAAAACTTGTGCCAGGCCCTCACATCCGCTCCCCCCCCTGCCAAGGGAAGAACTTTTTACAATTATCCCATCTAACTCTTCTCTCTATCAATGTGAAGCCATCCCCCCCTTGTCCTGTCACTCCGGGCCCTTGTAAATAGTCTCTCTCCATCTTTCTTGTCAGCTCCCTTCAGGTACTGGAAAGCCACAATTAGGTCATCCCAAAGCCTTTTCCAGGCTGAACAATCCCAGTTCTCTCAGCCTTTCCTCAGAGGAGAGGTGCTCCATCCCCAGTGGGGAGAGGTAAAGCTGCTGCAGGCTGAATGGCACCAAGCCTGGGGATTCCCCATCCTAGGCCAGCCCCTGACCAGCTGTATGGTGTTGGACAGTTCCTCACATCCCTTGGGATCACACTTCCCTGGCTTCAAAAGCGAACTCAGGGGTTTGGCTGTTGCTGCTGCCCTATGAGAGTCCTTAAAGTTGCTGCTCTACTGGAATAAGAAGTTATCTCTAACCCTGTAGGGATTTGGCAAAGATGCTGGCACGAAAATAGTTTGTAATGAGCTTTAAGACATATTAATGAAGAGAAGTATAATTATTATTACCAAGTTCAATTACAGCCCTTGGATTACAAATATTCTCCCACAATCCCTCAGGAAAGCAATGCATCTTGTCTCTGCAATTAAATAAACTGAGTATCAAGGGGAGGGAAGAGGATTAAACTATAGAAGAAAGAATTGCTTCAACTTGACTGTGGTGGCCCCTCTCCTCCTCCCCCCCAGCTCTCCCTGCTTTGAGGAGAAGAATCCTCACTCAGCACAGCCCAATGGTGATAAAATATTCCTTGAGAAACTGGTGGTTGGCTTCCTTCCAAAGACTCCGGCATCTGTAATGCAGCAGTTGCCATGCTAGTGGAATCTAATAAACTCTTGTCTGCAGTACTTCTGGAAGTGCACACCTGTACAGTTCTGCTGCCCAAAGATGCAACCTAGGCACTTCTTCAGGATTTTTTCCTTCCGTGGTTACTGAGCGTGGAGACAAAACCGAGGGATGTGCCTGTTCCCCTTGCAGGAGTGTGACCAAAGCACGAAGCCCTGAGAACCGCGGAGCTGCAAGCGCAGAGATCACCGCGGGGCATGCGGGGAAGCTGCACGCGGAGCGAGGGAAGCTCCACCTTGGCAACACAGCAGGAACGTCAGCAGTGGTAAAAACAATGCTGTCCCCAGGGAACAGCGAGATCCAGGGGCTGCTCCAGCCTGCTGCCTTCTTGGCTGGAGCAGTTTGTCTCTGGAGAGCTTAGAGGGGAGGGAAGCCGGTGTTCAGCTGTGTGTGAGCAACAAGGGGCACTGCACTGCTTTCTCTTGGCTGGAAGAAATCCATTACAGAGAGGATCACCCTGCCATGGATGCTGGCTGGCACAGGGCCAGGCTCACTTCCAGGGCCAGAGCAGCTCTGCTGGCTCTGCTGCAGGTGGAGAAGAGCCTGACAGTGTCTGGAAGTTGGAATGGGCAATCTGCAGGTGGGACAGGAGGTCTGGGAAGAGGGACAGGAGGTCTGGGAGGAGAGACAGGAGGTCTGCAGGTGGGACAGGAGGTATGTAGGTGGGACAGGAGGTCTGCAGGTGGGACAATGAGGTGCACAGTTGACAGTGCTGCTGTCTCTGGCCCCTGGAGCAGTGCAGGATGCTCCAAGCTGGCCAGAGCAGGGGTTAGTTCTTTCTCTCCCTCCGCTAAAATCTATCCTGAAACACTTCTGATACCAAAATGCACCAAGTTAAGCACAAGAGCAGAAGTCTCTGGTGATGTGGCTGAGTTTTGGCAGGACATAAACAAACAATGACAAACCTTGGCACATGGATGGGCATGGAAACCGTGCTAGTAGTGCACAGGTAAGTTACCCACCACCGTCCTGGGGACTGCCTAGGAACTTGGTTTACTTCTTTTCCTATTAAACAGGATAACAAAAGCACAGCCACACAGTGTAGGAGTTTCTCCTTAAACAGTGCTATTGTCTGCAGATGAAGCAGGGCCAATGCTTGTTTCAATTCCCTCAGAACCCTCTCTCTGAATGGGTTTCTTGTGCACCTGATTGTTGTTCAATCTCTTCTGCCCAACCTGGTGTACACAGGGTTCCGGGGCTTGCTTTTGATCACGTTGGCTGCAGGACATTTGTTCCTCCTGTGAACCCTGCTCCTTTGTTCCTGTGAGCGTGCCACCCACGGGGAAACCTTTGTCCAAATAATCTCAGATTCCCTGAAGAGCAAGAGCTGCCAGCTTTGCTTTCTAGTTGAAGTGACAGCAAGGAACGTACAGATTTATTCTTCTATTCACTGGTGGCTTTCTATTCGTGTGTCCTCGGATCAAATCAAAGTGTCAAAACAACATCCCCGGCACTCCAGCGGCAGCTCCTGCCCACCAGACGGACATGTGAGGAGCAGGTATTTTTAGCTGAAAAGAATAACCAGCAAGGGTCATGTAGTGAAGAAAATAAGACAATGGTAAGAAGAAACCAAGGCACTTCTACTGGAACCTGGGAGGATTGGTACTACACCAGTCACTCCTCTGCCCCAGGAAGAAGTACAGAAAGGGACAGGAAGATGTGGCAGTCAAGTTTCTGGCTCTGTGACAGAGTTATTAGAATGCTCTGAGCCCTAAACCCTCTTCCTGGGTGGTTTTTAATTCTGACTCTGTGCTAAGCATTAAGCACTATCAGTGCATGCAGAAAAGAGCCCTAGGAATGTGCTGCTTGAGCAGGAGTGCCCAGCTGAAGTCTTTCTCCGCTTACATGATTAATCTGTCTCTGAAGAGCAGCTATTACACACTGGGATGGTGTCTGGACAGTTGTGTGACATCTTCTGTGCAGGATGCAAGCAGTGTGGATGACAAAGGCACGCAGCCGGTCCTGTGGAGAGGTGTGGGAGATGACTCAGAGCTGTGGCATGGTGTAATGGAGCTGCTCCTGGAAAACCTGCTTCAAAAGAGTCAGGACACAGGAGATCAGCAGCGATGCTTGATGGAGGCAATACCTGATGTAGGAAGTACTTAAGCAGATTGTAATGAGGATGTGGGTTCATTACCTGAGCCTCCCAGGGCTGATAACAGAATCGCTCCTGTTGCACTGCAGTCCCCAGTCAGAAGGAATGCGTAAGAGCGCGCCACACCGGGCCACTGGAGCCGCTGTCCTAGCGTGATTCCTACCAATGGAACAATATTGCTTGCTGTTGCATGAACAGAACATGTCTCCTCTGATTGTTTTTTCCTGCTCTTTTGAAGACAGATGCTGTCTGAGGATCCCCAGTGGTAGAAGGTCCTCTCTGAGGTGCAGTTACAGCTCTTTACACGTAACCTCTGGCACTGGGAACCAGTGGTGAAAAGAAATAAATCCAAGTGTGGATGTTTTGGCATGGAGTTTGCTCTGGTTCTGAAAGAAGTTGTGAGAGTGGACAAGAGATTGACCTCAATAGCCTGTTCCATGGCCCTGCTCCAGGGTGCTTCAGCTGTAATTATCCTTTTTTTAATTCAGGGAGCTACTGAACTGTGATGAGATTCCTGCAGTGGCTTAAACTCCCCCTCCTGTAGGATATCAGTGAAAGAGACAGGAAAATGCTGATGGCTTTGCTCTGCTAAGAAAATGCCACCTGGTCCAGCTGCCTTCTCCATCTCAGGTGCTCATACATGGGCATGTGCCTTTGCTTGGACCAGCTCTGTGCTGGGAGATTTCCTCTGCCCAGAAACTGGCAACTCTTAAATGCCAAGAATTAAATTGTTGAGGGGTTTTAAACTTTACATATTGAATTATGGCAAGACAAGCAACAGAAAGTGAGCAAGAGTTAATTATGTGACAGGGAGAGGAAGTGCCACTGTGCAGCAATCCTTTCAAAGGCAAACAGAAATATTTATAGACTCAGGACTGCACAACTTGCTGCGCTCAGACTCGAGATGTGTTACTGATTCACAGGGCAGCACTTTCGGATGGGGCTCTGGTGTGGACCACAGCTCTGCTGGAAGGTAGGTCTCACCTCAAGCCGCGTTCAGAGGCAAGTGCTAATGAGAGAAAATCTGGTAGGATTTTGTCAAATCAGAGTTTAAAAACATCCTGGTGATGTCCTCTTTTCAGTCCCTCAGTGGATTTCCCTTTCTTCATGGATAGCAGAGCGGCTGTGAGTGCTCACTGAGGTGACCCCTGCCCATACCACACCACCAGCTCTGCAGGGACAGTGCCCTGGCCCCTCCACATTTGGGGCACACACAGAGCTTGTGCAGGTGCTCATTTCTCAGGTGATTTCCCACCACACCACGATACTTCTGCTCTGTTCCGCCTTCCAAGCAGAGCTGCAAAGTGCAGAAGCTGGGAGAGGAGACAAACACGATGCTGAGATCAAACCCCATCAACATCTGCAAGCAGCCACCCCGCAGTCACCCTCCTGTGGGACACTCCCTGCCCTCCTTCACTGCTCCCAAGGGTTATCCCACGCAGAGCCTCCCTTGGTGGGCACAGCCTCGGCTGTGTGCCCTCCACAGCTCTGGGCCTGGCCTGGGATACTGTCGCTATTTTCAGGGACTGACTAATCCTGACAGGAGCAGGAAGAACCTGCTGTTACCTGCAGAGGACAGAGGGAAGAAGATAATTCATTCCCATCCCCAAAGCAATCCCTGCAGGCAGGTTTTGAGCCAGATTTCCAATCATCTGCCTTTGGAGACCACCAAGCAGGCTTTAAAGAAATCTTTATATTTTTAGCAGTAACATAATAGTGGTGGAAATTTAATAAAATTCACCATCTAATATTTATCCCATTACATTGGCTTAAGTAATTTAAGATGCTGAAATCAACATGGTGCGTTTATATTTAATGAGCCTTGTGTAAAACAGCCACTTCCATCCTTGTCAGGTGTGTAGAGAAGACACTTGCATTCACTCAAAGAATTTTTATCTCCCCAAAGATATGTGTTAAATAATGTACAACACTCACCAAAATGTTACCTGTCACTGGTGGAGAATCAGGCTGGGGCTCAGTGAGCCTGATGTTCACTGGCATGTAGGACAGAGGAAGGGCATTTAAAAAATATTATTATTTTAAATCTAACCAAGCAAATTATGCTGAGAGCAGCCTGGGCTCAGCTTTTGGATGAAGCTCAGCCTTGCTGAGTGTGGTGTTCCCAACCTGTCCCTCTGACAGCTGGGCAGGGTGGCAATGCCAGGACAAGGCTCAGCTACCTGCAGGCAAGGGGGGCTTGAGGAAACAAAGAGAAGCTGTTTGTTCCTGAGATGCCCTGTTCCAGCTGGGAGCAGCACACTCAGAGCTGCAGAACACAACTGCTCCAGATCCCTGGGGTGCCTAGCAAAGCAACCAGGCAAAATCTGGGCATCTGTCCCATAGAGACAGGCTGCAGAACGGGGGGTATCCAGCCTGGAGAACAGGAGGTTCTGGGGAGACCTTAGAACCCCTTGCAGTGCCTAAAGGGGCTCCAGAAGACCTGGAGAGGGCAATGGACAAGGGCATGGAGTTAGAGGAAGAAGGAGCATGGCTTTAAACTAAAAGAGGTGAAATACAGATTTAATTTTATGGAGAAATTCTTCCCTGTGAGGGTGGTGAGGTGCTGGCACAGGTTTCTGAGAGAAGCTGTGACTGCCCCAGCCCTGGAAGTGTCCAAGGCCAGGCTGGACAGGGCTTGGACCAAGCTGGGATAGTGGAAGCTGTCCCTGCTCATGGCAAGGGATCGGAACGGGATAAGCCTCAACGTCCCTCCAACCCCAACCATCCTGCGTCTCCCTGATTTGGGCTCCTCGCAGGAGGGCAGGCAGGCTTGGTGGGGCTGAGCCTCTCCCACGGGAACGGAGAGAACTCCTTGTCCCTCCCGTGTCCTTTATGTCGCCATGTCCCCCCGTATCTCCCCGTGTCGCCCACCCTGCGTGTCCCCCCGTGTCCCCCACGTCCCCCGTGTCCCCGAGTCCACGAGCGGCGCGGCCGCACCGCCGGTCTCACACTGACCCCCAGCGTCGGGCGGCGGCTGAGCCCGAGCTGCTGCCCCGGCCGGGAAGTTCGACGGGAATGACACCCTAATTAAACCCTAATTAAAGCCTGTAGCAAAGCGACGAGACAAAGCGGGAAGCGGAGGGGCGGGAGCGCCTGTTCCCACGGCTACAGTTACTGCAGCCGTTAAATTGAGCCAGGAAAAGGTTTCTGTAGCTGACGCTTTTTAACAGCCAGGCCGTTGCCCGTAAATCATTAAAATCCATGTAATCAGTCTCCTGGAGCAAAGGTAAGGATTTGGATCCAGTGAGACGCTTTGTGCTAGGAGAGATTTACTTGTGGTTTGTGAAACACTTTAAAAATCAATATGCCAGGAGCAAGAGGGTCTTAGGGAAGGCAGGAGACCTGGGGCAGGTGGAATTCACTGGGCATGGAGGTGCCTTAGGAAGGATTTGCCAGGTAAACACTAGAGATGGTTACAAAATGCGCATCAGTAGCAGGGGGACAAGACCATGAGCAGCAGAGCTCCAGGCAAGGGTTTGGGGCAGAGTCCTGGCAGGGCTCCAGCTGTACCCATCACAGGAAGCCCAGTGCCAAACAGTCCCTCAGACATGTACTGCAACCCCCCAGCCTGGGCTGGGTTCTCTGCACTCGCTGTTCTCCGATGTTCCTTACGGTTTGTCATTAACAAATGTCACAGGTTTCCTCTTTGTTGCTCTTTCTCACAAAGCCCACGTACAGCTCTGTCGTGTTAATTAATTTCTTCAGATACTGCCTTTCCATGTTTGGTCCTTGATAAAACACTTGCTAGAAATCCAAAATAAGACTCAAAGAGATTTCTCACATGGCAAGCATAAAGTTTCATTATGTACCGTAAATTGCCTGTGATTTCTGTGTCAAGGCTCACCAGCTCCTGATGTGAGTATTCCTCTGTGATGGAAATGAGGGGGTTATTCCATGTCAGTGGTGCAAAGGTCCTCAGATCAGCAGTGCTCAGGGCAGCTGCATCGGAGGGCTGCATAATTTCAGTTCTAGATGGGGTATCAACTCCCAGAGGATTTCCCAGTACACAGTGCCTCTGGGAGCCCAAAAGTGGCAGTCCATAGAATCATGGAATCACAGAATGTTTTGGCTTAGAACGGACCTTGATGATCATCCAGTTCGAACTCCCTGCCACGCCTTAGACCAGGTTACTGAGAGCCCCATCCAGCCTCAATGCCCACCAACATTATCTGAGCTGGCAAGACAACACCATGTGACGGAAGGGAACAGCAGCTAAACATTTTTTCTTCAAATCTTCAACACAAAACCAACTCTTCCTGCTGAGGAGGCAGAGGAGGCAGCCAGAAGGATGCAGCAGGGAGCATGGCTCCTGGTCCTGGTTATTGGGAAGTGGATCCTCCTCTTGCTTTCTCCCCAGAAAAATTCAGCCACTTGAACCCAACCCACCTTTTCCGTGGCAGGAAAAGGCCAGCCAGCTCTCCTGATGGATGGCTGTTCAGTATGACAGACCTCACATTCAACAGTTAACAGCCAGCATGTTTACAGGCAACATTTTTTTTGGCTGCTGTCCCTGGCATGTCAGTCATGTTTAGCCAAATGAACTGGGAGGATTATAACAGACAGGGACACTGGTGCAAGTGACAGGCGCAGAGACGAGTGCTGCAAGAAGCTCATTTGCACATCAAGTTTCACAGCCCGGCTCTCCCTTCCTGCTCCATAAGCTCATCAGCTGCTGCTGCAGAGCCGCCAGTTTTCACAGGAATGATGGAGCTCACAAAACCCTATTTTCGTTTTTTCTTCCCTGCCTGCTTAGACAACAGATTCTAACATAACCCATTTTTTTAAATATTGAGAATAAGCCCCCTTTTATGTGGAAATGTGGGTTTAATGTAAATAGCTCGTGCTGCTCTGATTCTCTCAGAGGGCTGTTGGCTGTTGGCGGTTCCCCTGTTGCCTTTCAAGTCACTTGGGAGTCACTGCTGCTGAGATGGGGATGGATCTCAGAGGGATCCACAGTCTCTCCTGGGTGATTCCTGCGCTGTGTGACAGTTTTTATCTCGGCCATATTTCAGAACATGCAGCAACATCTGAAGCTGTGAAATTGTCACTACCTGCCCCCAAAATAACGTGGTTAAAGCAGGGATAGGGCGAGTGTGACATGAGAGCTCTGGATGGAGCCATGCCATCCCAGCTCCATCTAAGCTGCTTGCACCCTGTGTCCAAGGCCACCCCACAGAGCCTCATGTGCTCGTAGCTGTGTACCTCACCCCACACCAGGTCACCGAAGGCCACAGCACTGCTCAGGGCTTTGCCACCCCCTCCTCGGTGCTCAGTCACATCAGCTTTCCAAAGCGGCATAAAACCCGAGGAACATACAGTGTTGTGAAAAGTATTTATTAGAATTAAATTTTCCTTACTATTTTCAGTTTGTTGTGGAAATTAAAACAAGAACCACGTTTTCCAGCTGCAGAAATGCTGCTTTTCAGCCAGTTTTAGTCTGCGGCTGTTTACAAGACAGTATAAGTTTTCACTGCCTAATAAAAACAATCATCTGTATTCCATGGCTGCAAGCAACAACACTGTGAGAGAGTGGAGCAAGTCAAGGAGGTTTTGGAGAAGAATATGAATTATCTCACCCGGAGAACAAAGCATAGACGGACCCTGAGCACCAAGGGAAATTGCACAACGTGCAGGCAAGTCTCCAAACCTGCATGGTTTAACGGGGGGATTTTATACTTTTGAGAAAAAATGTATTTCTTGAATATCCCCATAGGTACAGTCTTGCTACTTATTTCTGCGATTTAAATTGTTGCTTCTGTTTTTTAAGGCCAGGCTGAACGGACAAGCATTTAATCAGCCAAGTTGGATGGAGGAGCACAGGTACCATTGAGACAACTCTGCAATGAGCAAGAACATTAAAGGCTGCTATAAAGAAACAAGCTCCTGTGCCCTCAGATGGACAGAATTATAAAAATCCCCACAGCATCCCCAAAGCACTGAATTAAGTGAAGAAGGAGCTGTGTTTAATGTGACGGATGGAGCCCGCGGGCCCCATCGTGGGGACGTGGCCGTCAGGGCACCGGTACCTGCCATCGCTCCCCGCAGCACCTTCCCCAGGAACATCAGACAGGATAATTACGTACTTAAATCTGGGTGCTTTACTACACAGAAATTCATCTGCTACCCTCAGAGTCCTTGAAGTTAAAGAGGGATTTGAGTTACTGACATAATTTGTTCCCTGAGGGCTGTGGAAAGCAGAGAGAAGCACATCTGAATAATAACTCTTCGACCACGTCTTGAATGGGAGCGAGCGCTGCTCCAGAGCGAGACACAATGGGAAGCAAACGATTTCAAATGTTTATAAGCTACACAGCTCCCAGGCAGGATGGGGCTGGGTTTTTCCCCAAGCAGCAGCTGGGAGGGAGGTCAGTAAGTTCCCTTCAGAAACTGTAATTGCAGCCTTCCAATGCTTGAAGGGAACTTATAGGAAAGACGCTGCAAGACTATTTACCAGAGCATGTAGCGACAGGACAAGGAGGAATGGGTTTAAACTGATAGAGAGTAGGTTTAGATTAGATATTGAGAAGAAATTCTTGGCTGTCAGGGTGGGGAGGCCTCAGCACAGGTTGCCCAGAAAAGCTGTGGCTGCCCCATCCCTGTAAGTGCTCAAGGCCAGGTTGGACAGGTCTTGGAGCACCCCAGGATAGTGGAAGGTGTCCCTGCCTAGGGCAGGGGGTGGGACTGGATGATCTTCAAGGTTGCTTCCAACCCACCCCATTGTGCGACCTGTGACGAGCTGCTTTGTCCTCACTTTGCCAAAGCTTCCTCTAAGGCGATGCTGTCTCTGGTCCAAGCTAGGGGCTGCTGTGTGAGGGGCTGCGGTGTGTGAGGGCCGTGGGCTCCCCACCATCACTGGCTGGGATGAGGCTGCCCTTTGCCCGGAGCCGTTCGCCCAGTGCCCGGATCCCCTGGCCCAGAGCCCTTTGCCGATGCCCGGTGCTCGGAGCCCTTTGCCGGTGCCCGGTGCCCTTTGCCGGTGCCCGGAGCCCTTTGCCGGTGCCCGGAGCCCTTGGCCCAGAGCCCTTTGCCGGTGCCCGGTGCCAGGAGCCCTTTGCCGGTGCCCGGTGCCAGGAGCCCTTTGCCGGTGCCCGGAGCCCTTTGCCCGGTGCCCAGAGACCGGAGCCCTTTGCCGGTGCCCGGAGGCCTTTGTCTGTGCCCGGAGGCCTTTGCCGGTGCCTGGTGCCCGGAGCCCTTTGCCGGTGCCCGGAGCCCTTGGCCCAGAGCCCTTTGCCGGTGCCCGGTGCCCGGAGCCCTTTGCCGGTGCCCGGTGCCCGGAGCCCTTTGCCGGTGCCCGGAGCCCGCGCTCGCCCCGCGGTTCCCTCACGGAGCTCCACAAGATGGCGAGCGCGGGCCCGCGCGCGGCCCAAGATGGCGGCGGGCGGCGCGGCGCGGGGCCGGCGGCGCTCGGACAGCCGCGGCCCCGCTCGCCCGGCCCGGCCACGGCCACGGCACCGGGCCCGGCGCTCCGCGGAGACGGCCCCGGCAGCCGACCCCGCGCAGCCCGCGGGGGAAACAGCCGACACGGCGAGCCCGGTAGGAGGGACGGGGCCGGGTGGGATGGTGGGGGAGGGAAAGGCCGCGCGGCCCCGGGGGGATCGCGGGTGATTATTAACAGCTACGATCTGAGCATCATCATGTGGGAATTATCAGGAGAATTGAAAGAAATTTATCGCTGTTCACGCTCCTCCCGCGACGTTGTTTTTGCCAGTGCAGAAACACAGAGCAGATTTAGCCGCTTGCCGTGCCGGGTGATGACAGGCCTGGCATAGTAATTCCCATTGGCATCATCCTTAAGAAAATAAGAACATGGTGATTGACCTCTTACGGTGCTAGTTTATTCTCTGAGCAAAGTGTTTTTCTCTTGCTGGACTGTACATTGTGGTTTATGTAAGCTGTCTGCTCCTCTTTTCCTCTCTTCACTTGCACTTTCTACTAATTACTTTTCTTAGAAGGTTTGGATCAAAATGCCACTTGTGTGATGAAGCCCTTCTGTTCCAAAGCTAGCTTTGCAACTAAAGAGATGAGGTTATTTTATTCTTTATTTCAAGTGAGCCTTACAATCTTGTCGTTTTTTTCTAACAGTCTTCATCACATGAAGCTACAGAAGGACAACCTGCAAAGAAGATGAAATATGAAGAAAGCAATCTAAAATCAGAACTAGAGGGACTCACATGTGAAAGTGGAACCCTTGCTGCACTGGGGGAAACACCTAAAACATCTGATGGGGACGGAGGTTCAGAAGATCCAAGAGACAGCAGTATAACCCAACAGGGAAATGATGAAAGCATTCCAGAGACTGAAGAAGGGAAGCAGGAGAAGGAGCACGGTGTTTCTCTGGAGCCACACGCAGTGAATTCCGGCGGTGCTCCGTTAAAAACGGGTGGATATCTGCGCCACTATCACGTGTTCAGTGAAGAGGAGAGCAGCTGTGGGAGCTTTGACGGGGCCACCTCGGAGGACGCGGATTTGCCGCGGAGGCCGATGTTCCTGGAGCACAGCAGCGGCCTCTCGGATGAGGACAGCAACCAGCCCATGCCAGTGCACCGGTTCTTCGGAGATGTGGAACTGGTGAGATGATGAGTCTCTTCCTGCTTTAGACTCAGCCCTGGTCTGCTTAAAATTTGCCTCAAAACTCGTGGTGAATTTGATTAGTATTGTTGGGCCCTGTACCCCAGGTAAAACTCTCTGTCAGAGATGAAATTACTCGTCCAGCTAAATTAATTTCAGGTGTAAAATCCTTCTTATTTAGACTTTTTATTCCAATTCCATGAGATAGGTAGTTTTACTGATAATGACATTATGGAGACAGTATTCTTGGCAAAATAGATTTTTGCTTGTCTTTGGTTCTTAACAGAATCATAGAACAGCTTGGGTTGGAAGGATCTTACAAATGACCCCGTTCCAGCCCTGGTGCATTGGGATTGTTTGGAATGGAAACTGGTTTCTGTCTACCTCAGGTTTTGAACTGACCCCGGAGGCAGAGCTTTACATTTGAATCCCTTTAACAAGCATAACTTTGGGGCAAGTGATGTTGCCATCTTTTAGGTGTTTCTTGTGGTATTTAGGGAGCAGTGAGGATTTGTTTAGGGAGCCCTTCACCCTGTGCCAATCCTCCTCACACCAGTGGAAGGAATGCCAGCCCTGATTCTGCCCATGGATCTGGTTTGGGCAGACTCCCCCCAAAGCCCCACAGCTTTAGCTCTGTGCTGCTGCTGCCAAGCTCAGGGTTGGTTCCTGTGTCAGCTGAGGGAGGATGGGAGCTGGTGGAGGTAGGAGTTCTGCCTCCACAGACTTTCCTTGTTGATTTGATCTTTTCCCTCCAGCATCTCCCAGCAGTTGTGCTCCCGAGCGTGACGAGGAACAGGAGAGAAGCCAGGAAGCTCCATTTCATTGCAAAGGAAGATGATGAAGAGGAGGAGGAGGAAGAGGATGATGTCTAACAACAAACTGTAAACAAATTAAACCCTTCTTCTTTCTCTTTGTGACCACATGGCAATGGCTCTGTCAGTACCATGAGGTATCTGTTTGCCTTTTCTCAGGGAGAGAACTGGGAGAGTTTGTTTTGCTGGAATTGGCAGATACAGTATTCCAGTGATTATCTGGAGCAAATACTGAATTTTCAGTGATTTGGAAATAAAGTATAATTTAGCACTTTAGCACTGATATTTAAGAAAAAAAACCAGGGAATATAGAAGTTCTTATGGCTTTTTTTGTAAATTTGAGCCTCTGTCTTGAGAAGGTATTTGGTTTCACTCTGTTTTTTGGTTTTTTTTTTTTCCCAAAATAGTCAAGAAAAGGATGCTGGAGCAAGGTTCTTTTTCTTTTAATTCTGCAATGTCTGTGGCATCCAGGTAATAAAGGAGAGCAAACTGACTCCCTGGTACAAAGAAGGTCAAGGGTCTTCCTTCTGTGGGTTGTTTACACCTAACCCAAGACCAATTAAACCTCTAAAATGTAGTTCTGCTGGCAAAATGAAATGCAGGATGTCAGAATGGATTCAGTGTGCTCATCTCTGCGAGTTCAGCACGTTTTCATTGCACATCAGCTCCCCAAAGACTCACCCCGTGGTGCTGCCTCCTCCTTCCACTTGCTGCTCTAAGTGTTGCCCTTTGTCGATTTCCAACTGGTTTCCAGCAGGGATTTTGGAAACAAATGCTTTGGTGGTGATACACAACGAATACCATCCCTTGGATTTGATGGACAGAGGAAGATTGCTAAGGCTGCGGGGCAGCCACCTCTGCATGTTTAAAAAAACAAAAGGAGCAACCTCGGCCAATTCCAGGAACTGTTAATTCACCCAGTGTTTGTGGGAATATTTCTTTGAAAGTGTGATTATGCAATAAGCTTCTAGATATTTATTGTTATAGCTCCTTCTATGTTTCTAAAAATAGAGAGAAAATGTTATCAGCAGATGGTTTAAATAAATATTAATTTCTACAGCTCGAGCTTGTTAAACATTCAAAAGTTGTAAGGCAAACAAAATTGCATATGCATGGCATGGTAATGCATTCCTATTTCCACTCCAGCTGATGCATTGTTTCTGTCAAATATATTTCTTGGCTCCTTTTCACTCTAATTCTGTAACACGGAAAAATCCAGATTTCTTTAATTGCATATTCATAGTTCCAGCCCAGCTCTGTGTTGCAGCAGCTCCTCCCAGCATTCCTTCAGTGCTGTTTGCTGCTGGCTCTTTCTAGCAAACACAGTTTCACACACAGGCATTCATTTCACTTGCAAAATGCATTTTCAGTTTGGGGGACACGTGCCACACAGGTGACACTGGGTTTGTCACCAGAATCCTGCCAGTTCTGCCCTCCCCAGTGTCAAACAGTGCAGGAAGGGAAGCTGGAAGGATTGAATGCAGTGGAATTAGAAATCCTGTGTTAAAAATGCACCTCCTTGCTTTTCAGATTGCAGTGTTTGGGAGGGGACTGAGTTTGTTGTTTAAAGTAAATCAATGCTCTATGTAGCAAAGCTTCCAAGACCCAGTAATTTGAGGCTCAGGCAGAAATATCATTTCCACACAATTTCATGTGGATCAACTGGTCCAGGACCAACAATATGAGGAAAAATAGAGCTTTTCCTAGTTATTTACAAAGCAGTAAGTAGCTGGTGCTCAGTTCATAAACCCTTCATGCTCTGTCACACCTGATTAATGTCTCATGCAGCTTCATGTAGTCACACACACACAGATGTGGGAGCATTTTTTTATTTAAAATGTTCACATGATTTACATTGCCAATCCCAAAAGTTCATTTGCTATCAACTGGTATTAAAAAAAAAAAAAAAATTCAAGTAAAAAATTGAACTATTCCTGATTTGTTTCCTGAGGTAGGAAATGTTTTGCCAAAGCAATATTCTCCAAGGCAGTGAGTAAACATTACTGTAAACATGATCATTATAGTTGTCCTTTCTGGTAGTGTGTCACACAAGCTCAAGCTGGAGGCAGAAAGTGTTAGAAAGGAGAGGGAAATCAGCAGGGAAGATGGCAAACAAATGTGGGAAAAAAGGAAAAAAAAGCCATGTCCTTGCTCTTCTTTGTAGGAGATGCATGTCTGAAGCAATGGCAAAGGGGCAGGTGGGGATGAGGGCAGGAGTTTGGCACAGGTGAGGTGGCAGCTCTGCTGCTGAACCTTTGATACTCCTGAAGCTACCTGCAAAAGGCACAGACAAAACATGATCCTAAATCTTTTGTTTGGCTTAATCTCCAGAGCAATAGGAGTCTATGAGCCCCTGCAGGTTGATTTGTAGAAAAAATGTTTTGTCCAAGTTTTGTTTCTGTGTACTGTGAGTTTTGGGCCAACGCTGGCCAGAGATGACAGGGCAGAATCACAGTCAGCCTCTGGCTCATTTTGTACCTTTATCACACTTGATTTGAGCTGAGGGAAGCTTGTAAGGAATGGGAAGGCAGGAGAGGATAATTAAATGGGATATTGGAGTGTGCTTTGTGAGGCTCTGGTTGGGTTACCCAGCCAGTCTTGTGCCAGGGATTCTCAAATTGTTCCTATTCAAGAAATTGGAGCTATTTAAAAACAACAGACTGACATGATTGAAAAAAGCAGCAGGTCTCTTCCAGAGACAGCACTAGGAAATCTCATGGGTTTGCTTCCTCTTTCTGTAAATTCTGGTTTTGTCACAGCTGAGGTTATGATTGGTTTTCTTATGGCAAGCAATATGTACGAGTTTTAAATTATCCAGGGTAAACAGCAGCTGATAGAAGTATTCCCAGTTCACTTCTCTCCCGTCTCGTGTTTTGACAGCTTCTGCCAGTTCTGGGACAACAGCACGTTTCTTCTCAATTCTTGGGGACACAAAAGAGAAGACAATATTGCCATCAGGAGTTTTTTTCAGAATAATCAAGCCTCCATCTTCCTTTCAGAGCCAGGCAGAACTGGAATTCTTTCTCCATAACTAGGCATACGATTTTTTTTCCCCCAAGGAAATTAGTTTAGCAAATCTTGTTTGCTTCACACCAGCATTTGAAATGGTTCAGAGGGGGTTTTGCTGGAGAGGAGAATTCACACAGATAGTGCAGTGAGGAGGGGTTTGCTTCCATACACAGAAAATCTGCACAGAAGCAAAGCAGCTAATGAGAGGCAGCGTTTCATCTGTCTTCGGGGTTTTGTTCTCACAGCAGCTGCAGCATCCCAGCACCTTTTCTCACCACATATTCACAGCAGAGCTGATTGCACAGCAGGGGGAAGGGACTAAGCCTGAACCTTTCTGGTGAAGCTGAAGGCCACAAAGCAGGTAGGTCTGGACTAACACTTTGTACATACACGTGATCGAGATTCCAGGTGCTGAAGAGGATCCTGCTTTCCCTGTTGCTGTAGGGGTTGATGGAATGCTTACACGGGCAGTCATCTCTGTCAAAAGGTCCCTGTGAAAGGTGTCACACTTGTCACCCCAGCGTGGTCCTGCCACATGTGAGCGAACCAGAGAGATCCTGCACCCCACACCCCCAGCCTGACACTGCACCCAGGAAGCTGTTTCTTTCCTCTGATGTTGAGGGGGGAATGGGATCAAACTGAAAAAAGGGGAAGTTTAAGTCAGGTATACAGAAGAAATCCTTCCCTGTGAGGGTGGGGAGGCCCTGGCACAGGTTGCCCAGAGTAGCTGTGGCTGCCCCTGGATCCCTGGAAGTGTCCAAGGCCAGCTTGGAAGGGGCTGGGAGCAAACTGGGCTAGTGGAAGGTGTCCCTACCCATGGTGGGGGTGGAATGAGATGATCTTTAAGGTCCCTTCCCACTCAAACCCATCCATGATTCTTCAGGAAGGCTGCAGGTACCTGACAGGAGAACCAGCCCTCTGCAGTGCACAGGCGTGCTGCCTCCTCCTCCTCCCTTCTGTCAAAGTAGCACCCGTTGTACTTCACAGATTTCAGTTTATCTGCCATCAGGTCGATTATCCCTCTGTAGGCATCTCGTGCTGCAGGATGAACGTTTGAAATAAAACCACTAACCTAGAGGGGGGAAACCCAGCAATCACTCCTCGGTTCCTGTGGCAGCCTGAGGCTCTTTTCTACAATCACAACATTACACCGTAGAAGTACTTTATATTCCTGCAGCCACAGAATTACTGTTATAGCTTGACAAAAGTTACTTCAACAGAAACTTTTACCTCTCTCATGTAGCCCCGCATTCTGCTCTCACAGCTATGCCGCAGGTAGCTGGATTTGTTCTTGAACCGAGACTCCAGCCCTGGAGGGAATGAGATTATTTTGTACCTCAGCACAGCTCCTGCCCAGCTGGGAGTTCATGCCGGCTTTCCACTAACTCAGGTTGCACAGGTTTTTTGCTTTCCCATTTTTATTTTACTGGTTCAGAACTACCCTGCTCTCAAGCACTTAAAAGGATGCTGTAGAGCATCTGCTGAGAGAGAAGTAGCTGGCATTGTTATATATTTCTTGTTACTCTGTATTTGTGGAACACCAAGAGATTGTGAAAGGAAAACAGAACTGTTGGGGAAGAGCTGCAGTAATGGCTTAGGAATGGGAAAGGAACTTGCAGAGTGTAAAGAGAATATAAAGCACGGTTAGCTGGCAGAGATGTGCAAGTTATCCATACACTATTAGCAAATCATTAAAATATCATAAATGCAGATTTATATTAATGGGGAAAATGCATTTCAGAGCTATCTGTATTAAAGCAATAGGGAACACCATTTTTAAAAACTGTTATCTGATAGTAAATGTGTATGTACTTTAAAGAAACCTAAAGACACGTGCTCATGGAAGGGATAGCTAAAGTCCTGACCAAGTCCCCAATCCCACCAACCAGAAGAGCTCCCAAACTTTGCTATAAGAGCTTTTCAGAGCAGAGCAAGACCTGGGAGTCCCCTAGCAGCTTCCTACAGCAACAAACGCACCTTCAAACCATTTCCTGTCGTCTTCCTTGTCCTCGGCCAGGATGTTTTCGCTCAGATTGTGGATGAGATCCGCCAGCAGCTTCTGCCTGTGGGGAGCCCGCTCGTCCGTCAGCAGCTTCCGCGCAGCCTCCACCACAGCGCCCTGCTGGCTGCAGAACGCGGCCAGGAGCCGCTCGATGTCGCTGGCACCTGGGGCAGGTGAGGCGGCACCGTCTGAGCCCCCGGGGCCGCCGCTGCCGCCGCGCCCCCCGCCCGGCCCCGCACTCACAGCCCCGCCAGCTCTCCCCGGGGCCCAGCAGCACCAGCTCCGTCTGCGGCGGCAGCGCTCGGAAGTAGCTCTCGGTCAGCTCCGTGCCGTCCTCGTAGAGGCAGAGGCGGCTGCCTGCCAAGGGAAGCTGCCCCACGGGCGGGTGAGCTCCGGGCGGGACCCCGGCTCCGGGCGGCCCCGACCGCAGCGGGCAGCTCCAGCCCCGGCCCGGAGCTGCGGCACCCGGTAGTCCCGGTCCCGTCCAGCACCGCCAGATCCGCCCCGCATCTGTAAGCAGCATCCCAGCCCGGTATCGTATCGTATCGTCCCGTCCCTCCGGCACCCGGCAGCCCCCCCGCCCGTCCCGCACCGTCCGCAGCCCGGTCCGCCCCGCACCTGCAGCAGCCGGCAGCCCTTCCTCAGCAACCCGCGCAGGCTCCCGGCCGCCACCCCGAACTTCTGCGGGCCGCCGCACCCGCGCAGGCGGAAGGGCCGCAGCGGCTCCGCCATGGCCGGGCCGGGCCGGTGCCGCTCCCCGCCGGGGTCGGGGCTGAGGCTGAGGCCGGGGCCGGTGCCGCTCCCCGTCGGGATCAGGATCGGTGTCGGGGCCGGGGCCGGGACCGGGGCCGGGGCCGCCCCGCGCAGGCGCCCCGGGGCCGGCGGGGCGGTCGCGCCTGCGCGGCGGGGCCGCGTTGCCATGAGAGCGGCGATGGCGCCGCGCTGAGCCAGGTGGGGCCCGGCCCGGCGCTTCCCTCCGCTCTCCCTCCGCCCCGGGGATCCCCGCAGGTCCCGCCAGGCCCCCGCGTGCTTTGTCCGCCGCCCGTCATGGCTGTCCTCCCGGAACGGTGCGGCCGTGACCCTTCCGGGCCTGCGCCTCCTGCGGGGATGGGGCCGGCGAGGGGAGGGAGGGACGGGGCCGGTGTTGGTGCCGTAACACGGCCCGGGGTGGGCAGCGGTGCTCCCGGTGCTTGTGTCCCCGGCAGTAGCCGCGGTGGGTTGCGTGGCTTTCCCAAAGATGCTAAACTGGCCTTATGCTTTGCTTTTTGTTCGCCTGACTCCAACGCCCAGAGCATGGAGCAGCTGCTGGTTTGGTACAGGTTGCTCCAGTATGCATTTGGAACTCTTAGTTTCAATGTCCGTCTTCGATTAGCAGGTTTAATTTATTGGTAGATTGCTCTGCAAGTGATCTAAATCCTCGTTCTGCTCAGCACTAATCAAACCCGTGCCTAAAGAACATTTATGGTGCCGATGTTAATTAAAAGGAGTGTATATTTGCACTCATCTACTGACTCGACTGACCTCAGGATGCAATTCTTTGACTGTAGTGCCTCAGTGGGTTTTTGTCACCCTTCCAGGGATGAGTTTAAGCTTGAAGGCGGTGGCTGTGACCAGCTCATCTCCCCAGGATGCCACACAAGATTGGTTTCACGGTGGTCAGTTCGTCGGGACACGAGGATGGGTTCAGTGCCCGGGAGCTGATGGTTCATGCACCGACAGTGAACGGGTGGCGCTCGCCCAGGTACTGTGAGGGGATGGTCTTGGAGCACTGAATTTCTGAAGCACCAAGTTTAAAACGAGTGGCAGATGTGTCCTGTGTGGTCAGAGCAGTTTACAATATCCCAAACCAATCTGATAAAGCAAAAAAAAGTTACTTTAATCCCATGGAATCCTCATCCTGGGGGAAAAAAGCATCTTGGTTAACACTTAAAGGGACTGCATTGTATTTAAATAAAGTCCTGGAAAATGAAAATGGTAACTGTTTTTGTTCTTGGCAGTCTAGGAGTTTGCAAGCTAGTATGAAAAATTTAGTATGTAAAATCCATTTGACTCAGCACATATTCTAAACGTGTGGGGCACCTGACGATAGGCACGCAGTAAAGGGAAGGGAAAAGTGTTTCCACTCTACTCTTGAGATTCTTACAACATTTACAATATTGGCCTACAATTAACAACTTGAAAGCTCCATAATTAAACATCTCTCAGGTTTGAAGTGAAGTCCACTTTAAAATGATGATTGAATTCAGAAACTGTGTCTCTTTCAGGCTCTGTCAGTACCCCCAGGAAATCACCCTGCAGCTGGTGGAGAGGTGTCGGATCCGGAAGCTGCAGCTGCTCGCTCACCAGTACATGATTGCAAGCAAAATTGAGTTCTACATCAGTGAAAGCCTGCCTGAATATTTTGCTCCGTATCAGTCAGAGAGGTTTCAGAGACTTGGGTGAGACAGAAAGTTCTGGATCAGTTTATTGTCTTAATCAGAAAAGCTTCAGGGGAAAATAATACTCACTGTGGTCTGTGTGTGATGTGGTCATGCTGTGTGAGCAGCTGAGAGATCCTGGACTTGTGTAGATCTGTGACAAAGCTGGAGATGCCACTGAGTTGCCTTGCCAAGTGACAGCACACAGTTATTTCAGTTGTGAGGTTATGAGGGAGCTTTCACAGTTGTTTCAGTTATGAGGGAGTTTTAAACCTGTGGGTCAGAAATCCACCTGTGTGTTTGGATGTATCCTCTGCTCATGTGTTACATTTTCCTTCCCAGTTATGTCCTTCTCTCAGACAATGAGAAGACTGATTTCAGAGCTCGGGAGTTGAAATCTGTATACTTGGATGCAGTTGGCCAGTACCTGAAGCTGATTTTCCATAAAAATTATGTCAACAAATACAACTTGTACGGGCAGGTGAGTTGGCAGTCCTTACCTGGTAACGTAGGTGACACTTCCATAGTAAAGAGCAGTACACAGAAATTTGCTCCCTTGATTTGTAGAAGAAAAAAAAATCTTGGTTGAAAGCTCCTGTGTTTTAGTTTGTTTTAAAGCAAAAAACACAAATAACAGATTAGAAGTGAGTTGGGATCAGGTGGATGCACCTCATCCAGAACAAACAAGTCAGGGGCTCATTCTGTCACTCTTGTTTGTGCTGAGGTTTAGCCCCCACAGCAGGGTCTGTGTTGAGGACAAGGAACTCCCTCTGAGAACAGCTTTGGGGTCACAAAGCGGCTCTGAGTGTTTTGGACCTGTTGTGGCATTAAGTGAAGATGTTGCACAGCCACCTTGGTGCAGGCACACAAACACCTGCCTCAGTTCTGCTGGGACTCGTTTCAGACAACGGGGTTGTGGATTTGGTGATACATTTTCAATGGAGCAGGAGGCACATTTAGCACTCAGTGCTTCTCTCTGCTTCCATATCACCCTCCTGACCACAGGCCCGGGTTTTTGTTCCAAGAAAAGAGGAATGAGCTTATAAATTTCCATTTTCTGTGAATTTCTGCAGGTTGCCCTGGTAGCTGTGAACATCATTGGGGATCCAGCAGACTATGGCATTGACAGCATGAGCAGTGTAAGTTCAAAGCATCCCTGTCCTTTTACTGATGCTCCATTTCTTCAAGTACAGGTTTTTGGAGTAATGGGATGAACCTTTCTTGTGCCAGTTCTTCAGCAGGGCTGTGTTGCATTAGTTTATTTATAATGTTCTCTTGAAGCAAGAAAGTTGAGCCTAATACGGGAATACAAAAATTAAAATATAATTAGTTGGGACATTTTCACTTTCAGCATCTTGAGGTTCTCTTGCTTCAATATGCCCCAAACATAAGTGCTCTGTGTTGCAGAGCTGATGTTGGTTGTAGCAAGTCAGAATTCTCTCTTGAACACACACCTGTTGTTGGTGAACGTGCATTAAGATTTATTTTTTCCACCCTTCCAAAGCCCTCCAGAGAGAAGCTGATAGATCACTACTTGGGAATTAAATTGGATGACCCTGCCTTAGATGGAACTTACCTTGGGTGAGTTTGTTCTTTGTGTATACCCTGGCAAAACCTCTGCTTGGTGTAAAGCAGTTGTTGATCTCTGTGCTTTGTTAATTCCTTGGTAATGAAAAGAGAAGCCTGCCTTATTGTGGTTTACTTTATTCATTTTGTGCCTTCAGGAAACGTGACTCCATTTCACCTCTGGATGATTTGGCCTTTGACATGTACCAGGACCCAGAAGTGGCTCAGATCATCCGGAGGCTGGATGAGAAGAAGAGGGAAGCTGTGCGTCTCGAGTGCTACGACCAGGCCAAGAAGCTCAAACAGGCCATTGCAGACCTGCAGAAGGTGTTGTTGGAAGATCTTTGACACCTAAGTGGAGCACAGCTCCAGTGGCCCATCAGGGCCTTGTTGTTTGTGTGGAATAGTAATGATTTTTGATATATTTCCCAAAAGAATAATTTTAAAATCAGATAGCTTGATTGAATAATTTGGCTGGAAGCAATGAAACAAATAGAGTAGGGTGATTTCAAGAAGTGTTCAGTAAAGTGATTCCAAGAAGTGCTCAGTGAGATGATTCCAAGGTGATTTGTACCAATCCTAGGTGGGCGAGCGACTCGGTCGGTACGAGGTGGAGAAGCGTTACGCGGTAGAGAAGGAGGATTATGACCTTGCCAAGAAAAAGAAGGAGCAGATGGATGAGTACAGGCTGAAGGTGTACCAGCAGCTGGAGCTGCACGATCTCCTGGATGCACAGCTGCTGGTGGGTGCTGTTAGTCCAAACTCAGGAGGGTGTTCTAAGTAGAAATGGCAGAGCAACCAAACTTCATTCACAGGTTAATAGAAATTCTGAGATTTACTAAAGCTTTTCAGTTTTCTCTTTGGATTGGGGATTTCTCCAACCTAAGACTCTCAGTGTGGTGCTTTATGAACATGCTTAGTTCTCCATAAATCCCATCAAACTGTTGAGGTCCCAAGAAAATGGCATTAGAATCCTGAATGTTTTGCATAATTTCAAGACTAGCTGATGCAGATGAATAAGGTACTTTCTCATATTTTGGAGGGGTGGAGGAGGCTTAGGGTGGTATCAAGGCTAACCATACAGAATCTGTGTGATTTTTTTTATATCCATACAGTTATGTAATGTGCTCAGAAGAGGAAGTTTTATAATCTCTCCATACATGCACCCACACAGAATTATTTTCTGACTGTTTCATAAAGCTGCATCCAGTGGGAATGATGACACACCTGTGAGCCAGGTTCAGTGTTTACTTGAAATCACCAGAAGCCTGTTGACAGAGTTGTACCTGTACTGACTGATTTTAGCACATTTTTAGCCTTGCTGTAAAAATCTTCTTCCCTTTCTCAGATCCGAAAGCCACCTGAGTTGGCTTTGGGATCTGTGAGTGGCACTGAGAGCCCCCAGAGCTCCCCTCCTGAGCCTGCAGACCCACCCCAAGGAGAGCCCCTGAGGGCAGAGCCTGTGCTGGAAGAGCAGTTGATGGATCCCACTTCTTCTGAGCCTGTTGTTCCCTACCAGTCCCCTCTTTCTCCTCGGACTCAGCCCACAAGCTCCAAGGAAAATGTGAGTAGTGTTCCCTCTGTTACTACACAAACCTGTCAAAGCAAACAATCTGATGTCCAACCTTCCAAATAATGTGGTTATTGTCATGGTTAACTGGGGTGTGATGCTGCTTTGATGTGAGAAAATTGCACTGAGGTGAATCCAATTAGTGATAAAGCCACTTCACATCTGAGTCATTTCCAGAACAGCAAATATTATCTTTTCTGCTAGGTTGAAATTTTACCTTATGATGAGAGACCTCTCCCAGCCATCTGCAAGCAGGTGGATGAAGCTGTTGCCTATGTTGAGCCAGAGGTGACTGAAGAGGATGTGGGTGATACTCCAAGGACTGGCAATACTGGGGAGCCTGAACAACTCACGGAGAAGGCACTGAAGGAAGCCAGCCCTGTTGTGGAAGTTTTTGGAGAGACATTGGTAAAAACCAGTAAAATAAACCCAAAACCCAGTAAAACAAACCCGTGGGTTATTGTGCTCTGTGTTGAGAGGATTTTTATGTGTTCAGAGCTGCTATTTTGAAATCTGAGCTTAAAATTTGACCTTGGCTCTATGGATGCCTGTTTACAGCATTTCTGCCAATCTGTAGCTTTGATGGTCGATCATTTGTCAACACATGATGTGCTGATAAACAGACAGGATCCAGCAGACTGCTTTAGGGTATGGACCCAGATCACCCATAACTTGCCACTGTCTGTTTTGCAGGGAGAGAAACCCTCACTCTGCCTGGAAGGGCTGCATGAGCCAGACCTCTTAATCCCATTTCACTCATTTAATTTCAAAATGTGTGCTTTTAATAAAGCCAGGTTCCTATGGGGAACACCTGGGGACTTCACGCTTCAGTTCATACATTCTTTTGAGGCTGGTTCTCTATAAAAATGTTAAATATGTATTGAAATATCTGTAGGGACCTTTTAAGAGATAGATTGTTCTGTTCTCAGGTTTCAGGAGCGTATTCCAGAACGTGGTCGTGTCGAGAAGACGCTTTACTGACTGTGTACAAGAAGCTGATGGAAGTGTCAGTGGACACTCCAAAGGAGGATTTAAGGAACATGCTGAGGGCTGCTGTTTTCCTTGTGAGGAGGGCTATAAAAGACACTGTATCTTCAGTAAGTTGGGATAAGTTTGATGCTCCAGTGGAGAACTGGCAGCCAAAATTGCAGAACCATGGGGTTAGGATACTTTGAACAAATAGTTTATAAAGCTACTGTTGAATAAATCCAAAACCAAAACACCCAAAACAACTGGGCAATGTCTGGCATTGAACAGATGGAGAAAACTGCCCTGGGCTGAGCCATGAGCTGATGCAGTAAATGTGCAGTGAGGTTGATCCTTTTTCTTTGTTAAATCTGAAATACAGCAACGAAGTAACTTCTAATTTCCAGCTCAAAGTACTACACTTAGCTGAAGGACACTTGGGTATCAAATAAACCTTAAACAAGAAGAAGAAAAGAAGAAAATTAATTTGGTACTCTTTATGAAACAATTTCTAAACCTTTCACCTATGTCCTAGCAACAGGTTTTCTGCAAAACAGTTGTCTGAAGTAGCTTCTATTAAGGGTGTTCCTGTAATTCCAGATTAAGAGCAGATCTTACTGTACTGTCTGAAAACAGGGGGCTCTGTGGTAATTTTG
Organism: Vidua chalybeata; assembly: GCF_026979565.1. NCBI lineage: Eukaryota > Metazoa > Chordata > Aves > Passeriformes > Viduidae > Vidua > Vidua chalybeata. Next base: position 4,635,701 of record NC_071551.1, read on the forward strand.
CTCAGTGTTTCCTTTTTCCTTTTTAACTTAGGTTTTTCAGGCTTCCCTGAAACTTCTAAAAATGATCATTATCCAATATATACCTAAACACAAACTAGGAAAGCTAGAAACTTCTCATTGTGTGGAAACAACCCTGCCACATTTGCTTTCTAGAACAGGAGACTCTTCATCCCGTCTTCGCCTTCTGGCTTCAACCTTCATCCAGGTGGGTGTTTCCCTTCAAATTAGGGAGCTCATAGGTGAGAAACACCTGATGAGAATGGACTGTGAGACCAGGGTTGGCTGCTGTGAAGTGTTACAGCTTATCACAGAATCTTATCACAACTTATCACAGAATATATGGGGTTGGAAGGGCTCTTAAGATCATCCAGTCCAACCCCCTCCCAAATCAGGGTCACCTGGAGCAGTCTGGGGGTACCTGCTGCTGCTGCAGGTGTGACTCTTGTGTTCTTTGCTGCAAGTGACCTACAGAGATGAGAAAACTCTGCTTTGCAGACACAGGTAATTGTCCTTTTTTTGTGCTCAGTGACTCTGTGTGTTTCTAGGAAATGGCACTGTGCCCTGAAGTAAAACCTCTCCAGATTATTCCAGTGCACCTGGTTAAAACATTAAAACCAAACTCCCCAACGCACCTGGCAATGAGTCACGTGGAACTGGTGGAATCTCTCTTGGGGGCCATGGGGACTGAAAACTCTGGGTTTACCATCAACAATGTCATGAAGGTAAGAGGTCAAGGTTAAAGCACGTGGAGGATTTTCTGATGGTTTTCTTGGGCCTTGCCTGGCTTTTTTGAGTGCTTGAGAATTCCTGGAGAGGTATATTCCCCTGATCAATAGTGCTGGTAATTTTAGTCCAGGTTGGACAGGGTTTGGAGCAACCTGGTCCAGGTAGGAAGTGTCCCTGCCCATGGTATGGGGTGGAATGAGATGAGCTTTAAGATCCCTTTCAACCCAAACCGTTCTGGGATTCTATGAAGCAAGATCTTAATATCTGGAAAAAAGAACCAATGAGTTAAAAAGAGCTTGCAAAAATCTGTCTTGTAGGAAGATTTCTCCTGCTGCGGGGGAGTCTTGGACTAATAAATCAATAATGTGAGAAAAGAGAGAAATATTTCTTTAATCATTATTTCCAGTTTGCCACGGGAGCTCTGGAGCACAGGGCTCACGAGGTGCGTGAGGTGGTGCTGCGGATCATCTTTGCCATGTACAGGGAGCACAGGGCAGCCGTGCTGGAATATCTCCCGCTGGACGACGCCGGCGCCCGCAGGACCGTGCGCTACAAAACTCTCTTTGAGGGGTTTGCCAAAATCGATGGGAAATCTTCTGAAGCTGAAGTGAGGGTATGTCATGAGGCAGAACGTACAGGGCCACTTCAGACAGGGCGTTTGGCTGAGTGCTGTCCTGATTTCATGGCTGGATTGGACAGTGCATGGGTAGCAGAGTGTAGTATCCCATGGACTCCCTCCCCCCAGCCCAATTCCCAAGGGCATTGCACCATAGAGTTTATTCCTCCTGTGGGGAAAGACAAGACTCCCCCATGGGCCTCTGTCTCACTTCAGGTGTGTGGTTAATGTTCCCTAGCGTGGATAGCTGAGTGTATTCCCTGTACTCACTCCTGGGAGTAAAGCCAGCAAGGAATACTGAGATGGACAAGCAGTTTGGAAAATGCACAAAAGCTATTTTCTGCTGTCAATCCTTGGGAACAGTAAGCTCAAAGGCTGTGTCAAGTGTTCCTTTCAGGTAGTGCAGAGGAATTTGGGAAGAGAGAGGTGTCACTGTATCACACCCATCACTTAACCAAGCAGGACATTTCCTGTCCTGCATCGACCATGAGTTCTGTGCTGATGTGTTTTGCAGTCTTTTGTGTATGAGGGATGGTTCCAAAGCTTTTGGAACTGACAGAATATTTCCTGCCAGGCACAGAGAAAATCAGCAACAGAAGCAGAGAAACAGACAAAGGAAGAAATGAAAGTTCTAAAAGGCCACCCAGCAGCTCTGAAGTTAGAGTTACAAGCAGAGGTGGAAGCTGAAGAGGTGACCATGTTTCAGTTTAAGGTTGTTTTAATCCTTTGCTCCTTGGATATTGTGGACTTAGATAATGAGCATTGGTGTTGTCTTATTAAAGAGTGAGAAACTCTAGACATACCCTGAGTGACTTTTCTCCTCAGCAGTCCAGCTTAAAATCTGGGGTGTTGTTTCTCCTAACATTGTGAAAAATGTGGATTCTTTATTATAATATAACAAGAATACCTTTATAATACAAAAATATAGAATATCTTTTTAATATATATTAGATAATATCTTTATAATATAACAATAATACCTTTATAATATAATACCTTAATACAAGAGATTTGCCCTAGAACCAGAAGCACAAATGTTGTAGTGCATTGGCTCTGCTTCTAAATTTTAAATTCCAAACAGAAATCAGAATATAGTGTGTTCCCTTTCTCTCTGGAAGGCAAATTTCTGAGTTAAATTTCTTTGATAGGAGAAAGAATCTGATTTTCAGAAGACAGAGAATCAAGGTAGGTAGTTTCAAATAAGAGTTAAGAAATATACATTAATTAAAAGGTGATCTTGGTTTAATAGTTCTCTCCTTACAGGTTACCAGGTATATGAAGCTGCAGCAGCAAAGATTCAGGAGGAACTTTCCTCTGTTGCAAATTACCTGGATAAGTAAGTGAGATGAGTCTCTAATGACCTTAAGCCCTTGGTGTCACCTGTGAGTTCCTAACAGTAATAACATTTTTCCAGTAGATCAAAGCTAATACCTTCAGCAGTGAAACAATAAAGGCTAAAATCTCTTCTAACAGATTTGGAATTATCACCAGACAATCATAGGTGCTTTTTTTTTTTATTTTTTTGAAGTTCTTGGATAGTGTGACTCTATACTTTTTTTTTTTCTGAGTATTTGCTTGTGAGATAAGAAATAGCCACAGTTTAATGTTCAGATTGCAGTGTGAAATAGGGGAAAAATATGGTGGGGCTTTGCTGGGTGTTGTAGGGGGAGGGCATAGAAGAAGCCCTTGGAAATTCTGGAGCCAGGAAAGCCAGTTTTGATGAGGTGCTCTCAGAACTTCTGTAGAATTAATCATTCTCTAAGAAAACAATGCTCTATAGTAGTATTTACCCTAAATTACAAGCCAGTACATGCCCTATCCTAATCTCAGCTTTACAGAGGGAAAAGAAACTGTCCAAGATACTGAGTGTGTTTGAGAACAGCTTGGAACAGAAGGAACAGGGCTCATCTGTTTCTCTCTGATGTCACTGATGTTTGTATTTTTTTCCCAGCTTGTGTATTTTTTGTGGTGAAAGGAACGAGTCCTTCACTGAGGAAGGGTTGGATCTGCATTACTGGAAGCACTGCCCCATGTTAACCCGATGTGAGCACTGCAGACAGGTCAGACTGAACTTCCCAGAGCTGCTAAGACATGGACTGTTGTTAGTCTGGTTTAGAGGCACTGCGAGATATTTAACACTTGGGCAGGTGAATTCTGAACACACCCGTGTGATTTGGGTAGTGCTTTCGGAAAAGAGCAGCAAGAGAAAATGAGTTAATAAGTGGTCTGAAACTGAATTTTCCTTTTCTCATTTTGGTAGCTGAGGCTGAACTGCTGAATGCCATCTGTGTTTGCTCAGCACAAAGCTTGCTGGCTGTGTTGCAGATGCTGGAGATTGCCAGCCTGACGGAGCACCTGCTGACCGACTGTGACAAAAGGGACAGCTTTGGGAGGTGCCCGCGCTGCAGAGAGGCCGTGCCCAGGGACGAGCTGCCCAGACACACAAAGAGCAGGATTTGCAATCGTGAGTAGCTCCAGACAGGAAGGTGGAACATCAGATGCTCACACTTTCAAACACCAGGGATCTTTGGCAAGTCAGGCTGCTTGTGTTTCGGATTTAGGGATGTAAGTAAATCCTCAGGAGGGAAAAGATTTGAGATAAATGCCTGACTTTTCTGGTGCTTGGCCTCTGTGAATGTGTGTTGGGAGGGTGAGTGAGAAGACTGGAAAGTCTCTTCCATATCCCTGTAGATTAAACATTATCCCAGCCCAGAAGGGACATGGCCCTGTTGGAGTGAGTTCAGAGGAGGCACCAAGTTGATCAGAGGGATGGGTCACCTCTGCTGTGGGGAAAGGCCAAGAGAGTTGGGATTGCCTGGAGAAGAAGAGGCTTTGGAGTAACCTCATTGTGGCCTTCCAGGAGGAGCTGAAGGGCTTTAGAAGGGCCTGGAGTGACAGGACAAGGGGGAATGGATGTTCTTTAAGGTTCCTTCCAATCCATGTGATTCTGGGCTCTGAGATTCCTTTTGATCATGTTTTGATGAAGATGATTAAACACAGGACTTCTTTGGCAGCAGTTAATGGTAACGGGGCAGAAACTGGGTTAGACATGGGGTAGTTTTATGCTGCTTGCTATGTAAATTCTCTTCTTGTGTCTGAAATTAGCCTCTCTTTGCAATTCTTACATTCTTTTTCAAACAATTTCAGCTGCCAAACCAGAAAATGTGGCAAACCACTGTCCTTTGTGCCATGAGAACTTTCCTCCTGGAGAAGAGGTGAGGCCACCCTTCACATTGGGCAGATGTTGTTATGGGTTGTTTTAATGTGATGGACCTTTCAAGATATATTAAAATAATGGAGATATTAATTTCTATTTCATAGCAAGGTGCTCATACTTTGAAAAAGCAGATAAAAGTGCTGTTTATATAAAGTCTGTACACAATTATAGTTTTGCCCATGTGACATTGGCTAATTTTTGTCATTGCTTTGTAATTGACTTCAGGCCTGGAGATCTCACCTGATGAACAGAGATGGCTGCAAAATGAACCAGCAGAGGATATCCCCCCTGAACAAAACCATTCTGGTGCAGCCTGGTAAGACATCAGTTAATGATAGTAATGTTTGTACTTTTTACTGTGTTGCCTTTGCTTAAGGAAAGTGTTACATCCCCAAGAGCTGGGTCTCTGCAACTCGTGGTTTGCATTTGGTTGAGCTAAGTGACAGTTCTTGTGCTGGAGCAGTGTGCTTGGGGAGCAAATTCCCAAAATCATGCAATAACAGTCGTGTTCAAAGGAGGACATGAGCTCAGCTGGTGGGGAAAACTGGCGGATTTGATAAGTTGATCAGTTCAGGGATTTTTTCTGCAGAGCAGGATGACCATTAATAGAACAATCAGCTGAACAGTGTTCTGGAAAGCTCCTGAATGCTGACACAGGGAACCAGAACCTGATTTAGCTTTTAGTGTCCGGTCAAAGGTTGCTAATCTGATCCTAATTACAGGGTGAACTGAACAGTGAGTGCTGTGCACTGCTTTTCCTTTCCAGTCCAGACTCAGGAACCTGACAGATTTATCATTGTTCAGCTTTTTCACCATCAAAGAGACATTGATGATGTCAGGTGGTGTTTTTTTCAACAGTTGCCTTTATGAAGAACATGGAAAATCCTTTTATTTCCAGAACACAGAAGTTAAACAAACTGCCTGCAGCACCAGAACTTTTGGCCAGTAACATTTAAGCCTTTCCTCCTTCAGGCTCTTAGGAGATTTTTAGTCAGCTGCATGTTCAGAGTTCACCTGCTCTCAGCTGTGCTCTGCTCATATCTGCATGTCACTATTCCAGGTTCCTGGAAGGAGCTGTGGAATTGCCCATTCCAGCTGACCTAAGTGAACCATAGGGGTTAAACTCAGCACTTTCTGTTGTTAAACTGGATCCACAGTCCTGTCTGTCCATCCTCAGCTTTGCTGTTTGTACTGGCTAATGACATACCATAGTTAGTTAGTTTGTTGCTGCTTAGAATTTGGAAACAGAAGCAAATCCTGCCTGGATAAGCTCTGATTCCAGAGCTATTTCCTAGAGGTAGGAAAGGAGCCCTGACCATTCAGTCTGAGCACTGCTGGTGTGGGGCATGCTGAGGCTCAGTGCCTGCCAGCTGCTGGTTGCTTGTCATTCAGACTTAACAGATCTTGGGAATCAAAACTGTGGATTAAATTCACTCCTGGGACTAGATGTGCTTGCAATAATGATCTCTATTTTTCTCTTTGCAGCCAAAGTAGTTGGCCACTATTTAAGGAGACCAGGTCCTTCAGGAGCAAGGTTTCAACCTCCTTCAATAGAAAGCAAGATCAGAACTCGAGGGGGCCCAAATAAAAGTACTGGCAAAACATACTCAAAGCGATGAGAGGACAAGAATTTCTTCCTTTGTCTGAATAACTGGGCACATGGCTGTTCAGAGCTATTTTAAAATTGTGGGCAATGTTGTATCATCTTTCATGTGGGTTGTTTTTAGCCTTGAGCAGTGCCTGGTGTGGTCCCCATGGCATTGCTGTCACTGCAGCACTGGGCTTTGCTTTGCTAGGAATGCTCATGTTGGAAATACCAAATGTTCTGGGACAAAACCATTATTTTGACAGATAACTGTGCTCTCCTTTCCAATCCCATGTCTGTAATTTAATGGGTTCAAAGACATCAATTATGTCAGGGGAGAAAAGTCTCTTCCCTGGGTCCCCTGAGGTGCTCGAGGAGCAGGAGCCAGATATGGGGGAAGCCTGGCCTTGTGTGTGTGTCAGATTTAGGGTTCTAAAAGCAGCAGAGCTGTACTCAAAGCACTGCTCAACCCCAGGAATTTGCACCAATGGAAAAGCCAGAGGGCTGGCTGGATGCTTTCCTGTGTTGTGCCACTGTGCAGGAGGTGACAGGACATTGTGGCCTCTCTCACTGTGCACCAAGTGCCTTAGGAGCCCGCTTGGCAGGAGGGTTAAAGTAAACCCTCCAAGTCTGTATCCCCAAGAAATGGCCCAGAAATGGCCCCACTTTCTGGGCCATTTCTTGGGGATACAGACTTGGAGGGTTTAGTTTGAAATGAAAAAATAATCTTGCTTGGGCCCTGAAGAGCTTGAATTAGTAAATTTAGACCTTTTTGCCTGCTTTAGTGCACTTTCAGCTCAAATACTGAGCTCCTGTAGTTAGATGTTGATTAAAATAACCAGCCACAGACTGGAGCATGAGTCTTGAACAGCTTCAGGGAGACAAAGTCTATTAAGACCCAAGGCATGAAGCTTTGTACCAAAGCAGCCATTCTTACATCTCTACCTGTAACATTGGAAAGCTGTTGCTTTCCAATGTGGAATTGGTACCATGGGCAGGGAAACGAGTGGTCATGATAATATGAGGGGAAATTTGGGGGTTTTTGCTCCCATGGAGTGACTTTGTGGTGTTGTTTTGTATATAGAGCTGATTTTGTAATATAGTTTTTCTAGTTTGCCTGCAGCCTGCCTACCAGCTTATGGATTTTCCAGGTAGATCAGTGTGCTTGGATTTCAAAATTTTTTGTATAAATTGTTTCTCTAACTCTTCCAAATACATATTTCAGTATTTACACACGTATTAAGAACATAAATATATATAGGTATTTTTATTTTGTCTTTAGTGACATGGGTTCCTATTTGAGAGCCTGATTCTGTATACTGAATAAATAATAAATATCTCAAAATAACCATTGACCTTGCTCAGAGGTGTAAGGGTGAAAACTACTCTGTGGTACAATAAGGAAATAACTTAGTGGTGATAAAAGAGAAATTTTTTAGAATGTGAAAGGACCCTTTTGGAGTACAGTAGTGCTACCAGTGTCATGTTTAAAGGTGGATTTACCACGGTTGCTCCTTAATTAACAACCTGGGTTTGCTGCAGTGGCAAAATAAACACTGGACTGAAAAACACCATGAGGTCTGGTGCTGTGCCACCAAGTCTTGAGCAAAATATTCCCGAGGAAATCCATTGCACAGGTGCAGGTCTGGGCAGTGAAAGAAGTCTGCAAAGTGCTGGACTGGAACCTGGATTTGGCAACAATGGGGCCTCAGTAGGAAAGCAAGGAAAGAGTGTGGTCCTGAGCTCAGGGCTGGTTTCTGTGTGATCTCTGTGCATTTGAGCTGTGCCTTGAGTGTCAGCTGAGGTGTTTTCATGTGTCACTGCAGAGATTATTCCAGAGCAGCCCCTCTCCATGCGTGCAGGAGTTGATCTCATCCCAAAAGACCTTTTGGTGTTCCACTACCCCAAGAGAGCAATTTATAGTGATTGCATGTTCTGAAGTGCTGGATGAGCAAATCACATATTGAAATACGGGAGATTTTATCAAGAAAACGAGTCGCTTGTGTTGAATGTAAATTATTTTTCTTGCACATATTTAATAAATTACTTTAGCCAGTCTGGAGGGGACGTCTGCATTTCCACCTGCTACAATGGAAATGGGTACAGAGTGGGATGAGGCTGTGGTTCCTGCAGCACCTGTGGGTACCGTGGCCGGCTGCCTCCAAAAATCCAAACGATCGAGGATGTGTCGCAGACCCAAGCTGCCCCCACCTCAAACCTGTGCTGCCCTGACAGTCCCAAGGGAACCCTACAAACTGACATCAGGAACCTGGGCTGGCCACTTTTCTTTCCCAAGGAAAAAGGCTGATCTTTGCCTCCAGGGACCTGTGGCCCTCATGTGAGTGCTGTACCTGTGTGAGCCCTGCCTGTGTGACCTGTACAAGTGTGTGCCGTATGTGTGTGAGCTGTACCTGGACCTGCCTGAGCTGTGCCTGTGTGACTTGCACCAGTGTGTGCTGTATGTGTGTGAGCTGCACAGGTGTGTGCTGTAACCGGACCTGTGTGACTTGCACCAGTGTGTTCTGTATGTGTGTGAGCTGCACAGGTGTGTGCTGTAACCGGACCTGTGTGACTTGCACCAGTGTGTTCTGTATGTGTGTGAGCTGCACAGGTGTGTGCTGTAACGGGACCTGTGTGACTTGTACCAGTGTGTTCTGTATGTGTGTGAGCTGCACAGGTGTGTGCTGTAACGGGACCTGTGTGACTTGTACCAGTGTGTTCTGTATGTGTGTGAGCTGCACAGGTGTGTGCTGTAACGGGACCTGTGTGACTTGTACCAGTGTGTGAGCTCCACCTGTGTAAGCTGCGCCTGGACCTGTGCGGCAGCGCTGGGGCGGACCCGCGGCTCAGCGATGCGGTGCCGCGTTTTGCCCTTGTTTAAGGCATCGCTGCGCCCAGGAGCAGTGACACCATCCCGGCGGGACCGTGCCGCCGCGCTCCCGCTGCTGAGTTCCCGCCGCGGGTTCGGGTCGCGGCCGGACCCTCCCCGAGGGCGGGACCGTGCCGGGGGCGGCCCTTGGACGGCGGCGGCGGCGCCGGGCGGGGCTCTCGGCGCGATGGCGGCGGCGGCGGCGGGGCCGTGGCCGGAGCTGGAGGCGGCGGCGCGGGAGCGGCGGCGGGAGCTGTCGCTGGCGGGCGCGGCGGTGGCCGAGCGGGTGGCGGCGGGCGGCGGGCGGCTGCCGGAGGCGCTGCTGGCGCTGCCGCTGCTGCAGTCGCTGGAGCTGAGCGGCTGCGCGGCGCTGCGGGAGCTCGGCCCGGGCGTGGCGGCCGCGCTGCCCGCGCTGCACACGCTGGTGCTGAGCCGCAACGCGCTGGGCCCGGCCGGGCTGGGCGCGGGGCTGGGCGGGCCCCTGCCCGCGCTCCGCCTGCTCGACCTGTCCGGGAACGGGCTGGAGGCGCTGCCCGCCGCGCTCGGCGGGACCGGGGGCGGCGCGGGGGACGCGGCCCCGGCCTTCCCGCAGCTGCGCAGCCTCAACCTGAGCGCGAACCGGCTGCGGGAGCTGGGCCCGGGGCTCGCCCGCGCCGCGCCGCAGCTGCAGGAGCTGCTGCTGTCCGGGAACCGGCTGCGGGCGCTGCCCGGCGGGCTCCTGTCCCCCGAGGGGCCGCCCGCGCCCTTCCCGCTGCTCAGCCGGCTGGACGCGGCCGACAACGAGGTGGCCGAGCTGGGCGCGGACATCGCGGCGCTGCCGGCGCTCAAGGTGAGAGCCGACCCCGCCGCCCCGCCCGGGTCCCCGTCGCCCACCCCTGACCGTCCTGTCTCTGTCTCCTCCAGAGCCTGGACGTGGCCAACAACCAGCTGCGGGAGCTGCCCGCCGCGCTGGCCGACTGCCCCCGCCTGAAGGAGGCCAACTTCAGGGGCAACCAGCTGAGGGACAAGCGGCTGGAGAAGATGGTCAATGGGTGCCAGACGAAGGCCATTCTGGAGTACCTACGGGCCGGGGGCCGTGGGAAGGGGAAGGCCGAGAGTGCCAGAGAGGACGTCAGGAAGAAGAAGAGGGAGAAGCAGCAGAAGAAGGACAGTGGGGATGGGGAACAGGATGAGGTAGAAGAGGCGAGCAAGCTGCTGGTGAAGGTTCTGCACGTCTCCGAGAACCCAGCGCCTTTGGTGGTCAAAGTGAGCCCCGGTGTCAAAGATGTGCGAGCCTTCATCGTGTGCTGTGTGCTGAAAGGAGTGAACTTAAAGCCGGGAAATGCTCTCAAGAGGTTCCTGACTGTGCAGGTAACAGCTTGCAGCCTCGTGGTATTCATTTGGAACGGGAATATTACTGGCAGAGTTGGAAATAGACTGTTCTAGGCCCCTTCTAGCAGATGTGTTTGGGAGACTTAAGGTGAGCTCCTCACTCAGCAGGTGTGAGGGTACAGAGGGGGTGGTCCCTGCCAGCAGCACATGCCCGGTCAGTCCAAAATCAGCAGAACTGGTTTTTGGGAAGGACCCATCAGAGCTCAGGTATTGCCATGAGGGCAATACCTTTTGTGTTGTGACTCACATTTGTGTTGTGACTGTAACAGCAGCTTGTTAGTGCTGTGGAACCTGTTAAAAGCTAAAAGTAGCCCCGTGTCCATGTATAGAGATCCCCTGGATTGGCTCCAGCTTCCCTGATCTGTTAAAACCATGTTACACACCCAGCTTTCTGAATGAGGTATCCTGCCCACAGACCTGTCCCTGGGCCTGCTGCTCACCTGTCCCTTAGGTGGCATGGGAGCTGCTTTCAGGTTACAAGTCTTGAGTATTTGGGATTGCTTTCTGACTTAACATTTGGTTTCCCTGTAGAGAAACATGTCACGTGTTGTCAGGCTTTGTTACCTTTGCATTTGGGCTGTAAAAGAGATAGAGGTGAAGGGAGGGGCTCTGTTTTAGTCACCTGGCTGGTAGTGCTGCATTAAATATAGAAGAATCTGCACGTAGGAAGGATAAATTACATTGACTTTTGGATCTATTTTGATGGCATCCTTTGTTTCAGACCAAGCTGCACGAGGACATCTGTGAGAAGCGCACAGTGGCCACCATTGCCACCCACGACTTGCAGCTGGTCAAAGCTCCTCTGACATATGATGTTCAGCCTCCTGACGAGCTCAAGGTAGGGCTTAAGGGTGCTTTCTTACCTCATAGAACCTAGAAAACAAACTCCAGGAACCTTACTTTAGATGTTGTACTGATTTCCTTGCTGTCCTGCTGTTCCAGCTGCCTGGTTTAGTACTAGTGACTGAGCCTGTTTTTCAAGTGGGCGTTACAGCAGTCCATGTGAAATGGAAAGTATTTCCATGCTGAAAAAGGCATGACAACATGCAGAAATACTGTTTAATTATTGACTTGCTTACGGGGGAGTGTTGTAACCCTGGTGTTTGAGTGCAATTGAATAAATTTTTTTTGTTTTTCTGTGTGGTGCAGATCATGCCCCTGGGCCGGAAGGAGATCAAGGCAAAGGACCTTCTCCGCCAGCTGCAGCTGGAGGCTGAGGAGCAGCGGAAGCAGAAGAAGCGTCAGAACGTCTCTGGGCTGCACAAGTCAGTACCTTGTGGCTTTCTCACATTTAGGTGACTGCACTGGATGTGACAGATCTGTTTAGAACAGCAGATAGAAGGGGAGCAGAGAGGATTGAAGGGTGTGTGGTGCACATGCTGTGAGCTAAGGGAATCAGGGATGAGGTAAACTTGACGTAGTACAGCAGATGGGCTGTAAAGCAGTGTGTGGCCCTGCCCTGTGCTGTTCACTGCTCGTGCAGAGATCACACACTCATTCCTTTTTGTCATTATTTCCTGCCATTGTGTCCAGCTGCTCTCTCAGTCGCTCACTTCTTGCTGCTTTGTTTCTCGTGGCAGGTACCTGCAGCTGCTGGATGGCAAAGACAACTACCCGTGCCTGGTGGATGCTGAAGGTGCTGTGATTTCCTTCCCACCAATAACCAATAGTGAGAAAACAAAGGTACATCCCATTCAATAATAATTAAGCAGTGCTTCTTTCTACTGAGAGATGTTTAACTCAAAGATATACACAGTTCTGTGAAATTTGTGCTTGTAGTCCAAGTATAAACTCTTACAGTTTATATGGGCTCCACTGTCAAACTGAGAGGGATCTGGGAGTTAAAGTTTTACCTCTGTAAATCTGTTCCACAGCACCAGCCTGCTTGTGCAAAGGCTTTGTCAAAGGGCAATAATATGGTTTTTGATTTGTAAAGAACAGCAGAGGTTTGCCCCTGATTAAACTGAGTGAAAGCCTTCAGCTCTGTGTGCTGGGGTGTGGGTAAGCTGCTCTGACTCCTGACTTGCTTCATCTCTGAAACCCTTACAGATTAGAAAAGACACCCGGGACCTGTTTCTGGAAGTGACGAGTGACACCAGTTTACAGATCTGCAAAGATGTGATGGACACTCTTATCCTGGTAGGGAGTTCAGGAAAATATTCTTCTGTTCTTGGGAGGGGCTCCTACCAAACGTGTCATTGCTCACATACATTGAGAAGAACACAGAAGCCGATTTGTATTTTAGTAGTATTGTTACTCCCTCTCTTCGTTCTCTGCCACAGAATTGATGTTATTCTCTGTATTTTGCTTTTAACAGAAAATTGCAGAGCTGAATAGATCTGCCTTGGAGAACAAGGAAGGCTCTGGTTCAGATATGGAATTGGATGCTCTCTGTGGACCAGGGAATTTGAACCTGCCCTTAGTGGTGGAGCAGGTGCGAGTGGTGGACATGGATGGGAACTTGAAAGTACTTTATCCTTCAAAAACGGACCTGGCCACAGTTTCCTCTCTGCTGACTGTGATCCGTTAGCAGCTGCCTGAGCTGAGAGAGGATTCCATTTCCTTTATTTTGGTTTTTTTCCCGTATATTCAACAATGCAACTGGTGCACAGTGAGATGGTTTGGGATTTTAAAGAAAAGATGTGGAGCATCCTCCTGGGAAGGCAATGGCTTCAGAGTTTGATGAGTTACAGCAAGGAGAATTGGATCTTTCATCCTTGACAGAGATCATCAGTGTTAGGCCTGTGCAAAAGAGCAGCATCTTCAAACATGGACTGAAGGCAGAATGCAGTAGAGAAAATCATTATGATGTTTAAAACAAGCACAGTCACATTTTTTTGCAAGATCAGTTTTTCCTCCTGGTGTTTCATCTGGATCATTATTATGGCAGCAGAGAAATGCAGCAATTGACAGTGTGGAACTGAGGTCCTCTGCTGGGTACAACCTGGAGTCAGAATGCCAAAGCACTTTGCTGACATCTTGTTCTGCAGAATTTTATCTGGAGTAACTGAACATTTAGTTGCTGTCAGAAGTATTTAATTGCTGTCAGAACTTAAGGGATGCATTTTAAAGTGATGGTTTCTGTGTTCAGGGATGAGCACAGCTTCCATTTCTAAGGGATTTGTTGAGTCAGCTGCGGGGTTTGTGTGTCCCGGTGCGTTTCAGGGCCATCCTCCATCCCTGTGGGAATTGTGGTGACCTTGTGTGTGCCCAGAGAGTTACTGGGTTGAGCACTGGCTTTGTTCTTGCTGAGGAGGTTCAGGTCCATTCAGAGCTGCCTCCAGCTGACACTGAACTCCCTGTCCCCCCAGACTACAGGCACTGATAGCCAGAGAGGCCCTCCTGGAGCTTTCTGCCCCACCCACATATTTTTACCTTCCAAAATACAGACAGCTGGAGCAGTTCTTGTTTGGCAGTCTCCGGGTGACCTATATGTGCGGGTGAGCACTGGTGTGAACTCACACCTCTCCCTAAGTCAGGGTGACCCCCAGATTGACTCTCTTCTGGTAAAAATGATATCTCAGAGCTCGTTGTCAAATGCTGCTATGTCAAATACATCCCCATGTTGGGACCTGCACATGGAATGGAAAAATAAAACAGCTTTTGCAGCCCTGGCACTGTCCCTCATTTTGGCACTGGGGGATGTTCAGTCATGTTACTCAGAAACTTCCCAAGTCAAAAATGGGAATTACACACTTCCCAGCTGCTCGTAGCCAAGCCATCCTTGTGCTTCAGGCTTCTCTGGGAAGTCAAGTGTTACTACAGACCAAGGACTTCCAGTGACTTGTGCTCTAAGTTGGCTGAAACAATTGAATCAGATACTCACACAGAACTTGGTGTCGGTAAAATGAGTTTAATTTCTTGTAAGGCACCAGCTCTGAGCCGAGAGCTCAGAGCCTGAGGCTGGTGATGGGTTCTGGCTCAGCCTTCAGAGCCTTTCCATCCTGGAGGATTTCCTTCTCCTTGCTGGCGATGCCGTGTGGCTGTCACTGCTGCTGAGCAGTGACGCCTTGCTGCCCTTTTTCTTCAGCATCTGCTGGAACTCCTGCCGCTCGTTAATGATTTTCTGAAAATCAGCGATATGTGAAGGGGTGGGGAGGCTGGGAGCAGCACTGCAAAGTGTTCTCTTACCTCAGCAGTCCCTTCCTGGCTGCTGGAAGCTGTCTGGAAGAGCCACATACCTGCATTGCCTCCAGCACCTCATTGTCTGTGAGCTCGGCCTGGGGGTCCTGGCTGCCCTCCACGCAGAACGTAGCCTGGATTATTTTGTTTCGAAACCTTTCAAACTTTGGATAAAAGAGGAGAGCAGGTGTGTTCAGTCTTTATGTGCAATTCCTTGGCATTTGCATGGATTTACAGAGACTGTGCTGTCAGGCTTGGGCAAAGGACTGGTGAATGATGATGTGGAAAGTGTTTATGTGAAACGACAGGCGGTTTGGGCTTCACTGAAAGTGCTGTGGTAATTATGTGGGTCTAGGTGGAATCTTCCCCTGGCACCAGGCACGTCTGCCTGCAGGAGATGACTTCAGGGTGGTTCTTGTTACCTTGGGTCTGGAAGGATGTTAGAAATCTGGTGATGTAACTGATCTGAACTCATGTTTCTCAAAATTTTCTGGTATTTGAGGTCTGTTTTCTTTATAACTGGCACAAGAGCTGCCCGCTCCACAGCTAGGGAGCAAATGGATTGAGATTCCCAAGTGTGTCCCAAGAGGGAGACAGGGCTCTGAGGTGAAAGAGGCCATGCTTACCTTGCTGCTGATGAGCTCCAGTGCCACTCTGGTTTGCAGCTCCGTGTGCTGCAGTTCCTCAACCTGGCTCTGGATCTCCTTCTGGGCCTGTTTCTGCCTCAGGAGGTGGAGGCGGGTGGTCACAAGCTCAGCCTGCAGCTGGCTGATTGTCCCCTGTAACTCACTGATGAGCTTGTTCTGCTCAGCCAGCTGGGATTCCTGTTTTGTAACAACCTGAGCAGATACAGAAATCCAGCTGTCACTGGGGAGAAGAAAGTGAGCAAGTTTGGCCTCATTTTCCCACTATTTGGTCCAAATGCTTCCTGGGCAGAATCTAGGGACTAACAACCTCACCAGTACTGGTAGCTGTTATTATTTGGTGTTTTCTCTAAAACACCAATTTGGATTGAGTAGGGGTTTTATATGCCAAACTCCACCAGCCCTAAAACCAGCCCAGTGAAACGGCAAACACCAGACTTTTCTGTAGAGGCTTTGCACAAATTCACCTGTTTAAGGTTGCGGTTCTCCTCCTCCATCATCACCACCGCTTCTTTCTGCCTCTGTTCTTCTGTCAGGCTGCAAAACTGAAAGGAGAATATTTTACACTTCAGTTTCACAGCTACATGTGTCACTCCTGCCTATGAGAGAGGGACATGTAGGAAAAATCCCAAATTGCCAGCTGGTGTGTCTGCTGCTAGCCATGGCCACCATGCTCTTGGGCCGTACCTTGTCAGACACAGCTTGGAGCTGGACTTCTCGCTCTCTGAGCTGCTTCTGCAGCAATTCCTTTTCAGATCTGATTCTCCGAAGCTTGGATTCTTGGATCTCCATCTGTCTTTGCAAGGAAGAGATGGCACCTGTAAAGTGGGAGAGTACTCTGTTAGCAAAGCAAATCCCTGCTGAACACTGTGGCTGCTTTTGTCAGGTGAGCATAAGCAAAGCCACTGTGGGAACAGTCTGGGAACAGACTTGGGTCACATTAATGCTGCAGCCTCAGTGATTCTGGGTGATAATGTGGTTTGTGGTGCTTTGCTGGGATGTGGGTTTGTACAGCCTGGAGAAGAAAAGGTGGTTTCACTTCAGGGTGACCTAATTGTGGCCTTCCAGTACCACAAGGAGCTGACAAGAAAGAGAGAGAATGTTTACAAGGGCCTGGAGAG
The DNA here is from genome assembly GCF_026979565.1 of Vidua chalybeata. Lineage (NCBI taxonomy): Eukaryota > Metazoa > Chordata > Aves > Passeriformes > Viduidae > Vidua > Vidua chalybeata. The sequence goes on from NC_071551.1 coordinate 4,651,972, forward strand.
ACAGGACAAGGGGGAATGGCTTCACACCGATAGAGAGCAGGGTTAGATTGGATATATGGAAAAAATTCTTCCCTGTGAGGGAGGCCCTGGCACAGGTTTTCCAGAGCAGCTGTGGCTGCTCCATCCCTGGAAGTGTCCAAGGCCAGGCTGGATGGGGCTGGGAGCAAACTGGGATAGTGGAAGGTGTCCCTACCCATGGCATGGGGTGGGATTGGGTGATTTTTAAGGCCCCTCCAACCCAAACCATTCTGTTATTCCATGTGAACTAAACAACCCGACTCTGAGGTGGGCACTGCTCTGAGGACCCACAGAGTGGGCGCCTCGAGCCCCGCTTGGCTGCTGTGCTCAGCGCTTTCTCTGCTGGGTTTTCTCATGTCCTTCACTTCCACGGGGAGAAAGAAAGTGTTTTCAAAACACCTTCAGCCTGTGAGCGACACCCTCTAATGTTTCCAAGGTGAAAGGAGCCGAACTGAATGAGACCTAGGCAGGTAAAGGTGTGTTCTAGGCACCTCCCGCGGTACCTATGGCCATGTTGTGGTCATCCTTGGCTTTCCGCAGCTCCTGCCGGAGCTGTCCCATGGTTTCGGTGAGCGCTGGTCCCTGCAAGCCATCGGCTTCCATGGCCCGGGGCTGCGGCTGCGGCTGGGGCCGGGGCCTCTCCCGGCGCCGCGGGGCTCGGAGCGGCGCCGCTGCCGGGCAACGGCGTGAGGCGGGCGGGCCTTCCGCTTCCGAGTCAGCGGGGCCGGGCCATGGGGCGGAGGAGGAAGACGCTGCACGACTACGCGGCCGAGTTCTCGGAGCTGTCGGTGCGGCGGGAGCCGGCGGGGCCGAGCGCGCCGGGCCCGGCCGGCGCCGTGGAGACGCTGTTCTGCACGCCGTGCCAGCTGCCCCTCAGGGTGCGCCGCGACCGCATCCTGGAGCACCTCAGCTCGGGCCGCCACTGCCGCAACCGCCGCCTGCTCCGGCAGCTCGGGCTGCGCGCCCCGGGGCTCCGGTGAGGCACCCACTGCTGCTCGGGCTCACCCGGCCTTTCCCTGCCTCACCCGCCCCGTCTCGGGCTCACCCGGCCTTTCCCTGCCTCACCCGCCCCGTCTCGGGCTCATCCCGCCCTTCCCTGCCTCACCCGCCCCCAGAACAGTGTCCCCAGCTGGACCAGTGTCCGTCCCCCTGTGCCGGGCATTGCTGAGGCCCTTTGAGTGCCGTGTCTAGTTCTGTCCCTCACTACAAGAGAGGCTCAGTGTGTCCTCAGAAAGGCATGGAGCTGGGCAAGGGGCTGCGGAGTCAGTCCTATGAGGAGTGGCTGAGGGAGCTGCGGGTGGCACTTAATGCTGTGGTTTAATTAACAAGGAGGTGTTCAGTCAAAGGTTTGCCCTGATGATCTTGGAGGTCTTAATGATTTTTTTAATTATCTGTCTCACCTGACCCCACTCAGGACAACATCCTCAGATGTATCGTGGCATTCTTGGGGTGTTCTTACGCAGGGTGTTCTCAAGAGTTGGATTCGATGATCCTTGTGGGTCCCTTCCAGCTCAGGATATTCTCTGATCCTCTGGTCTCTGTCTCCTCAGCTCTGCAGGTCCCGAGTCCAGCGTGAGCCTGAGCCTGCCCCTGCCACTCGACGTGCCCTCCCTGCTCTCCCATCCCTCCTTCCTCATCGCCACTGGATCCAGCACTGGCTACAGCATGGTCCCCTCCCCACCCTCCTGCCACAAGCTGCTGTTTCCCCACCACCCCATCCCCGCCACGCACAGGGACGACCCAACACCCTCCATCTCCAGCCACCCCTCACCGCTGGCCACCTTCCACACCAGGACTGCACCTCTTGGCCAAAGTGGGCCCGCACCTGATGCCTCCAACAGCCCGACACCCCCCTCATGTCATGGTGGCAGCGGCGTCGGCCTCGTGCTCTTCGGCGCAGGGCTCGTGAGCAAAGCCTTGTTGCAAAGCCTGGTGGAGGAAGCAGGCTGCTGCCTGCTGTACGTGGTGGAGGATCAGCTGGAGGAGGTGGAACGTGCCTTCGGCGCCGAGGTCCCGGCTGGCACCAGGGTGCTGCGGCAGCAGGATGCCACCATTGCACTCGGTGATCCGCGGTACTGATGGCCACCAGCTCCCGGGTGTGGCTCTGCTCAGGGCGGGGGTTTCCAGCCAAGCCTTGCCTTCCCCTCTGGGAAACTCTGTAGCAGCCCCAGATTGTGCCTCTGGCCATCCTTGTGGGAGTGAGGGGCCCTTTTGTCACCTACCCATGAGTCCTTCAGGAGTCTGAGAAGCTTAGCTGGAGTTGCATACCCAGATTAATGGAAACTTGGAGGTGTTCAGTTACAGGCAGTTTGGTTAAGAAGTAAAAAAAGACCTGTTTTCCTCTATTCCCACAGAGCAATAATAAATGACACCTTCCCTGCTGCCTGCCAGTTTCCCTGTCTCAGAGCAGTCAGCTGAGTTTGGTGGCTCTTGGAGCTCTGAGATAAGCAAGGGTTGGTCTAAATAGGGAGGATTGTGGCATTTTGCTTTACAGTTGAACTGAACAACTGTAACATCACTAAAGTGCTGTTGCTGTCAGGTCTAAAATATTGCAGGAGCAAAAGGCAGAGCTTTTAGGAAAGGCAGATTTGATACTAGAAAGTAAAGAATCACAGGTAGCTAAGATGCATCAATCAGTAGCTCTACCACACAAATACTTTGGATTTCTCTGTGTGTGTGTTAACTGACAGGATTTACATCATTTTTAAAGGAAACCTTTAAAAGAGTTTCTCCTTGAAGATGCAGGAAAAGCAGTGCAATTCCTTTGTGTCACTTGTGATTTTAACCTATGTATGTCACTCTATATTTCATCTTTGAAGCAAGCACCAAGTTCCTTCTATAACCCAGCTGGCTCTTCCAGAGCAATGTGGCTTTAGTTTTTTTTAACTGTAACCAAATAGAGCTTTTGAGCATTGCTTGATCTAGTGAAAACCTTGTCCTTACTGAAGATCTTTCTTGATTCCTGCAGAGTCTCTGGAGCCATTATTTGTTCCCCACCTGATGAAGCCCCTGAGATGGTAAGAGATGCCTTACGAGCAGGTGAGAGGAGCAGCTGCACATTCAGCTTTTCCCTGTGCCCACTGATGTGCAGTTGTGAGTGTGTTTGTGTTTCAGCAGCAGCCCTGGAGCTGTACAGGCTCTCAAATTGTGTAATTAAAGTGACTGAGATCCCTGCTGATGTTAATGGCTGGACACCAGTCACCAGTGGGGTTTGTGCTATGCTGGTCCCAGTATGACTGGGTAGTGTCTCATCCTAAAATCCCACCAGGACTCACAGGAAAGCTGTCACCAAAACAGTCCCACTCCTGGGATCTGGGACAGCTGAAACCACAGCAGGCAGGCAGACGGGGATAAATGCCATCAAAACCACAAATGTAACGAGCTGTGTACATTACTGCAAGATCAAGGTGTTTTGTGCAGCTGTGTCTCCCCTGAGCCCCGTGTGTGTCCTGTTTGGCACAGGTAAAGGTGTGTTCTGCGAGGGGCTGCCCAGCTTGGACAGACAGACAGCAGAAGCCTGTTTCGATGAGGCCGACAGGTGTGGGAGGCCACTCGTGTGTGGGTTCTACAAGTAAGACCAGCAGTTTTCCTGTGATTTATTCTTGATAAAATCACATGTCTGGAAGCAGCACTGATTCCTCAGGCCTTCCTGCCTTTGTCCTCAAATCAGCTTGGTTTCACCTCATTCCTTGTTTCCCTTGGAAGGCGCTTTGACCCAGCCCTGCGGTTCCTGTACAAGAAGGTGCGGCACAGCCGGGCGCTGGGCAGGATCCACCGGATATCGACCATCAGCAGCCTCTATCCTGCAGCCTCTGTGAGCCTGCTGAGAGCCTCAGGTACCCAGCAGCTTCCTGCTGAAGAGTCTGGGCTTCACTCAGAGTCATGGAATGGTTTGGGTGGGAAAGGATATTTAAGCTCATCTGTTTCACCCCCTGCCATGGGCAGAGACACCTTAACCAGACCAGGCTGATCCAAAACCTGTCCTGGAAATGTCTCTGTGTTCTGTGGGAATTCCCCTGAATTTGTATAGCCTTAAGATCCATGGGGAAGAGTGTTTTTTGAGGAGAGTTTTCTTTACCAAATTTCATTTTTGTGCATTTTTTGTCCCTTTAGTTTTTTCATTGTGGGGGCTTTTTATACCATCTCTGAGCAGTTCAGAAATGTAAATTGGCTGTGGGTTTCAATACGGAGACGTTAATGCCCAGTTTTGGTTCTTCCAGGTGGAATTTTTTACAACGCTGCCGTGCACGACATAGATATTATCAGTTTGTTGTTGGGAGAGAGTGTGCCAGATACAATATTTTCCCTGGGCCATGCCTTCTGTGCAGGTAAGAATGCGTCTCTTGATGGTTTATTTGGTACCTCTGGACTTCAGGGTTAAAACTGGGAAGAAAGAAGGAACAAGAGCATTATAGCCATGACAATTGTTCCATCATGGAGCAGCTGAACAAACAGGCTGGTGGAACAGAAGGGCAGGTTCCTTGGGGCTATTTGGTGAAGATCTCTGAATCTGGTGAATCTCCTGATGTGAAGCAGTTGCAGTGGAGTTATCATTGAACATGACTTTGCAGGGCACCAGGTTTGGAACCAGAGTGCAGAAAATACTGAGCTAAGGCTTGAGCTCACAAGAACGTCAATGAAATATTCATTCTCTGCTTTCTCTGGCCCTTCCCTGTGGATCCCAGCACAAAGCTCTGGGTCACGTTGGGCTGATGTGCACACTTTGGGTTACCACACTCATTTAAATGAACTATAAAAGGTGGAAGCTGCCATTTTTGAAATGGAAATGCAGAGTTTTAATTAAGGTAATTGCAGCAGCTGCCAAGCTTGGCTGGCTGGGGTGAGGAGGGGCAGGATACAATGCTCTCTTCCATGGCACACGTTGAAATGCAGCAAACAAGAGCCCTCCAGGAGGGTTCTGTACCTTCTGCCTCGCTCCAGCAACGTGCTGGAAGTTGCCTGATCCTGGAAGCACAAGTGGGTGCCCTCGTCAGGGAGCTGCAGACTGGGAAGGTGGAGTTGGGCCTGGGGCTGTGTGTTCCTGGAGAACTGCCTGTGTTCCATCAGGAATGCTGATGGAGCAGCTGGAGTGCTGTCACCAGTGTGTCCTGTGGGAAGGTGTCAGGAAGCCAGTGTCGCCTCACGAAGCAAGAGTAGCAGTTTGTAGCTGTAGAATGTGCTGGTTTGCTGTTCCTGGGGTGAGCCAGGCCTGTTTTGTCCCCAGACATGGGCTGCCTGAGGGATGTGGACATGGTCACCATCAGCATGAAGTTCCCCAGTGGAGCCATTGTCACTCTGGACGTCAGCCAGCACTGCACCAGGAGCTGTGACCAGCGGCTGGAGGTGGGGTCCTGCTGCTCAGTCAAGCGTGTTTTGACTCCACAGCCCAGCACAATTTTTCTCCTCTGGGTGTGCCTGCAGGACATTTCCCAAAACCCCTCTGTTACAGAATCATTGAGGTTGGAAAAGACCTCCAGGCTCATCAAATCCAACCTGTCACCAATCCCCACCTTGTCACCCAGAGCAGAGCTTTAAGTGCCACATCTGTTTGTTGTGCTGTTGCCTCAGCAGCAGTGGCTTCTTGTCCTTTTTCAATCTATAATCCACTTTCTCTTTTCTCACCCAAATTTTTGCTCTGTCCCATGCATTATGTGGTGGTAAGAACTGCATGAATCATACCAGAGCAGGAGCTGGTGTCAGCTCTCCTGAGGCTGAAATTGAGCAGATTTCCTTTGTCCTTTCCAGGGTGGTCTCAGCTGTGTAGCAGGAGTCCAGCATATGAAAGGGGAAGAAAAGTGTAAATTCCTACAGTAATGAATAATTACAGCTATCAGGGCTGGTCTTGGGGAGGAATTTCTTGTTAAGCACTTATAAAAGGGGCTTTGCTCAGGTGAGGTATCACACAAGTGGAAGCCACTGTACTGCAGCAGATCCATGGTGTTTCTGTTGTGTCTGAACCATACCAGGGCTGGGGCAGGTGTGACTCCTCATTTCACAACCTACTTTTGTCTTGGTTTTACAAACCAGGACTTCTCTAGCCTGGCCAGGTGTGTGAGATTGAAAGTATGATAATTTTTAAATGTTCTTTCTTCCCTGTTGTGCTCCTTCCCTCAGGTTCACGGGTCTCAAGGGACATTAAGGGTGGACAACCAGAACCCCCTGGGCATCACAGAGCATGGGACTTCTGTGTCCATCTGTCCTCAAACCCAAGCTGAGCGCTACAGAGATGCGTACAGGGAGCTCTTCCGGCACTTCCTGAGAACACTGAAAGGTGGGACAAGGCTTAAATTGATGGCTGGTGTTGCTTTGGATTGGCTTTGCTGGGGGATGCACTGTGTCAGGTCATGGTAGGGAATGATGATCTGAAACTCTGTGCTGGGAAGAAATGAGAGTTGGGAGGGGAAATTGCCTTGGACCTTACTGTCCTTTGTGATGAAAGCAGCTGTTTGTGACCGCCAAGAGATCCTCAGCTGGAGTCCTGGCTGCCCAGAAGGGATAAAAATCACAGAATCATGGAGTGGCTTGGGTAGGAAAAGGTTTTGAAGATCACCTAGTCCAAGCCATTTTTGTTCAGCAGTATTTCAGTTCTTGTAGCTGCATTGGCAAGGCAGGAGGAGGGGCTGAAATGTTTTAAGTCCTGCGGCCGCAGTGCCAGGAACTGCTGTGGTGGGATCTGTGCTCACAGGGGACCCCACAGACTTCATCCAGTGCTTTGTTCCTGTCCCACAGGCCAGGAGCCCCCCGTGGTCACCAAGGAGCAGTTCCTCTGGACGATCCAGGTCGCTGCAGCAGCTGAGCAGTCCTGGAGGAACAGATCTGCCGTGGACTTGCACAGCGGTGCCACAGATCCAGCTGGAGTCAAGGCTGAGCTCGTGTGACAGCCACTCCCACCCAGTGCCCCAACAGAAGCCTGGATGGAGGTTTTGGTGTTCCCACTGGGAGTGCCCAGCAGACAGAGGCACTTCTGAACCAGGAGCATTTGGTGCTGGGGCAGTGCAGGGTTCCTGCCATGTCAGCCAGAGCCTGCTAGAAATTCCGTGTGGTTTCATCCAGGTGGCTTTTCCTCCTGGAGGGTGCTGCTGGCCATGGAGCAGTTTTCCTGGGAGGAGAGTGATGCTCCTTGGGCCAGGCAGGGCGGTGTAGGACCACCAATAGCTGGGATGAGGGAGAAGTCTCCCCTTGGAGAGGGAACAGCCACTGCCTGCCTGGAGGAGAAGTCACAAGCAGGAGCCTTCCCAGCAGTGCCACAAGGAAGGTGATGTAATGCTCAAAAAACCACAGGAGCATCTGTCTGTGAGTATGCTTAGATTGGATATATGGAAGAAGTTCTTCCCTTTGAGGGTGGTGAGGGGCTGAAATGGATTTCCCAGAGAAGCTGTGGCTGCCCCATCCCTGGAAGTGTTCAAGGCCAGGTTGGACAGGGCTTGGAGCAACCTGGGGTAGTGGAAGGTGTCCGTGCCCAGGGCAGGGGGTGGGACTGGATGAGCTTTAAGGTTCCTTCCAAACAAACCTGTCTGGGATTCCATGATCCTGTTTGGGACACAGACCTCAACAGAAGGCAGAGCTACAGGCCAGTCAGCGTCTGCCAGGAGCTTTGGACCTTTGTCATGTGTGCAGCAGGTGTGTGGCTCTGACTGTTCCTGTCTGGCTGTCACATGCCAGTTTTCAAGATCTTTTGAAACTTTTTTTTTTTGGTATTTTTATTGAATTAAAACAACATTCTTGACTTCTTCCATTTCAAGGCATTAGTTTATAAACTTCTTGCAAGAACCTTTAGTTCAATCAATTTCCAATTCCAATATTGTGGAATATATACTCCTAACACTAGAAATAGTGGTGAAATTTGTGTTCTTTTTGGGAAATTGTTTTTAACAGTGTAATTTTTCAAGCTCGGAAAAACTGTGTCTAATGTTTGTTCTCCATTCCATTCACTATTTTTTAGCCATTTACTGAGAAAAAAAAAGTTTTATGTGTCCAGAAGCTGGTTTTTGCCTCTCTGTACTCGCTGTAGCAGATTAGTACACAATAGTGGGGTTCTTTTTTGTTTCAGTAGCTTCAGGCCCTTTGAGGTCTTACAGTTGAAGGTTTACTCTGGGTTAAGAGGCTGCTTTCTGTCCAGTTTTAATTTCCAGATGCAGGAATTCCCACATGTGCTTTTATTGTGTTACAAAAAAAAAAAAAAAAGAAAAACAAAAAAACTCAAGGAAAAAAAAACAAAACAAAACAAAAAAAAAAAAGCCAAAACAAAACAAAAGAGAAACCACAGCTATAAAAATAACACATTTTCCAAAGATAACATTACAAAAAATACAATTCCTACCACGGAGTGATCCATTAATACTGCCGGGAACAGCCCCGGGAACGCTGGAAATGTGAGTGGCTGTTGCAAAAGCTTTAAAGCATTAAAGTGCTTTACTGAGCCATTTCCTGGGGACACAGATTCACTGTCAGCCATGCCAGGGGAGTTCCCAGCCCCAAAGGTTCCCAATCCCTGTGGTGAGAGGTGGGATGGCCTCGGGGATGGTGACTGCACCTGCAGCTCACCAGTACCCGAGGGAGAGGAGGGACAAGAGGCAACAACCCAACAACCACTCTGTGCTGAAGGCTCAGAGCTGCTGTGGGACACCCAGACAGGCCCTTGGAGGAGCATCCCATGCCCAGGGCTGTGAGTGCAGCACATCCAGTGGTCACACTCCTGTACCCCTTGGAGCAGCCACTGCCTGCCTGGAGGAGAAGTCACATCTCATGTGAACCCTGGTGGGACTTGAGCTCTTCTTCTGCTCTTGCTTAGAGGCTCCAGGGCTTTAGGAAGAGTATCCAGCCCCTTCCTCAGCCTGGGGATGATGGGAAGCAGGTGCAGGGCTGCCTTTGGAGGCTTCCAGAGGGAGAGTGCAGCAGTGGGAATGTGCTGGGCATCATCACCTCTGTGCAGGTTCTCTCAGGCTGCCCAAAATCTCAAGTGACCCAGGGTTGAGGGGGCAGATGCAGAAGCTCCCTGCCCTCCCTCCCACAGCGACAGCTTCTGTGACTTCCAGTGCCTTTCCAAGACCTGTTGTGGGACATTGCCTTCCCAAATGTGTCGGGAATAAACATTCAGGGAGGGAACACTCCTATTTGTGCCCTTGCTTTCTTTGAAGGCTTTTTTCCCCTGTCTGAATCAACAGAGAAATTGCAGCTGGAGAAAATTATGAGGAACAGAAGAGAATTGGGCAGCCAGTCCATGCCATGCTCCAAAAAGATGGAATTTACACCATGACATTCCAGCTTGTCAGGTCTGACCTGTCAACAAAACTCCCCAAGGGAGCAGGGAAGGATCATCCAGACCTCTGACTTCCCAGGACAATCACTCCCTCCTCCACAACTGCATGCAAGAGATTCAGAGGAGGGAAAAAACTGAGTTTTGAATAGATAAGGCTGGAGACAGGATTCTCTGCATGTTTACGTGCTACAACATGGAATTTACTTGACACTCCGGTGTCTCAGGAGTCAGTATCAATTTTTATAGCTTACATGAAAATAAATCTTTCTCTCTCCTTACAGCACAATGAGTTTACTGTATGTACATTCTGTTTATATACACCAACCTTTAAGTACAAGGACACACTGGTAATGACAAACAGGGTCTTTCTGGCTCTACAGAGGGCTGAGGGAAGGGGTGCGTTTGGCAGTCCATGGAAAAGCTGGACATGGCTTCACACCAGTCCCTGGCAATGCCTGCACAACTCAGGGCTGAGTCTGCTGCAGTGACAAAGCCCTCTCAGTCTGGGACACCACAGAGAACACGGACGGTGAGCAGGGGTGAGAAAAATGTGCTGTCCTTACACTGCTGGATGCAGGGATGCTCCAGGAAAACACAAATCACACAGTGCCTCCTGTGCCATGGGCAGGCAGAAATCCCGCTCTGGCTGCTGAGCTGGCTCGGCTGCCCTCCTCCTTTCCTTCCTCCTCCTCCTCACTTCCAGTCTCCTCCCCAGGCAGGCGCCTCCTGCCTGGCTCAGGGCCTGCAGTTCCCCTGGATAACAAAATTAAACTTCTCCAGGTGCCCAAGGCTGCAAATACATTTTGAGGGGGGGGTGGTTTATCACCCCGCCGGCGTCTCGCTGCCACCTCTGGAGCCCCTCAGTTGATCTCTCCCTCCGTGAACTCCTCCTTTATGGACTGTTTGCGGGATTTGCAGTCCGGGAGGTCGAAGCCGAAGTCGGCCCAGTCGTCGGCCGCGCCGCGGTTGGGGATGGTGATGGTGTGGCGCACGCGGAAGTGCACGGCCTCCATCACCCGCTGCCGCTGCAGCTCGCCCGAGCTGCCGATGGAGATGGTGGAGGCGTTGCTGCTGGAGCGGATCAGCTGCTGGGCCCCGTAGTCGTGGCTCTGCTTGAGCTCCTGCAGACCCCGCCAGATGATCATGCGGTACTGCTCCGGGATCTTCAGTGCTGCGAGATCCTGCAAGGACAACACCGCTGAGGCACGGCCGGCAGAGATGGGACTGTTCCAGCAGGAGAGAGCCCCAGGTCATGCTTTTGGGGGGACACATGGGTGCAATGCCCAACAGAGCAGAGCTGGACCTCCTGCCATGGCCATGGTGCATCGTCCCCTGGGTTATTTCTTGTTCGTAACCCAGTTACTCAATCGCAGCTTTGCAGGTTGGAGACTTTTTGTTGTTGTTTTGGGGGGGGTTTCACATCAGACTGATGTGGAAATGGGAGGGAAGGAAGGGATCATTCCCCTTGAGCACAGGTTGTAGAGCAGCATGTGGAGCATCCTTGTGGCTGTGCACTTGGGATGGCCTCTGCTCTGGTCCTGGCCCAGGAGGCTGGAGCAGCACCAGCCTCGAGCACTCGGGTGGGTGACAGCAGGAGAGGTGGGTGACCTCAGACTGGGGATGTGTGCCAGGACACACACCAGCACAGGGGGGAGCTGCCAGGGATCCACGTTAATGCCGACACAGAGACTCACAGGAGCGTTAACTGGAGCAGACAGCAAGTATGCAATTAGTAGCTACAAACACCGACTCAGACACACAGCTCTGCCCTGACACAAGTTTTGGCCATTCCTAAACGTTCCTGTGGACAGCTGACAGGCAGTTATGGAGTTAGTTCAGCAAATGGTCCAAAACCAGGCTCAGGTTACACAACTGGCCCCAGCCACCAGTGACAAATCATCATCTCTGCTGCGGGGTGTTGTAGCTGCCAGGTAGAGACACTGCTACACCTGCCTGGGGCAAAATGAGGTCAAAACAGGGTTGGGCAGGAGCTCTGTCTCAGTCAAAACACCAGCTCGGGGATTTACAGGGTTTTTCACGGCTCAAAGGACTCGGGATTGTTTTTTGTTTTTCTTTTTTTTGTTCCTCTGATGGGCTGGGGAACAGCTCCGCTGCCACCCCTGGTACCAGCACCAGAGTGTGGCAGCAGCAGAGGCTGATGCTCTGAGCACACACAGGTATTTCCAGCATACCCTCCATGTTTTTTCTGATAGCTTTTGCCTGACCTGGACTATTTCATTCCAGACTTCAGCCTCTTTCATTCTAAAGATTAGCAGGGGAAGAGGTGAGACTAGATTAAACCTCCCTGAGCTGCAGTGAGGTGTCCCTGCTGGCTCCAAGGGATATGGGGTGTTTCACTGAGCACCTCAGCTGTGTTCTCTGTGTTAGGTGGGAAATCTCCCTGAGCTCTGACCTGGGGATCTTTGATCTCTGTTGTTTCTGAGAGTCTGGAGGAAGCAGTTGAGACTGGTTGTAGTCTTTTGGTACTGGTTGTGATTTTTACCAAGGCCTGAGCAACAGCTATCTCCAAAGGATCATCAAGGGGGCAGGAATGACAGGCATCAATCCTGGGAACACATTCTGTGTGAGGGGTTGGGGCTCAGGTTTCCCTTCCTCCAAAACACTTTTGGTTTTGCTTTTCAGACCAACAGCTGTGGGAAACAAGTGGTAAGAACAGATCTCCCCAAAGCATTTACCTCTATGGATAGGTTCTGCAGGTGGTAAATATTCTGTAACCCTTGTGAGGTGAAATAGTCGATGCAGTTTGGACACCCCAATCCTGTTAAAAAACTGCAGAGAGAGTTTGGAAAATAAAGTGGCATTAAGTTCTCATGAACAACAGCTGTGTCCCATCTCTGTGGGACAGACCATGTCAGGTGGGGGATGTGGAGAGCTCCATGGGTGCCCCACTGGCACTAAGGTCAAAGCACAGTGTGGGGTTGTCTTCATTCCTAAAACTACAGATGTCTTTCTCCTGATTGTCTGAGATTTTGGCTCAGGAACTCATATAATATGAGGGAGCTCAAGCTACTGGGGAGAGGGCTCAGGGCATGCCCCGGGCCCTGCCCTGTGTGGATGCTGGCCCAAGGTCTGTCAAAACATTTGTGGTCTTTTTAAAGGCCAAAACCTGCAGAGGTTTGAATTAAATTAATTAATTAAAATTAATTAATTTAATTTAAAACCTGCAGAGCTGTTAATGCATTTCTGATTGAAATAAGCCACATGGACCTATTTCCAGGTGTTGCTGTAAGGGGAAGGGGGAAGTTCATAAAGCTACATGCCATTGGACAGGTAGGACAAGACCCTCTTTAGGATGTACTTAACTTCTAGTTGATCAGGGATGGATTCCCAGGGAGGTGTATGAGGGCAGTGGGGGTTTCTGACTGATTGGTAGCTGGGCTTTGGTTGCTGAGGTGAGAGGAACAGCAGTGATTTCTCAGTTGGGGCCAGTGGCCAGTTGACCAGTTGCCAGACAGATGGGAAGGTTAGAGCGAGGGACACAGCAAGGAACAGAGGCCAAGACAGACAGGACACCAGGTGCCTTCCCTACCTGACGAGGCTGGGGTCGGCGTTGTAGGGTGGCGGGGGGGTGCAGTGAGACCCCGACACCATGGACTGGGATGAGTGGCCCCCATTCATTTCTCCATTGGTCTGCATGGGGTGGCTGTTCAGCATTCCGGGTCCTGGGCAGTGGCAACAAATGCACCCATTAGACACCACCCAGACCTGATAACCCGCACTCCTGGGCAGGGAGAGCCCCGTGCTCGGGCTGCTGGCAGAGGACGTACCCATGGGGCCCAGGCTGGGTGCAGAACTGGAGCTGTGTTGGGCAGGCTGCCCCACCAGCTGGTTCACAGAGGGCAGCTTGTTGATTCCTCCGCCGTGGACTTTATTCATGGGGGAAAGGACGGGGCCGTAGGAGGAAGGTGTCTGCAGCTGGTTCCTGTTTGGGGAGGGAACACACTGGTCAGACTGGGGTGAGTGGGATGGAGCTGCCCCGCTCTGGCCTGGAGCTCCCTCCCAGCCCATCCAGCCTCCCCAGCAAGGGTGCTCAGGGGCTGTGGGGGTCTCAAGGGGCTGCAGGGGTCTGGGGGGCTGTAGGGGCATCAGGGGCTGTGGCAGTTTCAGGAACTGTGGGGGTCTCAGGAGGTGCAGGAGTCTTGAGGAGCTTCAGGGCTCTGGGGGACTGTGGGGATCTTAGGGACCCTGGAGGCCTCAGTGATGGTGGAAGTCTCACAACTGTGGGGGTCTCAGGAGGCTGCAGGGGCCTGGAGGACTGGGGGGTTCTCAGGGACTGTGGGGGTCTCTGGGATTGGGGGGGTCTCTGGGGCTGTGAGGGTCTCTGGGACTTTGGGGGTCTCATGTGCTCTGATGGTCTCAGGGGCTGTGAGGGTCTTGGGGCCTGTGGAAGTCTCAAGGGCCGTGAGGGTCTTGGAGGCTGTGAGGGTCTCAGGGGCTGTGGGGGTCTCAGGGACTGTGAGGGTCTCAGGGGCTGTGGGGGTCTTGGGGGCTGTGGGGGTCTCAGGGGCTGTGAGGGTCTCAGGGGCTGTGAGGGTCTCAGGGGCTGTAGGGGTCTTGGGGGCTGTGGGGGTCTCAGGGGCTGTGGGGGTCTCGGGGGCTGTGGGGGTCTCGGGGGCTGGGGCAGGACTCACTGCCTCTGCAGGAGCTGCTGCTGCTGCTGCCGGTAGGAATCCACCAGCTGCTGTGGGACCAGCTCCACCAGCTCCAGGCTTTCCTTTATCTTCATCAGGATCTCAAAGTTCTCCCGGCCTCGCACCTGGAGAAGGGAACAAGACCAGGACTTTGCTTTATTCCTGTCCCACCTGGCCAATTCCTCATGCTCCTTTTTTTCCACCCAGACCGACTGTCAGTGTGGCCAGGGACTGTTTGGGATGCTGCAGTCCCTTGGACATGTGTGTCCATGGATGCTTTTGCTCCTATTCCCAAGGCTCCTGCTGTCCTACAGGAGCCTGTGCAGCCCCAGCCTGCCTGACATCCCCTCCCCGAGGTGCTTCTGGCAGAGGGGACGATGCCACCGCTGTCCCAAGCAGATTTCTGACCCCATTGCAGCTCACCCACACTTACAGGCACGTAGTACATCTCCTCCTCCCCGTGCCTCCGTTTCTTAATGCCAGTGCCCAGCGCTGGGATGCCCTGGGGGCTCTGCTTGAAGGCTGGAGAGGAGAGGGGAAGAGAACAGGACATTGCAGGGAGCACCTCAAGCTGTGCAGGATGCTAAAACCATTCCCCTGGGGCCTGGCATGGCAGTGTCCCTTTGTTATTGTCAATAATGAATAAATATATCCGGCTATGAGAGCCATGCACAGGCATCTTTGGGCTCTGCGAGGAGACGGGCGGGGTCCGATTTATGAGATTTAGTGGAGAAAGGCCAAAGTATTATCCCTGAGTGTGGATTTGAGCCCAAACTTCTGGAGGGCAGGGAGCTCCCCACCCCTGTCAGGGGACTCACTGCGCTTGTTGGCGTTGCCGTTCTTGGCTGTGCTCTCGTTCAGGGCTTGCTGCTCTCGGAAATGATCCTCGTCGGCTTTGCGGTCCCTGCCGGGACAGGCACAGATCCGCCCCTCGAAGGATCTCCTCCCCAGGACCTGGCCGCTGGGAGAACAGCGCAATCAGTGGCCCTGCTTCCCCCTGGGAAGGGCACTGGGACTCAGTCCGGGCAGAAACCAAATCAGCGACCCTCAGCGAGCAACCCTGAGCAGCTGGCTGCTGGGGGAGAAGTGCTCCTGGGGCAGAGGAAGGCTCCAGCTGCTGGGTTGGGTCCCCGGTCCCTCTGTCAGCCCTTCTCCAAGCTGGCAGAGGGGAGCATTGCTGTGCAACGAGCTGGGGCTGCCCCATCCCGTTCCCTGGGGATGCTCCCTGTAGGAGAGGGTTCCTTCCCCAGCCCTCCCGCAGTGGGAGGGATGCCCATCCCTGCTCCCGCAGCCACTCACTCTCTCGTCTCCAGGGTGATGATGATGAGGATGGGCCTCCTGTTCATCCCTCCCACGCAGCTGCTGTTGCACATGAAGTTGTACAGGATGGTGGTGAACTCGGTCCCCACCTGCCCGGGAGGGGAGAGCAGGTGCTGAGTGGGGAGTGATGGGGGGAGGCAGGCTGGGATCCCCGGGAGTGAAGAAGAGGAGGGGAGGCAGGCTGGGATCCCCGGGAGTGGAGAAGAGGAGGGGAGGCAGGCTGGGATCCCCGGGAGTGAAGAAGAGGAGGGGAGGCAGGCTGAGGTCCCCGGGAGTGAAGAATCAGGGCTGGACCCTCTGGCACAGGGCTGGTGCTTTGGCAGCATGAGCAGGGGAACATTTGGGATAGTGTGGGGATGGTCCCAGCTGGAAAGAGGGGACTGTACAAGAACTGTGGGGGCACCCAGGGAAGGAGTGGAGGGGGTATCCTGCAACACCCCACTTCCCAAGACCAGGCTGCTCTGGGATGCTTCACAGGGCTGGGAGCTGCAGGTTCTGGAGTGTAGCTGCCACCAGTGCCGGGGACGAGCACAGAGTGGTGTTAGATGTGCCAGGGCAAGGAGGACATTGGGCCAAGCAGCCCAAACCAGGGAGGGGCTGGTCCTTCTCCCCGCCACGAGCAGCTGGTTACCTGTGGGGGCTCGTAGGGCACCATCACGCTCTGCCGCCCCGTCACCGGGTCATCCACGTACTGGGACAGGTTGTTGCCTTCCACCCGGATGAGGTGGCTTGCAGGGGCTGACTGGCCTGCAAGGCAAACCTGCAGTTAGAGCCATGGCTGCCCAGGGTGCTCATCCCGTGCACACGAGGGCTGTGACACCAGGGACACGTGGCCCCCCCAGGCTGTGGGGACAGCTTGGAGCCCTCACCGTCATTGAAGTCGCGGCCGAGCTCGTGGTTGGGGCAGCGTTTCACCACCTCGGTGACGTGCTCTGCCTTCTTGTAGACGGGCATGGCCCGGATGATGGTGCCTGGGGGCGGCGAGGTGGACACCTTGATCTGGATGGGGCATGTCTTGGCAATCTGACAGTAGAGCTTCTTCAGCAGCGGGGAGTACTGGAAAACAGGAGACATCCCTCAGGTGAGCATCTCTGGTGGGGTGGAGGCTGATCCCCCGTACAACCTCAGCTTCCTCTGCTGCTCTGGTGTAAAGGCAGGGCTTCCTTCTCTTCCCTTTGTCCTGGAAATGTTGAAATCTGACCATTTCACCCACACTATGTGGTATCTGCTCTCCATGTAAACCAGATACAGCCACCTCTTGGGACAGGCAAGGGTTTCCCAG
This sequence comes from Vidua chalybeata, assembly GCF_026979565.1. Taxonomy (NCBI): domain Eukaryota; kingdom Metazoa; phylum Chordata; class Aves; order Passeriformes; family Viduidae; genus Vidua; species Vidua chalybeata. The sequence continues at coordinate 4,668,503 of NC_071551.1, forward strand.
ATGGGCAAGGGCTCTGGCAGAGCAGGGCACCACTGCACTGAGACAGAGGGAATCTCACTGAAAATCAGCAAAACCCTCATTTGTGCATCACTCAGCCCGTTTTGGAAACATTCCTGAGTCTGTTCTCACACTCAGAGCACTCAGGGCACTGACACACCACAGCCTGAGGAAATCATGCTTGGTGCCATTAGCAGTGTCACAGCTGATTAGGCAGGACCTGGGAGTTTAGTTCTGACACAGATGGGTTTGTCCTGATCCTGACTCAATCCTTTGCAGCACCAGTGGTTCATGGAGGGGACAGGGTAGGGACATGATGGGGACCACTGCCTGGGCTGGCTGTGGGAGGAGGATGCTCTGTGGCAGCTGGAGGCAGTGCCAGCAGTCACTCCTGAGTAGAAAATGGTGTGTGACCACCAAATTCCTCCCCGTGAGGGCACAGTGAGTTTTGCTCAGTGGCAGACTTGTCTCACAAGGCCCTTGGATGGGAGAAGCTCCAGGGCCTGCAGCGTGCGCCTCTCCAGAGCAGGGCTGGGGAAGGAGAGCCTGTCCTTCACCTTCCAGGAACTGCCCAGGTGTGGGGATGTGCAATTCCCTTCCACCTCAGCCGTGCCATGCTGTTTTCCATCTCGCAAGGAATGTGTTTGCTATACGCCAGCCCACCCCTGTGCTCGGAGCAGCCCTTCCCTGCATGGCAGGGCATGTTCCTGCTCCAGGTATTTTATCTCATCCCCACAACACAGCGCCCGGTGCCAAAAAAATACCACCGTGCAGAGCGTTTGTGGGGATGTTAAAGCTTGTCCTGAGCCATCCAAATACAGGTGTGCCGAGGGGAGGCTCTGCTCTCCCCATGTCGGGCAGTTCCTGAGCTGGGGCTGCCCAAAACAGGCTTAGCACAGGGCTGGAGGGTGTTCAGGGGCTGACAGTGATGGCTCAGTCCCCACTTTTCCTGGCTATGAGCATGTCCCAGTGCAGCTGTGATCAAGCAAGAAGGATTTGTGTCTCCCAGTCCAGCTGCCCTGGCTGCAGGAGTAGATCCACCCATGGCTCCCACCACCAGGACTGGGACAGGGCAAACAACAGGAACCATTGCCAGGTTTATCTCATTTAGGTGGTCTCTGTGGAAGTTCTGGGAAGTCATAAAGGGCAGAGGATCCACCAAGGCAAACAGCAGCAGTTCCTGCAGCTCCTTCAGCACTGCACTGGTGGTGGCCAGCTGCAGGTACCAGTTCCTGGAGGCTCCATGGGGTGTCCTGGGTGTCCCAAGATCAGAGCCTGCTCAGTGCTGGGGGGAGCAGGAAGATGCTGTGGTCACTGGAGGGTGGTGACTGAGAGGCGTAACAAGCACTTGAACCCGACAACAAGAATTAATCCTTATTTTTGTAGGCACTTGGACTCTCCCAACAAGAGAGGATGCTTGGAAACCCCTACTGAAATCCCAAATTTTGCACTCATACCAGATGATGCTGACTACACCTTGACTCCATGGCCAGGTTAGCTTCCAGGGTGTGACCCTGCATCCCCAGCAGGGATTCTCAGGGACCAGGCCTGAGCTGGAAGCGTGGGCTCCACTCACAATGTGGTGACTCTGCTCTGCCTGGCTGGAAACTCCCACGTGGCTACAGCCCACGGGACCCACTCACCCACCACGATGGGGTTTAACACCCTCGTTTAGAAGAGCCACCATGGCAAAACAAGGGTTATTTGGAGGGGGCTCTTCCTTGCCAGGTGTTAAAATACTGACAACTCCTGTCAAAGGATCTTTTCATGTAGACATTCCCGGGCAGCCCTCAACATGCCTGGGAACTATAACTGCTCTGGAAGAGCAGAGGTGCATTATGGCAAGTTCTTTGGTAACAAATTCTCTCATTATACCATGTTATGACATGGATAAATCTCTGTTAAATAGCAGAGTGATGCCCCGCAGGGGGAAGGCGGCCGCTCCGTGCAGACTTGCCTCTGCTGATAACCTTATCGTGTCCCAACAGCTCCAGGATCGCCTTCAAAGGTCCCTCCACAATAACAAACTATTCTTTTAAGGAACTCCCTGCTGATAATTCTGGGCAAGAAAAGTCCAGGCTGTGCCCTGGGCGGCCGTGCTCCTGATTCCTCTCCCTGTGGAGCTGTCCTGTGCCACATCTCCAGCCGCAGCCAGGGCTGAGCGCTCCTGGCCCCACAGACCCAGGCTGCTCATGGCCACCAGGACAACCAGCACTGTGGTTTTGGGATCCCAGGAGGTTCTGCATCCCCAGCTGAGCTGCATCCCCAGCTTGGCAATGCACACTCTCTGCAGGGGAGAGCAAAACCTGCACTGTGTAGAGTGTCCCTGGGCAGACACATCTCTCCCCCATTATCTCTAGTTGATAATTATTGGCCCCATGCACATCTCTGCTGGGCTGTGCTGCATCACCTGAGGTCCTGGTACCTCCCAGCACAGCCATACCCTGCACAGCACCCTGCAAGGACCACAGGCACCATGTGCTCCTCAAGTGTGACATGAGGCAGTGGCAGAGCAGAACCCAGATATCAAAATGCTGAGATTTAATCTCAAACGGGCACTGCTGCTTGGCTCTCTGTGTGCCATGGCTGTGTTCCTGCCACCTGCACAGGAGGAACCTCAATCTGTTCACCCACATCCTTCCCATTCTGCAGTGTTTAGACAAACTGACCTCTCAGGACTGGCCACATGTGGCAGCTGGGTCACAGCCAAAGCTCAGGTCACTCGAGCTGTGGCCAGCTTGCTGCCAGGCATAGGAACAACATTTTGGGGCACCTGAATCCCTTCATGGCAGGTCCAGACCTCAGCTCCAGGGTTCCTTTCCCACCTAGAAAGAAGCCAGGCTATGTTCTGCCCTGGGCATCTCCTGTGTGTGTCTCCACACCCTGCTCTACCCTGGGGACCACTGGTGTCTGTCTCCACGGTTACATTAGGACTCAGTTAATCCCTCTGTCATTGAGTGTTACCGTGTGTTTGAGGAACACAAATGGTTTCTGTGGCTTGTGGATGCTGAGTTGCTTGAACCAGCGAGGAGCAGCAGCACCACTGGCAGTCTCCCCTGGAGCCTATGGAAACACACAGAACCTCTATTCCTTTGGGATTTCCTGCAGCTTCCAGTGTTTCCCTCAACTTCTGGGCTGATACTGTGATGCCAGCTCTGTCTCTGTCCCTTCCCTGCTACTGCTGTCTGTCCAGAGTACTAGGAATAAGCAAAAAAAAAAAAAAAAAAAAAAGGAAAAGCCAAATTATTTAACTCCTAGCAGGCTATCAGCTCTAAGATCTGTTTCTCCAAGAGCTTGGTACCACAAAGGCCCTTTGGATGTGTTTGAAATGCAGCTGCTTTTTGGGTGAGATCAGACCATGCTGCACCATTGCCAGATGGAACAGGACATAAACAAGTCACCCTATGGTGCCACCGGCCACTGTGAGGCTTCACCATGGTTATCCTGGTTATCCTGGTGCTGCTGCCCCAAGGAAATGTTCAGGACACCACAAGATTCCACTGAGTGAATGCCCTCAATGGCTCGTGGATGCAGCACTGATGTAGAGCCTCAGCATCCATCACTGCCCACCCTGAGAGAGGACCAAGAGATGGCTCCAGAGGCCACCACCGCTCAGCCCCAGGGCCGCCTCCCCACACAGGAAATGAGCAGGGAGAGGTGGTTTTCCCCATGGATGCTGACAGCCTCACACAAAAAATAACCTGAATCCTCTGCTGGAAAGACTTCCTGGCTAAGTCCATCTCGCCCGACCGTCCCTGGGCAGCAGAACCGCTAGGAGGATGTGTCCCAACAGATTTGGAGCTGATAAAATCTTATTTATCTTCAACTGTTGACACCTAAGCGTCTAGACTTGCCTGTTGGGGAAGGCGCAGCCAAGGCCTCCTTTCCCTCTAGAAGGAAATGATTTGCTCAACAATTGCTTTTTCCACAAATCCTCCCCACCCTCCTCCCTACCAGCCACCTCCTCCTCCTCTTCTCCTACATTCCAGGCTTCTCATTAGCTTTACTCAAGACGTGTCCAGGACTGCAGTCAATGGATCCCCAATAAAGCCACTGGCCTGGCAAGGGAGAGAGAAGAAAAGTGCTGCCTCCGGCTGCTAATTTCCTTGCACTCCCCGGCAAGCAGCTGCGGAGCTGCATCCTGGGACAGGTTGGGGCAGATCGCAGGCGAGAGGTGATAATAACGTGTCTGTCATCTTCCCCAGACATGTAGCATCTTGCAAACCGCAAATACCGTTAACCGGCTCGGACGAATCTGTTACGACAGATCCTGGAAGACGTGCCGGCGGCACAGCTAATTTTTTTTTCTCTGTCTAATTTTTTTTTAATAACTATTTTTTAATCACCGGCCTGTAAACTCCTCACTGAGCTGGAAATTCCTCCCCAAGCTACTTTGTTGCTCATTTACTATGAGCCAGGTTTTGAGTACTTCTGGTGTCTGAGAGGAGAGGGGAGTGTCCAGTAGGGCCTGAGGTACCTGTCCAGCACACAGGTGGGCTGGACAGGGGGGATATTGCCCTGGGGATGGCTGTAGGAGGCACCCTGGTATCCTGTGCCTCCAGTCCCTGCACCACAGCAGTGATGGGTTGGGGTGATGGCCATAAAGGATGTCCCAAAACCCATCTCCCCATGTCTCCATTCCCTGTGCCACAATAATGATGGGTTGGGGTGATGGCCATAAGGGATCCCCAACACCCACCTCCCTGTGCCTCCAGTCCCTGCACCACAGCAGTGATGGGTTGGGGTGATGGCCATAAGGGATGCCCCAACACCCACCTGCCTGTGGTCCCAGTACCATGGCAGTAATGCCTTGGGGTGACACCAAGCCACCACCAGCTGTGCCCAGGACAGGGGGTCTCAAGGCAGAGCCCCCTGATCACCCCAGCCATCTTCAGCTGCAGGGGACCTCTGTCCCCTACAGGTCCCCCAGCCCTACGGACCGCTGAGGTCTCGGGGCCCTGCAGCAGAGCAGCACAGGGAGGCTCCCTGTGCTCCAGCCTGTGTTCTTCTACCTAATTAGCATGCCATTACTGCTAATTAAAATTCCTTGGTTCATCCCCAAAGGACTCCTCTCCCTGCCTTCCCCAGTGAGCACATCCTTAAAATAACTTCCAGCTGGGATCTCTCACTCACTACTGATCCAACGCTGGCACTCTGAGGGTTTAATCTCTTCTGGTAGGTCTGACTCCCTCTGTGTGGTGGATACTCAGGTCCCCTGACCAAGCCAGCCCGGAGCTCCCTCCCACCCAAAAAAGGAAGCCACAAATCCAGCAAGGAGGTTACTTCACACTGCCAAGGATGCAGGGAGCAGGCTGGAAGGAGAGGGAAGGGAAGAGGAGGTTGAGTTGGCCTTGGGAATTGCTGCTGGGAAGGAAATGTGAAAACCAGCCCAGCAAGAGCAGGATCTGGGGGGAAACCACTGGCTCTGGAGCATCCCAGGAGGGCTGTGCCATGCAGGAGGGGCTGCTCCTCTGCTCTCTCTCAGCCACTGCCTGGAGGGGGCACGGGCAGCACGTGGGTTTGCCAAGGGCACACCAGCATCCTTTCCCCCTCCCATGCACCAGAGATCAGGGCTCCCAACCCTCTCCCACCTCTCCTGCTTGGGAGCTTTGCCTTCCCGATGGAGCAGCATTGCCAGGAAGCCATTCCCTTGACCTGTGCATACCAGACACGTTCAAGATAGTGGAACTGATAGCAGGATCGTGTTGGAACATCACACACCGAATTCCTTTGCCTTTTTTCTTAATTCCATTGTGTCTGGAGCTCCTGGAGCCTCATCCACACCCTGAGAGAGCTGGTGGAAAGCCTCCAGAGGTTGGCTTCGATGGGCTCTGGAGCAGGCTGCTGCTGAGGTTGCTTTCCTACTTCTGGCACGCCAAAATATCCACGCTCATCTGCACAGCTATTCAGGGTGTCCTCAGCTGTTTCTGCCCAAATCATCTCCAGGCCATGGCTGTTGGACAGCAACCTCCCTGGGATATGGGAAGGTGCCAGAGAGAGTTTGCAGAGGGGGTTTGTGGTACAGAGATGTTCCTGAAGAATTTTCCCTCCTCTTCATATCTGCCTCTACCCCAAAAAACCCACAAACAGCGACCAGCAAGGGAGAACCTGCCTCCCAGCACACCAGTTACTCCCATCCTCCTCATTCAGTCAGGCCCAGAGAAAGCATTTCAGCTCCCCAGTGCTCACACTCCTGCTGCAAGATCTATCAAGCGAGTGGAACCAGTTCCACGCTGCCATCTCCCACTGGCCAAGCACTGGGATGCAGACTGGTTTGCGGTGGGTGACTGCTGGACAGCCATCCATGGGAGCAGGAGCAGCTCTCCGCCTGTCCAGCCTTTCCCCCGCAGGCTCTTTGCTGCCCGAAACAGCAACAAGAGCCTGGGTGTGGTTCAGACGCTCCATGCCTGTGTCAGAGACCCCCCTGCCTGCCTGCTCGGGGGTTTGTCCATCTCCCCCCCGGCTCCAGGGGCTCCGTGTGAGCCCAGGCAGCTGCCCCACACCGTGGGCTCGAGCCCCCACGTCCCTCTGCAGTGTCTTTGGCCGCGGGAGGCCAAAGACCCCATTAACGCCTCTGCAGCTCTGGCACATGCGACAGCGTCCGGCGCGGAGGGAGCCCCGCTCCGCCGCCAACCCGACTTGAGAAAAATCCTAATTATCCGTCAGTTACCAGCTGGCTGGCGTGGCGAGGGGCTGCGGCGAGAAAACCGCCGCGATGGGCTGCGGCGGCAGCGTGTCCGGGCAGCTCCGGGCAGCGGAGCCGCGGCGCCGCCGGCGGCCGGGCAGGATGCCGGCGTGCCCCGTCTTGCCGTGCCGCAGCTCCCGGTGCTCAGCCGGAGCAGCCTGCCAGAGGGGGGCTTCCAACCCGCAGGGAAAACCTTATTTTCGGCATCTGGCCGTTGCTCTCTGCGATAAGAAGGCCATTAAAAATGAAAAGGGAGGTGGCAGCAGCCTGAAGGGCTTCCCACAGTGCGGGCTGGTGCGGCTGCTGCCGTCCGGAGCTGGTCAGAGCTCAGCCCGGGGGTCGGGACACCAGTGTCACCCACCGCTGCCCAGAGTCCCTCTGCGAGGACAGAGATGGGTAATGTCGGTCCTAAGGCTTCACCCTTCTCCATTCACCTCTTTTCTAAAATCAGAAAATCAGCATTTTGAAGCAAGAGAGAGCAGCTGATGCCCACACTGCTACCCTCAGACCCCTTCCTCCTCCTCCTGCATTGAGTCAAGGGTGTCTGTTAAAGCACATCTTATCTCTGGAGAGATATGCAGCCTCCTCATTTGAATTCTTCAGGAGTTGGGAGAATCCACTGCATTCCTTGGTAAATTGTTCCTATGGTTAATTATCCTCACTGCTAAAAAAAAAATATACCTCCTTGTTTCTAGTCTGAATTTGCCTGGCTTCAGCTTCCAAGTGCTGGATCTCATTATGTCTTTTGCTATTAGATTAAAGAGCTGGCTGCTATCAGGAACCACCTCCTGGGCACACCACGATCGAGCCCTCGCTCTTCTTGGGGGGAACTTCCATGCAGAACGTTTCTGTGGTATTGCTCTACAAGGCATCCATTCCAAACTATTCATTTTCTTCACGTCTCCCTCCCAGGCCATGTCTGTTTTGTCACTAGAGGGTTTGAAGTGTGGGCAGGAGCACCGTGTGTGGACAGGGCTTGGGGACACCCCTGCCCAGGTGACACTGATTTGCTCAGCCCTGCAGAGCAGTTTGTCCAGCACTCTAGAGGGGCCAGCTCACCTGGTCCTTAGGAGCCTCCTCTCCCCAGTGAGGGAGAATGGGTAACGCCACATCTCCCAGAGGGATTCAAGTCAAAACCCTTCAAAACCAGGAGGCCATTGAGCTACACACTTTCATCAACCAAAGCTCGTGACTATATCAAGAAATGATGCCAAATCTTTTGACAAGATGACTCACACCAACCATTTGTTTTGGCATTGCCTGCTCACCAGCTGTCCTTTCCTCTGTGGTCAGATTGTCCATGATTCAACCCCAGATTGCAGGAGACCTTCAGCTGAGACTCCTTCCAGTGCAGCAGACCCCTCACTGCTCCAAAATGCTGCCCAGCATCTTGGCTCTGCTGAGCTTGTGGTCAGTGCTTGGTGGAAATGGATCAACCATCCTGGCAGGAATTATTGCGTGCAGCAAAGCTCAGCGTATCCAAAAGCCACGAGGCTTCCCCAGGAGGAACAGGCTGGGTTGGTTCTTCCCAAGTGCTGCCCCAAAGCACGTGTGTCATGCAGAGCACCAGGATGGTTGGTGCTGCTGTGCTTGGTGTGGCCATCACTGCTCTGTCAGATGTCCCTTTCTGTCCCCAGCCCTACTGACCAGACATTTACCTTCCCTTCCCAAGTGTCTGCATTTCCCAATGGCTTTTCCTTACCTTAGGTGTGTGTTCCCAGCTCCTGTGGAGGCTCACACAGTTATTTGTGAGTTCACTGACAACAGAGAACACATTTGTTTTGCTGAGCTCCTTTCCCCGTTAAACCAGGATGAGCTCTCAGGTGTGGCAGTGGCACTGCAGAGCTCACGGTGAGTTGGAGGAAGGCAGCAGCCTCATCTTCCAGCACTGACCATGCCTGTGACAGCCCCAGCCAGGAGGACAGGGAGTGACACCAGCTGTCACCGCAGCAGGACCATTCCTCATGTGGCACCTTGGCAGGCTGGACATGCTGCACCCGCCTTGGCAATCCTGCAGGAATCACTGCTTCAAATGAAATATCCCCTGTGCTCTCCAGGGTGCCAGATGCTGCCAACCCACTGCTGCTCTCCACAGGGCTCAGCTCCAGTGCAGGTGGGCATTGGCCCTGCAGCCAACCTGCTCTGGGGGATGCAGCCACTGCAGCATTGTGGCTCAGAGGGCCACACACCTCTGACTGTCTTCCCAAGTGTTAAAGCCACTTCAGGCATTCAAATCCTCACTCTGGACCCTTCCCACGACCTCTCCTTGCAGCCGTGGCTGGTGGGTGCATCCTCCACAGATGCTCCCAGCCACCCCTGGAATGAGCCCGTTCTCCAGGCAGCTCCCGGGTCCAGCTGCTCCCCCAAGGCTGGGAGGACATCGTGTAGCACTACCTGCCCTGAACTCCCACAAAGGCTTGGGAAAAATAGCCACATCCTGTCCTGGAGAGCCGAGCTCCCAGTGGGGCACAGCTACAGGAGAACAGTCAGCACAGGGTAATGCGAGACAGCCTGAGCTCCCTTTAGGAACTGTGGAAAGATCCCGGGGAATGGGATGGCTTTCAGGAGGGGAGCCCTGCTGTGCTGTGTCTGCTCCACCCCAAAGCCATCCCACAGCACTCCTAGCTGGGGACAGTGGCAAGCGAGCATCGTGACACGTTCTGGCCCCCATCCTACGTGCCGGGACAAGACACGCTGCACTGCCTTGTTTCGGTTTCCATTCGGACGCTTTAGGGCACGGGAATGCCTCCGGTCCCTGTGCAGCTTTACCTGCGGCTGACAGGAGTCATCCCCCAGCAGGGATAGGAGTGGGCTGGAATCACATCCTGCCCGAGGACCTCCGGTTCACTCGCTTCCTAATGAAATGCCGCAAGGAAAGACAGTGGAAAGAGTGGAGACTCAACACCCCTGCGAGGGCAGGGCGCTTAACCACAGCGCTGTCCCAAGTCCCCGGTCCGTGTGAAGCAGCAGCCACCGCCCGCGGGGAAGCTGCTGGACTGCACCAGCCGGGAATTCGGCTGCTTTCAAACGCCCGATCGCTGCCGGCTCGCTGCTGCTTTCCCACTCCACGCACCCATTGGCTTCGGCAGGACACAGCCCCAGCGCTGCGGCCGCTGCCGGAGCCCGTCCCGTCCCGCATCCTCCCCAGGATAACCGGGAGCATCCCGGGGTGTCCCTGCACGACAGCATCCGAGGATGCTTTCTGTCTCCCGCAGCAGGGACTGTCTTGGCCATTAAACACGTCACCTTCCGCAAACAAAGGTCATTATCACACCCGGGGCTTAAATATCGCTGGGCTGCTCTGCCCGTTCCATGACAATGTCAAACTCTGCTGCTCCTGCGGGGTGTCAGTCGTCCCATCCCAACCTTCCTGCTCTGCCAGTGCTTCCCGGAGGAGAAAACCCGCCCGGCTCAAGCGTGGAGAGCTGCTCTCCCGGGTACTCCAGAGGTACCCGCTGCGGGATTGACACTTGTGCCACTGGCCACAAGTGCTGCTTCTCCTTAAAAACGCCGGGCTGAGCCAGCAGCCAGGCTGCGAAATTAGGACCTTTTGCCACAAAAAGAAAAGCAGCTCCCGTGTGCTCTGCCCGGCCCCTGGGTCCCTGCTCGCAGAGCTCTCCCGTGCCGGGCAGCAGGAGGGCGGTGGGAGCAGCCGTGGACCAAACCTGCATCCCGGCTCCCGAGGGGACAGCAGGGGCTGTGCAGCCATCCCTCTGTGCATCAAAACCTACTGCGCTTAAAATCCTGCTCTGTTATTTGCTGTGACTTGTAGGGATTAAGTTACCCCTGTAATACGGGAGGGAGAAGGACTGTAAATGACATTTACAGCACAGCTGTAAATGGCATTCACAGCACAGCTGGGAACGGTGCCGGCAGACACGAGCAAAGGTCCTTCTCGCCCACGGCCTGACCTCTGACAGCACCCGCTGGCAAATATACCGGGAAGCGCCGTGAGAACAAGGCAGGTACTTCCCCAGGACATTTCTTTTCCGAGGACATTTACCCACAATTTAGGGAATCGCCACGAGAGAAGTGACATCCAGCCGCTGTGCTTCACACCCCTTTGGGAGAAACCCCCTGGAAAGCCTGCACGGATGTTTCCAGCACGCTTTCCTTCCCAGGGCCACCACCTGTGCCGGTGAAGTCGCCATCAGTGGTGGCTGCATCCCGCAGCTGCCCCGTGCCAGCCTCCCCACCGCTGCCGCCTTGGGTGCTGGCGGTGAGGACGCGCTCGGCCGTGCTGAGCATCTCCCCAGCCAAGGTAGAAGAATGCAACTTACTGTCCAGGTGGCTGACTTGGCGGTGCTGGATTGCTGGAAGGTCACCTCGAAGTGGTGGGGACCAGGGTAGTCGGTGTTGGAGGGGATGACGGGGGCCGGGGACATGGCGTCGAAGGTAGAGCTGGGCTGCGAGTAGGGCGAATGCGTTGGGACATTGGAGGTGTGCTCGGAGCTGTAGGGGCTGGTGGAGGCTGCTCTGCTGCCGATGCTCTGATCCATGCTGTTGTTCAGCAAATTGAACTGGGACTGGAGGAAGGGAAAAGGGGAGGAGGGAAAAAAGAAAACACCAGCCAGTTTAGAGACAGGGAAACCTCAGCCACCTTTCTCCAGAGCTGGGGTGTCCTGTTACAGCCTCCTTAAAGGGCCAGCGTGCGGGAGGGGAGTCAAAAGAGCTGGTCTGGGTGGCTCGGGTTTTCTGACAGGTCACCACTTGTGTGAGGGATAAAATCCGTGCGCTTAAATCACCCCCCTCGAGCTGCTCCATCCTCGCTGGAGGCAGCGAGGTGCCACAGTCCCGGATTTCTAGAGCACCTGCCTCGGGAAAGCCACGCTTCTGACAGCGGGGAGAGGGCAGGGATGTTGTGGGCTTTGCTCAGGTGTGGGAAATGCTCCGCTGCAGGTGGGCAGTGACAGCCCTGTCGTGCACGCAGGGCTCTGCTCCCCGCTGTCCCTTCCAGCAGCCAGAGTGCCACAGCACGGTGAAGCCGCCCTGCCAAGGTGAGCAGCAGTCCCTGGCGATGACATCGCGACATCGCGACGGCGATTCCGAGCGGCCGTCCCGTTTTCCAGCCTCTTTTCCAGCCTGTCCCTCCTGTGTTCCCTGGTCAGGGACACACACCCCACACCACTCCCGGGCTTCCCTGAGCCAGCCAGCCCCGAGCAGTGGTTTGTAGCTGGTTTCCCAGCGGGATATCTGCTCCCAGTGCCTGATGCAGCTCTAATTTGGGGGAAACCTCAAACCTACAAAGCACACGGCTGCGATGCAGAGCGCTGCAGCAAAGTCACAGGGCAAATGGACCCACTTAGGCAGGTCCCGGCTCTTATTCCAGTCCCGTTGGACCAAATAATGACTTTTTACAATTTTTTCCTTATTCCTCCTCTGACCAATTACTGTCAGATTCTTCCAGTAAGAGCTGGCAGCTCCTTTGCCCACAGGCACAGCCCAAGCACAGCAGCATTCCCAAGAGCTGTGTAGCTAAAGTGATCTTAGTATTTCATTAGAAAATCAGATTCAAGTACAACTGTTTCTCAGAGCAAGTGGGATGGTTTTTTTGCCCAGAAATCTGCAGTTCCCGAATTGCTCAGGGGTTGCTCTCACCCTGCAGCCCCAGAGGCAGTGCTGGTGACCACGGTCAGTGTTGGGTGCATTGCTGTGTGTCATCCTGGCTCCCAGCATTGGACAGCCCCCCAGACTGCCCTCATGCCTGGCAGGGACTGTCCCTGTCCCCAGCACCCACTGGGGCAGCTCTGGGAAGCCAAGAGCTGTGGAAGCAGCCATGGGCACAGCCAGCAGGCTCAGCCTTCTCCAAAGGGCTGCAAGGCTCACGGCTCAGGAATCAGGAAACGTGTTTTAACTTGGGATCCCAACCTCACCCAACCCTCTTCGATGTGGAATGGTTTAAAGGCAATCATCCTTCTCCAGGGAAGTTCTCCTGTTGCCTGCATCTCTCACAAGGTCGTTGGAGCCTGTGACTAACTGGAGGAATGCTGAACAAGATCTGACTTGCTTTTATGCATCCAGCCATTTTCTCCCCTAAAACATGTGCCCAAATCCCTCTATTCCTCCTCACCGCTCTATAAATAGCCCAGCCAAAGACAAGCCAAGCTTTCCTTAATCCAGGCTTTACCTGGTGAAAAACTTATGAGAAACTCTGGCAAAACAGGCACGTTAGGAAAGCTCTTGCCATCCAACTGGGAAATGCAGCTGCTGCAGGGACTGCGGGCAGGGCAGAGCCAGGGAGGTGGCACAGGCAAAGCTGAGGGATCAACCAGGAGAACAGCAGCAAGGGAAAAGGGATTGCTGCTGGATGGGGCTGCTCACAGCCCAGCTGATCCAGGAGGATCAGGGCTGAGCTGTTTTGCTCCCATGCTGAGACAGGACCGTTCATGGCTGAAGCCTGTGGCTGGGAATGGGCAAGTGAATGGGGACCCACCGCAGAACGGAGCATCCCGAGCTCCATGTGGGAGGAAACCTCCCCTCAGGAAGAATGGAGAGATATGAGACCCAGGGTATCACCTCTGCCAGCCAGGCTGGCTGCTCCGAGCGGGGCTGCCTGAGCACAAAGCAAGAGGCAGCACCCCGAGTGCCCAGACTTTGGGATCTGCTGGCAGAGGGACCCAGAGTCAGGTGCGCGGGCAAAACCACAGACTTGCTGTTCAAAACTGATGAAATTGTGAAAACATTCCCCTAAAAGACGAATCGAAGGCAGGAGTGTTTGTGTGTGTGTGTGTGTGTAAATATATACATACACACACAGGGATAATTATTCACACAACTGCAGCAACGACCTCCCATGGAACAGCCCCAACAATGGGACACACGGGCTTGGTACCGACACACTTAAGGTAAACCGAGGAATGAAGGGATTTCCTTCTATCTCCAGCTCCCTCTGCGCCTGTGCTGGACGGTTCAGAATGCCAGGGACAGACACAAACCCCTTTTCCCTAAGGAAACAACCTCAGCTCTTGAGGACAGGGCTGGAAATGTATTACCTGCAGCACAGGTACAGCTTCACCTACCCGGCCCTCCTAGAGATTCCCACCAGGGAGAGGAAGCCTGCCTGGGGAGGCAGGCATGTGGTGTGGGCTCAGCTGGGATGACAAAGTGGTGCTGGTGGTGTCCAGCACCTCCAGGTGTTCCATGGATGGATGCTCTGGCTGACACCCTTCCCACCTGTGCACACACAGCTAAGGGACCCTGCACGCCCAGCACCTGAGCTTTAAATCACACCTTGGGCTCTGCAAGCAGCAAGAGGAGCAGTGACTGCTGAGGCTGCAGCATCCTGCACCAACACAAGCAGGGCTGGACCAGCTCCAGATCCTCCAGCAGCTGCAGGACAGGGACGGGCATGCACTGGGACAACCCCTGGAGCATCCTGGGCAGCAGCAGCCAGGCTGGGCAGGCAGAGCCAGAGCAGGTGCCCCAGAAGTGGAGGATAATTCAAAGAAGAGCATCAAAGCAAAGCCCGTCCGTAGCAAGCAGCACCTACCGTGGTGTAATGCTGCATCGGGTCGCTGATGTAGAGCATTTTAGTTGTCTCGGGGTTCACGGAGCACGGGGAAGCCTCCTGCCCCGGGAGTCATGGGGTCGGGGCGGCGGCCGGGGCGGGAGGAAGGAGCGCGGGAGCGGGGCCGGGCGGGCAGCGCCAGGGATGCTGCGCTGGCCACCCGTGTGCCGCCGTCTGTTGGCTTTCTTGCTTTTTTCATCTCCCTTAGTTCTGTCAACTCGCTGCATCCAACAACAAAACGGGGCCCACCCCTTCTGTCCCTCATGACTATTCATTAAAGCACAGGGCAGGCCCCAGCTTGCCCAGTGATGGACTGGGCGATACCAACCATTGCCACTGCAGGGAGAGCAGGGGTCCAGCTCCACCACCAAGCCTGCCCGGATCCCGCTCCCAAAAGCTTCTTCCAGCCACACGGGGCTGGAGATCTGCTGGGCTGGCACCTGTCACCAGCACACTGAGGTGCCCAGCCTCGCACTGACCAGGCCGGGCAGGGACTCTGCGAGAGCTCCGTGTCTGGGAGATAAGGAGTTGTCTTTATCTGGATGGATAGACACACATGGGTGAGGATGGATGGATGGATGGATGGATGGATGGATGGATGGATGGATGGATATCTAGAGGGATAGACAGGAATAGCCAGGGATAGATGCCTGACAGAGCATTGGGGTGACGCGCTCAGTGCCACCGAGCATCAGCACCACTCTGGCACCAATGTGTGCCAAGAACAGCGGGAATCCGCATGGACTGAGTGGTCCCTCCACAGCCTCTCCCCTCTCTTGCCTTCCTCTCGGGCCGCTGGCATCCCCTTAGCAGAGCACTTCTTGTCCTGCACCCCAGGCTGCTCCGGCCCCGCTGGGCTCGGCTTTGGTTACAGCAGGAGCGAGGGCTCACTCAGCGAGGCGCACAGCCACAATTAGCAGCACTCTGCCCGGCTCCTGCCCGCTGTGAAAGGCCGGGGAAAGGAGGGAAAGCGAGCGGAAAGCGAGGGAAAAGGGGCTGGGGGAGGGGAGGCAAGCTGTCAGCGAGGGAAACAGCGACTTTCTGGAGGGAAACAGCGACTTTCTGGAGGGAAACAGCAACTTTTCGGAGGGAAACGGCGACTTTTCGGAGGGAAACAGCATCTCCTCGCAGGGAGATGCAGCCAACAGCCGGGGCAGCCTCAGGGATGCTCCCGGGCTCCGCCAAACACACACGAGTGGCCGGGATGTCTTGCACGCCCGCGATGCTTTTCCAAGACTTTGTCTCAGACAGAAGCAAAGGCTTCTGGCAGGAAGGGCAGCAGCACGGACCTGGGGCTGTGGTGGGAGCAGAGCTGCGAGCTCAGCGTGCCCCTCCAGCAGCTCTGCCTCTGCAGCAGCTCACAAATGGCTTTTACTGCACAGCATTTGTCCCGGAGCAAATGACACTCTGCTGTGCTGTACTCCCCCAGAGCTCCGGGACCCCGCTGCTGCCTCCACTGATGCTATCTAACAATAAATAGCCAGGTTTACTGACCCTTGCACCATTGATTAACCCTGCACCAGTGCCAGCAAGGTTGGTTTATGAACCAGCAAACACCCCAGTGCCTCCCCCAGAGCCCCCAGCCCACCCCTGTAGGGAAATCAAGTGTGTGCCCGGTTCAGGTCCCCATCCCTGCTGTCTGAGCACACTCACCATCACCGAGTCAGTCATGCCTCTCATCTGGAACACGTCCATTGTGACCTCCGTGTGGCTGGAGACCTCATTGCTGCTGCTGGGGTTGGCTGGAGGGAGGTCGAAGTAGGTGCTGTCTGGTTCCCTGAGCAGAAAGGGAGGGCACAGTCATCTCCCAGCTCTCCAACACAGTCTGTGCCACCACCACCCCCCCAGCAACTTGCAGTCCCCTCAAACCTTGTCCCTTTCCCAACTTCTTCCTCCATCCTCTGCTTTTATTTCCACCTGGCAGAGCAGTAGATGTAGGAAATTCTGCATCCACCCAGCTACTCCAGCATATCTGTCACCTTGGGATGTCTTTACGTGAGAGGACCAAGGGAGGAAGAAGATTAAATGAAGCACAATCCTTCTCCCTTGCTGGATTAGAGCATGAAGCTCAAAGGCCAGAAGACTTGCAAACATCTTGGTGGGGCTGGAAGATGTTAAATTTTGGAATTAAGGGTCCCAGCTTGAGGGGAGCTCTGCTCTGGCCCTGACACTGCCTCCGTGCTGCCCTGGAGCATTGCAGCCAGGAAGGAGCTACCCATGAGAGAGACATGGCAAACGGAATGCCCTGAGCAGAGTCTGAAACCAGGGAGCAAAATCTGCCAGGTGGCAAAGGCGTCTGTGGAAAGCAGAGGATGCAAAAGGAAATCTGTCTCTGTCAAAGAGCCACTGCTGCCTCCGAACACCCCCCATGGGGAACGATCACACCCCACTCACAGCGTGCTCCAGAGGTGCTCGAACGTGGGGCCTTCGTCAGCTGGGGATGACTGGGACATCTTCACAGTGGGGGAGTCCGACAGAGGATAAATCACTCTGGAGGCAAAGGGAAACAGCAGGGTTAGCACTGCCACCATGCTGTGCCATACTGTGCTGTGCCATGCTGTGCCATGCTGTGCTGTGCCATGCTGTGCTGTGCCATGCTGTGCTGTGCCGTGCTGTGCTGAGCTGTGCTGTGCTGAACTGTGCTGTGCTGTGCTGTGCTGAGCTGTGCCATGCTGTGCTGTGCCGTGCTGTGCTGTGCTGTGCTGAGCTGTGCTGTGCTGTGCTGTGCTGAGCTGTGCCGTGCTGTGCTGAGCTGTGCTGTGCTGTGCTGTGCTGTGCCGTGCTGTGCTGTGCCATGCTGTGCTGAGCTGTGCTGAGCTGTGCTGAGCTGTGCTGTGCTGTGCTGTGCTGTGCTGTGCTGTGCCATGCTGTGCTGTGCCGTGCTGTGCTGTGCCATGCTGAGCTGTGCTGTGCTGTGCTGAGCTGTGCTGTGCTGTGCTGTGCTGTGCCATGCTGTGCTGAGCTGTGCTGAGCTGTGCTGAGCTGTGCTGTGCTGTGCCGTGCTGTGCTGTGCTGTGCTGTGCTGAGCTGTGCTGAGCTGTGCCATGCTGTGCTGAGCTGTGCCATGCTGTGCCGTGCTGTGCTGTGCTGTGCTGTGCTGAGCTGTGCTGTGCTGAGCTGTGCCATGCTGTGCCGTGCTGTGCTGTGCTGTGCTGTGCTGAGCTGTGCTGTGCTGAGCTGTGCCATGCTGTGCCGTGCTGAGCTGTGCTGTGCTGAGCTGTGCTGTGCTGTGCTGAGCTGTGCTGTGCTGAGCTGTGCTGTGCTGTGCTGTGCTGAGCTGTGCTGAGCTGTGCTGAGCTGTGCTGTGCTGTGCTGAGCTGTGCTGTGCTGAGCTGTGCTGAGCTGTGCTGTGCTGAGCCATCTCACTCCAGCAAAGCAGCTGTCCAAGGAATCCCTCAATCCGAACTCCCTCCCAGCAGCACAGCAGGGACCAGAGAGCCCCAGAGCCCACGGCAAGGGACACACAGGTCAGGGACTCCAGGGTCCCTTGTGAGGGACACACAGGACCAGAGCCCCCCAGAACCATTGTGGGGGACACACAGGACCAGAGCCCATCATGAGTGACCACACTGGACACCCCCGTGGCCCACGGTGGGGGCAGTGCCCACAGCCCCAGCAGTGCAGGCCAGGGCAGCAGGCAGGGATGACCCAGCGGAATGAACCCGATTTTCATCCTCCTGGATGCTGCTGCACAGTCATAACCAGAGCCACGCTCAGTCCAGCCCGTTCCCCTTGTCCCTGCAGGAGGATTCTTGGAGGAAAGCAGCCCAGCCCAGCTCTCCCTGCGTGCCCAGAGCCTCTCAGACCCAGCAGCTGGAGCCGGAAGTTTCACGGAGCCATCTTGAGCCTCGTGCTGCCTTCCCCTATGGGCAACCATCATCCTCCTCCCTCACCCTCTCCCTGCAAGCAGCAGGAGCTCTTCCCTGCCCTGGCTGACACCCCCAGGCACATCTGGCTGTCCTTTTTACCCACGCTGGTGTGAGCATCCCGTCTCAGCTGCGACATGTCATAGTGAAAACCCGACACTTCCTGCCTTTTGGGCGGGAGGGAGGGCAGCTGCTCTCTGAGCGAGGGATGCTCGGGTGGCCTGGGCCCCTCTGACTCAGCTGGGCACTGGGTGGCTGCAGGGAGGAGTTAAAATGAAAGCAGGGAAGATCCCGTGAGCTGCTTTCCACAAAACACAGCGTCCGCAGCCACCCTGCCTGGAGGAATTCTCACGGCACAGGAGGGCACAGGAGGGCACAGGTGGGCACAGGTGGGCACAGGAGGGCTCGTTCCCCACGGCTCCCATGTCAGGGACAGCCAACAGCAGAGTCTGATGTCCTCCCATCCCTCCTCATCCCACGTGTGACACACAGAGAAACGAAAGGACCCACGGGCAGCTCTGAGAGGAAGAAAAGCCTAGAACAGATGCAGGTGACAGAACGGGACTGCTGGCGGCCTTACCCTTCTTCCATGCTGCTTTCCCTGGCCCAGAGCAGCTTCAGGAAGTAGCCAGGCCTTTTCCTCCCGAGGAGAAAGCACCTCTGCACCGCCCCGGCTGTGCGGTCATCACGGGTGACACCAGCTCTAACCACGTGGCTGCTCTCGTTTTCAAAAGGAAAGAAATCTGACTATTTTAAGGGCGTTTTGGAAGTTCCCTTTCACTTTTTCAAAGCACAACGTGGGTGTGCAAAGCCAGGCCAGCGTCTTCTCATGTTTGAGCTCTGAACCAAGGGGTACAAGAGGAAGCTGGAGTGGTGGGTGCTGTGGAAGCACATCCCTGCTGCTCTGATCCCTGCTCATCCTGGGAAAGCGCCTCTGCAGCAAGAGTGACAGCCCAGCACCAAGCACCTGGGTTGGTAAAGAATTTACCAACCAATTTACCTACAAAAAATTGTTCCCCAAAATCAGTCTGGTGCTGATCTAATTCCCTCTGAAAGGAGGTGCCACGTAGAGCCCCGTTTCAGGGAATGCTGGAGGCGTTCACATTTGGGAAGCTGGGAAGGCACCGTGATGGTGAGGTCCTGCAGAAGGAAAAGTCACCCTGTGGGAAGCAGCGGGAGCCTTGTGCAACATCAAAACCAAAGGTAAATTGGGAAGAGCCTTAGAGCCTAATTCTGCATTGCTCTGGAAGCACTCCTGGTGGCTTGGATGCAATTCCTGTGCCCGAGGCTGAGCAAATGGCACCTGGGGCTGAGTTCAGGACCAGCCACAGCCCAGCTCAGCTCCCTGCTATCCCCAGCTCCCCACACCAGAGGGAAGACCTGAGGTTTCATCCTGACTTCCTCCAGCAAGAGTTCTCCAGCCAGACTCCCCCAGGAGGATTATCACCTGCAGAGACCCCAAAGTGCTTCTTAAAGTGGAGATCTCCTCTCCCAGGGAAAAGGTGCAGCAAGGAATTCTCCATCCCTTCTGCCTCGAGGTGGCAGGGAGGCACTGGGGGATGCTTCGCACGGCTGGCACAGCTCATGGGGGGGACCTGCACTGGATTTCTTGCTGGTTTCTAAGGGGAAAAAAAACCCAAAAATGTGCAAACCAGGGGGTTGGTGCTGTGATCTAGGGCTGCCGGTGGGATTTGCCGGCGTTCACTGGGAGAGCTGCACTCCGGCGTTCCCTGGGTTGCTGCTTCCCTCTGTTGCTAGTCAGGGCATTGCAGGGAGACTGCACACGGGAAAAGAGCCCGGCAGCGGGGGGAGAAAACCTGCCAACAGGCGATCCCCCCCCTCTGCTCCCCGCGGGACCCCGCTCGGCCCACGGCGGGGCTGCCACCCCCGGGACACGGGACCCGGCGGGGCCGCACCGGCTCCGCTTCCCCCTGCCCGTGCAGCTTCCCTGGGAGCAGCCGCTGAAATAGTTCCCGAAGATTAGTATGGAAAAGCTCCACGTACTCAGTTTTCCATGGTGCTGTGGAAAACCCAGCCCCAGAGACAGAGGGAAAAGGAAAAGCACGGACCAAGGTCTCTACAGGCACCCCCAGTAAGGGAGAACAACTCCTGGGGAAGCAGAGCAGATGAACCTCAGTCTCTCCAACCTTGCCCCACTCATGTGTTGTGACCACAGAGGTCACATAATAAATAAAATATAAATTCTAATAAATATCAGGATGATTAATAAGGTCTAATAAATTATTAGAGTGATTGTAAGCTCAACGTTTTTCATCACAATGAGGATGGTGAAGGGCACTGTGGGCTCTCAGCCTTGCTGGGAACTGGCTGAGTTCCCTCCCTGCCTGCACTGAGTTTCTGCACTCTCTGGAAGGAGCATCTTTGAGCTCACTATCAACTTTGGGGCTCGGGTTTAGCACCAGAAATGCTCAGTATTTGTTATCACTTGGTGATTCACTGCTATCCCGCCACTCCAACAGCCCAGAAGGAAACATGACAGCGTTTTGCAGCCACCTGAAGGGGAGATAAATGCACAAAGCCGATGTAACAGGGCTATGACTAATTCCTAAGGACTCTCTGGGAGAGCAGGACTTCTGAGAGCCGTTTCCACCTCTCACACGGAGCTGCTCCATGACTTGAGAACTGCCCCTGGACTTTCTCTCCTCCTCACAACGAGATCCATCAAGCTCATCCAGCCCACAGCAAACAACTTAATGTTTGAAAAGAATGCTGCCAGCCCAGCGCTGCCCTGTGCTATCATTCATTTGTCCCGGACTGTTAAATTCACACCTGCAAAATGAGGTTTGTAAAAGCAATGGAGAGCCAGCGAGATTTCCTGCAGCACGCTTCGAATCTCAGGACCCCTCCGTGGGGTCCAGCAGCTTAATCAACAATTTTCTTCTGAGGGGGAGGCAGGTTGGAGAGAAATCCTCTCGGACTGCAGCTCGTGATGGGGCAGGAGGCTGAGGCCGCTGCTCCCCCTCCCTGCCTGCACAGGGACCTGGGGCAGCCAGCCAGCCCCTGCATCCCACCAGCATCCATCCCCTCTGCTGCTTCTCCCATTCAAGGCTCCTCCAAAAGTGCTCTCACTCCAGAGTTAAACCACTTGGGAGCAAACTTTCCAAGACACTTCAATGTTGTGTCACAAGCCCACGAAGCGAAGCGGCCGCAAATCATCCTCCAGCCGCGTTATCAAGAAACTCACCCCCACCCAGAGCAAGGGGTTTCTTTTTGTAGCTTTTTTTTTCCCCTCCTACCTGAGTTTTGAGTTCCCCCGGAGGTCTCCCGCAGACAGGAGTGGCCTGGGATTGAGGATCTACGTTATTTACTGCACTACACTGGAGTAGCGTCCCGGTCGCCAAGGCAATGACATTGGAGCTGCTGAAAGCTCTGTGAAAAGTGAGGCAAAAGCTCCTGCGCTCCTTCCTGGAATAGGAGGCAGTTGCAAGGGGGTGGGGAGTGCTCAGCCAAGCGTGCCAGGGAATTAAAGCTGGTCACCAGCGCCAAAGTGACGCCAGGGCGAGTTGGCTGTGGGGGCTGCGACAGTGGTGGCCACCTGGCAGCAGCGCTGGGCTTTAATCAGCCACAGAATCAGGGAATGGTTTGGGTCGGAGGGGCGCTTAAAGATCGTCTCGTTCCACCCCTGCCATGGGCAGGGAACTTTTCACTATCCCAGGCTGCTCCAAACCCCGTCCAACCTGGCCTTGGGCACTTCCAGGGATGGGACATCCAGCAAAGGACACTCAGCGTAGATCAAGGAGGTTTTTCCCCTCATCAGACAGGCAGACCGAGCAGGTTTTGTGTTTGCATTCAGCCAAGTGACCAGATCATCTCTCCCGGGGGGATCGGGAAGGGCTCTGGTTCCCTGCACTGCTTCCCCCGGGGAGCAGCGACTTGCCAGGGCACACGGAGAGGGGCACTGGGTGAAGACTGAACATTTCTGATTAAAAACCATCACCCACGAGGCTGATTATGGACTCACAGACACCCTGCCACACCGACACCCCCCTCACAAACTCCCGTGTCACTTGCCCTGGGTCGCCCAGGCAGGCGGCGGGCACTGCTCATCCTTGGGCAATCACTGCTTGTGGTCAGCTCCCCTGTCCCCCCTCGGGGACCAAAGGACACCCCCTGCCCACAGGCACCCCCACATCACGGGGAGGGGGGTGATGGTGACAGCAGAGCAGCTGTCACATCTGTCCCTCTGCCGTGGGGGCAGAAAGCTGATGCATTCACCCCCCAAGAAACACATCGGTGGGGCTGGAACCAGCTTTTGGAACCCAAATAATCCGTAACGAAATCACGACTCCAGTCCTCAGAACCTCTGGTCGTGAGGTTTATTTTTTATGGTGATTGTGGCCCCCAAACAGGGTGGGGGGGGGTCCCACCGGGCCGTGCTGCCACTGGGACATTTGGGGACCTCATGTAATGCTGGGATGGCTGTTTGCAGATTTTAAAGTAACCAGTATGAAAGAAAAAAAAAAAAAAAGTGTAATTGTGGACTCCAAGGCAGTGTCTGTGTGTGTTTGTCCAACTGAATACCAGCCTTGCAGAGATTTGCAACAGATTTATCTGTTGCGTTGGTAGCAGCAGAGTCCTTGTGTGTGAGTAAAGCCCTTCCTCACACACATATGTGAGGAAGCCAGGCCGCCGCCACCCAAAAATCGCGGGGATACACACCGTGGGGACAAAGGGAGGCAGCTGTGCACCCCCCGGGCTGTTCAGCGGGGAGGGGATGCAGAACAGGAGAGCTTCGGGGAGGCTGGCAGTGCTTTGGGAACACAGACATCCCTGTCACCCTCCTCCTTCCCCCTTGGCTCTTCTGCTCCCCGGGCCGGCTGTGCGGCGAGGGGGCTGTTTCCCGAAGGAGTATGTTCCCTGGGAGGGGTTATCGGGGATCTGCCCCTCCCCTGGTGTGCCTACTGGGAAAAACGCGTGTTTTGGGATTGGCCCCCCGCAGATGTTAAATTGAACACTGTATGCACTGTGGAGGGTTATTTTGTAATACTGCATCGATCCTTTTTAAGCAGTGTGTTAAATATGGTTTTAGGTTGTAACATAATGTTAAAATAGAAACTCTGCGATGTAAGATATTTTTTTACTGGCTCAAGAAAGGGATAAGATAATCAGAAACTCTTGGCACAGAGATAACAGCGACAGTGCCCATAAAGAGTTACAGCCTCCTTATCGGAAAAGACAAACATTCTTCCACCTTCTCTCCCTCTTTTTGGAACCACCAGGATTAAGGGGAAAAAGTTGACAAAAACCAGAAAAATTCTTAATTTGTAAGGAATTTATGCATCATGTGTGAGATACATGAATATGCAACAGGTTATTGCTTTTAAGGGTTGTTCCTTTGTTCACAAGGCATGCTTTTGGCAGCTCAGTGCCCAAAAACATCCGGACGTCCGGAATTCTTTGCTTTTTATTGTCTTGTAGTGTCCTAATCCTCATTGTCCACATTTTTATTACTCTAATTTTATTACGATTTTTTATAACTATTTTATTGCTATTAAACTTTTAAGATTTTAAAAAACAAGTGATTGGTGTTTTTCACACCTACATTGATTGATTGATTGATTGATTGATTCCAGTCAGATCACATCCTTTTTGCTGGGGTATCTCTATTCCAATTATTAGTTCCTCTGTCCTGTCCGGGAAATCTGGCGCGACATCCCACCTGTGCTCCCATTGCTGTCGGTAATTAGCCGGCAGTAGTGATTAGCCCGAAGGGCTGATTAACTAGCCAGAAGGGCCGGTTAATTAGTCAGGGCTATTCCGGGCGCGGGACGCTGCCCGCGGAAAGGCGCCAGATAAGGGAGGGCTCCCTGAGGATAGGGAGAGGAGGGAGAACTCGCCCCTCAGCTCATTAACCGCGTCATTACCCGGCTCATTAGCGGCTCATTTGCATACCAAAGCGGCGCCTTCCCGCGCGCTTCCCGCCGCCGGGCGCCCCCTGCCGGGCGGGCGCGGGACCACAACTCCCGGCGTGCCCCGGGGCGGCCCCTCCCGCGCGGCCCCGCCCCTTCCGGCGGGCCCCGGCGGAGCGGAGCGGGGCGGGCGGAGCGCGGCGGGTTCGAATCCCGGCGCCGCCGCGCCCGCCATGAACTTCTCGGAGCTGTTCAAGCTCTCGGGGCTCCTGGGCCGCTTCTCCCCCGACGGAAAATGCCTGGTGAGTGCTCGGCCGCGGTCAGCGGGGCCGTGCGGCCCGGCACGGGGCTGTTGGCGGGGCCCCCGAGCGGCCGCTGCTCGGGCCCCCGGGCCGGGCCGGGCTGAGGGCGGACGCTCCGGGGCAGCGATGGAGCCCCGAGAGGCTTTGAGGCAGTAAGGGCCAATACCGGAGACCGGGGTTAGGTTAAATTAACCTTAACCTGTTAGATGAATTGTTTTAAATTAAGTAGTACTTTAAATGAAGTAGTACCTGGAGGGAGCCTACAGGGAAGATGGAGGGGGACTTTTTACAACGGTTTGGAGAGGCGGGACAAGGGAGAACAGCTTCAAACTGCCAAAGGGCAGGGTGAGATGGGCTATTGGGAAGGAATTCTCTGTGAGGGTGGGCAGGGCTGGCACAGGGTGCCCAGAGCAGCTGTGGCTGCCCCTGGATCCTGGAAGTGCCCAAGGACAGGGCTTGGAGCAGCCTGGGGTGGTGGAAGGTGTCCCTGCCCATGGCAGGGTGGAGGTGAATGAACTTAAAGTCCCTCCCAATCCAAACCTTAAGGGATTCTATGAAAAAAAAAAAGTTATAAGATAAAAAGTAATTTTTTTAAAAACTGGAGTTACTTACTCAGCAGTGATGGAGTCAAGGATTCTATTTACTACTCTAAAACCCCCTTTCCCCTGGGTTAGTTCTCACTGCAGTTTACAGTGGAGCCCACTGCATATAGGATAGAATTACAGAATCATAGACCTGTTTGGAGAGCAAGGAACTTTAAAGCTCATCTAGTTCAAAGCCCCTGCCATGCTCAGGGACACCTTCCACTATCCCAGGTTGCTCCAACCTGACCTTGGACAATTCCAGGGATGGGGCAGCCACAGCTTCTCTGGGCAACCTGTGCCAGTGGCTCACCACCCACAGGGAGGATGTTTTTTTTTTTTTAATTTAAACACAACATTGACCCTCTCTGGGCTAAACCTGGCATCACAGCACGCCTGGCAGGGACAGCCCTGGTGCTCCATCCACATCCTGCCCCAGCTCAGCCCCGTCCCCGTCCCCCCCAGGCCTCGTGTGTGCAGCACCGTTTGGTGGTTCGGGATGCGAGCTCCCTGCAGATCCTCCAGCTCTACACCTGCCTGGATCAGATCCAGCACCTCGAGTGGTCCTCGGACTCCCTGTTCATCCTGTGTGCCATGTACAAGCGGGGCATTGTCCAGGTGAGGATGAAAGCAGGACAGGCCTTTCCCAGTTTCCTGCTGGGATTTGGGTGTGATGTGAGTGAGAGCTTAACAGCCAGCACTAGTCTGAGGCTTTGCTGAGGCACCTGATGTTATTGATAACACAGTCTGAGGATAAACCAGCATGCCAGAATTTTGAAAGCCACAACAAACATCTTAGTTTGAAAAAGAATAATTAGAATAAAAATATCTAGCAAAACAGATCAGAATTGGAGATTATCTTACCAATTTCTTACTGCAGTGGGAAATAGATAACATGCAAGCTTGTTAAATGGACTAAACTCATTTAAATGTTGGATATTCAATGTATTTGTCACAGAAGAAAAAACCAACCCCACATCCTTTGCCATTTCCATGACCACCCTGAGGTATGGGACTCACTTTTGCAGCGGGATCCAGCGCCAGTCCCTCATGGCTGCGGGTGGTTGGGTGTTCCTGAGCTCCCTGAGCTGGGCTGCAGGAGCCTCTTGTCGGCTGCAGGGAGCCCTCCTGAGCAGAGGTGTGGGTGAGCTGATGCTTCCTGCTGTGTCTGGTCGCTCCCTGCCCCAGGTCTGGTCCTTGGAGCAGCCGGACTGGCGCTGTAAGATCGACGAGGGCTCCGCGGGATTGGTGGCTTCATGCTGGAGTCCGGACGGGCGTCACATCCTCAACACCACCGAGTTCCATGTGAGTGTGGAGGCAGGGTTGCTCCCCTCGGTGTCAGATGTTGCTGTCTGCCCTTTGCCTCCTAAAATAACCCACAGCCCTTAAAGCTGCAGCGGTGGTGGAGAGCACGGATGCAGCTCTGTACTCCTGTGTGTAACTCGGGTTAATTCCAGGTTAGGTGTTTGTTGTTCCACTAACATTTTGTCCTCTTGCTCCTGGTGATAAGGTAGAAAATAGACACTTAAATTTGAAGGTAAAATTGTGTGGTTTAGAACATATCCTGATGGTTTTGATTTTGATGGCATTCATCACAGCAGTCTTAGAAATCCAGTATGTTCCTTGCACGGTGAGAAAAGCTCAGGATTTCTAGTTAAAAAAAAAAGCCCAAACCATAAACTATAAATGTTACAGAATGATTTAAAATTAAAACTTACAGGCTTATTGAGCTGTGAGATGAGATTTAGATCCAGATCCTGGAAATATTTTCCTAATTGTTTGATTTGACACACAGGAGCCAGACTGCTGGTGGAACCACTTGTGAAATTAAAATTATAACACCTTTAATGTTTGTTAAGACCTATATTGGGAAATGCTACTAATGTAGAATCCAAATTGGTTTGTGGATGGTCTGTTTGTTGGAAGGCTTGTGGATTCTGACTTTTCCACCTTTTGGATTAGAGCTGATGATTCCTGACAATGAATGGTCAGAAAATAGCCAAGAACTGCACGTGAGACACTTTCTTTTTGTATTTACTCTTTCCAAACCTGTGGAAGGGTTTTAGATGACAGGATCGTGTGTCATAACACTGGTTAGCACAAAATTTACATGCTGCAGTGCAAGATTGCCCCTTTTTTGGGACAAATTCCAGTGTTAGTAGGATATGACTGTGGACAGCAGTGTGTGTGTGTGTACAGACTCACTCCCCCATCCCTCTAGATAGGAGTGATAAGTTTAGGCCTTGGTTTTCCCAGGTGTGAATGGCCCTGATAGCAGCAATAAAACTTAAAAACAAGCCCAGAATTCCAGCCTGGAGGCAGTGCAGCCATCCCTGCTGGTCAGGCAGCAGCAGAGGAGGCAGAACTGCAGGCTGGGGCTGTGTGAGGCTCCCAGAGAAGATCTCGTGGCACGTGCATGTGGGGGTGGACCAGCGAGGATTTATTGCCTCCCAACAGAACTCGGTTTGACCTTAGAGGATTTCATTAAGCCTTTGCCAAGTTGGCATCTGTGTTGGGATAAGTTTCCTTTCCAGCTGTAAACAGGTTGCTAAATTAGCTGTTGTCAGACAGCTGCCAGGGCCAAGGAGCTGTGTTTACTCCCTCCCTGCTAAATCCACAGTCTGGGGGGATGGACGTGGGCAGTGCTCAGGATATTTAATATCAGTGTGTTACCAAATCCAGTGATTGCCTGGAGGGTTTGGGGGTTCCCTGTCAGCCAGCTCAGCTGGGCTTTGGTCACTTCCAAACAGCACCAAGTAACCACTTGTTATTCCTCAGGTCAATGTGTGGACTCCACTGAGAGCTCCTAAGGAAGTTTCTTGTTCCCTGAGTTTTTTAAAGGTTATGGTTGTGCTAATTTCTTTCCAGTGCCTCAGAAAAATCATTACAGAATGATCATTACAGAATAGCTGGAGTTGGGAGGGCCTTCTGGAGATCATCCAGTCCAACCCCACTGCCAAGGCAGGGTCATCTGGAGCAGGTGACACAGAAATTAATGCAGGTGGGTTTGGAATGTCTCCAGAGAGGGAGATTCCACGCCCTCCCTGAGAAGATGTTCCAGTGCTCTGCCACCCTCCATGGAAAGAAATTCTTCCTCATGCTGAGGTGGAACTTGTTGTGTTTTAGTTTATGGCCATTGCTCCTTGTCCTGTCACTGGCACCTAAAAAAGGAGTCTGGCACCATCCTTTGACACTTGGAATTCATCAGCTAATTTGTAGGGTTTCTCTGTGGTCAGTGTTCCTCCTCTACTGAAATCCACTCTGGGAAGCAGTTGCACATTATCAGTGTGTCCTCTGGAAGGTGTTGAACCCCATGTGACTCCTTCCAATGCCATTGTTCCACCAGAATTTACAGGCACAGGTAGAGCTTAACCAACAGCTGCAGGTGAAGGATCTGAAGGAAAGCAAATGGATCCTCTTCACATTTCTGGAAGTGCTCAAAGCCAGGTTGGGCAGGACTTGGAGCAGCCTGGTCTAGTGGAAGATGTCCCTGCCCATGGCAGGGGGTGGGATAAGATGAGCTTTAAGGTCCCTTCCAACCCAAGCCATCCTGGGATTCTGTGATTCTCTGCTTCCTCATGGCCCTCATGTTTTGGGATAAATAGTGCGAAGATGTTCCGGAGTGTTTCTCTGAAGAGCTGTGCTTACAAACTACATACTTCGTACTTTGTCTCATTCCATGTCAAGTCCTTAAGCATTAAGGAGCTTCTTTGGAATTCCAGCAGCAGGGAAAAGTGTGTGTTTCTGTGTGTATCCCAGCTGATCCTTAGTAACTGTGTGTGGCTGCATTGGCTGAAAAATGCTTCCTGGCGAGGAATGTGCTCCGAATAATCTTCTGAAATCCGGTGCTGACAGACACTGCTATGTAAGGGGGCCGAGTGACCCAGTCAAGTCTGGGACAAGAGTTGACAGTCATTTGAGCTGTAGGTTGTTTAAAAGTGTGTTTTTGTCTGCTGAAAATCACCAGTCCTCCACCTGCCTGGAGCTGTCAACATCGGGCCGTGGTCCTGGGCCCGGCGCTGGAGACTGTTTATCACGTTACCATCTAAATACTTTTTATTTCTCAGCTGTTTTTAGGCTATTTTAAAAATGCTTCTGCTTTTGGTTTGTTTTTCCACTGCAAAACAACAGCTGAAAACTTCTCAGACACCATTATTGTGAGGATTTGAGTTTGACAACTCCACTCAATCGAGTCATCTATGCTGAAGAGAAAGTATCCCCCAAAAGGAGCCGTGGAGAAGGGCTTGCTGTAGACTTGACTAACCATGGGCTGTTCTCCTTCTATAAAAACAATTGTCTCTTCTCCATGAGTTCCCCGAGAAAGGCAACGGGCAGCAATGGAAATTTCCTGTCATTTTTGAAGTGTTTGGTTTCTTTTCTCACCCTCTGTGTTTTTGGTGTTTCTGTTGCTCCTGATCCTGTGTGCAAGCTGTGACATAATCCTTCTAATCTTCTTCATCTCATTTATGTTGGCAACTTAAATGAGATTGTGGAATGTTCCAGGTGGGAATATGAAGGTTTTCCCTTTTCAGTCACAATTCAGTTGTAAACACAATGTAAAGGGAAGGGGGTGTGAAATCCATACATTAAGCACATAATGTGAGTTTCTCTGTAGGAATGTCTGAGTGGGCACAAATGGAACAACAGAAAAGGATCCTACTTTCAAGAAGCAAAATTATTTGGTTTTGAATGTTCCTAGCATAGACCAAACCATCAAGTTGTGTCAGTTGGATGAGAAGTTACAATGAATTATAGAATATATCTGTATGCTTCCCTCTGAGCCTGCAGCCCTTGCAGGGGAGAGTGGAGTTGAACAGACAACAACAGGATGAGAGAACACAGCCTCAAACTCTGCCAGGGAAGGGTCAGGTTGGACATCAGGAGGAATTTCTTCATGGGAAAGGTGGTCAGGCATTGTAAGGTGCTACCCAGGGAGATGAGTGGTGGAATCCCCATCCCTGGAGGTGGCACTTGGTGCTCTGGGCTGGGTGACAAGTAGGGATCAGGCTCAGGTTGGATTGGACTTGATAATCCTTTCCAACCTCAATGAATCTGTGAATAGAGGATTTGAAACAAGATGATCTTCAAGATGATCTGTGATTCTATGGTCTTGTTAGATGTTAAAGGTGTGTTGTGGCTGATAGATGGAGTGAAGATGAGGGCTTTGCTTATTTGCTTTTGCTTTGAGGCATCTTGTTTAGTTGTAGTCTGGGTTTTTGCAGCTGTATTTTTGTATGTGTGACTGTGCCATGAAATGTGTGCTGGCTGTGCCCTGTGGGCTCTCCCCAGTGCTGCAGAGGTGTTTTGGGGCACACAGGGCAGGGCAGTGCCCCCTCAGCAGTATCAGGGTGTGATGGCACTGTGATCCAGTGCCAGGAGCATGTGCTCAGCAGTGAAGAACAGGAAAACCATTACTGTCCTCCTTCACAAAGCTTGACCCTCTTGGAAAAGCTGCTGTTTTTACAGCAAATGGAGGTTTAGGTTGGATATTAGGAAAAATTTCTTCATGGAAAAGGTTGTCAAGCAATGGGACAGGCCCCTGAAGGGAGGGGTGGAGTCACCATCCCTTGAGGGATTTAAAAGACATTTAGATGTGGCACTTGGGGACGTGGTCTAAAGGTGGCCTTGGCAGTGCTGGGGAAATGGTTGGACTCAGTGGTCTTTGAGGGCTTTTCCATCCTAAATGATTCTGTGGCTTCATGATGGAGCACAGATGGATGCAGAAATATTTTGAAACAAAGATGGCCTTGCCTTTTCTCTGGCTGGACCTTGGTTGACAGTGGGAACTCAGCATGGGATGTGCTGTGTCCCATCTCCAGAGATTTGTGTGCTCTTGAGCTCAACATGAGGAGCAAAGTGTTGCCTCCTGAGGCTTGGAGCAGCCAGTGTGGTCCAGGATGGAAGTCTGTTTGATGCCCAGCAGGCCAGGGGAGCTGTTCATGAGGCTGAGTAGCAGCACTCAGATGCCTTTGTCAGGAAAAATGATGATCCAGCCCTCAGCATTCGAAGCCTGCAGCTGCTAAGCTTGTATTAAGTGGCTGGAGAATGTGTGCTGTGTGTTTTGCTCAGGGCAGGCAGGGCAGCCAGTGCATTTAGGGCTGCAATTAATAGTCCCCAGCAGCATTTCAGTGCTGCAGTTGCTGCAGGGGAATGTGTGGAGGCATTGTGTTGGTATTTTTAAAGTAAATCTTGCCTGAGGAGCAGACTGACAGCGCTGGCTTTGGGTGGCCGGAAGTGAGCGGCCCCAGGGATAAAAGTTGATTAATGTTCATCTCGTGGGTTCCTCCAGGAGATGCTGAACTTAGAGGAGGAGAATCTGCCCCTCTGCCCTGCCCAGGTGAGGCCCCAGCTGCAGAGCTGCCTCCAGCCCTGGGGTCCCAGCACAGGAAGGACCTGGAGCTCCTGCAGTGAGTCCAGAGGGGGTCTCAGGATGATCAGAGGGATGGAGGAGCTCTGCTGGGATGAAAGGCTGGGAGAGTTGGGATTGTTCACCTGGAGAGGAGAAGCCTTGGTGTGACCTCACTGTGGCCTTCCAGTGCCTGAAGGGAGCTTACAGGAAAGATGGAGAGAGACAGTTTCCAAGGGCCTGGAGTGACAGGACAGGGGGGAATGGCTTGCCACTGACAGAGGGCAGGGTTAGGTGAGATACTGGGAAAATCCTTCCCTGTGAGGTTGGACAGGGCTTGGAGCAACTTGGTCTACTGGAAGGTGTCTGTGTCCATGGCAGGGGCTGGGACAAGATGAGCTTTAAGGTCCCTTCCAGCCCAAATAATTCTGTAATTCCATGGGAAAAGATTTCTGTGTTACTTCTTCAAATCTCAGAAGTTTCCTGACGTGTAAGGCAGAAGGGTCTGTTTGGGATTCCGTGGATCTCTGATGGGGAGGCAGTGTTTATTGGGATTCCGAAGCTTGGTTTGAACTCTGTAAATCCCTTGAATTCTGCTTCCCACCAAAACTGATCATGTCAGCAAGGGAAAAACCTCCAGCTTCTGTTGCAACACAGAGCCTGCAGATTACCAGTGAAGCAGATCCTTGGGCTGCTCCCTCAGCATCCTTTGTCACCATTGAGCAGTGCCAGCTCCTTCAGGGAAGGAGAAGGTGTGTTGAGGACAGACCTGCAAAAAGGTGTAGGAGAACCTTCCTCCTGAGACTGCTGGGGTGCTGCTGGGCTGTGTGGGGTGTGGGAGGGGGAGGAAATGGGCACAGTGCTGGTGTTTTACATACTGGATCAGAATTAATTTTGGTGTTCAGTAGTTCAGGGAAAGGCACCTTTGCGATAGAGGTGCTTCACTGGCAAAAGTCCTACCTGTAGCTGTTCCTTGGTGCACTAAAATGCAGGAAAGCACAAGTTAAAAACCTGACCCTGGAAACATTCCTTGCTCCAGCTCCAAATGCAAAGGTTCACGTGCCATCCTGGTGAATGCCCATGTGTCTGGGGCTGCCGTTGCTAAGGGAGAGGGAGTATTTGTTTTTAATTGGGTAATGTGCAGATGGCAAGGCAGAGCCTGGAGTGCAGCTGTGACCTTGGGGAGCTGTGGGGAGGCTGGGTCTGCCTTGGTGCTTGTGGAGGCACAGTTCTCCAGAAATCCCCCAAACACCAGTGTAAAGCCTTGCTTTGCATAGCAGGTTTTGGGTGTCTGAATTTTTTGGTAATTCTGTAAGGGTGCCTCCTTGTGTGTGCCTGAGGAGGGAAGGGCAAAACACAAACCAGCCATCAAAGCTGAGGGTTTCTAAATGTTGTAAAATACAGCTCAATGTTCATACTCAAGGGCCTTTCCCCAGGGGATACAGTGTTCTGAAGGGGCTGTAACTTAGCATCCATTCATAAAGGCAGGAAACTCCCCATCTCTCCTCCAGATTCTGTGATGAATCAGTTTTTCCAACTGCAAAGTGACTCTGGGCAATAGATTGGGAAGATGTTTGTGCTAATGTCAGGAACTTCAGTGTTTGTGAAGAGGTTTTCTCCATATCAGTGGTGTGAATTTTGTATCCCCATCTAGAGTACTTGTGTAAGCTTGGGGTAAATTCCCTGCTAACTGCCAGAAATTGGGAATGAAAAGCTGTTTCCCAGGTCATTGTGTTATACAAAATAACTGCAGAATTAATTAATCATAGAAGGTTCATTGATCCACTTTGTGTTGCTGAATTAGGTTGATGTTTTCTGTTGATTTTTTTTTTTTTTTTTTTATAACCAAAACTGCTCCCTGTCTCTGTGCCAGCTGCGAATCACGGTGTGGTCCTTGTGCACCAAGTCTGTGTCTTACATCAAGTACCCCAAAGCATGCCAGCAAGGTAAGTGTCACACACCTAGCTGGGAATGGTCCTTTAATGTGGCAGAAAGGGAAAATTACTTTAATGTGACCACAAATCCCATTTTTGGGAACAGGGTCTGGTCCCGTCCCTTCTGAGCAGCACCTGCAGCAAGGTTGTGGTGTGTGAGTGAAGGATTCCAGCTGATCCATGTGCCTGCTCTTCACATGTGCATCTGTGTTGTGTTTGCCTCTGAGGGATCCTTTAAGACATTAAATTATACTGGACGTGCTCGCGATGAAAAACATTAATCCAAAGTGACTTTTGTCATCTTCTGCATATGGAAAGGCTGGAAAGGGAAGCTTGTGTCAGGGCTGTCAGACCACATGGCTGTGGTAAGCAGTTTCCTGCCCAAGGCTTGTATCCCAGAGATGACAAAGACAATTATGTATTCCATGTAAAATCCAGGAGGATGGGGAGCAATGCCTGGGAGTTGGTGGAGACCCGATGGTTGCATAACTGATCCATTTAGCCAGGCTAAATGAAGTGGTTATTTGAAATCTGTTGGGTTTATATAACAACTGTCAGTGGTTAGATGTGTTTTGAAGCATTCTGGAGCTCTGCATCCTGAGAAATTGTACATTCTGAACTTAAAAATTGCTGACACAGTGAATCAGTAACTTCACTGTGCTATGCCTTGATTAATGTGACCTTCTGTGAAGAGATTCTGTCTCCTCTTTTAGTTCTGCTTTGAATTGGGAGTAACTGTGCCTTGCTGAAGACTCATCAGCTCTTCTGCCTTGCTGTCTGATTTCTATTTAAGCCAGTTTTAATTGATCTGTCCCGTGGCAGGGGTGGCTTTCACCAAGGATGGGCGCTACATGGCTGTGGCGGAGCGACGTGACTGCAAGGATTTCATCAGCATCTTCGTGTGCAGAAACTGGCAGCTCCTCAGGGTAAGCTCTGCCTCTGCTCCCACTCTGCTCTGGAGGTCACCTGCACATATTGCACACTACTCCATCAGAAACAGTGAGAGTAGCAAGTGCTTGGTACTTGGGACATGTGATATAAACTGGTCACACATGGGATCAGTCCATGGAGGGTGGCATTGGCCACGGGCTGGATCTGAACAATTAAACCTCACTAAGAACTTGTCTGTATCTTGTGCCACCTCTAATTTGGGAATTCTGAGCCTCACCAGAAGCTGAGAGAAAATTTGGGAAATACCCCTAAATGTTTGCCATGTTCCTGAGCTCTTCCCTAATGAACCTGGTGGAAGCTGTGGCTGTCCCATCCCTGGAAGTGTCCAAGGCCAGGTTGGATGGAGCTTGGAGCAACCTGGGGTAGTGGAAGGTGTCCCTGCCCATAGGATGAGATGAGCTGTAAGGTCCCTTCCTTACTGCAAGGGATCCCAGTACAGATCCTGTACTGGGCTTTAAGACAAGGAATTAGTCTTCTTTGGTTTTTGACTGATTTAGTGTACCTAATTTAATTTTCTTACGAAATGCTGTTTGTTTGAAGATACAGAAACTTTTAGCTTTTCGGTGGAGGGGATCAAAGATCTACTAAATGCAGCATGTATTACAAGAGGAAATATTTTTGTTGCTACTCTGGCATGCAAAAAGCTCTTTTGTGTTTGTGGTAGCCCTTGAAAGGTTAAAACTGAGCATTCTGTCAGCTTAGATGCAACAGGATTTGTTGACATGTTTCAAATGGTTTTGTGGTTTCTCTTTTGTGGGCAGCATTTTGACACTGAAACCCAGGATCTGTTTGGGATTGAATGGGCTCCCAATGGCTGTGTGCTGGCAGCGTGGGACACTTGCCTGGAGGTAAGAGGAAAAGCAGATTATTTTACTGAAGAGCTCAAGCTGGTCTTTGGCCATCTTGTATAAAGCAGTGACTAAAATAATTAGTGTTTAAAATGTTTATTTTGAACATAAAAGGGTGTGAGTCCAGCTTTTGTTAAATATTACACTTGTATTGGGGATGGGTGTCCTTGCAAGTGGATGTCGCTGTTCTTTAAATCTTCAATAACAGCAAATTATTTTTAATTTATCTTGCAAAAAATTGTAAACATTGCAGAAGCTGCTGTTGAAATAATGAAAGAATAATGGAAGAGTCTTCTACAGCTGTACTGACATTGCAGTGCACAGTGATTTTACAGTTACTGAAAGTATTCATCCAAAAATAGAGCAACAAAACCTCTTACCTCATAGATAAGAGACCATTTGTACCTTTGTAATTAACTTGCTGCATGTTAAGCAGGCAGAGTTTGGCAGGATGATTTGCCTGCCTGTGGTTTTTAGCAGCATTTCTGGATTACAGTGGCTCTGCTGTGTTTCAGTACAAGGTGCTGCTGTACTCCCTCGATGGGCGGCTGCTCTCCTCCTACCGCGCCTACCAGTGGCCCCTGGGCATCAAATCAATCGCCTGGAGTCCCAGCAGCCAGTTCCTGGCCATTGGCAGCTTTGATGAAAAGGTGACAAGTGTTTCCTGCCTCTTTTATCTAAATCATTTGAAGAACTTTGCCCTAACAGTCTCCCCTTGCCACTCTTCCTGAGCCAGGTGCGTATCCTGAACCATGTGACGTGGAGGAAGATCACAGAGCTTGAGCATCCAGCAACCATTACCAGCAAAAAGACTGTAAGTGTGGATCCCAAATCCATGGAGACTTTAGCAGAGCCTGTGTGCTGCTGTTTGTATCTGAAAGATGCTGATTAATCCATTTCATTCTGGAGACTTTTTTCCGTTTTTTTCTGCCAGGGCTTGGGAAACTGCAACCTGGGAATGTAACAAAAATGTGGGAATCCTTTCAAATTTGATGAAATATGTGTCTGTGACCGTCTCTCCTGAGCAGTAATAGATTCTCAGATGCTCCTGTCATGTGCCAGTGTATTCTGGGTGTAGGTGGTGGCTGCATTACAGATTTGGGCGTGCAGCTGATGGCAAACTGGAAAACTGAACAGGAGAGATTTGTCTCAGCTTTATACAATTCCTAACTTTAAACAGTGCTGGAACTGGATTGTGTTCAGATTTTCCATCCTGTGTGGACAAGCTCATCCAGCTCACCTAAAGGGCATTTCCTGGAACATCTATCAGCATTGATTTTTATCCTTTATACCTGTACCTGCAAGGTCTGACAGATTCTGGGCTGTTGGCAGCAGGTGCAGAGCTGCTGTTCCCAAATCCTGAGCTGATCTCATCCCTGGAGCTAACAAGAAACGTGTGTGGTGCTGTTTGCCATTGCAGAGGGAGTGAACAGACCTCCTGGAAGAGTTTGTGTGTGGATTATAAGCCTACAATATTCACATGACTCTGCCTCTTAACCAGAAGCCAGGCACGAGCCATTAAAGCACCTCAGCAAAGCTTCTCACGGCTGAAAAATGCCTTAACTTCCAGTTAGGTGTAAAATATGTCATGGAAAACAAATGGAAATAGCTCTGTTAATCTCCACTACACAGACAGGAATTGCAGTTGCTGTGTTTTATCCTGGTGCTTGTGTTTGGGAGCATGTTGCAGGCACACTAAAATATTTTTGCTATTTTCCTTCTGCAGCACTGCACTTTGTGACAGAATCAGATTAAAGATTTTTGGTTGTAAAAATGAGATTCATGTTCCCACTGTAATGGGGATGATTTAATTTGCTGTCAGAAATAATGAATGAGGTGCACTACCTCAAGCTTATTCTTCAGAGTGTTTTTTCTGATCATGGTTCCAAATGGCCCATGATTCATGGGGAATACTGGATTCCAGATCTGCCTACTGCCCTTTCCTCTGCTGATGAACTAGGGGATACTGAGATGTACTAAATGTGCAAATGAGCCAGTGGGATGTGGGTATTTGGTAAGAGCCCATGTTCAAACTCTCCGAGGCCCTTCTGTAGAGCTCTCACTTGTTTCTTTGTAGATTGTGTATAAAGAAGTGGAGAAATCCCCAACTGTTGGCACAGAGAGACTTTCTTTCCCTCCAACAAGAGCATTGGCTAGTTCTCTCTTCAGCACACAGAGTAAATGTAAGCCAAAGTTTACTCAAACCAGACACTTGAGTTTGCCTTGGGAAGTCTTTAAATAAACATTGTAGGTGAACTCTGCCCCTTGGACGGTGGAACAGATCCTCTGGATGTTCTCTAGGGCAGTAAAAATCAGTCTCAGTCTTTGTGGCACTGTAAATCACCTTTGGTTGACAGTATTTGAAATACTAGTTAAAAGGTAGTAGAAAAACTAATCTCTCCTAATTTTCCTGATTTAATCTCAGTCTTGCCTGAATTTCCAGCCTTTCCTTTTCTCTAGGAGGGCAGGAATAGTAGTAGGGTGGCTGTGTGAAAATGTAGTATCTTAAAGCAATTGAAATTTTGATTAGAACATCTTGGAGAAGAGTAAAATATGGTCCTATCACTTCAGAGATGAGGGATTTTAACAGTTGGATGTAAATGAAATGGCTCATTAGTGAAATGTTTTTATTTCCCATTCCAGATGACATTTCCCAGGTACCAGTTTCTTTACAGTACATCAAACCAGTTGCTGACAGGGCAAATCCCAAAGTGGGAGTTGGGATGTTGGCTTTCAGTGCAGATAACTGTTTCCTGGCAACCAAAAATGGTAAGTTCCGACTGCCCTGCCGTAGAGGGGAAACCATGTGGGGCATGTGGGGGCTTTCCTTAGCAGAAATGATCCTTTGCACTATAAAAAGAGTCATGGCCCTGTAAAATCAGCTCTGTTGTGAGATATTTAACTACAGAGGAATCCCAGCCTGTCTTCTAGTGTGTGTTAACTCTTGTGAGCTGCCAGAACTGCTGGTCAGGGCATGAACTCAGCCTTGGCTCTGTATTTAATGAAAATAGGGGGGTTTTCTATTTCTTCAAGCTTGTGTGAGCTCACTGTATTGAAAATGAAACAAATCTTCCCACTTACAGCCTGGGTCTCTTAAAAGGCAGATCTCTGCACAACTTATAGCAGGAGGAATTCTGACTTCCTGAATAGTGAAAGTCATGGAATTAATGTTCCATTTTTCCCTTTGGTCCTGAGGGGCTGTTTGTGCCTGAATGCCAAAGCTCTGGGTCAGGTGTAAAACCCATCAGACAGACTAATGATAAAAGCCAGGAAAGGACTGGGAGATGGACTAGATCACTTTTACCTTTTTTTGCAATATTTCCTGAAGGCTCTGCTTGGCAAAACTCAAGTGGTGCTAACCCTGGGGTGTACTTAAAGATTTGCGTAGTACGAATTTGCTTGTTCCTGTGCATTTAGAAAAACCACGCGTGATCCTTTTATCCTCCAGCTAGCACACAATTGCTCCTTCCTCTGCAGATAACATTCCCAACGCTGTGTGGATCTGGGACATCAGGAAGCTGAAGCTGGCAGTGGTGTTGGAGCAGCTGTGCACCATCCAGTGTTTCCAGTGGGACCCCTGCCAGCCCCGCCTGGCTGTGTGCACGGGCAGCAGCAGAGTGTACCTGTGGTCCCCAGCTGGCTGCGTCGTCGTGCAGGTGCCTGGGGAAGGTGAGCAGCAGCTGCCACAACCTCTCAGCAGCTGCTCAGTTGTTGGAACCCTGGTGGCTGAGAATTTTAGACTTTCTGTGCTGACAGGCACTGACCCCCAAGAGAACACTGCATTTGATCTGAGGCCGTGGAGAAGGTTTCCAAAATGGAACAATCCCAGAACTGGGATTGTGGCTGTGGAGTTTGAATAGAAGTGTGTGACATCACAGGGTGGAAAACTTAGAGTTTAAGGGTTAGAATATAGGAATATATATAAAGCAAGATGGAGGTTTTAGGGTGAAGGCTGGTCCCTCTCCTTGTCCCTCTCCTTGTCCCTCTCCTTGTCCCTCTCCTTGTCCCTCTCCTTGTCCCTCTCCTTGTCCCTCTCCTTGTCCCTCTCCTTGTCCCTCTCCTTGTCCCTCTCCTTGTCCCTCTCGTCCATGGGTTTGGGTGGTTTTGTGTAATTGGATAAAAAAGTCTGCATTGTGAGCCAATGGTAGTTGGTTATTGGGTTAAAAGTACAAATAATTTAGGTGTCATTTCTTAATTGGACAGTTAATCCTTAAAAGGCCTTGTAGAGAGAGAGAGATACAGTTCCATTTTTAGTTTGTTAGAGTGAAGTGCTGTCGAACTCAGGGTTTGTGAGACTGTGACATGGATAAGAACTAATAAATATCTGAGTCTCAACAAGAAATACTGTCTCACAATTTAATCCCAACCCTGACAGAAAAGAAGCAAAGAATCCAGACTCTGTGAAAAATATTGTTGCATTTATAAATTAATCCAAGTGTTATCCTGGAAATAGCTCAGGTGTGTTCTTGGAGCTGTTTAAAAACAGGTGTTTTCTCCCTCAGGAAAAGAGGAGTTTCATAGTGAGACACAGGAAATGTCTCAGGCACAGCACGGGGCCAGCAGGGATTTGTGTGGCTGATTCCAGCTGCCTTTTCCTCCAGCAGGAGGATGGGCTGCCAGCTCCTTGCTGACACACTCTGATCTCTTCCTGCAGGTGACTTCCAGATCATGTCTCTCTCCTGGCATTCCAGTGGGGACTCCATGCTGCTCCTGAGTAAGGACAACTTCTGTGTGTGTTACTTGGAAAGAGAAGAGGTAAAATAAAGTAACTAAAACGCATTAAAACTGCTCCCAGGTCTGAGGAAGAAAGAGGAAAGGAGTGAAAACCTGTTGCCCAGTCTGAAGTGTTTGTATTTATAAGTTATTTATTTGAAGGAGCTCCAAGCTCAGTGTGTGAAATACTGTGACTGCATTTGAATGAAGTGATGTAGCAAGTGAAATGTAAGGAATGAGTGTTTATTGCAAGAAAACCTCAGTCTTGAGGGAGTTATCTTTTTCAACTCTGAACCCTTATTTTCTAAAACTGTAGCTCTGTGTATATATAATGTATAGCTATTATTTAAATTTTCTATTTCCAATAAATATTTTGATAGTTACAAACTATAAACCTACACCTCTGCACTTGAAAGTCTGTTTCAGTGTGATCAGTGATGTGATGATATACTGATTTATCCCAGCACAAGGAAACTGTTACTTGCACACAAATAATTTTGGGTGACAGTAACTGTGCCTGGGCCACTGTGGGTCTATTACATGGAATCTTTGCCAGAGGGATCACAACTTGACACTTCAAGATGCTGAATTACAGGTAACTGAAATGGGAGTTTTTGTCCCAGCTCTGGTGCCAAATAGGAGTGGATGGTTTGGCAGGGAAGGAGCAGTTGGATATCCTTCCTTGTTTTCCCCTGCCCTTCCAAGGAGGGAACCTCTTATTTAGGAATTTCCTGGATTTTTTTTTTTCTTTTATTACCTAATTTCACAGCCTCAGTCTCCAGAAAATGAAGAACGAATACCAAGTAAGAGTTGAAATCTTAACTTTACTGCAAGGTTAATGAAAATTGAACAGGGAACTTAGAAAATGCATGGAGAAGCTTGGAAAGCTGGAGTTAGGACCAACTGCACAAACACCCACCTACATTAAGGTCAAAAAACCCCACCACTGCAGCACAGTGTTCATCCAGCAGATAACTGCTCTGATGAAAGGGCACAGAGAGAAGGTCATGCACAAGGAAAAAGCTTGTTAGAGTCACCTCCTGAGCAATTACAGCTGTAATCTCTTGGGTTGCTTCTGAATTTCATCCCTGGATGAAAGGTTCAGTGCAGGAATGTATGAACCAAGGCTGACACACAGTGCTGAAACTTTTCTCTGTCTCCATTACAAAGTCCTGGCCCAAACTAGAGTGGATTTAAGAAAAATGGCTAAGAGTATCAATCTAACCAAAATAGAATTCCTTTTCAGTTCTACAAAGAACATCTTTGAAGGCAAACGTGTTTGTGAGGCTTTTGGCAACGTTCTCTCACAACAGTCTTTAATCTGTGGCTGCAGCAAAGAAACAGAAGTAGAGAGGAAGTTCCAATAGGTTCTTAGAGAGATTTTACAAGAAGCTCAGAAATGCATATTGAGTTCACTAACTGCTGCTGAGCAGGTGGAACAGTGCAGCTTTAGCAAAAGCTAGCAAATACTGTTAAAGACTGACTGACAGCTTTGAAAATTCCTAACAGGCATTAATCAGAGCACTGAGATCATGGTGATTGGAACAGCAATTCCTCTGAAACAACACAAAGCAGTCCCAAGCACACGACAGGATTTGACACCGTACGCAGGGATACAGCAGGGCCGTGGCACAAAGGTTCTGCTGTGCACTGGGGGTTTCAGCAGGTTCCAGTGGCACTTCATGGACTGGGAAGAGCAGGCACTGGGACACACAACACACCACGGCTCATTCACTCTGCGTAAGGACCAGTGAGGGCTGTAAATCAGGTACAAAACACACGACTGGCACCACCCTGCTTCAAATCCAACCTGTGCATTCCCCAAACAACCTGGGAACTATCCTACAACGTCCCCCTTCCCTTCCCTTTTCCTTTCCTTCCCCTGGCAACTTTGCTTTATCACGTGCTCTGCCCTCAGCACCCTCTCCCCAGGGCACCACCAGCAACTCACTTGCCCTTGAACAGCCGATACACAGGGGGGTTTAAAATCCAATTTTGCCTCTTGTCATGGAGTAGCCCAGCTTGGCCTCGTTGTTGATGAAGGACATCAGTCCCAGGTAGGTCTCGATGAGGATGGGCCGCTCCAGCACCAACACCCCGTTAGTGCTTCCTGGCACTGGGCCCTCCTTGTGGGCTTTCTTCACAGCCTGGATCAGCTGCGTTTGAAAGTTTTCCAGCTGGAAGAAAAGAAATCACCTTGCTTTTGCATTGTTTTGCAAACTGTTAAGCAGCTGCTGATAGGGAATGGTGAATGATTAGCATTAAAGCTGTAGCTGTCACGGCTCTATGGGCTGTGATAGTCACAGTCTGATATTTAACCTCAGTGATTCAGTTAATTTCACACAGGACACTGCTGATGTGTGACTTAAACAGGGGAGAGATTTATCAGTGACCAGGTGTTTATTTCTGTGGTTCTGCCCTGCTCACTGATGTGTTATGCTTAATAGTGTTCTAATTTTAGTCAAATTTTCACAGGGAAGCAGCTGTTACAGAAAGAACAGAGAACCACCTTGGTGAAGGTTTTTAGCGAGCAATTAAAGTGTCTGTTAATTAGCTGGCAGTCCTAGATGAAAAGTCCAACAGCCTGTCAGGTAAGTAAGAACAGAAACAGCCCTAGATCCATTTGCTTTTGGGTTTTACATGACTCTGCACCTTGGGAAGTTTTGGCTTCCTCTGCGTTTCAGCCAGTTATGGGTGCCTGGCAAATGTAGGCAGTAGGGCCACCTTGCAAGTCAAAATTTGGAGACTGGGGAGATGGAGCTCCAAGTTCTACCTCTGATGTAACTGATTTTGTTTGATTAATTAATGTATTGCTTAAAAATAATCCAAGTTGTGTCTACCCTACAAGCTCAGTGAGCTGCCTGGAGCAGCTCCTTACCCGGCACAGGGACGAGATCTTCTCGTCAGCGTCTGCCATGGGGTGCTCGGTGAAGGTCACGTAGGGGATGTTGGTGGACCAGGGGTTCCACCTGTTGATGAAGGAGGCTCGGCTTTGCTTGTCCCACTGGATGCGGATACCGACACCTTCCCTCCTGATAGTGCAGAATGAACAGGGTAAAACTTGTCTCTGAGCAAGGTTAACTAAAAATGTTCTGTCTGGAAAAGACCTACTTGGAAGCAGAAGCTAACTTGAAATATAAGTGATAGTAAATTTTACTGAAGGTAAGAAATGCAGTAATTCAGCCCCTGGAAAGTCAAAGGGACATTCTTATGAGCTGAGATCAAGAAGGTGAAGCACCTTGGACATCCTGGCCGTCCTTCACAGCCTGTGACAGCTCCTGTGTACAGGGGACCTGCCACTCACAGCTTTCTACTCATGCTAAGGTGGTGTTACTACTACTTACTGCATTATGTAATGGTGAGGAGTTTCTGCTCCCAAATCTACTCATCTTATCTTGAAAGTCCTTGAGCAACTTGCTGTTTGTACAACTAGTCACCACCCCAGCTACCAGCAGCTACCCTGAGGTCTTCTAGTAAAGCTTCAGGAATTGTTTGCAAAGTTAAGCAAACAAAAGGAAGAATTCTCAGACCATTCCAGTGGTCAGGCTGACAGCTCAATCTGTTCCCAATAACACGTGCCTGTGGCTGCTTACTTGTTGAGAGATTTGGGTGGGAACACAAACTCCCCCACAGAGATGGTGTCCATGGCGCTGAGGGCGATCCTGGTGACGTGCTGGCACTGCAGGCTGATGAAGTTGTACTTGCAGACCAGGAGGGACCAGTCCGTGATGAGGACAAGGCGCTCCTTCTCGTTGTTCCAGTGATCGATTCTGGGGAGAGAACACGACTGAGCTTTAAGTGGTTCTGTCTCCTGGCTAGAAACACTCAAGAGCTTGGCAGAAAGAATTGCTGAGGAGAACAAATCTGAAGTCTTGGTGACGCTGTATTTTCTGTTACTTTGCTTTGTATCAGCAGGGCCAGTGCAGGGCTGAGGCTCTGTGCCCTGCTGCACACACGCGGCTTTGGGACAGTTTGTTCAAGCTATGCCCACGCTTTACTGCAGGAGTGGGTTCTCTGTGGGACTGGATTTCCTAACGGGTTAACTCGGGAGCGTTGGTCTCGTTATAACGAAATAATGAAATAATGATGGCTGCAGCCAGCCTGGGCAATTCCGGGCCTTGTACACGAAATAATATTCCCCAGGTTTAACACAGAACAGCGCTGTGGGCTGTGCAGCTCTGGACCAACAACGCGGGGCCGAGGCTGCCCTGGCTCTCGTCTCCCCCGCCCGGAGCGCCCGTCCCACCCCGCCGCGGAACTCACTCGGTGAGCAGCCACACGCTCTGCACCTCCCCGTCCTCGGCGGGCAGCACGACCACGCGGATCTCGCTCACCGCCTGCTCGATGGTGCCGGGCTGCGGGGGGAGAAGGCAGAGGTCAGGGCGTGCGGGCGGGGGCCGCGGCCGCCCCCGCTCCCCTCCCGTGCGCGCACCCGGAACACGAAGTACTGGCGCAGGCGGCCGGCGCGGCCCGCGGTGCGGACACCGAGCGGCCGCAGCGTCTGCCGGGGCGGCGGCGCGGCCGGCTCGAAGGGCGGCCCGGCCCCCCCCGGCACCAGCGTGGCGGCCCCGGGGCTGCCGGGGCTGCCGGGGCCGCCGGCCGGGCCGGACTCGTCCGCGTCCCGCAGCTGCAGCATCGCGGCGGCGCCGGGCGGGCGCTCCGAGCCTTCCGGGGCGGAGCGGGGCGGGCGGAGCGGCGGGGCCGCCTCTCGCTCCGCGCCGGG
This sequence comes from Vidua chalybeata, assembly GCF_026979565.1. Lineage (NCBI taxonomy): Eukaryota > Metazoa > Chordata > Aves > Passeriformes > Viduidae > Vidua > Vidua chalybeata. The sequence continues at coordinate 4,712,826 of NC_071551.1, forward strand.
CCGGGAGGCGGCACTGCAGCCCCGCCCGGGATGCTCGGCCGGTACCCGGCGAGATGCGGGATGAGGGACACTGTTGTAGATGTCGGCGAACCTAATGGGAAGAATGATGATGTTTAACTCCATTTCAGAAGGCTGAATGATTTCTTTATTATAATTATGTTATAATACATTAATATGATATATAAAAGATGATATTAAATACTACACGCTACTTTCTCTAACTATCATATCTCTTCACAACTCGTGACCCTGTTCTCCAGAGCCCAGACACAGGTGGATCCAATTGGCCATCAGGCCCAAACAATCCACCATGATCCAACCAAGTGCTTACTCTGGGTAAACAATTCTCCAAACACATTCTACAAGAGAAAAACAAGGAGCAGAAGTAGAAATTGTTTTCTCTTTCATTTCTCTCTGTGCACCTCAATAAAAAATCCTGAGAGAGAGAGATGTGCTTGCCACAGGACACGGCAGCGCTCCCCGCTCCGCTGGCCCTGGTATCGGGTGTTGTCGTCGTCACACACCGGCGGCCTCTGGGGCTGTCACCATCGCGCACCTGGGGCTGTACCAAGTGGCGGGTGCTGTCACTGTCGCTTGCTCAGAGCTCATTAGGTACCAGGTACCATCACTGTCACATGGCCAGGGCTGTGTCAGGTGCTGTGAGCATCGCACACCTGGGTTGTACAAGGTGTCAGTCGCGGTCACCATCGCACAGCAGGGCTATACCAGGTGCTGGGTGCTGTCACTATTGCCTGCTCAGGGCTGTGTTAGGTACCAGATGCCATCACTGGCACGCACTGGGGCTGCACCAGGTACAGGGTACTGTCACCATCACAAACCTGGGGCTGTACCCGATGGTGGGTGCTGTCACCATCCCCTGCCCAAAGCTGTATCAGGTACCAGGAGGCGTTGCTGTCACACACCCGGGGCTGTATGAGGTCCCAGGTGCCACCATCATTGCACACCCAGAAGTGTATGGGCCCTGTCTCAGCTCTGCTGTGGATTTTCAGGGCTAAGACAAGAACCCACACACATCACACAATGTACAGTGGGAGGCCCTGTGCTCGGCCAAAATGATTCTCTGCTCTGCCCAGGTGGTCTGAGTAAGACTCTCATATACCCACAAAGGAACAAGATTGTGTGGGTCTATGGAGGCCAGGCAGAGCTGCTGTGAAGCAGATCTGGGTCAGATGTGCAAGATCCTTAAATACCATCAGGACAGAGCTCAGGAAGGTACCAGAGGAGTGTGGGATAGGGACAGGATTGTGTGTGGAGAGCCCTGGAGCCCATATCACATCCAGCACACTGATAGCTAAGATTAAATAATGCTGGGGAATGAATGGCACGTTAATGTTTCAGTTTCTGTGGTCTCTGGCATGACTGCAGATATTATCATCAGTATTTATGGAACTGTATCATATCTTGGACCACTTTCAGGGCTGTTTTTCACGGAGCCAGAGGATGACATCCTCGGCGGGCGGCTGTGCTGGGAAATTATATAAAATTGAAAACATACTAAATTGACTTCACAGACAGGGTAGGGTTTCAGATATCTGTCTTTCACGTGTGTCCCATGAATCCCCCACTCTCCACAGCCCTTGCTCACATGGGCCTCTTTAGATGGGAAACCTCACTACTGGCTTTAAAGGGACTTTAAAAGGACTGCAGAGCTGAGTCTGTGCTGGGTCACTCCTCAGTTTCTCCCACTGGACCTTCCCCTTCTCCCTGCAGGCAGCCTGGCCGGGGTGGCTGTGGCTGGGAGAGTGGCCACGCCAGGCCAGCCAGGACCCTGCAGCGAGTTGTGTCCCACCTGTGTGACAGCCAGGATTGTCACTGAGGCAGTGCGGGAGCTGTGGCTGGACTGATCAATCCCCATCCTTGGCCTCGAGCCGTGTCCTGGAGAGGGAGCCCGACTGCCGGCTCTGCCCAGTCCCTGCCCATTGGGAGGAATCCCTGGAAGTCTAACAGGGAGCAGCCTGTTTCCTACTGTAAGAAAGTTCTAACTTTTTAATCCCAGATAGAAAAAGACCTGGATTTATTGTATCCTGGAGCTCTCTCTGTTGTTATAAAACATCTTTATGTTGCTGCCTTTCTTATCAAGGAAGAATGAATGATGTTTTCTTCCCATCCATTAGGCTTGGCTGATATTTTACTGCTAAGTGGAAGCTTTAACCCCCTCACCTGCTCTTTTCTCTTACTTGAGGATTTATGGCACTGCTGTGACCTTAGGAGGCTTCTGGTGTAAGGAGCAGCTGCTTCAGTTTTTTCCAAGAGCCAGCAGCTTTTGGGCATGGCCCTTGGGGACTTTAGTTTTGATTAATGGTTGTCCTTCAGCCACAAAATATGTCCATGAAACTATCCCAGCCTTCCTCCTTCTTATCCTGCTTCTCTGATGGAAATCAGCACCTGCCCCAGGCCAAGTGAGCTCTGGAGGGCCCTGGGGCAGCTCAGAGGTGCCCAGCTGCTGCTCTGGTTCCTCCTGACCCTTGGGGAGGGTTTGCTGGCAGGTGCTTGAGATGTTTAGTGCAGCATCCCTGCTCTCCTCCTCCCCATCCCGCTGTGCCGGCTGCTGTGTGCAGTTGGAGGTGTCCCTGCCAGCAGAATTTCCTTGGGAAGCAATCAATTTTGTTATCTGTTGGAGTGCATGGGGAAGATTGAATCTCTGTGGGATGTTTTTCGAGCTTCTGGGAAAGGGATTTGGGGTGGTGTGTCCGCAGCTGGCCTCGGGTAGTGCAGAAGAGCTGCCTGTGGAGAACCAGCCCCGAAGCACCGCTGCTCCATCCCTGCGAGCAGGGCCTCCCCCTCCTCTGCTCGGGGCTGGGCACAGCTCGTGGGAGGGATTTCTGACTGACAGCGAGGAAAGAGGCAAGAGAGCATGTGAGGGAAAGGAGCTGGACCTGGGAAAGGCAGGGGGAAGTTTTGTTACTCCCCTGAACCGCAGGGAAGCTGCTCCGGTGCGTGTGTGTGCGGGAGTTCCTCCGGAGGAAGGTGCGGAGCTGCGGCAGGAGGATGCCTGCACCTCTGTGATGGAGTGAAGGATCACCCTGCCTGTTTCGGGAAGAGCCCCTGGGAGGTGAGATTCTCCTGCCAGAAAAGCACCCCTCCTTCCTCCTCCTCCTTCCCCTTGCCAAGGGCTGGATTTCAAAGTGCCTTGGGAAGGGGATCGCAGCTCTGGAGCAGCTCAGCCCACATGGGGCTGCACTGCTGGGCACAACCCAGGTTTTGTGAGCCCCCCAGGTCCTCGAGCTTTGTCAGGAAGCAAATCCCAGAAGGAAAAGTCACTTCAGTGCATTTCACTGCGAGCAAACGAGCATGAGAAGCCAGGTTTGGTTTGGGGAAAAATCCAGCTGCAACCTGCACTGTACTTTCCAAAGGAGTGAAGAAACTCGCTGAGCGGAACTCGAGAGGGAGGAAGCATCCAGGAACGATAAATCCGCTCTCCCCCTGTGAGGACTCCCCTGTGCTTTGTCCTCTGCAAGAAGTGACACTGGCAAGTTGGGAGCAGGAGGCAGCAGGAGCCTGTGGGGAGGAGGAACAGTGGAGCTGTGCTGGAGGAGGCTGTGGGATTCCCGGGATAACTGCTGGAAGCACCTGGAGGGAGAGGAGCGGCTGCGATGGAGTTTCCTGCCGTGGCACTGTCACTCATCGTGGCGCTGCGAATGTCTCCGCTGGCTGCCGGGAGCAAACTGCAGCCCCACATGTGAGTAGGAAGAAAGAGTTCCGGAGGGGTTTTGTCGGGCAGGGAATGGAAAAGCAGGAGCCAAATGCAGTGTTTTCAAATCAAGGGTGAAGCAAAGAGCAGAGAGTGAAGGGGCAGTGGGGAGCAAGCTGTTGTGGGTTTCTTTATTTACTATTAGATGTGCAGAAAGGGGAATAGAAAATTGAAAAATGTTTTTTCCCTCCTTTTCTTGTAGGAGGGAACTCCTTGGTTTAGCTGAAACTGTTGTCTGAATGGGAGAGATGATTCCCGTGTGAATACTTTGCCCTTTCTTCCAAGACCTGCTGCTTTTATTTCACTTCAGGAATCTTTCTTATTCCACGTTCCTCCCTGCCCACTGCTGTTGCTCCAGCAGCACGTAGGCTGCTCTTTTTAATTACATTTTACAGTTACAGTTTGGTGTTAATCATTTGGCTGCTCTGGAAAACTTCCTTGCAAATTTGGCTTCCTGCCAGAAGATGGTCTCTCAGAGCCAGGGGATCACTGTAATTCCCTTTGTCCATGGAGCTGGTGTGGTGTGGGGTGCAGACTCCAAGCCGCCCTCCCCGAGGGGTTTCTTTCTTTGAGAAAAAGCATGTCCTTTAGAAGATAAAGGTTTTGGAAGAGGCGGCTTTTTCTCCCCATGTCAGGGTTTTGTGCTCCTGCCCTGGCAGTTACTTTCAGGACTTCTTGGACGGGGCACTGGAGCAGAGCCCTGTGCCAGCATGCCGGGCTTGGAATTGAGCAGCCTGGAGAAGTCGGATGCCAGCTGTGACCTCTAAGCTTCACCACGTCCAAATGAGTCATTTTCCCCTTTTTTTTTATAGAAGGTATCTCTAAGAAAACTCTGGGTCCTGTTGGAAGCTGCAGAAGCAGCCCCAATTACCAAGTGGCTCATGGAGTCAGGGACAAATATTTCACTCTTCATCCTTAGTTAAACCCACTGACTTGTGTTTGGAGAAAGAGTTAGGATTAGACAAGAAACAAAGTACATTTCTTTGATTTATTGGAATTAGCCTCACAGCCCTTAGCCCTGAATGAGCATGAAACTGCCCCTGTGGCTGGCCGGCCTGGCACAGTTTCTTTTCCCTGCAGTGATTTAACTCATTGAGGAGGTGGATGCAGGGGGTTGCCCAAGCCCTTCCTGCCCTGCCAGCAGGAAATCCTGGCAGTGGCAGCTCTGACCCCCTGTCTTGGTTTGAAAAGACAGGTGTCTGCTAAGGAAGGCAGGAGCCTTCCTTGAAATGAAAAAATGTAACCCCCTTCCCTCTGAATTATTATAATTTTGAAATGAAAAGGCTCTCAGGCAAAGACATGGGAATAGGAATTTTGTTGTTCTTTACTGGGAAAATTAGTTTGCAGTAGTACAAACAAAGAAAAAAAAATCTACTGACAGAGTCAGAATAGAACCTGACCCCCTGTGGGTCAGGGTGGTGGCAGCAGTGCCATTCCATGGGGGCTCAGCCCTCCTGCAGTGCCAGCTGTGCTTCTGCTGGAGCAGGATCCTGGACAAGGCTGGAGTTTTCCTCTGGAGCTCCAGGGCTGCTGGAGATGGGCCTGGGCTCCCTCTGGGAATGCAGTGGGGCAGAAAGCTGCTCCTCTGGGAATGCAGTGGGGCAGAAAGCTGCTCCTCTGGGAATGCAGTGGGGCAGAAAGCTGCTCCTCTGGGAATGCAGTGGGGCAGAAAGCTGCTCCTCTGGGAATGCAGTGGGCAAAGGCTGCTGTGGTGTCCCAAAATCTCAGATTGTATCCAGGTAGGAATGTTTGGCTCCTCCCCTGGGCAGAACCTCTCCCAGTGGGATGATGGAATTTTTTCAGTCATGCAGGGACACTCACTGGCCCATTAACAGAAGATAATTAATAATTAATGGCCCATGAACAGAAGAGATCTCCTGGAGGGAGGATTGGTTGTGGAAGAGATAAAGAAAAAACTGCCCAATGAACAGAAGAGAACTGCCCCACCTCTGACAGATGGAAATGGAATAACCTCGGACACACCCCGGATCCCTCTGGATCCCCTGGGTCCCTCACATCCCTGCATTTCTCTGTTGCAGGCCCAACGTGTGCGCGGAGCAGGAGCTGGGGGTGGTGGGGCTGCGGCAGCCGTGCGTGCAGGCGCTGACCCGCGCCGCCAAGGTGTGGAAGCCGGACTGCGGCGGCCGCCGCTGGTGCACGGGCTACGAGCGCAGGTAGGTGCTCTTCCCTCCACCTTGGGCTGCTCCTTGTGAGAAAAGGAAAGGTGGAAACTCCCACAGACTCTTGCAAAACATTAAGGATTTTTCTCAGAAGAGTCTTACCGAAATATGAGACTATAAAGTTGTATTTTTTTTCCTTAATACTGTGAGGAAAAAGGGAATGATTTCAAAGCATTAGCCTCTTATTATCATCAGCTTTAAAAACTGTGTTTTCAACATTCCAGTACATCCAGAAGGTGATCCTCAATTTACCTTTTCAGTTCCAACCATCAATAGAAGAAAACCACTACAAAGGTATCACTAACCCATTTTACCACAAGAGATAAAAAACTCACCTACTATTTGTCAATATTTTATAACCAGAGCTTTGTCTCCAAACCAACAAAAACATCCACAGTCAAAAATTTTCCACTACATAGATGACTTACTCATTACTCAAAAATAAATAGAACAAACTCAAAACAGTGTCATTACTAAAGTTCAGCATGCCAGGGTTGGAATTGAGCAGCCTGGAGAAGTTGGATGCCAGCTGTGACCTCTAAGCTTCACCACATCCAAATGAGTAATTTTAACTTTTTTTATAGGAAGTATCTCTGTGAGAAATGAAAAGATAGAAACTTCCACAGACACAGGAGGGTTTGATTTGCAGCCTTGGAAGAAGCTTGGATTGATGCAAAACTAAAGTACACAGACATTAAGTAGAGAAATCATAAACTTATGTTTCTATTGTTGTAAGAATATGCCTTAAGTAAGTGAGAAACTGTATTGATAAGATGGTGAAGAGTTTATAACATAGGGGTGTAACTGTATAGAGTAAACTGAGAGTTTAGACGTTGTAATAGAAGCATCTGTGTGTATGTGTAATAGTAACCCATTGGATAAAAGTATCCAGAGTGCAGTAGAAGTAAGTAAAGATAAGATAAAATAAGATAAGATAAGTAAAAATAAGTTTAAAAAGCAAAATAAACTTAGCGGCCGCTGTCCATTAGATTAAAAAGTTCTATATTGTCTTGTAAGGAAGAGCTTGTGACTGCTTTGAGCTTTGGCTGACTTCTTGCTCCTTTGAAATCTCACAGGATCTGAGACTGATGTTTATCTGAGCAATAAATCATTCCTAGCCCGACTGTGGTCCCATCCCTTCAATTAAAGTAGTGATAATAATATAGGAGGAAAAGTGATTCCCACTCCCCAGCAGCAGCAGGGAAGTGAGTTTGGGATGGGGACAGCCACCTGTGCATCCATCCTGCTCCCCTGGCTCTGCTCTGGAATGGGAAACAGCCACGGGAACGCCTTGGTGCCCTCCAAGGAGTCTCAGTGATGAGACAGCGTGGCTGGAGCTCATGTGGATGTCCCACAGCTCTCAGGGGAAAGAGGAGGAAACACCTTGGAGGAAAGCCTTGGTGCCTGGCATTTACCTGGCCAGTGGGAGGTGTCCCTGCCCATGGTAGGAGGTTGAATCTAGATGATCTTTTAGGTCCCTTCCAACACAAACTGTTCTGTGATTCTGTGACTCTACGATTCTATGATTCCATGACTTTGTGATTAGGGGACAGAGCAGTTCTTTTACAGGTTGATATGAACAGCCCCACGATCAGAGATGTGGCCCTGACCCCACAAACTGCCAGTAAGGAGTAGAGCTACTTCACAGGATATTTTTCTTAGCTAGAAGCAGGAGACCACAAGAGCTTGGCAAACCCTTTGGGCATTTTGCTAAGAGGGGCTTCTTGCTCAGCCTGGTATTTCTGTGACACTGAGTTTTTAAGCTGGGAAGGAATTCCCAAAGAGAAGGTCTGTCCATTGTTCTCATTGTGAAGAAGCTTTGTCCTTGTGGTGGGCTGTTTCCCATCTTCAGACAATGTATGACATCTGTTTCCTATGATCCAGCCACGTTAATGGAATGATTTATTCTCATCACGTGCACGATTCCTGTATCTTTAGATGTCTCCTCCTCAAAGCCCCTCAGTGCCTCTCGTCTGACAGAGCTGATGGCAGGAGCTGGGCCCAAGTCAGGGTTATTGGCTAAAATAACAGTAAATGTGGCCGTGGTGCAGGGGTTGGGTGGTGCAGGACCACCTGTGAGGGCAGGGACTGCTGGGGTGGTGGTCAGCAGGATTTGCTGCAGGATCCTGGAGCATGCTCAGGGCCACGTCAGAAGAGCTTGAGCTGGGCTTGCACAGGTGAGCATGGAGTTGGAACATCCCCTGAGTGCTTGTCCCCCTAATCACAGCATCCCTTGAGTTCCCAGCTGGCCAGGGATGGGAGCTGGGGCAGGAGGCCCTGCGGAAGGAGGGCTCTGAACATGTGTTACAGCACAAAAAATTAACTTTTCTTACCTATGCAGCAGCCAAACTACAACGTGCCCAAGCTGCTTCCACCCCCCACCTGCTCTTCCGGCCTCATCAGGGAGTTACAAGCCTTTGCAGAATAAAAATGATAGTTGTCGTTTCAAAGAAACATCTTGGACTCAAGATAGCTTTTAAGTCCTGACTTTAGGAATTCCTCCTAACTTGTAATTGCCGGTAATTACTCTGGTGATGAGATCTGTGTCCTGGTAACAAAGGAGCAAACAGAGTCTGACTCTTGGCTGTGTTTTCAGGGAAGACTTTGAAAGGATGGGTGCCCTGTCTGCTTCCACTTCAAAGGCTGGGAGCTCTTCAGCCCCAGCAGTCCCTTCAGCTCCTTACAGGATGGGTTTGACATCGCAAATCAAAGGACTGAAATGAAATAACTTTCTGTTCTGCTTCATTACAAATATCAGAACAACCCAGTGCTAAAACTGATCCCGATGGAAGCACAGAGGGGAAGCCACTGAGGGATTTCACCCCAGGAGTTGTGAAATCCCGACAGGGAAAGAACTATCAGCAGAACTTTCCTTGGGCAAGGTTTTGTCCCAGATCTCCTCTCTCTAAACTTCTGGGAGTTCCCATTGCAGCAAGCTTTTCCAAGAGCTGGGAGCTGTCCTGCCAAGTTCCCTTGTGCCGGGCAGCCGAGGCAGCGGAGCGCGCGGTGTCGGCACTCGCAGGGATGCTGGAGCTGCTCCAGTTGGACCTGGCTCTGGCAGTGTGAGGCTCAGGAAGTGTATTCACAGCTCCAGGATCTGACCTGCAATTGGCCTCGGTGCCTTTGAGTTCCTGGAGGCGACTGGGAAAAGCAGAATCTGCTCAGCTGGAGCATCCTCAGGCTGCGCTGCTCGGGGTTCCTGGTGGAGGGATGGGTTTGTGCAGCTTCCAGTGAGTAATGACAGCAGGTAGCTTTGCTCAGCCCTCCATAACCAAGCTTGAAGGAATCACAGCGCTATCCCAGAGGGGCTGGAAGGGGATTTTCCAGCAGCAGGACACAGCAGGATTCCCTGGGTTCCATTAGTTCTGGCTCATTCCCCGTTTTCTGTGCCAGGGATTCCTTAAAACACAAAAGAAAAGTGAAACACTGAAGATAAAGTATCTCCTGTGTGGCTCTTTCCCATCTGCAGCAGCCAGATACCCAGAGGCACCGAGGCTGTCACAATATTTGCCTGTCCTTGAGAGCTGCCTGAAGGGTTTGGAGTGTCCAACAGAGCTGCCCAGGAGGGTGGGATGAGGCTGCTCAGGGCACTGCTGGGGCACAAGGAGCCCTGAGCTGTCCTACATCACTATTTCAAGCTTTTCCTCCCCACCCCCGAGCCTCTTTGTCATGTTTACACCACACTGCATCCACCATCTCCCCTTCTCCTTCCTTCTGGGCTGGCCTGGAGAGTGCTCCTGGTACCAAGAGGATCCCGGTGGGCTGGAGCCTGGTGCCTGTGAATTGCTTTCTCAGCTGCTTCTGGAACACAACAATTTCCTTCATAATTTGTTAACAGCTCATAAAAAACAACAACAAAAAAAATTGCTATCTGCTTTTATTTTTCTCAGCTGTGCTTCCATGTGCTGGTTGCCACGCAGGAGTCGCTGAAGGTTTCCTTCCCAGGGATTAATGGTTCTCTGCTATTTGGTTGTTTTTTTTTTTTTTTTTGTAGGAACATCCAGACAAAATCAAACAAGTCGACTGAGTTAGGATAAATATTTTCAGTGGACATGCACAACACATCTGCCGTGCCAAATATTTGTTGTTGTTTGCCTGATTTGCTTTGGTGGAGCAGTTTCATGTTCTGCCAATGGAGCTTTTTGAAAATCGGCTTCAGAAGTATTATCTGTGTTTCAATTCTCACAAACACACAACACCAAATTTCCGGGGAAAAAAATGTGTCGCTTTTATTTATTTACGCTTCAGATCAGTCCCTGCTTTACTCCCCCAGCTCCCACCCTGGAGGGAGCTACTGGGAGTAGTTAAAGGGACCCTCAGTGTTCCCTGCCAAGCTGTGGAGCCTTGCTGTGTCCAGCACAACTCTTGGAGTGGTTTGGTTTTTGCCATCAGGATGATGTTGATTTTTTAGCTCACCAGCCCCTTAGAGACACCTGCTCCTGCTCACTAAGGCAGAAATACCTGTTCTTAAAATTTACATTTCCTTTGTGAGCAAGTAGTGTAAGGGAGGAGCTCAGAGCTGTAAATAGTCTAGAAAAGGAAAAAAAAAAAATCTGGGGTGTTATGAAGACCTGGGTGTTGTCTCTTGTGTTCCTAATTAGAGTAAATTAGGAATATTTTCTTAGCATCAGTGATCACTGCCAGGCCGTGTGGAAAACAATGGCAGCACGTTTGCAAACTCATTTTATTTCCACCCATGGCTACAAATTCTGTTCTTCCCGGTTTGCCTGCCCTGCAGGAGCTGACTTTGGCTGTGGTTTTGTGTTTCAGGGTTGTGTATTACACGGGCTACAGGCAGGTGTACCAGCTGAGGTCCCAGACCACCTACAGGTGCTGCCCAGGATGGTCCCAGCTCCCAGGGGATGCTGGCTGCCTGCACAGTAAGTGTCTCTCTACCCGGCTCAGCTTCCTTGGTTTTGGCTCATTTCAAGTCCTGTGCCTGCAGAAAATTCTCTAAAAATGTCTTTAAATGTCTTTAAAAATCTGCTTAAAAATAACTGTCATGGGTTTTTATTAGTTTTTTTCCCTGGTGTAATAATAAAAAAAAATAGTAATAATAATAGTAATAGTAATAATAATAACAGCAATTATAATAATGATGATGATGATTATTATTATTATTTCCTTGCATCAGAAGGATGCTGCTCTGGCTTCCTGGGAAGCACCGTGCAGTGCTTTCCATTTCTGGGGAATTTCTACATTCAGTGTCCCAGCCATTCATCCACTTGCCAAATGCTATGAAATGTTTAAAATCAAGGCCAAATTTATGTTTCCAATTGTGCCACTGGCAGAAGCTCTGGAAACTCCTTTGAGAAGGTTTATCAGTGGCTGGGTTTGTTATTTTGAGACTGGCTGAGTTGGAGCTGCCCCCGTGAGAGGTTTGGGATCTCTGCAGCTCCCTCCTGTATCCAGAGGGTGAGCTGGGCTCAGGGTGGTGATTCTGCAGGGTCAGCCTGGAGGGGGTGCACACAGCCACAGGGGAAGGGGTGGCACTGGTCAGGTCTGGAGTGGAGACCCAGAACTTGAGGCTTTGGGATTCTGTGGCTGGATTCCTGCTCTCTTCCAGTGCAATTCCCTGCCAGACAGGCACAGGAGCGTGTCCTCCCCAGCTGAGGGGGAAGCTGCGAGATGTATTCAGGTTTGCACACGATGGGGATGTGCAAATATCAGCCTATGAGATGATTTTATGCTGTTGTTGCAGAAGACAGAGGCAGCTTTATCCCCGTGGGCCCCACATTCCCTATTTCCCTCCAGATCCTCTGTCTGACACAGGAGACAGCTGCTGTGTCACTCCCTAAACTCTGCAGCCACATCCAGCTGGGGAAACATTTAACTGGGAACTACTTCTGAGGTGTTGAGAGCAAGGGAAAACCTCTTGAATTGAATCAAACTTATGTGCAGAACCAAATGTTACCTTGTGCAGAGCCCTGCGCTCTCCTTGTGCTGTGGGATCAATTCCCTGCCTCGGTGCCTGATTATTTTCTGGTTTTGACTTTGGAGGTACTCTCCTCCTTCCCCACAGAAAAGCAGCTTTGGATTTTACTGATAGGCAGGAGAACCAGCAGAGCATTTTGGGGAAATGATTGCGCTGCCATCAGGGGAATCAGAGGATTCAGAAATCCTTGTGGAGGCAGGCAGGACTGGGATTGACCTCCAAGACAGGAAAGTGTCTCCCACAGCTGCTTGCCTTTTGTTCTGTGGAGAGGCTGTCTGTGCCTTCCCCGGGCTTTGATGCTTGTAGCAAAGGATTTTTTTTAAACCAAAAAGGGATAAAAAGGTGTGTCAAACAAGTCTTTATTCTTCCAATTCCAAGCTGTGGCACAGGAGAACAACCCACTGGGGAGAGGAAGCTCCACGGGTGCCTCGTAACCCCTGTCAGCGAGCAGATAATAACCTCAGCTGAACTCAGAAAAGCACCTTCTGTAATGAGTTTTCCTGCCAAGGAAATGAGTAATTCCATGCAGGAAGGAAGCAGAGAAAAGGAAATAGAGCTGCTCAGGGCACGCTCTGAACTCATCCTTCTCATCACCGGGGCTGGGAATGGTCCTCAGGGGCTGCTCACTGCAGCCCTGGGCTGGAGTGGAGAAGAGAGGGACAAAAGCAGAGTGACACCAGCCCAAAAACTCCTGCAGGAATTGCTGCTGAGCTGCTGGGGAGGTTGAGGTGGATCATGACCTGGAGATGGTGAGCTCTGTCCCCATTCAGCCCTTCAAACCCAATTGGATACCACCGGGTTCACACCAGGACATGCTGTAACCTTGTTTCTGGGACAGAAAAATAGGTATTTATGTACCTCAAGTGCTGCAGGCACAACAGGGAGCTGATCTCTGCCAGCCCTCAGCACAGGCAGGGGCACTTCCAGGGCAGAAAATAAAATTACATTGCTCTGTGAGTCATCTTCTGAGCCCCTGAGAGCAGCAGGAGAGCAGCCACCAGGTGAGGGCTGAGGTGGGAATTGTGCTCTCTGTGTCCAGACCCCCACAGGCAGCAGCTGGAGGAGCATCCCACGGGCAAACGGGACAGCCAGGGTGTGTGTGCTGATCTCTGCACTGTCCTGGGCTCTTGGATTGTTCCTAGCTTTACAGGGACAGGGTAACTGAGAGGTGTTTTAGAAGATTTTGTTTCTATTTCCCACATCAGGGAACATGCCTGGGCTCTGTAACTAAACCCTCATCCCGAGGAGCTCCAGGCTGTGGCTTTGCAGGGGTGTGATGGCTTTTCCTGCTGCTGGCTTTGGCCTCAGCACCAGTGTGCCCTTTGGAGCAGAGGAGGGGTAGGAAGGTCTGGGAGGGAATTGTCAGCGACCATCAGGGAGGTGCTGGGGCGGGGGCACACAGCCAGGCTGTTGTTTATGGATGCTGGGGGTTTCTCTGGTTGGTGTGTAGCACTCTGGGGTCAGGCTGTGCTTGCTGCTGTGGCTCTGCTGAATGCCACAGAGCTGTGCCAGAGCACGTCAGCGGGATCTGTGGCCCTTCCTATCTGGCTCCAGAGATCATTGATGGTGTTCCAGGAGCACAGAGCAGGGGAAGGGCATCTCTGATGACAGTTTAATTAGGGCTGTTGTGCAGTGGAATCTCTCCAGTGAGGACATCTTGCTCTCCCTTGGGGACTGGCATCTCCTCACTGCGGGGTTCTGTTTGCTCTTTTCTGGTCATCATTTCTCCTTAAAAATAAAAAAAAAACCCAGTGTGGGAATCGGAAAAACAGAAACTTCCACAGACACTGAAGGTTTTGATCTGCAGCCTTGGAAGAAGCTTGGATTGATGTGAAAATACAATACACAGACATTAGGCAGAAAAATCATAAATTTATATTTTATTGTTGTAAGAAAGAATATGCCTTAAGTAAATGAGAAACTGTATTGGGTAAAACAGTGAAGGGTTTATAATGGAAGGGAGTGGTTGTATGGAATAAGCTAAAAGTTTAGAAGTTACAATAGAAGCCAATGTGTGCAAGTGAGACAGAAGCCATTGGACAAAAGTATCCACAGTGCAGCAGAAGTGAGTAAAGGTGATAGGTTAGGGAAACAAAATAAATTCTGTGGCAACTGTCCATTGGGTTAGAAAGTTCTGTATTGCCTTGTAACAAAGAACTTGTGACTACTCTTGAGCTATGGCTGAGTGCTTGCTCCTCTAAAATCTCACAGCCTCTGAGACTGATGTTTATCTGAGCAATAAATCATTCTTAGCCCGAAAATAGTCCCATCCCTTCACTTCTAAGGGTGACAGTGACACCCCAGCCCATGTGAGGGGACATTTTCAGCACTGCAGGCTCGTGTGGAACCAGCCAAGGCCCTCTGCCAGCTCCTTGTTTGAGCATGGTGGTGCTGTCTGACACTGATGGTGATCCTGAACACTGTTATGACATGGGAGGTCCCAGCACCCTGCCCCAGGACAGGAGAGTTGTTTGGGCTCTCAGAGCCGTCCTGGTGCCTGGAAGAGGAATTTGCCTTGTTGCAGCCACTGCACTGGGGGTTTTCACTGTTATTAGCATAGGTTGGAGGCTGTCTGAAGCAAAACTGGGCTGTCCTCCCCTTCCTCACGTGCAGATTTGTGTCTCTGAGCTCTTACAGGTGAAGAAATGTCCCCACTACACAGCTGTGGGGACAGTACTGGCAGGCTGTGGGCTCTGCTAGGAGCAAATAGCTCAGAAAGGGATGGAAAATTACATAGAAACAGAGACCTCACTGGTCTCACAGAATATTTGGATTTGTTCCTCTCCTCGTGTGCCCTCTCTAATGGTGACAGCTGGCCTTGCTCCTGTCACCCCCAGGGCTGTCAGAGGTGAAGGCAGGGAGCCCTGACCCTGGCAGGGTTCTGTCTTTTGTCCCTTCTCTTCTGGTGGTAGCAGAGATGAGGATTTGTTCCTTCCATTGCCCTCTGTCCTGGACTGTTCATCTCTTTGGGAAGGAGAGAGGTCAGAAGTCAAGGCACCCTTTGCATTTTTAGGATGGCATCAGGTTCTTTCCCTGCCTGATCTCTGATAGTTTAACTCTCAGACTGAGCTGCCTGGTTTCAAGTGGCCTCTGAGATGCTACTTAAATTCCACCTGGGTTCAATAACACAGGTAAATCCCTTCGTGATTAGGTGAGGGGCCTGCACGTCTGGCAAGATCTGTGATCTCCACTTTCAGCTGGAGATGTTGAAAAGCTGAGTCCCTCTGAGTCTGCAACCCTTGATGTGCGTGGAGGAGCAGCTCAGCCACCCACAGCCCCTCTGTGCTCTTGGGCCAGCCCCTGCCACCTTCAGAAAGGACCTGGTGAGGCACAAAGGCACCAAGGAGAGCTGTAAAGAGCCTAAAGAGGAGACCATGACTAGACTTGGTGTGGGTGGCACTGTCACTGTTGTGATGTGGCCTGGGGAAGCTCAGCCTGAGCTGCTGGTCTAAAGCTGGTCAAAGTTGTCCAGAACTCAAGTTTTTATCCAAGTGAGGTCCTGCTGTCTTCTGATTTACAGCTCAGGTGGAGGTAAAGCCTGGCCCTATGCAAGAAGGAGAATTAATGCTCATTTGAGGAGGCATCAGTCTGAGACACGATGAAAACCTGTGGGATCATCCCTAGTGCTGAGCAGAAAGCAGCTGAATTGTAATCACCCCATTAAAATAAAAACTTCTGTTAGTCACAAATGGCCTGTTCAAAGGCTCCAGAGTGAGTTACCCCACGCTGAACTGAGTTTCTTTCTGCCAACTCCACTGAGTCTCGACCCCTCACCTGGCGAGCAGGGAGGAGTGCTCATGGGGACCTGCTGTGCTTGTTCACTGGCACAACCATGGAGCCTGGCACAGCCCTGGAACCTGACAGGGTCCTCAAACCTGGCACAGCCCTGGAGCCTGACATGGCCCTGGAGCCCAACACAATTCTAGAGCTCAGCACAGCCCTGGAGCTGGGCACAGCCCTGGAACTTGACATGGCTCTGAAGCCCAACACAATTCTAGAGTTTGGCACATTCCTGGAACCTGACACAGCCCTGGAACCTGGCATGGCCCTGGAGCTTGGCATGGCCCTGGAGCTTGGCATGGCCCTGGAGCCTGACACAGTCTTGGAGCCTGGCATGTCTCTGGAGCCCAGCACAGCTCTGGAGCCTGGCATGGCCCTAATGACTGGCACAATCCTGGAGCACAGCACAACCCTGGAGCACAGCACAACCCTGGAGCCTGGCACAGCTCTGGAGCCTGGCACAACCCCGGAGCCTGGCGCAGCCCAGAAGCCCTGCTCTGTCCTGAAGCACAGCACAGCCCTGGAGCCTGGCATGGCCCTGGAGCCCAGCACAGCCCCAGAGCCTGACCGTGTGCACCATCACGGGGTGGGCAGCTCGGGCTTGTGATCCAGGTTGGAAGCCTCGGCAGGAAATGTGTCTGGCTGACAGTTTAATTTCCCTGAGAGGCGGCTTTGCTTTGTCCATCACCTCCTGGCTGCTGCAGGCTCATTGTTTAGTCAGCTGAAAGGCTGTGACTGAACTCCTGAACCTCTCGCCCGAGGTGGAGCTCAGTGCTGGTCAAAAGTCCATCGTGGGCTCCCCTGGGAGCACATCTCTGCCCAGGCAGGGGGTGGCCGGGCTGTACCTCGGGGAGCCCAAACATTGCTTTTCTTCATGGCTCTTCCTCCTAAATCAGTCTCATGTCTCGACTTCCCGAGGATCCCGCCTCGCTGAGCTCTCACAAAGGACACTGCCTGGCCTCTGAGCAGAAGGCGGTGACGCTTCCCATAATTTATTCTTTCTCTCCCCTTTCCCCGAACAGTGTCATTACCCTTTTCCCAAATTTCATCACATTAAACTCTGTCGCTCTGAATTAGGAGCTCGTTTGCAGGAGGCCTGGAGGGCACAGAGGGGGAGACCCGCAGCCCCTACCCGCCCCCGGGCTGGGAAGTAGGTTATTATGATTTCCACTCGGTATGTGCCAGCCTGCAGCACAGAGCAGGGAATTGTCCGGCTCATTCAGGAAATCTGGGGCACTGCCAAGAATAACACCCCTGTCTTCTAACCCCTGATTTGTGTCGCTGAAATTGCTTCTAATATTTTCCATTGTTATGCTTTGGGTCTCGCTGAGCTGCTCTGAGAGCTGAGTGCTGCCGGCGAGTTGGGCTCCCTGGAGCCAGGCCTGGCTCTGCTGGGACCCTCATGAAAATGTGGTTTTTAGGTGTTTAGGGTGAAAGATTCAGGAAAAACCAAACCACTGTGTCATTTGGCCAGGCAACCCATTCCCTCTTACAGTGCTGAGGCCTGAAGGAAAGGACTAAAAGAAAAGAGAGCCCCTCTTGCATGATCAGAGCAGGGAAAACCTGGAGGCTGCAGCCCTGGAACACCTTGGCACACACCTGGAGATGGGAAGTTGTTCCTGCCTCGCTGTGCAGGGAAGTATTTGCAACCCACAGGCGTCACGGCTCGGCTGAGCAGGATGCTTGGCAAAGAACTTCCCAAGTTCCAGCACGGGATTGGTGTGGGATCACTGCAGTCCCCAGGGATATGTGGCCATGGAAAGCGACTAAAGCGTTAGATGAGAAGATAACTGGCTTTGTGAAGCAGCATTTCATCACGGGTTCATTAGTTCGAGGAGAGAGTGTTTGGGCTTCAATGCTACCTTTGTGTTATAAATAATCTTCTCTTCTGGAGGGAGGGGGTTTGAAAAATCATCAGGTCCTTAAAAGAGCCAGTGCTGAGGCTCGTGGATTTTGGCTCTAGTGCATCGAAGGTGCAAAGTTTGTGGAGTTTGGCCTAACCCAGGGTGTCCCTGTGTGGTAAAAGAATTGATAGAAGAAAGCCCCTTTTAGCAGGTGCATAGCTCTGTCTGGCAAGACGGTGTATTTTGATGGCAAATGTGAATATTTGGAGAACGGCACATTCACCTAAACCTTTGCCAAACCTCCCTAATCACAAAACCTCCCAAATCACAAAACTTCCCCAGTCAGTGCAGCCTTGGCAGAAGGTGTTGTGTGAGCCAGGAGCAGGATTTAGCACGGAGGGGAAATCAGGAAGTCGATTGTGTTGCTGTAGGAAAAAACAGAGCCAATATTGGATATATGGGAGGTTCAATAGTGGGAACGCAGTAATGTGGTTATTAGATTTCCACGTACAGTGGGTTAGAACTGATTTTTCAGGCATGACAAGTTGACACCCACCAGCTCTGGGTTCTTTTGGGAAGGTAATCCCTGCCTTTTCCCAGCTTGGATTTCATGTGGGTGCCTCAGACTTTTTTAGTTGTCTTTGACAATTGATAACTTTGCAGATTTATCTCCTGGTGTGCACAAGCTGTCCTGCCCCAAAACTGCAACCCCTGCCTTGCACTGTTTCCATCTGTGATCCCTTTTTCTCCGAGTGCACAATTAGTGTTTTGGAGCCGGCGTGGGCGGTTTTGTGCCAAGAATTTTGGAGCCATTCTGGAAGCCTGCGCGGGGTGCCAGTTATAATGACACGAAATGAAATGTGTAATCACAGACCTGCTTTTTCTGTCACTAATTAGTTACAGCTTTAGCTGGAATGGGAAGAGAAGCCAGGGGGGCTCCCAACTTGCAAACAGGAGGGAGAAGCTGCAGCCAGCACAGCCCACGTGCGTGGGGGACCCTCGGTTCAGCGAGTGCTGCTGTAATTGTTACCAGGTGGTCCCAGATTGAGCGAGGGGTTGTAATTTAATCACAGCTTTGTATGTTTAGTTGGTAACTGACCTGAAGGTCCTGTGACACCATTGGTGGCTGCAGTGTTCCTTCCTAGGATGCATCAGTTGGAATAGATTGGTCCCCATGGCTTCTCTTAGCCCATGGCTCTCCACAGCCCAGCCTGGGCTCAGTGGAGGATTGGGGTGGGTGAGAGGGAGCTGCTGGACCAGGGGCCACCCCTGTGTATCTTGATCTGTGTCATCAGTTGATGCTCTTTGCTCCAGGTTTGCCAGGTTTTTGTGAGATGTATTCCTACCAGTCCCATCCCTCTTGAGTTTGTAGCAGTTTCTTCAATGAAAAATGGGAGGAAAAGAGGAGGTGAGGGAAAAAGAATGAAGAGAGGAGCTGGCCGTCACCACAGCTCTGTCCAGATCAGTGAACAGAGAGAAAATTTCATTGTGCAAATCTTTAAACAGATTTAGAAAGGAAGATGGATGCTTGTTCTGCATCCTTACCCCCCAACAAAGCACCACACACATGACAGTGCCCCCGTTCACAACGTTTCTGCATTTGAGATCAGCATTTCCCAGTGGGAAATATAAACCATGGGCTGCATTTCATGATTTATGAGAAGTGCACACTCCCCTGGAAAAACCGTAACCTTGTTAGTGGGTTTATGGGGACGATTTGGAAAGGTGGATTTCAGAAGCCTAATTGAGCATTCTGTGTCTCCGTGTCCATTTTACACTCCGCTGGGTGAGAACAGAGAAACGTGGCTGCTCAGGCTTACTTACAGTTTAGCTCCATTTCATCCTCTGGGCTGCCCGAAGGTGACGCCACGATGGGGCAGCCAGCTCCCGGCAAAGCTTGGTGCAGAGGTGGGAGCAGCTCCCAGTGGACTGTTCTAGAAAGATCCCTCCAACTTCAGCCCAAGTAACTTGTATTTGTTGCCTCGAGATCTTGCATGACTCGTTTTCTGGCTGTTTTATCCACTTGTTGGCTGGAAAAGCATCCTTTCACCACAGCCCTGATGTTCTCCTATGATTCTCAAGGAAAGCCCTTGGCCATTCCCTGAGGTAATTTCCTTCCTATCCTAAATTTTGAGACTTTGTGCGTTGAGCACCGCACTGTCAAGCAAAAGAAAACATCAACTTTCAAAATTTAACATCAAAATGGTTAAATGTCAAGTCTTAACTTCTTTTTGCCAGGGTTGGGATTAAATGTGTGAGACAGTATTTCTTGTTGGGACTCAGGTGTTTATTAGTTCTTATCTCTGTTACAGGCTCACAAACTGTGAGTTCTACAGCACTTCACTCGAACAAACTAAAAATGGAGCTGTATCTCTCTCTACAGGGCCTTTTAAGGATTAACTGTCCAATTAAGAAATGACATCTCAATTATTTTTTCTTTTAACCCAATAACCAACCACTCGTGACCTGCAATGCAGGCTTTTTTATCCAATTACACAAAACCACCCAAACCCATGGAGAAGGTGAAGGAGAAGAAGAAGGTGAAGAAGGATCAGCCTCCACCCTAAAACCTCCATCTTGTTTTATATATATTACTATTCTAAACCCTTAAACTCTTTAAGTTTTCCACCCTGTGATGTCACACACTTCTATTCAAACTCCACAGCCACAATCCCAGTTCTATCATTCCATTTTGGAAACCTTCTCCATGGCCTCAGCTCAATGCAGTGTTCTCTTGGGGGTCAGTGCCTGGCAGCACAGAAAGTCTGAAACTCTCAGTAATCAGGGTTCCAACAGTTAAACAGTGCTTTTTTATGACTATTCAAGTGTTCTCTGGGGCTTTGGGCATATCACCAGGGATGGGGTGTTTGCCCTTCTGATGGTGAGCGTGGGATCATCCTCGTCCTCCTCCTTGCAGCCGCCTGTGGTTACAGAGTTTGCCTCAATGGTGGGAGTTGCCAAGAGGGATCCTCGCAGCTCTGTCACTGCTCCTCTGGCTTCCAGGGCCCTCACTGCCAGCACGGTAAGCAGCCCTGCCAAATTCCTCCTTTAATTCCGAGCTGGAAGAGGAGAGGCTTTGGAGCGAGGGATGCCCTGATTTATTTACGTTTTACCGTCGCCGTTGTTTTATCTGCAAAACTCCAACAATCTCCTCTTGGCTTTTGTGATGTTTGGGGAACTTGGATGTTTGGATAGGAAATACTTCTCCTGACTTGCTGTGAAACACAGCTCCGTGCTGTACAATAGCCTTTATTCCTGGCTGCCATCCGTGGAGGGATTTGCCGGAATCAGAGAAGGAAGCTGATTAACGTTGGGTCAAACAAAGAACCCTGGGGTCACGGCCTGTGGGGAGAGCTGAGCCCAGGGCAGTGTGGCCACCTCGGAAAGGAACGACCTCGTATCTTTGGCCAGGCTGCATTTTGGGGCTGCTAAGCTTTATTTAATTAACCTTTGTGAGATAAACAAGCTCCCTCTTGAAGGTTATTGAGTTTCTTATATTTGGTGGCTCACAGATGTTCTGGTTTGGGAACACGATAGTTCATAGCAAACCCTGAAAAGCTGGAATGTTCCTTGGGCTGAGAACATGTTCCTTGGACTGCAGGGACACATGGTTGTCTCTTTCCTCCCTCTCACTGCTGAATTTGCAAGGTCCAGTGTGGAATTTTTTATCTTCTTTCTTATTAGGGTTGGGATTAAATGTGTGAGATGGTATTCCTTGTTTGGACTCAGATGTTTATTAGCTTTTATCTATATTACAGTCTTACAAACTGTGAGTTCTACAGCACTTTAACAAACTAAAAATTGAGCTGTATTTCTCTCTCTACAAGGCCTTCTAAGGATAAACTGTCCAATTAAGAAATGACACCTCAATTATTTGTATTTTTAACCCAATAAACAACTACCCATGCCCACAATGTGGACTTTTTTATCCAATTACACAAAACCATCCAAACCCATGAAGAAGAAGGTGAAGAAGAAGGACCAGCTTCTGCCCTAAAACCTCCATCTTGTTTTATATATATTCCTATATTCTAAACTCTTAAACTCTAAGTTTTCCACCCTGTGATGTTACACACTTCTATTCAAACTCCACACCCACAATCCCAGTTCTACCATTTCATTTTGCAAGCTTCTCCACAGCCTCAGCTCAATGCAGTGTTCTCTTGGGGGTCAGTGCCTGGCAGCACAGAAAGTCCAAAATTCTCAGTGATCAGGGTTCCAACAGTCCAGGGCAGTAGTGATTGCTCACATCATCTTCAGACAATGCTGATTTATAGCACCTTCTTAAATAATGAGACGTTTTTCTTTACCATCCATGACCCTGTTTGTTCCTTCTGAGACCTTCAGTTCTGTCCTCTTTTGGAACCAGAGAAGTGTGGAGGTAGGGGAGCTGACCTGGAAGGGCTGGAGAGGAACATTTTATCAAAACCTTGGATCCCCTAACCCTGAGTAATCAGAACCAAGGGCAAAAGGGTGAATGAAGTGTGGATCAATCAGTGCAGGGAACACACACGTCCTCTCTCATCCAAGCTGATGGGGTAAATGTTTTCCTGTGCAAAACCTGAGAGGTAAAAAGCGTTTGCACACTTGGAAATGTTTAGCAATTCCCAGAGTTATAATTGGTTGCAGCTTTGAAAATTGAATACACATTTTGGAGACCCCCAATATTTGATTAAAAGGGAAATGGTTGGCTTGATTTGGAGGAGAGGAAAACATTGGAGTGGCACTGATGTTATTTGCCTTGCACCAGGGAGCTGAAGTTGGAGCTTTGGGTGTAACACACCTGTCATATTTTAAATCAAGGTCTGAGATCCTGAATATCTGTTGTCAGATCCCACTGTCACCATTTTAGCAGAGTGGTGGGAATGGGCTGTGAAAAAGGGATGGCCAAGGATACACAAGGACACAAATTGTGGCTCTGCTACCTGAAGTTAAAGGCAGAAAGCAGACCAAGCTCTGGCATTTTGGAGTGAACTAATTACAAGGAACAGGCAAGAATGTGAAGTAGAGGGGATAAATCATTCTTTGTGCAGCTTGTCCTGAGTTTGTAAAGCATTAATTGCCCTGTTGCCTCCTGGCAGAGGAAAGCTCAGCTGAACCAGGAGCATTCCTCTGCATTTGCAGCCTCAAATTATTTTCATTCCTGGGTGATTTGTATTTCACACCCAGGGCAGAGATGACCCCCTGCCATCCCATTGCCTGCCATCCCCTTCTGCCAGACAGCACTTTGCTGTTTCCCAGGCCTATCATTTGTAAAGGTTTGAGCATTTTCATTCCCTGCAGGTGAAGGACAGATACAGGCACAGGGGACTGGGAACAGTGTTCATTTTGCAAGCACTTTCAGACAGCTTTCCTTACTTTCCACTTTCATTTTAACTATGGTTTCTATCCTGCTTTTAAAGAGATGTTGCCCCTGAAAAATTCCAAAAGACCAATGAAACAGCTGTATTAGCCTTATCTTGCAGAAAATTTATATTATTTTTGTCTGTTTCTTGATGCTTTTTGTTATTTGTAGCATTTTTCAAAACTCACAGTCCTTGCCACAGAGAATGTGCTGATTGAGGATACAGGAAGACCCCAGTCACAAGATCATCCTTCCCTTCATCTCATTTTCTTACTGCCTCCTGTCAATGGTTCTCTTTGGTAAATACCTTTTTTGGACAAATTTCTGGTGAAAAGCCTATTTGTCTGGATTTTGATCTTCTTTTCCACTGTTAAAAGTGCTCTGGGTGGTTGGCTTTGCTCATCAGTCAACATTTGTGCTGGATTTTCCTAATAGGATGAGAGGCTGCTTTGGGGAGGGACACCTCATCAGCGACTCATTCTTTCCTTATCTGTCACCTGCCAGAGGAATGATCCTGGTGTGTGAGATGACGGTTCCTCCTTGAGAAAGGGTGGAGTACTGGGCTGGAGTGGCCCTGGGTGTGGGTAGGACGAGGCTGTTTGGTGAAAAGGACATGAAAATGACCCATGTGAGCGAGGCTGTGCTGTTCCATGCGCCACTCATCTTCAAGAAATCTGGGCCTGATCCGAATGGAACCGTTTTTTCTTGCCTGGAAAGAAATACAGACGTGTTTGCTTTAGAGGCAGGACGCTCCCTGTCCTGGCCAGACTCCTATCAGAGCTTTCAGCACGGGATATTTTTGCTGGCCAGCCCCGAGCAGCAGCAGCCGGGTGTTTACCCTGGCTGGGCAGCCAGCAGCTCCCCAGTGCTCGCCTTCCAGGGTGAGGTGCTGTCCTTCCTGCTCTCCTGAGCTGCTGACAGAGAGAACATTCCCTCACTCTCTGGGTTAAATCACCTCGTGGTGAAGGCACAGCCCTCGGTGGGGCTGTGTGAGCTCCTGCAGGAAGCTCTGCAGAGCATTGCATGTGCCTGTCCAGGTTTCAACACCTTTTCTGTTGCCTCTTAGTGGCTTTTTGATCCTGTCAGATGCTGTTGGTGTAAAAATTGATATTTTTTTCCCCTTGCTTGTCCACCTGCCATCAGGTGAGCTTTGCTTTGCAGCAAAATGCAGCAGAGGTTGACCTGGACAATAGTTCAGTCTCAAGTTGAAATATAAGTCTCAAGGGAAATATAGGTTGGATATTAGGAAAAAGTTTTTTAAAGAAAGGGTGATAAAGTTCTGGAATGGTCTGTCCAGGGAGGTGGTGCAGTCACCATCCCTGGGTGTGTTTAACAAAGCCTGGATGTGGCACTGGGTGCCAGGGTTGAGTTGAGCTGTTGGGGCTGGGTTGGACTCGATGACCTTGAAGGTCTCTTCCAACCTGGAGATTCTGTGATTCTGTGAGTATTACAGTGACCACAGACTGAGGAAGCAGCCGAGTTGTCCTGAACTCCTTTGGTATCTTCCATCCTTGGTAGATGAAAGGGTTGTAAATGGAGCATTCAAAGTTTGGGGTGAGGCTCCCTTTAGAGCTGCTTTTTGGGGGCTTGGATGTAAATGACCTTTCAGTGCAGGCTCATTGCTGGAGGGAGGGGGTGTCGGGGAGCCTGGGCTCTGCTCCAAGCCTGCCCAGCCTTCCTGGGAATCCTTGGACCACCCAGCGCTCCGGGGTTCGGTGCTGGTGAGCCCATCAGACCCCAGCGAGTGCAGCAGGACAGGAGCTGTGTGTGTGGGAGGCGGCTGTGACGGGGCTGGGAAGGTGGGTGTTTTTGGTGTTATTTGTGTGTCCTGCTGTAAATCAGCTGCTCGGCTTCACCCTTCGCTTACTGGAACCTCCCAGCTGAGTGGATTGTTTCAGCAACACTCAGGCTCCAGGGGCTCTGACGTGGGAACTGCGCCGTGCCGGGGGCCCAGCACCGTTCCTAATTAGCCCGGCTGTGTTTTGAAGCATGGGCCAGCCCAAACCTCCCTTGGCTTGGCACAAAGGAGAGGTCAGCTGTGGCGAGCAGGGCTGTGATTAGTGTCTGTGCCTGGAGGCCTGCTCGGGTGGCTTTGTCACCCTGCTTCAGGAGACCACTGTTGTTTCTTTCTTTTATAGCACTGCCCTCATTTACCCAGCCTTTGATGTGCCCTCGGCGTTGTTTGATTGACTAAGGACCTGATTTCTCCTGCTAATCTCTCGGGAGCTGTTCAGTTGGAAGCCTTTGGATGTGTTAGGGCTGGGAGAGAGGGAGGCCAGAGAAACATGGGACTGCGAAACACTCAGAGGTGTTGGAAGTCGAGACGGGAAGGGTTTAGTCTTTGGAAGCAAAGGAAAGCACAGGCAGTATTTTCTTGGATCCAGGAGCCAGATGCTCTTTCCAAGACGGAGAGACTCGCGTGACAGCGCCAGTTCAGACTCAGGTGACTTCCCCAGTCCAAGGAGAGCCCGGTGCAGACTTCAGAATGACGGTAGCAAGATACTGTGATCGATGCTTCCAGTGCATGAGGCCAATTTAAAATCCGTTTTGTGGAATTAAATGGTTGCAATTGTTCTTCAGCTGTCAGCTCATTGGAGAGAATCCACGGTTAATAATACCAGGGCTAAATTAAGCAGAGCACTTCTCCAGCAGCCAAGAAGTCCGAATACTTTTATTTATAAGCAGCCTCCTGATTCACAAGGTTAGCCTTCTGCTGGGAGGGGAGAGGAGTGTGAGGCCAGAGGAGATTCCTGCTGGGATTTTCTTGTATTTTGGCTCGGGAAGGCATTGGAACAAGGGCGGCTTGTGCAGAGCTTGGCCACGTCCTGTGCTATCGGCTTGTCCATCAGCCAAGCATGGTATTTAAGAGCTGGCAAACAGGTAGGGCTGAGCTCTTTGAAGAAATCTGTGAGAGGAAACAAGCCAAGGCAATGCAGGGGCTTATTCAGCTAAAAAACATCTTTTGTAAAGGGAGTTTGGAAGAAAAGAGAGAGTGTGCTGGAGCCGGGGGAACGTCTGTTGTTGTACCTGAAAAAGAAGCGTCCTGGGACTTGTACCTGCGGGGTGACCCCAGGCCCAGAGTCCTTCACTGAGATGTGTTGGTCAAACACGGCGCTGTTCATCGCACCCGGCACCACCTCCGGCCTCCACGGAGCTGCAGGGCAATACCTCTGGGAATAACTGAGTCGTTGATATGATCTGAGTTTCTAAAGGTGAACTGGAGTACACCAACAGCCTTTTGGACGTGTATGATGTTGTCCAGCTCTGTCCAGCTCCATTGGTGAGTGATGGAGAGCGTGAAGAGGCAAAAGTATTGCTGGCCATTTGTTTAAAGGAACACGATAGTGGGTGAAGCAGAGTTAAATCTGATGGGCTTTGGTGGATTTGAAATATGGCTGGCTTTGTTCTTTTCAGGCTTTCCTTGGGCTGAGCTCAAGAATTAAGGATTTCATGATCATTTAAAAGAGATTTTCATATTGGGTTGAAGAAAATATACGGCTCAAGTCCTTTGGATGAGTTGTAGCCCTCTGCTTAAGTTTTGGCAAATAAATCAGAGTGGAATCTTTTCACTGGCGTTGCACTGATTTGAAAGGTTCACACAGATCTTTACTGCTCCTCATGTTAAGATCTGCCAAGGGTAAGAAAACTTGGAAGGAAATGACGCATTGAGCCACCTGAAGAAGACAAAAGCCCTGCTTTGTTGTGAGGGATGGGTACCTTGGGCCAAGTCATGTGAAGTGCTGGATGGCATCTTCAAAGCGCTGCATCCCCTCCGGTGAGCGCTGAAGCTCCCGGCACCTCCCGTGATCCCTCCTCTGCCACGGTCCCGTGGCGGAGCGGCAGCCCCCGCTCTAATCTCCCTGCAAAGGATTTCCTTGCAGCTTCCCAGCCAGCTGTGACCAATTAAACAGGGGCCAGGGCTGCAAAACCACAGCCTCTCGCAGAGCTGGGTGAGGGCTGGGCAGAGTTTATGGCTCTGAGAGTCTGCCCGAGGTGTTTTCTTCCCGTAAACCACCCGGGGAAAGCCAGGCTTGTGAGCTCGGAGGTGAGTCAAGGGACATTTATGGAGGAGAATGGATTCTTTTCCAGGCAATGTGAAATGCTCCAGTGTAACTGGACCGCTGGGATCCCATCGTGTAATTGGTAATAAGAAGGATTTGTTACACAAATGCAAAGGAGACTGAATTAAAGCTGAATTCTTGGATCGTTTCTGGAGAGGATTGAGCCCATCCCCTTGGTCAGGTAGCCAAAGACCATTCCAAGCTCACAGTTCCTCACCAATTACTGGTTTCTTGCAATGAGAGAGAACATGATTGTGAGTGAGAGACTAAAATCTTCAGGTCTTCAGTGGATTCTCAAAAGAGAAATGACAGGGAACAGCTTGACTCCCTGACTGTGACAGAACCATCAAATCCTTTAGTTTGGAAAAGACCTTTAAGACCATCAAATGCAATCATTCACCAAATCTTCCCTTGTTTTCAAAGGATCTGCTGCAAATCAGTAGTGTGGGAGCCACACTAGCCACGGGCACAAGGGCCAGGTTCCAAGTGAAACAGGAGGATTGGAGAGTGAGATGAGGAGTGAGGGCAACAGCAGGAACGAGAAGCAGTGCTGCAAAGCTGCCTGGAATTTGTAGAATTAATTTATGCTTAAACACACAGCCCACTCTCCAATAAATCATTGGTATGTTATGCTTTCCGTTTCTGGGTTTGGAAAGGTTGGAGAAAACATTTTTTTAATTCATTAAGTGCTGCTTTCTCTGGGGCATCGTTTTAAAGCCGTATTCTCTGGCAGGTGATAACATCTTTGAAGCAGCCTCTGAAATGCTTTATCCTCACCTCAGTAACAGGTTTGCCTTTCATTTTTTTCCTTGTTTGTTGTGTTTCTGTTTTGTCTCCCATGCTGCATGGCCCCAGCACAACAGTATAATGGGTTTAATAATTCAGAAACAAACACATCTTGAGATTCCAGTTGTTACAAATACCTTTTTTTTTTCCTGGGAAGATGCTCAGAGGGTTCCCTCCCCAAAGGTCTAATCCATGTGAATTATGTGAGGAAAGGAGGACACTTTCCACACATTCTTGATCCAAGTTTCAATGCCTCGAGTTCCTGTTGTGTTTTTCCTTTGGGCTGGAGCTTGATATTCTGAGCAGCCTGGATACAAACTGAGTTGTTTGATAGTGGAGAAGGAAGAAAATCACCCACTAACGACCCCCACAGAGAAATCCAGGTGACAACCAGCCAGTGAAGGAGTTTTTTATGGTCACTTTTTACAGTTCCACAAAGTTCAGATGGAAAATGTTACCTTAGAAAATGGGACTCCTCTTGCATCAGTGGTATCAGGCTCAAAGCACCAGCTCAGGGAGTTTGTTCCTCTGCAGCTTCTTTATCATGGAATTATAGAATTATAAAGCATCCTGGGTTGGAATGGACCCACATGAACCATCAAAGCCGTGCTGGGGCTGGAGCCGTGGCCCTGGGACTGGTTCTCCCTGCACATTCTTCAGCAGAGGAATCTCTAGACTGAAAGGAGAGTCCAGGGGACCCTCACCATTCTGGGCTGAGATTCCCCAGCCCCAGCATAGCTGGTTTCCTCCCAGACACACTTAATTTTATGGGGCTGCAGTTTCCCGTGGCTCAGCTTGCAGACAGTGACACATGTGCTGCGTGTAATGGTGCGGCCGCTTTTCCCTTGCATGATTCAATATTTGTGGGGCCTCTGCAAGCCCTCAACGTTCCCGCTGGCCACAGGGGCACCTGTTCGACCCTCGCTCTCTGTAAACCAGCCAAAACCCAGCTTTGGAGGCCAACAGGTGTTTCTAGTTTGCGGCACGTTAATGGATATTGACTGCCTGTCTTCCCGCCTCTCCAAGCCAATAAACCCATGGATCTGGAAACCCTCCACTCCACGCTGGAGCAGCAGGCCCGGCACGGGATGCCAAGAGGCCAAGCGAGCTCCTTCTCCACGGCCGGCGTCGCGCAGGCTCACAGGCCGGGCGCCGGGGCTGCTGGCCCCGAGCTGCTCTCTGAAGTCATTCCTTTGTGCTTGACTTTCCGTTTGCCCTGGAATGTTGGCTGGAAAGCCTGGCACGCTGCAACTTTTTGGGCATTGGGTTTTGTCTTGCACGGGGCCATTGGCTGGTCCAGCCCCATGAGTGGCTACCAGGAGGTTGGTGGTGGGAGCAGTTTTTTGGTGGTTTTCACCCCACTAAGGGAATCTGCCTTTCCCAGGTGCCTTCAATCATGGCATCTCCAGGAGGTCTTGCAGGTGGCAGAGCCTTGGTTTGAGGTGGGACCCCACTGCAGATGGGCTCTGCTAATGCAAAAAGTAGAATAACCCGTGTTTGCCGGCAAAAATAGGGATTCTTTTCCTTTAGAGATTTATGCGGCTTGCTTAAATACTGGCTAGACCATTCCCAGAGGACCAACCCAGCTCTCCTTGCCAGGAGCTGTTTCAAATCACGGATAATGGGAGTCCGTTCTGTGATTCATGGGCCTGATCTGATTGTCAGAGATCAAAGGGCCAAAATAACCGAGCCCGGGCGTAAGAAAGGCAGCGGCCGGAGGGGGCTGGGCTTCCCTCGCTGGATTGAGTGGAGGAAGGGGCAGGAGGGTTCTTAGCAGTAAAAGAGGATCCGGGGACGTTGTGCCTTTCCTTGGCATGCCATTGTGCTGTGTGAGGGGTGTTGGGTTTCAGCCCCGCAGATGCCGAGGGGATGGATGCCAGATGTGTGTCATTAGAGGATACCTCTCCTTACCAGCTGCAAATTCTCCATCGCTTCCTCTGCTGTTTTCACCGGGAGAAGCTTGAATTCCCACTATTTCCTGCCATCTCAGATGTTGTCAGGCTGCTCTTTAGCTGGCGAGTCATGGAATTGTGCAGCCCAAACCAGTCACGTGTGGCAAAATCAGGCATTGTGTGTTGATTTGTATTTTTTCAGGAGCTCGGTTAGGATTTGTCTTGATAAACTCGCCCATAAAATTACATTTTTTACATTTAACTTGCAAAATGAATCCTCAGAAAACTCTAAGGATTTTACTGGAAAAATGCTGGAGATGGTTTTGTACTTATGTGAGAAGAAGACATGGCTTTTCACTTTGTGGTCTCTGGTGCAACAGGATATGCGCCTAAAAAATGTGTGTTTTTAAACTGAAGAAATGGTTAAAAAACTGGAGTACAGAATGCTCATGGTTAGGGATAAATTCATTAGGAAAATGTTCACACTTTACCCAGAATTTTCTTCAGCAGGAATCTGAGGTTTCTGTGAGGTTCCATGTGTTTGATACCTCACTTGTGGAGTTCTGTGAATACACCATTTTCCAGGCCCTTGGCAGCTCATTCCTTCCTGCCTGTATCTCCCAGACAGAGCACTTTAGCAAGCTCCCTTCTAGAAATAGCCTGAAAGGTCTTTTTTATTTTTTCGAACCTAAAAGAAAGATTCATTATAAGGAAAACAAGGACAACAACTCCCTTCCCTGGACACTTCCCATGGCTGTTCCCACCTGGCTCCGTGCTGGCCTTGCCTTGGGGCTGTGTCTGGATGAGGAGGAGGAAAGTGTGGAGCATTCCATAGGCTCCTGTGGCAGAGATGCAGGAAAGGAGAGGAAAAAAGACCTGGATCTCTTCTAAGGAATGTGTTTGGAGGTACCTGTCCCTTCCATAGCACCATCCTGGCACATTCTGTGCTTGGAAATGCAGCGTTGGCTTTGACTTTTCCCAATATTCAGCATTGGCTTTGACCTTTCCCAATATTCAGCTGAGAGTGGGGGTGTTTGAAATACGTAGGAGAAACAGATGTACAAAATGAGTTTTGGGAAGCAGCAGACCAGGTAATTTTTCTGGTTTAAAATGATTTAGGCATTATCCCCCTCTGTACGGGCTGGGAACCTGCCCTGGATTGCACAGCAGAGTAGTGACTCCTGGCAAAAAAAATACATTATTTCAGTCTCCTTTTTCCCCAGTTGCTCAGGATCTCACCTCATTAATAGTGGAGATTTTGGAATGTCAGATATTTGGCATATCTGGCTATTGGAGCTGTACAATAGGTCCCTGTGGCTGGCTGTCACCGAGCCCCATCTTTCTGTGGGGAGGTGTTTGATCTGCACCTGGTTGTGCTGGGACTGGCCCCGCCCAGGAAACCTCTCCCACCTTAAACAACTGCTCCTTCGAGGAGGTGAATTTCCAGTTTAAAACATTACATTTATGCTTCCTTTTTTTTTAACTCATAAATCTCCCCAGAAGCGAGTAGCCTGACCCTTTCATTAGAGACAAAAGGGAGTGTGTATAAATGTCTTTTGTGGCTTGGCAGTAAACTTGCTGAGGACGACATAAAACGTGCTCATTAAATGCTCTTTACCCAGCATTGCTTTTTGTTTTCAGCAGCACTGCGATGTTTCATCCCACCATTAATTGCCTAATACCAACTATGCCATAAACAAGCCATTTGCTAGTGTAACTTTTTCCATTTATTTTCCAAGGTTCTTACTCTTGACACCCATTATGCATCTGGGAACGTGAGGGGCGATATTTGTGGGGAAATATAAATAACGAGATCGGCGATCAATAGTTTTACACAGACCTTCCTGTGCTACAAACGTGACCGTGGCTCTTGAGAACTCTCCAAAACGCTCCCCCCACTTGGATGCTTTGTTGTATTGAGCTTAATTATATGGAGACAAAGAGATTGGAGAAGACTCTTTTTTCCCAGGGATGTGCCAGTTTTCCAGTGTAAGACACGGACTGCTGTTGTGCGCTGGCAGCCGAGCGAGCGGCCTCAAGGGAGAGGTGGGCATTGCCTGGGTGTCACAGACACCCCAAACGCTGCCAAGTGCCTCGAAAGACTGGGCACAGGCAAAGGGGCAGAGCTGACCCCTCCTTACCGCCCTTCTACACGAGGTCATCGTCTTCTTTATGGCATTTCAGCTCCTGGCTCTGTTCCGGCCAAAATCTGGGAGCTGGCCGGAGTGAGCAGCAATGCTGCAGCACTTTGAAAGGTACAGCTGGTTTGGGATTCCCTTTGGAATGAAGAGTGTGGCTTCTGGAGCTTCCTACTCACATGAGAGAGTTTAAACCTGATGGGTGAATGTCTTGGTTGGAAAGGACAGGTGTCTGCTAAGGAAGGCAGGAGGCTCCCCTGAAATGGAAAATGCAAACCCCCTCCCTCTGAATTGTTATAATTTTGAAATTAAGGAGCCCTCAGGCAAAGATATGGGAGCAGGAATAACAGTTCTTTATTAGGGAAGAAAATAAAGATAAAACAAAAAATGCAGTAATACAAAACAGAGTCAGAGCAGGCCCTGGCAGGCTGTGGGTCAGGGTGGTGGCAGCAGTGCCATTCCATGGGGGCTCAGCCCTCCTGCAGTGCCAGCTGTGCTTCTGCTGGAGCAGGATCCTGGACAAGGCTGGAGTTTTCCTGTGAAGCTCCAGGGCTGCTGGAGATGGGCCTGGGCTCCTCTGGGAATGCAGTGGGGCAGAAAGCTGCTCCTCTGGGAATGCAGTGGGGCAGAAAGCTGCTCCTCTGGGAATGCAGTGGGGCAGAAAGCTGCTCCTCTGGGAATGCAGTGGGCAAAGGCTGCTGTGGTGCTCCCAAAGTCAGATTGTATCCAGGTAGGAATGTTTGGCTCCTCCCCCTGGGCGGAGCATCTCCCAATGGATGATGGAATTTTATCAGCTATGCAGGGACACTCACTGGCCCATTAACAGAAGATAATTAATAATTAATGGCCCATGAACAGAAGAGATCTCCTGGAGGGAGGATTGGATGTGGAAGAGATAAATAAAAACTGCCCAATGAACAGAAGAGAACTGCCCCACCTCTGACAGATGGGAATAGAATACACACCCCCACCAACACCTTGCGACCCGGGACAGTGAAACATCTGGATGTGACACTGACTCTTGCCATGCCTGTAGCTCTCATTTCTCACTCTGGTAGCAGAGATTTCTCCTTTGTCATTGCTGCTCCTGGAAATACAGTGTCAAGCCTGGTCCCACCAGGGCAGAGATGGGCACTGACAGCCTGCTTGTGTTAGGAATCACAGCTAGAAGGACTCAGGAGGTAGGAGAGACTTGTGATGTTTAGCTGGAGAAATGGGAATGAGCCAGGGTTGTGAGCCCTGGCTGTGGGCATGAGCCCAGGGATGTGTCTGGAGCCCAGAGCTGCTGCCTGGGCACGTGTGGTGTTCAGAGCCATCCACTCCTCCAGCCCCTATCTGAACCCTTTACAGCTTAGCCTGGTGCTACAGCGTTTCTTCTGAACCCTCCAACTGGATCTTGCTAATTTTTTCCCCTTAATTTTTTGTGAATCTCTTTGGCTTTGTGTGGAGAAGGAAGCTCTGTGTTCTCACTGCTGTGCTGGCAGCAAGTCTTGGTCACTGGTGTCCATTCAGAAGCCACCTGCCATGGGGACACACCACTGAAGGTCACCAGGTGAGCACAGAGCTTCACCCTGGCACAGATTTTGCTGTGAGAAACAACTAAAAATGGGACAAACCTGCTGGAGACACTTAAACCTCAGCCTTGGCAAAGCCTCTGTGATCTCACAGAGCTGAGGTTGCTTCAAAGGGTTGGAAACTTTGAAGGAAGTCTCTTCACTTCTCTATAAGAGGAATACAGGTTCTTTCCCAGGAGAGTCATCTTCCCGTTTTCCCATTAAATACAGTTTTGGCCATACAGTGGAAAAAAATCATCAAAGCCCAGCCTGAGCTCCTGAAGGGAAGCCTTGGAAAGCCTCGGAAAGGCTGCCAGGTGCAGTATATTTTTTATTGCATCCATTATATAATGTGTCAAAAAAGAATTCTCTCCACTATGGGGAGATATTTATAGTCCATAGGGTTTTATGGCAGAAGTGGAGTGTCTCAGGTTACCCTGGCTAAGCCAAGCCAGGCTGCTGCCTCTGGCTCCATGGGAGCAGGTCTGGGAGCCTGAGGGTGACTTGGGGAAAGGAACAGCTCATCGTGACCTGTCCCACCTCTCCAGCTCCTGAGGAACCTTGGAAGGACTGAGCAGAAATTTCCCCAAACTCTCAAGAAATTGGGCATGGCAGCAGGTAGAAACCAGCGGCAGGATTTAGGAGTGGGCAGGAGGAGGAGGAGGATGTGTCTGGTGGGTCTGCCTGAGGCTCAAATTGGTTAAGGAGCTGAGAAAACAACAAATGATGTGACATCCATAGGGAAAAATGTGTGATCTGAGTGGAGAGAGGACATTTGATGGACATCTTTGCCTCACCCATTAACAGAAGCTGAGTGGAGGACACCTGGCACAGCTATGGGAATACTCTCGGATCCATGTCAGCTGCTCTCTCTTGTGGGTGCTCCCCCAGAGCATCTGCACAGCCTAAAGCAGCACCTTGCCCTGACCTGGCACACACATTCCAGTGGGATGGAGGCAGATGAGGAGGTCCCAGAAGTTTCCTTTAGGTCAGGAAGATTCCCCAGTGGCAGTTTCCCTGGAAGTGTGGTTACCTCACCTTGGAGGAGGCAGCTGGAAAAGCAATGAGCAGAAACGTGTTTACCTGAACTGAACCACTGAAATATTTGAGCTCGATTTTCCTCTTCTTTAAAAAATAAATACCTTAAAGAGCAGATAAAACCCTTCACAACTTTTCATGCCTTAACCTTCGTGTCAACGAGTCGAGTTCCAAAAGACCTGCAAAGTTTACAGACAACTTGCATATGCAACTTTTAACTTCATGAGGATTGAAAGCCCTGACTATGGTATTGATTAAACCTTATTTGGCCATCTGACATATTTATATTTGTGAGGAGTTTCAAGGGAGCCAAGACTGATAATGCCGTCGCTCTGGGGAGCCTGGCTCGCACTGAAGAGGGGTGTCAGATTGCACATGCACGGCTGGTATGTGTGGGAATGATGCCACTGTGATAAAGTGAGCCTGTGGTCCCTTCTTCGTCTCTCCTGGGACTCCCCAAAGCCCAGACAGGGCACGTACGTGAGTGTGTTTGTGCATGTGGGATCTCTCCACGTGTGGCGTTGCGTTCTCCTACATCCACACGGCTCAACCAGCATCCCAAAAGTGCCTCAGGCTGCCCTTTCTGCCAAAGCAGGTACACACCTGGTCATGCATGAGGAAAACATCACAGAATCACAGGATCACTAATTTTGGAAAAGACCTTCAAGATCATCAGTCCAACTTGTGTCCAATCCCCACCTTGTCACCCAGCCCAGAGCACTGAGTGCCATCTCCAGGGATGGGGACTCCAAACCTCCCTGGGCAGCCCCTGCCAAGGCCTGACCACCCTTTCCATGAAGGAATTCCTCCTGATGACCAACTTGACCCTCTCCTGGCACAGCTTGAGGCTGCTTCCCCTTGTTCCTGTGACCTCCACCTGACTGCACCCTCCTGTCAGGTTCAAGACCCTGATAAACATAAAGCACCAAATACATCAGCAGTGCTTGATAAACCACCCAAAGATGACAGATGACATCAGTTTGGATGGGAAATTAAGGAAGAAATAAGGGGTGAAGGAAAAAGCCTGTGGGAAGCAGTGCCCGTGGCACGGAGTCAGCGTTATCTGAGCACTGCAGGAAGCTGCAGAGCTGTGCTGATAATCTGCTCCATGCACACCATGCAGCTCCCAGCAGGCACAGGCTCCTTTTATTCCCCAAATAATAAAGAGATTTCCTGGAGGTGCTGTCTGTCAGGGCTGTTTTATGATGTCTCTGTTACTGCAGGTCAGGAGGAGCCAGGCTGGGCTTGTCTCAGCATTTTATATAATCCACAGAAAGGCATTGGGCTTACAGATTTACAGTTGGGTTTACAGAGTGTTAGATTAATAAGGAGGAGAATCTGGATAGGAATTCTGGAGATATGGGAAAATCTAAAATATATCCTTACGGCTTCTCTTTCTCACCTTTGTGTCTTGCAACTTGTCTTTGCCACCCCTGCTGGTGGATCTCCTGGAGGCACCATGGGTGACAGGGATTGAAATCCCAGAGGGTGCTGAGCTGGAGAGAGGGGAAACGACACAAAAAGGAAGAAGGAAAACAACAAAGAAACAAAAACCCCACCGAGCCTGGATTTTGTGTGTAATCCCTGTGTGCTGGCAAACTTCAGCAGAGCCCCAACACTGGGAGGATTGTGCAGCCCGGCTCCGGCTCATCCCCCTGGCACAATTTCAGAGAAACAACGGACAGGCTCCTCTTTCATCCCAAATTCAGCCACGCAGAAGTGCCTGCAGGACCCACAGCGTCCTGCCAGTCCTGTGCTTAACTCCTTAGTTAAGCATTTTGGTGCTGGAGAAAGCGAATTGTCTGATTTCCTTTAGGTTATCAGGAGGGCGTGTTCCTGGGGGAATATTGATCAGTTTTTAAGGCGTCGAATCCCCAGGACGTCGCAGCCTTCCTCCCAAAACAGCTGCTTCCAAGAAGATATTCTACAGCAGCCTCATTTTTAGGGAATAATTACCCAAAGCTTCTCTCTGAGAGCGTGGAGCAGCTGGAGTCTGTGTGGTGTCCTCTCGGCCAGAGGGAGGGGGTAGAGCATCTCTGCTGGGCTCTGCTCCGCTCGGGATCTGTCCCTGGAGCTGCTCTCTTTGCAGTGCCTCTCTCCCATCCAAGAGCTGCAGAGTTATCCCTTTGGAATGAGAGAAAAAGCATTTTACCCCAGTTTTAACTGCTTTTCGTCTGTATAAATTCTAGTAGTTTTCTTTTTTTTTTTTTTGTCAAAATGCAGAAACTGTTGTTTATTTTTTTGTCTTATGATAAGTTACTTACCTACCAAAAAAAAAAACCCAACAAAAACCCAACCAATCAACAAAAAAAAAAAAAAAAAAAAAAAAAAAAAAATCCCACAAAAACCAAAACCAAACCCACAAAAACCCCAAAAAATAAACAACCCCCCCCAAGCCCCCCAAAACCAACCAACCAAGCCACCAGGGAAAAAAAAAACTTTTTATAAAATCATTGAAATTTAAAAAAACCCCACAACATTGCAGGTAAGAGTTACCTATATGTGTATGTATACAACACTGCAGATCTAAGTGCAGATTCTGTTGGAAAAAACAGATTTTCACATGTTTTATTTACTTCAGGACCATCCTTTTTTAAGAAATTGATCTGGAATTTGGAAGGGCAGCCTCCTGCCTTTGCTGGCTCCAGGTGTGTGCTGTGAGCTCAGCAGCCCTGACCTTCCTGGGACAATAATCCTGGGTTTGAACACTTGGTTTTGGACTC
Organism: Vidua chalybeata; assembly: GCF_026979565.1. Lineage (NCBI taxonomy): Eukaryota > Metazoa > Chordata > Aves > Passeriformes > Viduidae > Vidua > Vidua chalybeata. The sequence continues at coordinate 4,749,812 of NC_071551.1, forward strand.
CCAGAAGATTTTGGGGTATATTCCTTATATTTACAGAGAACATTTCTTTATAAATACATCGTCATACGATTGCTAAAGGAAGAGTCCCAGCAGCAAGGTGGCTTTCCTGAATATTGGGAATTAATCCAATCTGCTTGCTCTATCCAAGGAGAGGAATAAAAATTAATAATTTTTACCAAAGAATTAATAATTAATAATTATTAATAAAGAATTAAGAATTAATTAATTGTTATTTCCCTGAATTTTGGGAATCAGTCCAATCTGCTTGCTGTATCCAAGGCGAGGAATAATTAATTAACAATTAATAGTTATTACCCTGAATTTTGGGAATCAATCCAATCTGCTTGCTCTATCCAAGGTGAGGAACCTGCTGGGATTGGGCCGAGGTTGGCACATTGGTATCAAAATTTGGACCCTGGCCCTCCTTTCCCAGGGAGTTGGACTCTGGTCCTCCTTTTCCAGGGAATTGGACCCTGGTCCTTTTTTTTCCAGGGAATTAGACCCTATTCCTCTTTTCCAGGGAGTTGGACCCTGATTCTCTTTCCCAGGGAATTGCACCCTGGTCCTCCTTTCCCAGGAGTTGGACCCTTTCCCTCTTTCCCAGGGAATTGTCAGCATGCAGATGGTTGAGGTGCTTTGTGTGCTCAGGAGAGCTCTCACCTTTCGGGGTCACCAGGATAATAATAAAGCACAGAAATTCCTTTTTGCTGTCAGTGCCCTGCCCTGAGTCCCGGATCTCGGCTGAGGTGCGTGCTCTGGAGCTGGGGATGGCTGTCACTTTCTGGGAAAGCTGGCAAGTTGTTCAAGGCAAAGCCAGATGATCCCAAACTGGGGGCTCTGGCATTTCAGCTTCCTTCAGGCCTTTTCTACCGGAGCTGTAAAACCACCTGAAAACGGGCCATGAATATGAATGGCTTTTAGCCCGAACGCAGAGGGAGAAGTGGGGGTTTGTTATCAGGTTAAAAGTGGACGTCTGCTTTCATGTGCGAGTGTGTAACTTCCATAAATAAAACACCAGATGTGCTTGGGTTCTGCTTTCCTTTAAACGACTTGGGAATTCTCATAAAGAACAGGAATACCAGGACTTTATTTCAACCCTTTCCTGGCAGGAGTCACGCAGGAGGAGCTGGTGGATGCCGGGCAGAGCAGCCAGGGCGCTGCAGGCTGGGTACCACATCCAGCATCAGGGGTCCTGATGCTCTGAACCCTCCAGATTAAGCCAGGTTTACCTGTAAATCCTCCAAAACCGGACCTGTCTGCTCACAGGATGTTGGTGCAGGTGTTCCTGCAGGAGGACGGTGGTGCACAGACCAGCGCCGTGCCCCAGGGAGGGGATGATGCTGTCAGTCCCTTCCTTGGGAGGGATTTGTGCTCAGAATATATTTGAAACAAATCTTGCACAGGTGCGAGGCTGGAGGAGCAGGATGGGATTCTTCCAAAGAAGAATTTTTCGTTTTTAAATGAGCACGGATTATCTGAAAAAAAAATAATAAAAAAAAATAGGTGAAAGTTCAGAGCAATGTTCTCTTTCCTAACTCTTCCCTGACAACAAAAAGCAAATGCAGGTGTTTCACAGGCAGATTATTTGAAACAGTTTTGACAGAAATCATGGAGGAAGTTTCATATTGAATTTATTTATTTTTCCACAGCACTTTGATTAAACCTAAGAAGTTCTCCAGGAGCTCCTCGACGTCCACTGTGTGTGACCTTGGAAATCAAGTATTGGTGGAGCCTGTGGGGTGATTTGAGGCGACCCATACTTGGTTTCAAGGGTCTGTGGGAATCTCCAGGAGGAGTGAACAGTGCTCTGTGCCTGCTCCAGTTGGAGTCCTTTGGTGTCTCACCACCATAAACATGTGAGCACAAGAAAAACCAACCCCTCACTGCTGAGGACCTGGGTGGCTCAGTAGCATTCTTGAGCTCTGGCTTGTTTTGGTTTGGAAAATCACCTGCAAAGTTACATTTCTGGGTGATGTGAAGGGTAGGAGTGATCAGGACGCAGCGGCTGCACCTGAGTCATCTGTGCCGTGTGGAGTCCAAGCCAGGATCGGTCCCTCAGCTTGGATTTGAACTGCAGAGTTTGTCCAAAGCTCACAGAACTCAGCCCTGAAATCACGGGAGGAAAATCCTCACCCTCAGGCAGCGATGCCGGGCCTGTGGCGAGCTGTGGGATGAGGAACATTCCTTGTTTTATTTATGGATCGGTGATGGAGGAAGGAAGTTCCATAATGCTTCGATAAATACAAGCTCTAGGGAGCTGCAGGAGTGTTTGCAGAGCCCAACCACAATGCTTACTTTGACAAAATGTGGAGGCAAGGATCATTCCTGCTCTGGCTGGAGAAACTCAGGGCTTACGGGGAACCTGCTGAGACTGGGTCTGGTTGAAAGGTGAAAGGGAATTTTATATGAAATTTAAGTTAAATAATTAAGTTAAATAAAATTAAGTTAAAATAATAAAGTTAAATTAATTTAAGTTAAATTAGAAAGAAAATAATAATAATACTGCTAATAATACTTCAGGTATGTTTGGCTTCCTGTGGGCTTCATGTTAAATTAGAAAGAAAATAATAATAATAATAATAATAATAATAATAATAATAATAATAATAATAATAATACTTCAGGTATGCTGGGCTTCACATGGATCATGTGGGCTTCATGTTAAATTAGAAAGAAATTAATAACAATAATAATAATAATACTTCAGGTATGCTGGGCTTCATGTGGATCCATACCTCCTCTCAAACAGACCCTGCATTTAGGCACTTACTCTGAAAATGTAATTAGAATTGATGCAATTCTAATGTGAAAATGTAATTGGAATTGATGGATTTATGGAATCCATACTTTTAAGGTCTGCAGAGTGCAAACTGCCCAGAGTCCTCCTCCAGCTCCCTGCCTGGACCCTGCCCGGAGCCCTTGGAATGAGCCGGGGTCTGCAGGTTGCTGCAGAGAGGGGATTAAGCAAATATAAACCCTTGGGGATTTCATTAAGCTCTAGCAGGTCTTAGGATTTCTGAAAAGTAAAACAAAACTTGCACGGTCTGGTGTTTCTGAGCAGCTCCGAGCCCAGACAGGACCGAATTAGAAGAGGCTGAGGGAATTAAACGCTGGGGCTCTTTGATCACATCAGCCTTGTTTTGATTGCTGTCCCTCTCCAGCTCTGTTCTTGGCTGGAAATACATTTAATTCTTCATGACTTGACAGGTTGGTGTGCTGCCCGCAGACACCCTTCACTGCTGTCCTTGCAGGGCTGATCTGGGGCCGGGTTTATGCAGAATAAAAGTGTCACTTCCAGGGATGGCCCTGCAAGAGCCTCCCTGCCACCATCCGCGGCTCTGCCACCCTTCCCATCCCCACGGACTGGCACAGCATTCCCTCTGCAGCTGGCCCTGGAGGCAGCAGAGATCTGGGAGTGATGGGAATGGGGCTGGCTCTGGGTGAGCAAGGGAAAAACCAAGATTTATCTGCAGTAGCAGAAGGAAACCCGGAGCACGGCGTGGCTGAAGCGCGTTCCTGGCACAGCTGCAGCCCATTCTTCTTCCATCCAGCCCAAAAGCCTTCAAACCCTATTTGTCTCCATTTTTCTGCTCTCTTGTAAGAAGGAAATGCTGCTTTACAGAGCAAAAAAAAAAAAAAAAAAAGCAACTTCTTAAGCACAGATACATTTTTGAAGTGCCTTGCTCGGTGCCAAACGTCAAAAATTTGCCAGCAACTGATAAATCTTTTTGAAACCGCCCCATATATTCCACAAGTCCAGCTGAAACTTGGAATTTCCTAAACTTTAGGTGATTTTGATCTGTATTCGAAAATAATGGAGTGGTCTAGCAGCGATGGAGGGGTGGAGAGCATCTCCAGTGCTGGTTCATGGCTTCCAGGGGGATTTTGGGGAGGATGGAGGATGCTTCAGGGGAGAAGCCCAGGTTCCAGCTCCTTCAGCTCCCCAGTGGAATCCGTGGGAGCCGCTGAGGAGGGGAAGGAGGGGAGGGATCCGGTAACAAGGGGGTGGTGATTCCTCCCTTCTCACCTGGTGATTAGTCACTCACTCTAATAAAAGGTAATTTGAGAATAAATGCTCCCTGTGCCTTCAAGGTCTGGCCCACGCCCTGCTCAGGGGTAGGGAGATCTCTGGTTTCGGTGGGGTAACGTTTCTCATTCTCAACTTGAGTTACAAAAGTTGGTAGAAAATGCATAAAGGTGTCTCTTTTATATTTTTCGACCTTTTAGTTTGGATTTCTGTGGATTAATGCTATCCAGAGTACTTTGTGTGCGTTTATTTGAAGGAATTTTAGTAGAAAGGGATAATAGTTCTAAGACAAGAAGCAAAACTTCTAAAACAACAGGTCTGTAATGCAGAGAAGTTTTGTCTTCTCATTTTCATGAAAAGAGGGTTGTTAGAGAGCGAGCCAGAGTTGTGTTCTGATCCCTGTGGGTCCCTCCAGGACAGCAATATTTTGGGTGACATCTGGAGTGTTTGGGCAAGGAAGGAGGGGGTTTTGTACCTGTTAATGTTGCTTTTTCTTATTGGCACTGAAAGCTCAAAATGGGAAAAAGTTCTGCAGCAAAAGCAGTTGGGTTTGGTTTTGTGCAGCATCTCAAGCACAGGCAGGGCCATTGGCTGTGGTGGGAATCGTGGCCATGCCTTGTATTTTATTGCTTCAAAGATGAGATTTCTCCTTCCCAGTCTGTTCCCTGTTCTGCCTTAAACCTGCTCCCGAAATGGAGTGGAAGGGAAGCCCCAGTAAATGGAAACTCTCCGTGCCAGCTGTGCTCCAGGTGGCCCTTTGGGCTCCCACAGCTGGAACGTGCCCTGCCTTGCTCCGGGTGGGATCTTCCATCTGTGTGAGTGCTCAGAGTCAGAGAAATGCAAAAAGCTCTTTGCTCATCAGAGCCAAGAACAAGATGACAGTTTTTGGATCGTACCACAGCTCCAGGATTCATGGACAGGTCAGGGAAATTACCTTCCCCAGGCTCCTGCAGAGCAGAGCCCCAAAGCCCTGGATTCCCTGGAGAGACGTTGAAACACCCACCCAGGGCACGCTGGGGGTTGCTTTGGCTGGTCATGGCTTTGTGGCAGAGCTCTTGCATGTTTTCAGCACTGGTTTGCTTAGCAGAAGACCAAAAGTATTCAAATAATTAACAAAGATTGCTGACGAACGGGGAAAGAGCTGTTTTCTGTGGATATCGGGTTGGACATTAAAGAATTCCACAGAAAAATGTCACTTTCTTGCCAATTTGGTACATTTGTCTTGTTTTGTTGAAAATAACTGAAAAGTATTTCCTGGCTCTGTACCACTGTGGAGATGTGTGAAATAAACAGCTCTGCCCTTATCTTAGCCAAGCGAAAATATTTCCAGTTTCCCCACAATTCCCCTGATGAGGATTAACTTCTCTGATGATTAAGAGGTTCAGGATTTTGGTGGAAACAACCAATCCTTTTTAAATTTTTTTCTTTTCTGTTTTTTTTTTTCCTTTATTTCTTATACTTTTAGGGGGGACAGTGTGAATCCCTTATATTCTTGGAATAATTTGTAGCTCTTTGCTCCCTGTCTCTCCCTCGTTGCCTCTGACTCCGTGTCTGGGAGCAGTGGGTGCCCTGAGTGCATCCTGGAGCCCCTCATCCATCCTGTGTGGATTTGCCCTGTCTGCAGGTCTCATCACGCCAAAACAGGACACTTAGGGAAGATTAAGCCTTAAATTAAGTGAGAGAAGAGTTTGCACTGGGCTGCCCCACTCCTGCTTTGCTCGACTGTAAATCTTTCCACCCCAGCAAAGCTGGTGTTGAGTTATTCCCCCATGGCTGCACTTCTCAAACAACCCCACTACTGTGTCAGCGGGGGGACCCTGCTGCCCTCACCCCTTTTTACATTAATTTCCATTTTTACATCAGATAAGAAGCTCTTTCCAAACTCCCCGCGTGCTCTCACATGTTTTCAGGAGAGCATGGGCTTGGGTCTGTGTTTGTGCAGACGGGGAGAGTTTAAGGCACTGATTAATGTTTACAGTTTGCAAAAATATTCAGCTTGTGTTGGTCAGAGTCCTGATGGAGCCTGAATAAAGCTGCCTGAGCTCCAAACCACAGGGTCAGATACTTGGAGCCCTGTGTTGGCTGGGAGGGTTTGGAGCTCACACCTCTCCTGAGGGTGGCCCAAGAAGAGGAGCTGTGGGTTCAGAGGTCAGCACTTAAAAGGCTTCATCCTTGGGATTTGACTCCTGGCTCGCAGTGACATCAGGCTGGGACTTTCAGAGCTCTCTCTGAAGTGGCTGCTAAACAAACTGCTCTGCAATAGCATCAGCTTCGTGTGGGGAGGCAGGAAAATACCAGGGACCGGAGTGTGCTGCTAGGGTAGGAGAGGTTTTGAAGGGAAAAACTTCATCTCAGCCACTCAAGAGCTTCCCAACCTGTCCTCTGGTCAGAAGGAGAAGGATGTTGTAGCTCAGTGTGCTGCTTTTCCTGCCCAGAATTGCCTAAACTGCGTTGCTTCACTCCCAGCAGAAACAGAGCTGGGTGGGTGTCGTTGAGACAGAGACAATACAAAACAACACACTCCATTTTCAGGAGGCTTCAAACTGTTTTTATTCTAGCATGCATGCTTTTTATACATTCTTACAAAGCTCAAAAGTTTACACTTATTGGTCACGAGAGACTAACCAAGTGCTCATTGGAACAGGCAGTTGCAGGTTTCTCTTATTTATCTTCTTCCTTGGTTTCTGTGTCAACGACCTTGGTAGAAAATTCTTTCAGGGGTAAGGATGGATCCTCTTATCAAATTTCTCTCTGGCTCACGGAAGTCGCTGTCAAACTTCTTCCACAGGTGGGGAACCACTGCAGGATCACAGGGCAAAGCCAGGAGTTCCTCTCACGCTGGGGTTGGTTGGCTGCAGTCTGGGACCTCAGATGGAGGGTGAACCCGAGCCCTGCAAAGAAAGGCAAAAAACTCTGGCTGTGTTTGGTGTGGGAGCTCAGCAGGCTTGTCAGGAGTGGTGGGGTGGCCACATGTGGCACCTGGTGAGCCACAGGAGCCCAACACATGGGGTTGGGGTCCATGTCCACGTGGGTGGGCACTGCTGGTCATCCCTCAGCTGGCACCTTGTTATGGAGTGATTCCTGCCCTGAACAGCCTCCAGCAGCAGCCTGTGCCTCTCCAGGCTGTTTTCCCTTCTGAGCCAGAGGGATTACAGTTAGCAGGGACTTATCCAGTGCTGGGCTGCTTTGCTCAAGCCACCAGGAGAGGAGCAAGTCAGTGCTGTGCCACTGGGGATTGGTCTGAGAGCCTCCCTGAGTGCTGGCACCGAGTGCCCGGGTGGCACCAGCTCCCATCCTTATTTACCAGCTTGGAGTGAGTGATCCAGAGTGGCAGAGAAATGCAGTTTATGTGCTAATAACTCTCTTTTACCAGTATCAATAGTACACATCTGATGAGGTGCTGGCTCACTCTGCAGGGAGGAAGGGAACACTCTCAGAAAGAATCACAAATGCAACAAGTCTGGGAGAAACTCTTAAATATTTTGGTCTCTGCCCCAAAGCACTTCATACCTTCTTTCTGCTGCTGTTTTCCAGATGAGCAGCGATGAGGGAAGCAAAACAGCTGGGGCAGGACAGGGCAGGGCTGGGGCTTGGCATCCCTTATGGCTGCATCCAAAGGGATGCCCAGTTGCTCCTGGAATCGGTGCCAGGAGGAGCTGTGGGCATGGCCTGTACTTCTAATCTGATCTCCAGTGGAAAAGCTGTCTGCAGAGTGCTTTGGGGACGTCATGTGTTGGGTTTTTCACGGGAAACAAACAGGTTTGCTGTGTTACCATGGTTTTTGAGGCACGGCAGGTTCTAGGGGAGCTCGGGTGTTGATGTGCCCTGGGCTCTGCCCCAGGAGCAGGCGTGTTGGAGCGGCGCAGTGGAGAGCTCTTAGAAAACATCATAAACCACCCCCTAAACCACAATTCTCACAAGCTCTTGTTTATTTTATCCCTCTAAGCACCACTTGACATAGAGAAGTATATTTGTACTTTTCATGGCCTTCACAGGACAAGGGCATTAGCTCCAAATGTAAATGAAAATTCCCATTTTAGCTGGATTGTGCATAAACACAAACTTGATTCAGCACATAGGGGTCTCATTTTAGTTCCCAGCTAATATTACCCATAGAGAAGTTCAAAAACCTGTCTGGAATATATTTGAGCATGCAGCCCAGGACATGCTGCCCCCAAATCACAGGCCTCATCCTTCAGCTTGTTCCTTTCCTCGTCTCTTCCATGTCCCATCTCCTGAATGTTTCTGCTTTCCCAGTCTCCATCTGGCCATTTCCTTTTATCTGGAATCCTTTTTTTTTTCTTTTTTTAATGTCAGAAGAAATATGCTTCGGTGTTTAGGGTATTTTTAGATTCATGGTTTAGGGCTTTTTTTTGGTTTGGCTTTAGGTTTAGTTTGGGTTTTGGTTTTAGTTTGGGTTTAGGATGAAGATTCCAGCACTCCTGTTTACCTGAGCAGGTTGATTGTGTCTGTGCAGGGATAAATTAACTCTGGGCTCATGATGCTGTTGAGCTGTGAAGCACCACATCACCAGCTCTGATTTCTTTGGCTCCGTACAAGCATTTTAAGACTGAATCTGAATGAAATACTGTGAGAGGCAGGAGTTCAGCCCATCCCTGTCCCTGTCAGAGGATGTTGGTGCTCTCCTGGCTGGTTCCCCAGGCTGCAGTAATGACCTGCTGCAGATCCTCACGTTTTGCCATACTCCAAACAGCTCTTGGTACTTAATCAGCTGAAGTAAATTAGGTGATGAGGAAGATGGAGCTGGCTTGGCCAAGCATAGCTTATTACATAAGCAGGGCTCAGTTTGTGTTTGAGCCCCATGTGCTTTTGATGCCTGTGCTGTACCTCTGAGCCTGGAGTCAGGCTCAAGGAGCCAGCCCAGCCTGGAGCAGTCTCAGTTTTGCGACCAAACTTGTGGGACATGGGGCCACAACCTAATTGAGGATAAGGATTATGACTTTCTCTCAGTTTACCAATCTCTTCAGTAATTCTGGCCTCTTTGATTAGCTATTCCAACATTTCAGAATAATTAATTAATTATTAAATGATAATTAATTGACTGCTATTAATACAGATGGGTCACTGTTCATTTCCCATCTGTGACTCTGCGTATTCTCCTTCCCAGTTTGACAAGTGGCAGTGTGACTTCACAAGGTGCTGCCAGGCACAGAAGCTAACCATCCTCAATTATCACTTTCCCTTCCATCCCTAAATAGAAAGGACATGTGCAGCAGCACAAGCATTACCAATAACAAAATATTAACCTCACTGTGGTGAGGTTTTTGTCACAGCCCAAGGAAGGGGGACTGAGCAGGTTGGCCACAGAAGTCACATTTGTTTTGGGAGCTGCAGGAGGAATTCCCAGGTCCTGAAGCCAGTGGAAAGGTCCCTTTTCAGGGACTCCCTGAAAAGCTGCTCACTGTGACCCATCTGCATTCCAGGCAAGGATAATTTAAGATAGACAAGTCTTGGTAACGTTTCTGAACGGAGGAACCCGGCCTAACCCATTTTTCACAGCTCTGTGGCAACATTCGTTTCTGCTTGTCAGCACCTCCGGAGATGTTTACAGGAGCGGTGTCAGAGCTCCCCATGGCAGTGCCTCGGGCTGGAGGCAGCATTCCCAGGACCTGGTCTGGGCCAGCAAGGACAATCCGTGTCTTGCTACGGGGTATTTTGGGATGGGTGAAGTATTTAACAGATTTAAAGCGGCTCCTGGCAGGGTGGCAGCGTGTCTGTGCACAGCAAGGGCTGTTGGAAGGCAGCACAACAGGGCAGGGCTTCACTGTGGGACGTGGGGAGTGCAGGTGGAATTGCTGGTGGCTCTCAGTGACCCCTCTGACATTTCCCCTTCTCCTGTCCCATCTCTTTGCTCTCTCAGTGCTGAGCATCTCCCTGGGGGCTCTGCTGGACCCACCAGGCAGTTTGAGCAAGGTGTGTGTGCAGCACATCAGACTGGACGCAACTGACCCAAAAATTTGTCTGTTATTTTTGTTAAAATGAAACTATTAATGAGAAGCATGTGGGCTATTGCCTTGTGTAAATATTAAGATGAGCTGAAGTGGTCCCTGAAACGTTAGGAAGCTGCTCTTGGAACAATCAGCAAAGGGGACTCGTGACTGGAGTCCACCTTCCTTTGGAAATTGCTGCAGCAATAGCATGAAATCCCTATTTTCTTCCTGGATTCAGCCTGTTTCAAAATTTTTCGTGGAATGCTATTCATTGCAGCCTAAACCACAAGTTTTAATTTGGAATTTTACTATGGCCAAATAATACTGTGAAAACATCTCAAAGTAGCAGGGCCTGCTCCCCCCAGCTCAGCCCTGCGAGCACATTGTTTCAAAACATTCCAGAAAGTTAAATGAGGCTTTTGAGCTTGCCTCTGGAAAATCCAATAAGCTAGTCCTACTTCTTGTTTAATGAAAAAGGTAAAATAAAATTCTCTTTCTTGCAGGAAATGGGAATGAGCGTTATGGTTTTCTTTGGAGTGGCCACAGTGGCTGTTCCTCATTTCAGCTTAAATTTGGTGATTAAGCTTTGCTTTTTGTCGTTATTTTAAGAACAGCCCAGCCCAGGTTTGCTGTTGGGTGCTGTTTCAGCAGCTGGCGTTGTTTTGGGGAGGTGCAATGGTAACGAGGCACTTCCACAGTGAAACACTCCCTGCTTGGTGTAACCCTGGAGTCCCTCACACCAGCCTGGTGCTCCAGGGGGAGATCCTGATCCCCCCTGCCCGCCTTCCATCCCTCCTCAGCTTGGTTTGGGGCAAATCCGTGGGTTTATTTCAGGGTGGAGGATCAACCTCAGCCCTGGGGCTGGCCGGGCATAATCAAAAATAAACAAAATTCCTAACAATAACAAACAAAAATTTCACAATTTATCTACCATTCAAAAAATATACATTTTAATGAAACATCACAAAAAAAATACAAATTACATTACTAAATTATTCAAATATCTAATCAATTATTTTCCCAGACCCCACAGCAGCCTGGTGCTCCGGGGGGAGATCCTGATTCCCCCTGCCCGCCCTTCCATCCCTCCTCAGCTTGGTTTGGGGCAGATCCGCGGGTTTGTTTCAGGGTGGAGGATCAGCCCCAGCCCCGGGGCCGGCCGGCTGGATGCTGCCGTGGCTCCCTCGCCTCGGGAGGGTCGCGTTGATCAGCTCCGGGGCCGGGCAGCCCGCTCCGCCCGCCCGCCCCGACCGTGCCCGGGGCAGCTCCCGCCCATCCGGGAGGGCTCCGCCGTGCCGGGGGGGTCCGGGGCGCTCCCGGGCCCGGCGGTACCTGCGGGGGGCGGAGCGGGACCGCCCCCAGGGCTGAGCCGCCCCGCACCGCCCCGCGCATCCCTCTGCTCCGTCCCGCTGCGGCGGCAGCGTCCGCGCCCCGTCCCTGCCCCGTCCCGCTCCATCCCTGCCTCGTCCCGCTCCACCTCCGCTCCGTCCCTGCCCCGTCCCGCTCCATCCCGACCTCGTCTCGCTCCACCTCCGCTCCATCCCGACCCCGTCCCGCTCCATCCCTGCCGCGTTCCGCTCCATCTCCGCTCCATCCCTGCCTCGTCCCGCTCCATCCCTGCCCCGTCCCGCTCTATCCCTGCCTCGTCTCGCTCCATCTCCGCTCCATCCCGACCCCGTCCCGCTCCACCTCCGCTCTATCCCGACCCCGTCCCGCTCCATCCCTGCCCCGTCCCGCTCTATCCCTGCCCCGTCCCGCTCCACCTCCGCTCTATCCCGACCCCGTCCCGCTCCATCTCCGCTCCATCCCGACCCCGTCCCGCTCCATCCCTGCCCCGTCCCGCTCCACCTCTGCTCCCACCCTGCCCCGTCCCGCTCCATCTGCTCCGTCCCTGCCCCGTCCCGCTCCATCTGCTCCGTCCCTGCCCCGTCCCGTTCCAGCCCGGTTCTGTCCCGCTCCGTGCCGTGCTCATGGGCCGGCCCTGGGCGCTGCTGTGGTGCCTGGGCTGCCTGGGCGGCATCCCGGGCTCCTCCGGCGAGCACTACCGCTACCTGTGGAGGAGCTGCTACCCCTGCTACCTGGGGCGAGCGGGGTACCCCGACCTGCGGCCAGGTACGTGGGTGGCCTGGGAAGGTCCCTTCAGAACCAGGCTCTCGGCGGATTCTGTGTAGCCGGGCTGGGGCTCCCTGCAGGGCTCTGCCTCGAGGGGCTTGTCCCTGGATCCCTCAGCTGCCGATGGAGGTCCCAGGCTGGCGGCCACCCAAGTGACAGACTGGTGACCTGGCTGTACATACGGTATTTGTGCCTGTGCTTTGTATTATTGTATTTATTTTTACATTATTATTATTATTATTATTATTATTATTATTATCATTATTATTATATTTTTATTATTATTGTTGTTATTATTGTTATTATTATTGTTACTATTGTTATTGTTATTCTTCAGTGCATTTCTTACTCTGAAAAATCAGTTCTGGCCGAGGGGGAGAGAAACAGGAGTTTCTTCACATCTGTTGCTGTCCAGCTGGGTTAAAGATAGCTCCTGTGCGACATTCCTTAAAAAGCCAAATGCATGCATTCTGCTAGGGGCTGTAGATTCGTTTTTTCCTCAGCTCCAAAGGATCTCGCCCCAATCCAGGGCAAAAAGTGAGATTGGATACGTTTTTAACAGGAGAAAATGGTGCCTTTCTCTGCCGGTGAGGCTGTGTGTTTGCTGGGGCTGTGCGAGTGCTGCTCAGCAGATTCTCCCACAGGACAGGGCTCGGTGTTATTTGGGGTTGGGTTTTGTGCAAGGGGAATCCTCTGGCAGCAGCGGCCGGAGCCGGGAGCTGGGCACGGCTGGGGGATGCAGGCAGAGGAGCCGTGTCAGGGATCACTGCACTGGAACATTCAGCCTCAGTGTCTTTTGGAAGCCAATTCCCAGCCTGCTGCAGCGTGGGAAGCGCTTGGCCAGACTTCCCATGGAGCAGGTGGAGGGATGGAGCCCTTGGTGCTCCCCTGGCACGTGGCTCACGTGGGGTGGTGGCTCTCAGAGCCAGGTGTGAGTTCTGCCACTGCACCTCCCCTTCCTTCTCTGTGTGTGCTCAGCTGCCTCCACGGCAGGAAAAGCTTGTGGGGATTTAGGAAATAATAGAGAATATGTGAAGGTCACTAAGGACTTGGGATGCTTGGGCGTAATGTAGACATCAAGGAATGCATTATCTCATCCTGGGATAATGCTAATAAATAAATGCCCCAAGCACTCAGTTATAAAGTGATATCAGAACGGTTGTGAGATGTGCCAGACCTTCGGAAAGGGGCGAGTCGCTGCTTTGTTATTTATAGATCAGATGTTTGTCTCAAACTCAGATCGTGTTTGCTGTCTCCATCCAACTGTGTTGGCTCAAAGTAACTCTCCAAGACAAGCTCCTGAGATCCAGCTTTGTGCTGGATCCAACCTTCCCTAACGCAGAGTTCCTCAGATCCTGAACCTGTTTCTGCTCCTCTCAGCTCCATGGACAGGTAGCTCTGTGCAGGCTTGGCTTTATCCCTGCTGTGAGGTACCTCTGGGGCTGCACAGCTGAGGGGGTTTTCTCACCCTAAACTGGTATCACTGCAGGTTTGCTTAATTTGGTTCATTTCTCCTTCACTGCCTGAGCTTCTCTTTGACAGGTAAGAGGAGTTCCCTTGGTGCGCTTTTAGAGTCCCAGATGTTGTCTTGGTGTGATTTTTAGGGTCTTTGTGCTGGCTTCCCTGCAGTTCCCATCTGCCCAGCCAGCACACCCGTCCCCACAGCCGTGTCCCCTCAGCCGGCAGCTGCCACAAGGCACAAAGCTCTGCTGTGTGCGCATCACCGGCAGCTTTGTGCGCGCCAGGAGAGGGAGGAGGTGCTTTGTGCAGTACCGGCGTGGCTCTCACTGAGGTCTGGGTGCCTTGATGTGCCCCGTGTGTGCAGACAGGGCTCTGCTGGGGCCCGGTGTCGCTGCAGGGGCCGATGGCAGCGCTGGGTTTGTGTCCTTACACAGCCGCCCCTACAGGAGGAGCTTTGTGCTCTGCTGGGGACTCACATCCATCAGCACAGTGACGTGGGCCTGGTGCTGTGATATCCTCTCTGTGAACCTCTAAAGCAGCCAGAAACCAGCAGAGCTGTTGTTTGATCGTGTTCCATTGGCTCCTTCAACAGCGACCTGCATTTCCACCCGGCGCTTCCATTCCCAGGTCCGTGTCTGGGAATCCACAGGGAGATCTTTCACTCAGAGTGACAGCCTGCACAGGGAACAGGGTAAATCAGTGATGAGAGAAGGTTGGAGAGGGTGAGAGCAGCAGCAAGCCCAGAGCAAGTCCAGGTGCTTGTTGCTGCGTGCACCTCTGCTCCGCGCTGAGTAATTCCTAATTACAGCCCCATCCCGAGGCACACGGGAGCACAAGTGGGAGCTGGGCCACTCTTCCAGCCCCACTGCTCGGGGGCAGGAAAAGGTGAGCTGAGGACAAAGCCAGGGACTGAGGCAAAGCAGAGTTTTCACTGCAGCAGATTGTTCTAAAGTCGATGCATCCATTCCTGAGTTCCTTTGGAATCTGCTGCTGGGGATGGCACAGGTGGTGTGGGAAAGCTCTGGGCATCTCCCACCTGCAGAGGATGGAATTCTGGCCTCAATAGCTCACTGCAGCTCTCTAAGTGCTTTCTCAAATGCCTGGTTTAGGATGAGATGAAAACTGAGGGTGTGGAGGTGCTCTGACTGCCCCAAATGGCTTTTTCCTTCCCAGCCATCCTTCCTCAGCCTAGAGGAGGAAAAAACTTCCAGGCTAGCAGAGAGGAGATGAAGCATTGTCCTCTCCCATGGCCTCCTTGCACTGCTGGACCTTGCCATGTCTGCACACAGGGAGTGTGGAATAACAGGGCATCCGAATTCCTCAGGTTATTCCTGTTGGGACTGTGTGACACATGCAAGAAATGAAGGAATGCAGAGGGTTTTTTCATTCTAATCTGTGTCCATAGTGTGGGATGGCTGTGCTCCCCTGCCCAGGAGCAGGAACTGTTGGGTCCTCTCCATCCAGTCTTTTTACTCCTTGAAATTGCTGAATTATCTTCAACAAACTGGTACTGGAAAGATAGAGTCACTAAATCCCACACATGCTCATCTGGATGGATTTTAATTAACCTTTTCCCTGCAGCCCTGCTCTGTAATCCAGGCTAATTGCTGCAGGGATTAAAGCCTGGCACTGCTGCTCTGCCAGACAGAGAGAACCTCCGCAGTGTTCTCCTGCCTGTGCTTCCAGCTGGGATCCATCACCTCCTCCTCAGCCCTGCAAGGAGATAAACTGCCTCCCTAGCAAATATTTAATACTTTGCAGAGCTGCTGTTGCCACTTTCTTCCCCCTGACATGTAGCTCTTGTTGGAGATGAATCAGTATTCCTTCTGGAAGGACCTGTGTGCGTTCAGGGAGTGCAGCCAGCCAAAGCAATCTCCTCACTCTGTGCCCCTTTTTTTGGGGTTTGTGTTCACCTTCCCTGTGTTTGATTGCTGTATTACCTGTGTTAGTGCATGTAGGTGTCTAACCAAACCTTTTTTTTTGGGTTTGTGTTCATCTTCCCTGTGTTTGATTGCTGTATTACCTGTGTTAGTGCATGTAGGTGTCTAACTAAACCTTTTTTTTGTGTGTTTGTGATCACCTTCCCTGTGTTTGAATTGTGTTAGTCCATATACGTCTCCAATCAAACCTTTTTTTTTTTTGGTTTTGTGTTCATCTTCCCTATCTTTGATTGCTGTATTCCCTGTGTTACTCCACGTAGGTGTCTGAGGTTTCAGGGATTGTTTCTGCTCAGGGAAGAGGCTGGGATGAGCCTTCCTTGCAGAAGACATGAACTGCAGTTTCTTTACACAGCAGAGATAAATATCTCTGCTATCTCACTGATCCAAGCCCCACTCCCCAGCCCTTGCTGCGTTGGGCTCCTGCCTCAGTTGGCTTTGCCTGGTACCCACTGCCCTGTGCATGCAGAGCAGGGCTTGGCAAACTCTGTCCTGGCACGGCTCTGGCTTGTTCAGAGTCAGCTGAAGAGAAGCCTGTATGCTTCTCATTTTCTCTCCTTTGGTATTATTAATTTCAACCAGATTTTGTCAGCTCTCCAGTAGGAAAATAACCCCGGCGTGCCACGAACCGCAGCTCACACGGTGTCACGTAGGGCTCCGGGTCCTGCTGCCAGGACCTGCACCAGGGGCAACGTGACCCTTCACAGAGCTGCTCCTCCTGGCCCTGGGGGCAGCTCCTGCTGCTTCCCAGTCCCTATTCCCAGCTGACTCACTGGCTTGAGCCTCAGGCACGCCTGGAGGTGCTGCTGCTGCCAGGGTTGGCCGGTGGATCTGCCCCCTCGCTGCCCCTGGGGACAGTTTTGTTTTGGTCACACCATCGTGCAGGGTGTCCCAAAATCCCCCTGGTACTGCAGAGGAGATCGGAGAGGCTCCAGGAGGGACTCTGGGATGGGGTGGGTTACGTGGGGGTGGTGGCAGGGAAGCTACAGCCGCTGTCCCGGGCCAGGAGGGGGTTGGGATGGGGACAACCCTCTGCAATCACGGAGATTTAGAGGGTGAAAAGTACAAAGGGGGAAGAGGAGACACGGAGAGAGGAGATGTAAAATTACTGAGCATGAGTAATGGGGTGAAAGTAAGAAGTTTACTCAACACATCACTAAGTTTCTTGGACAGTGAATTCTCAACAGTTTCAGATTAGAGTTGAAGGGAAGAAATGGAATAGTAATTTAAATTCAGACCAAGAAACTTTATTATGCTACACAAGACCTTCCCAAACCCCAGTTTTCCTGTTCTTGAGCTGAATAGAGCCAGTTCTGTGTATCAATAGCTAATCCTGCCCACAGAGACGAGTAGGGCATGCCTCAGGGACTCTAGGGCTCTGCAGTATCCCAAGTGTGTGCAGAGGAAAATGATTTAATCAGAATTAGGTTGCTTTGACCAGCATCTCAGACTCATGCCATCACATTTTTCCCCTTGAAAAGCCACTTTGGCTTTGGCTCACTCTTCATGGAGCATCACTCAAAGCTTATGTTTCACCTCAAAAATCTATTCATTTTCCTTTCTTTCAGTATTAAGTGTCTTGAAAAAAACAGGAAGAAAATACCAAAACCTCCTAAAAGGCTCAGTCCACTGAATAAAGCAAAGGGCTGGCATTAGAGAAATGAGCATTGTGCTGGGTTAATGGAGACCACAGCTGCAGTGGGAGCTGTGCAGGAGGAGCCCAGCATGGCCAGTGCAGCAGGACACCCCAAGACAAGGTCAGGGGTTCCCTGGGAATCACTGGGACAGGAAGGGTTTTTATGACCTCTGAGCTTTCGGTTTTAATGTTTTAGGCCTTGCTAAGGAAAGTGCTCTGAGAAAAGGGTAATTTTGTATCATCACTGCCGAGCTCAGAAGACTCAAACAGGCGTCGCCTTTCCCACTCTTCCCGTTCCATGCCTGACCCAGACCTTCCCTTGCTGCTGGCTGATTTTCTTGGCAATTAACCTGATGAACGTAAAATTTGGCTCAGCCGGGGCAAATTTTCTTTGGTGCCCTTTTCCTGCCCAGTGGGAGCTGTGGGTGAAGCAGAGCTGGGCTGGGGCACCGGGCACTGCTGGGGCTGGGCTGGGCACGTTCCTGCACCTCTGGCGTGCGAGGACACGGCCGGCTCCCCGCCCCGTGATTCACTCAGGAAATGTTTCTTTATCTTCTTAGAGATGGGAATTGAGCTCGGCTCAGGGCTGTCCTTGCTGGGAGGGGCTTGGGTGAGCTGGAGGTGAAGAAAGTGCAAAGAGAAACCCAAAGAAAAACCCAAACGGAGAGACCCAAAGCTGCTGAAGTTTTTCTCTCCGTGGGGAAGGGAATGGCTGGTTGGGTGCTTTGCTGTTCGTGGGGTGGGATCTGGTTCCCCTCTCTGATCCTTTCCAGTCTGAAAGGCTGTGTAGGTGCACAGCTGTGCACACCCACAAATGGCAGGAATTAAGGAACTGTGCAGCTCTGTCCACATCATCTCCATGTTTCTGATTATGGCACAGGAAGAAATCCACCTCGGAAACTTAAAATTTCCTTAAAATTCCTCAGAAACATAAAATTTCATAGTTTACACTTCCTTGCTTTGACTATGAATTAATCCATTACCCTGGAGTCAGTGGGAGACCTGACCATGGGCAGGTGATCAGGTGAGGATGTTTTGTGCTGACTGACAAATCAAACTGGGTTTTTGTGGTTGTTCACTGATTGCAGGTTTGCCCCTGGAATTTCACAAATAGCTTGACTGACTGAACATAACAAAATGGCCAATCTTGTTCCCTCTGCTTTCATTCCTCAGATCCGGAGTCGGGCAGCAGAGGATAAATATTCCTGAGCTCAGACGCCCTCCTGCCCACTCTCCTGAGCTTTTGCCCACTTTTCCCTTGTGTTTTTTGCAGATGTTGACGAGTGCCAGGTGCACAACGGGGGCTGCCAGCACCGGTGTGTGAACACCCTGGGCTCCTTCTACTGCGAGTGCCAGCCCGGCTTCCGCCTGCACACGGACGGCAGGACCTGCCTCGGTAAGGCTCCCCTGGAAATCCCGTGGCAATCTCCCTTTGCAGCCAGCAAATCCATGGCAGTGTGCAGAAAACCTTGATTTCCTCACTCCCTTCATCCTCTGTGCCCTGAATGTGAGGTAATGCTGATGGGCTGTGTGTTCCTCTGTGTCCCTGTGTCTTCCCTCACGGTTTCTGTCCCTGGGTTCAAAATATTTGCTGCTCTTCCCTGTGGTCACGTAAAACTGGGGCGGCTTTGCTGTCCCTGAGTTTATTCTGGTTCAGGAGAAGTAACTCCCAAGTGCTTTTGTGCTTCTGCTTTTGATTCAGGATATATCAGATATGGCATTCTCAGAACAGCTACATAAATAAAATTATGAGGAATTTCAAGTCAGGCTTCATTTTGACCTCAGTATTTCCCCAAAATTTCAGTATTTTCACAGCATTGCTGTGGGCAGCAGGTGAGACAGTAAATGTGGCTGTGTGTGGAACTGTGGCCATAATAATCCAAAACCTTCTCTGGGATGCTGGTTGTGCATTCTCTTGGATGGTGCTTGTCCAAACATCACCATCCAGGCACCAGGTTTGCCCTGCAGCTGATTTTGGGGCCAATTCCTTGAAATGTTGTTTGCCCGCCCCAAACTGGAGGCTCAGAGTGGAACTTGGAGTCTGCCTCCACCATCTGTGGCTGTTTTAATTAAACCACTTCTCCCCCACAGCTTCATTTGACACATTTTTCCACTATTTGAGGGATATTTTCATGCAAGTGGAAAGAATTCCTGGGCCATGGTGTTTTCAGAGTTTTCTCGGAACACAGTCACGCTCCAGAGTCTGCCTGTGTGTTCCAGTTGGGAATGGTGATGTGAGCAGGAAAAATCCATCCAGGGAAGCTGTACCCACCGTGCCCAGCTCTGCACTGGCTCACATCTGGCCACAGCTGCCTCCAGTACATAATGACACCCAAACAAGTGAGATTCAAGGTGCAAGATCCCCATATTTCGCTGGGAAAGTCCAGAAGGAAAAAGATGGCAAATAAGGGACAAAAAAGCCAAGCCTGGCAGCCAGCACTGAGCTCCAACACTCGTGTTGGGGCGACGAGCTGCTGCTGCTCACATGTAAGTGTGCTGTGGTCTGTCATCTCCTAATTGCCTCTGGAATATGTTGCTCCCTTTCTTGTGGTGATCCCGCAGCCGCCTGCGCCTTGCGGAATGAAACGTGGGACAGGCTGACATCAGGAGTGCCAGCCCCAGCCCCAGAAGGTGGAACTGTTTTCAGGGAAAGCCTAAAATGGATCTCTAGAGGGAGGAATCTCTTCTTTAAGAGGAATTTTCATCGTTTTTTTTTCACTCTCCAGGCTTCCCTGCTGGGGTAGCTGAGGGTCCAGGCAGGCAGGGCTGCCCCGCTCCTGCTGCCCCTGCCCAGCGCTGCAAACCTGCTTTGCATTGAACTCGTGAGCAAATATTAGCCATAATGTGCAGTGCTGGAATTCATCTGCCAAAAGGGACAGGTCTCTGTTCATGAAATCTGATCCATAGGAGTGAGTGGGGCAGCTCCCAGAGCTCTGGGGAGCGGAGCCTGCAGGATCTGCAGTGAGTTTGTGGTGCTGGTATCCCTGGGATCCAGAGCACCCAGGAAAGCAAAGCAGACCAGGCAGGGCAAACAAAAACCTCTCACTGCATAATTATCTAATAATGTTTCTAAAATATCAACAGAGCAGGATCTAAAATGGGGCTTGCTCATTTCAGGACTGGTGGCTTTTTCTCTTTACATATTTTTGCCTGTCTATGTGTATATGTCACACCTTCACAGAACTCTGTACTAACCCATTGAACCAGTTGTGGGGAGGGGTGGAACATATTTTCCTTAGAAAAGCTCAGAACAGAGCACAGGCTCAGAGGTGCCTCCTCTGCTGGTGTTTGTGGCTGTCCTGTTGTACCCACAGACACCAGGTTGCCTTGTGGTCAGTTCTGAGCTCAAAGCTGTTTTTCTCTTCAATTTGGGATGTCCTCTCATTTTCTATGGAGATTCTGTGCTGTTAAAATACAAAATATTGCCACTAGATATAGGGAATAGGCCAGGAATGAAGGGAACTGGAGACAGTGAGCACCCATCCATCCATCCATCCATCCATCCATCCATCCATCCATCCATCCATCCATCCATCCATCCATCCTTGTCCTTCTGCTGAGGAAAGCTTGCAGCTCCACGCTGTGACAGACACAAATTTGGGCAGTAGGAAGCTCCTGACAGCCCCAGCGAGAGCGTTCTGGGTACAGAAAGGGGCCTTTGCAGTCAAGTTTCTCATTAAGGGCTGTCAAATCACGGACCTCATTCTTTAAATGCTTTCTGGTCCCCACAAAACCCACAAAGGCTCCGATGATGGATCGGCAATCCACAAATCCCCCACAACGCGCCGGCGTGGCCGAGGCAGCTTTCCAGGGTTAGCTGGTACCTGGGGCTGTGACTCAGGAGGGCACAAAAATGGCTTAAAACCCCTTTCCTGTGTCCAGCTCTCAGCTGGTGCTCTGCAGCTCCGTTGTGCAGGATCCTTTTGTTGTGTCTTTGTCCAAATCGCTGCTGAGAGAGGGAGAAAAGGACTGAAACAGAACAAAGAGAGGCCTTGGGCGTCCTGAAATTACCTCTTTCTTTATCAGAACCACATGGGCAGGAGGCAGGAAGCTGACATCTCCAGGTCCTTCACTGTTTCAGCAGAGGGATGCAGGCCAGGCTGAGGCAAAGGGGTTTAATGGGAGCCAATTGCTTTTGTTGGCCTGAGGAGCGGGGAGATGGTCTGGATTAACACACAACATGTTTCTGGAAGTTGTCTGAGGTTAGGGTAAATCAGTTTGGGATTACATTATGGATCCCTGTTTATATTAGGAGAACTTCAAATGAAGAAATCTCAGTGATAGGGGTGATATAATGAACAGAAGGACCATGTCAGGAGGTTTGTGTGAGCTTGAACTGTGTGTGCAGGGACCACGTGTGCTTGGTGGGGCTTTTCATTTTGCAGACAGCTCGCACATTTTAGGGAATTTGACTTTTTCTTTGCCCAGTCACACATTTTTCAGCCTTTTCTTAGAATTGCTGGGGGTTTGTGTGATGCTGCAGAAGGAACATCCTGCTCAGTTCTAGTTACAGCTGCTCACAGTCACCCTCAGGGTATCGACTCGCTGCTTCTGGTGGCAAATCTCTGAAGGAAAGGTGAGAGAGAGGAAAGAGGAGAAGTGAGAAGAGAGAGGAAAAGTCAGAAGGACAGCTGGAGGGTGCAGAGATCAGGTATTAAATCAGCTCCTGTGTTAGGCTGCTGCTGCACAGATCCACTTCCCAGGTGCAGTCAGCAGCAAAAACCTCCTTTACATCCCTCTTCATCCATTTCCCAGGCCTGAGAGGGTCAGAACCTGGGAGCAGCATCTTCCAGCAGCACTGCACTCCCCTCAGACAGCGGGGCTGGAAGGAACCTCCCTCTCTCAGACACTGAAATATCATCTGTGGAAAATCTGTCTGAGCTGTAATTACAAAAACCTGTGTGATGTACAGGATGACACTGGGCTTGGCAGCCTTGTCACAGAAATGTTAAGCTCGGCAGAGCATCTGGGAATGGAAATATTTTTAGAGCGGTTCTGTAAACAGAATAAAAACCCCGAGCAGTAATTAAAACAAGGCCAGCAGCGAGGTCTGCTGGCTGTGACTGCGAGGAGCCAGCTGAGGAGACCCAGCCTCACATGGGCTCTCTCTCCTGAAATCTCGAAATTTCGATTTTTTTTTCAGTTGTAGGACTTTGCAAGGAGGCCGTTATTTAAACTTCAAATTCATCCAAATAACTGCATCCTGGGAGGTTATTTTAGACATAAGATGCATTGGCTTGTTCCATGTTGGCCCAGTGCTTTTCCCAGATGAAGGAATGTTTTGGCAGGCATCAGCATTGTTTGACTTGTTTTCTTTTTTATTTTAAAAAAAGGCACTCCAACCAGCACATTATTTATGGCTATTTTTGAATATATGTTATTAAACACTTAAATATATTGGAATATTTTTAAATGACCACCCATCTCTGCTAGAGCTTGAGTAGTGTAACTCTGACCCAGAGCTTTTCAGGAACGTTAAGTATTTCTGTTGTTTCCTTCCAAATGGATTAAAAGAAAAAATGCCAGCACAACTAACATAAACCCCGAGTTCTTGCTCCAGCCTTATGTTTTGTATGGCAAAATCTTGACCCTGTCAAGCTGCTTTTATTCCCCCAAATGTTGTTTAGCTAATTAGAGGCATAAAATGAGAAGCTGAGTTATTTTAACATTTGGAATGAGAGTGATCGTCAGCTCTGAGTCAAAGCTTTTTTTTTTTTTTTTTTTCTGGGAAGGGTGTGCAGAAAAAAATGAAAATACATATTTTTTCGCTTTTTTTTTTGTCCTGAGCCAAATATTTGTTTTCACTAATGTACAAGAGCAAGGACCCAACTTGCCTTGGGATTCAGAGGTGTGTTACAAGCAGAGACTTCTGCTGGCAGCTGCTTTCCAGGCCCTCCTGCTTCCAAAGCTCTGGAGGTTGTGGAGGGCACTGTGATCACCTGAAGGATCAGTCTAGGAGAGATGGTTTTCATTAGAGATATTTTTAGCTTTCCTATAGGATTCCTCTGAGCCAGCACATTAGTTTATTCTGGAGTTTGAAAAATAGGTCAGAAACGTGTGAGACCAGAGCTGATCGTTCTGCTCTGCTTATGGGAGCCAGGGCTGGCTTTCCATCCTGCACCAGGGCCAGCTTGAGCCATGTTCCACTGGCCCAGTGGGTTGTGACACTCTGGTGGCTCCTGAGAGACAGAACAGGGTTTAAAGGCCAATTTCCCAATTCTCATAAGAGACACCTCTCTTTGGAGAAGCTCAGTGCATAAGGAGTTGGGTGGGTAAACTCAGGAGACATCCAGTGCTCCAAGAGGGGACTTGTATGGCTTTGGAGGCGTGACATTATCCCACAATGACCTCTCCACCAGAATCCACTAATCCAGCTCCAGACAGTCCTTCCCTGTTTTGTTTCCCAGCTCAAATTCCTCCTGGATCCGAGGTCGATGGTCCTGGAGATCTGCAGTAAAAACAAAGCTTCTGACACAGTGCCCCGGCTGCTCGCAAGGTGCTCACATCCCAGTTAAACATCCCGCTCCTCTGCTGATCCTGCAGAGACATCCCACAGTACAGGAACAGGAGGAGGAGGAGGAGGAGGCTGTTCCCAGGCTGATTAATGATAGCAGGCTTGTGAGGAGTCCACATGTTGGGTCACAGGGTCTGTTTTGTGCCGTAGCCCAGGCAAAGCCTTCTGTTTCCTGACTGCTTGGAATCTGCTGGGCTCCTTGTGCAAGGCCACACAGAAAAGCTGTGGCACGGCCAGGAGCTCCAGCTTTTGTCCTGAGCCAAATATTTGTTTTCATTAATGTACAAGAGCAAGGACCCAACTTGCCTTGGGATTCAGAGGTGTGTTACAAGCAGAGACTTCTGCTGGCAGCTGCTTTCCAGGCTCTCCTGCTTCCAAAGCTCTGGAGGTTGTGGAGGGCACCGTGATCACCTGAAGGATCAGTCTGGGGATGAGGGTCTGTTTTGTGCCATAGCCCAGGCAAAACCTTCTGTTTCCTGACTGTTTGGAATCTGCCGGGCTCCTTGCGTAAGGCCACGCAGAAAAGCTGTGGCACGGCCAGGAGCTCCAGTTTGGAAGCTCAATTCCCAGTCCTGCCTGCACTGAGGATGAAATCAGAGCTCCTGCTGCTGGATCTCTGTGTGCTCTGTCTGGGTGACAGCAGCAGGGACCCCACGTGCCCCGGGTTCCACACAGAAATCTCCTGGTCAGAGCCCTGAGCTGGGGGTTGTTACACCTGGTCCAGGTGTGGACATGCAGGATGGATCTTAAAACATTTTCCCCTGAATGTTCCCACAACTGGCAGCACCTGCTGGGCCTCGGTGACTTTTGCACATCATGGAACCAGAAACTCAGTTTTTGTTACAGGAAAACCTGCATGTGCCTGAGCACAACTCTCTGAGCAGTAATGGCTTGAACCAGCTGTGCCACTGCACCTGCAGGGACTGTCCTGGAACTAAAGCATGGGAATTTCAGCAACAGCACAGAGGTCTGGCTGCTGACATGGTGCCCTTCAGAGAGGGCGGATGCCTGGCAGGAAACCTGCTTCCCTCCCATGTAGTGCTGGACAGGAGCTGACCCAGCTCCCTGTGTCCTGGAACCACCTTCAGGGAGAGTGCTGGGGCCTCTTATGGTGGGAAAGAACATTTTAAGGGGAGATTTAGGCTGGGCATTAGGGAAAAGTTCTTCCCCGAAAGGGGGATCAGGCGTTGGAATGGGCTGTCCAAGGAGGTGGTGGGGTCACCACAATTTATTCTACCCAACACTGTTGAGCTGATCTTGCCTTGAAAGAGCAGGGTGCCCACCTGGCACGGTGGTGTGTGGCCTGTCCTGCACTGCACAGAGGCTTTTGCAGCACCAAACCCCACTGGATTTAAGCTCCCACTCAACACCCTCCTTGCTCATCAAGTTGGCCACAAACTTGTCACTGAATGTGCTCCAGTCTTCACACGAGCTTTGAGGGTGTGCAGTCTGCCCTGGTCCTGTGCAACAGGTGCCCTTCACTCACTCGGGTGCCAAACCTGTGTCCCTGTGTCCCCAGGTGCCACCCAAACTCCTTTTGTGCCAAACCTTGTGTCCCTTTGCCTCGCAGCTCTGAACTCGTGTGCCCTGAACAACGGTGGCTGCGAGCACGACTGTGTGCAGGTGACCCTGGCCCAGCACCGCTGCCAGTGCAGGCACAACCACCAGCTGCACGAGGATGGCAAACGCTGCGTCCGTGAGTCCTGGGGGGCTGGGGAGCCATGGATTCCAGCTGGGAGCTGTGGGATGGGGATGCTCAGATGTCCAGCAGATCAGACTGGGGGATTTCCAGTAAAAACTCTCTGTGTTTTGTTGTCATGGACATATCCTGCGGCTTGTTCCAAGGGATGGGAAAAGCTGGAGGAGTTGTAGCCAACAAAAATGAAATTGTATGAAGGCACAGGCTGCCGTGGGAGTGGAGGGACAGCAGAGCGTGGCAGTGGGGTGGGATCTTCTCCCTCTCTGGCTGACCTGCTCCTGGCTCAGGAGGTAGAGAAGCTGAAGGGGACAGAACACAAGGTTGTTCTCATTCATGGCAGTTGGCATTCAAAAGGCAGGAAGGAGGGAAGTCCTGAGCTGTGAAGTTGCTACGGCAAAAGGAACAGCTGGGATGTTACAAACGCAGCAGTCAGTGGGGTTTGGAGCACCTGTCCTGGTCCTGGGGCAGGTCAGAGACTGGCAAACCTCTGGGTAGGAGCACTTGGAGCAAATTGCCAGCACTTGCTGTGTAATCTCTGCAGAGGGATGTGCCCATGCCGAGCTTCTGCTGGAAGGGTTTTACCCAGCTTAATTCCAGCCTTCTGCAGGATCTCACAGCGTGTACATCCCAACGGGCAGAGCAGGGATTTTCTGCCTGCTGCAGAACAGGCTTTCACAGACTGCAGGCTTTCCTGCTGCTCTGCGCTCTGCTCTGCCACAAGAGGCAGGATCTGTGTGGGGTGACCCGGGCTCTGTGCTCTGCCTGCAGTGAGGAACCCGTGCTCTGACAGGAACGGGGGCTGCATGCACCGCTGCCACAGCCACCGCGGCCGCGCCCGCTGCGAGTGCCACCCCGGCTACCAGCTGGCCCCTGATGGCAAGGCCTGCGAAGGTGAGTGCCCTGCAGAGCTCCCCTGGAGGAAAAGCTCTGTGTCTGATGGGTGAGGGAGTGCTCAGTGGGAGCAGAGCGGAGGGAAGCACACGCCTTCCCCTGGGTGGCTCAGGTGGTGTCTGTGCAAGAGCCCTGCTCGAGCTGGCTGCAACAACAGAGCTGCTCCAGGGGAGATTCAGGCTGGGCATCAGGGAGAAGTTCTTCCCCAAAAGGGGGATCAGGCATTGGAATGGGCTGTCCAAGGAGGTGGGGGGGTCACCATCTTTTATTCTTTATTTAAGAATAAACTGGATGTGGCACTGAGTGCCATGGTCTGGTGACAAGGTAGTTTTAGGTCAAAGGTTGGACTTGATGATCTCCAAGGTCTTTTCAGACCTAATTGATTTTGTGATTCTGTGAATGTCCCACTGTCATGTGATCCCATCTCCTGGGAAGCTTTACAGCAATTCCAAACTCTTAACTCTGTGTCTTTGTTGGTCTGGACCCCAATGAAGAGTTCAGGGTGCAAGAAACCAGTGCAGAACTCAAATACCATAACAACAGTCCTTGGGAAGGATGTTTAAAGTTCAGCTTTCTCCCTCTCTCAGATGTGAACGAGTGCCTGATGGGGCTGGCCATGTGTGCACACCAGTGCCTCAACACCCGGGGCTCCTTCAAGTGCACCTGTAACCCGGGCTACGAGCTGGGGGCGGATGGCAAGCGCTGCTACCGTGAGTACTGCGGGCTCAGCTGTCCAGTCTTAATTTCCTTTTGCCAGGGTTGGGATTAAATGCAGGAGATGGTATTTCTTGTTGGGACTCAGATGTTTATCAGTTCTTATCTCTGTTACAGTCTCACAAACCCTGAGTTCTACAGAACTTCACCCTAACAAACTAAAAACTTGAACCCTATCACTCTCTCTCTACAATGCCTTTTAAGGATAAACTGTCTAATTAAGAAATGGCACCTAAATTATTTTTACTTTTAACCCAATAACCAACCACTCGTGGCCTGCAATGCAGGCTTTTTATCCAATTACACAAAACCACCCAAACCCATGAAGATGAAGGTGAAGGAGAAGTAGAAGAAGGTGAGGAAGAAAGAGAAGAAGGAGAAGAAGAAGGTGAAGAAGGAGAAGAAGGCAGAGAAGAAGAGAAGAAGGTGAAGAACAAGAAGAAGGAGAAGGAGAGAAGAAGAAGGTGAAGAAGCAGGACCAGCCTCCACCCTAAAACCTCCATCTTGCTTTATATATATTCCTGTATTCTAAACCCTTAAACTCTAAGTTTTCCACCCTGTGATATCACACACTTTTATTCAAACTCCACAGCCACAATCCCAGTTCTATCATTCCATTTTGGGAGCCTTTTCCAAGGCCTCAGGTTAAATTCAGTGTTCTCCTGGGGGTCAGTGCCTGGCAGCACAGAAAGTCTGAAACTCTCAGCAACCAGGGTTCCAACACTGAGCCCTGCCCAGCAGGACAGGGCACACCTGGGCTGCTGCAGGCACATGTTTGTCACTGCCCTCTGGGAATCGCCAGGGCCAAGCTGTAGCAATCTCTGCTGAAGGATTTCACAAGCAGTTTTTGGGCTGTTTACTCCCCCAGCAAGATAAAAATCTTGGTCTGTTCTTTAAAGTCACCTCAAAGCCACTTTAGCTGGTTAAGGCAGTTGATTTGGAGCCATTTGGCTTCAAATAAGCCAAGTTCTCCTCTTGGGGACTTTGCTGGACAAGCTCAGTCAGCTGCAAATGTGTCACTGGAGGAACTGAGCCAGTGAAGGGATCACATCTGCTCCCATCAAGGGAAGAAATAAACTCTGTGATGCAAGAGTGAGCTGGACTGTCCTCACAGCTTTATGCAGCTGGTGTGCACCCCAGCAGGGCCAGGCTGAGCCAGAGCCACCAGCCCCTCACAGATGACAGCCACCGTGGCAGTCCCAGTGCTGGCAGCTGGTGTTACTGGGAGCTGTGAGGATCCCCTTGTGCAGCTGCTGGAGCTTGGCAAGGGTAGGAGGGCAAGGCTTTGCAGGCCATAAACGGGTGTTGAAAGGCATCAAACAGAGCAATATGGGGCACCAGGATGATGGCATGAGGCTGAAGAGCCTAAGTATGTACACAGCTTTCTTCTTAGGGACACGGCCAATCTCACACCAGGACACTGACATTGCCCTGGGGTCAGCAAAGCAGCCTTTCCACATGAAAGGTTTCTCCCTTTCGCCCTTCCTAGCACATTTCTTTTAAGCAAAACCCTGTTTGTGCTGCTTTAATAAGAAAAGGGAAGAGAGGGATGACAATCACGTTGTGAAATCTGGAAGAAGTCTTCCACTGTGGCACAGCTTTTGTTTTTGACAAGCACAGATCCGTTGGGAAGCATCAAGCTCCCTTTCTTTCATCCTCCTTGGGTCTGAATGCACGAAAAACTCAGTGCTCTTGAAGGCAGAAATTGTTTTCCTGAGGTTCAGGACTGAGTCAAAACTCCATGAAACAAGTTCCTTTTAGTTTAAGAAAGCTTAATTAACTAGACAAGTTTACAGAACCCTTGCCAAGCTCGGATGATCTATGGCTGCAATTGATGTTTGCGCCGACTGCTTTTGACATGTCAGGAGCTAACGATTCTCGCTGTAGGCATCTGGATGTTTCCCTGCTTAGCTGTGTTCTGCTGCTCCCATTTCTGCCTGGCACCAGAACAGCTCTCCTCTGAGGCTGAGCCAACTTTTGGTTGGCAGCACACGCTGCTGCTTGGCAGGAGTGGGAGCAGTTTCATCCGCAGCCTGTTCGTCCCAGAGACTGTCCAGAGCCTGCTCCACAGCCCCATCCCTGAGAGGCTGCGTGAGATCCAGAGGTTTCTTTTTATACCTCACTTCCCAGCCCAGCAGTGGCCTCTGTGCCGAGCTATTTCCATCCTTTCCCACTGCAGATCCCCCTCCTCAGCAGGGATGCAGTGCCAGGAGCTGGTGGGGGCACGGCACCGGGGGCAGGCAGGGGCCAGCGGTGTGTGCAGATGTGTCCCACAGGATCCTAACCAGGCTGCCTTTTCCAGGGATAGAGATGGAGATTGTGAACAGCTGTGAAACCAACAACGGGGGCTGTTCCCACATGTGCCACCACACCAGCTCTGGCCCAGTCTGCACCTGTAACTTTGGCTTTAGGCTGGAAGAGGACCAGAAGTCGTGCACTGGTAAGGAAGAGGAAAAGGCCAGACCTTGATTTCCAAGCACATCCCAGGTAAAGATGCGGATCCCTCTTGGGATCTTAGGTCAGGATCCCTCTTGGTTTCTGTGTATGTGCACTTCAAACAGGCTAAAGAGGATAGAAACTGATGGGAAGTGAGAGCAGATGAAATATTGCTCTGCTCAAAGATATCACCAAACTTCCCTCAGGATATACTTGGACAGCACTTATGACTTGGACAGTAATTATGACTTCCAAACTAATTAGTTTTTCCCAGATGAAACTTCCCTAAGCAGGCGTCAGTTACAAGTTACCCTGCTTGTAAGGACAGGAAACCTGTAACCACAATCCCCAGCTGGGAATCAGAATGAACTTCCCTCAAGGACTCAGGATTCCTCCCTCGATGGGGAGGATGATCTGTTAACACAAAGCTCCCTGGTTTCAGGAGGAACTCGAGAATTCTGGCTCAGCATTTGGCAGCAGATGAGTAAAAGCTCCCCAGAACTAGTCAGGGAGCAGTTTACCAAGTTCCTGCCACCTCTGCAGTGTATTAACACCCTTGGTTTCTCATTTAGATATCAATGAGTGTGACACCGGTTCTCACTGTTGTCAGCAAGACTGCTACAATTACCCTGGGGGCTACGAGTGCTCCTGCCATGCCGGCTACAGGCTCAGCACCGACGGCTGTGGCTGTGATGGTGAGTGCCAGCACCTGCCTGGGCTCCAGGCAGGGCCAGGGACACACAGGGAACAGGTCCCTCTACTTCTAATTTGCCTCTTGTCACTCTCCTCCGTTTGTTTAGTGTTGGGCGGTTCTAGCCCTTGTGCCCAGCCCAGCCCAACTGGAGAGGGGCAGTGGGATTTTTGAACACACCAAGGCCAGATTGGGTTAACCCAGAGTGAGCTGACCCCATTAATTCACAAAAACCATTTG
This sequence comes from Vidua chalybeata, assembly GCF_026979565.1. Classification (NCBI taxonomy): domain Eukaryota; kingdom Metazoa; phylum Chordata; class Aves; order Passeriformes; family Viduidae; genus Vidua; species Vidua chalybeata. Next base: position 4,780,121 of record NC_071551.1, read on the forward strand.
ATGTTCAACCCCAGAGGGCAACACTGCCCATCACTTTCACCCAAGGGATAAAGACAAATAGCAGTGTCTGTATAAAACACAGCCAAGACAGTGACTAATGAAGCTTTTAATTAGGAGAACAAGAAATTCTCCTACCTGGTTGAGAACAGCCAGGCATTTCTTCCAGATTCTCCCAGCTCCTACCAGTTTTCCTGCCAGCTTTCTGATGAGTCACCTTCTCAAAAGAAAGAATGTGGGGAAAAACCCCCCCAATAATTGTTCTCACTTCCAAAACTCTCAACATTTCCCAGGGGAAGGAGCCAAACACGCCCACCTGTTCCTACACAATTAATAATGGATGGGAACTGAAGCCCAGCACATTTTTTGTTGAAACCCAGGCATCCCTAATCCCTGAGGTGGTTTAACTCCATTTTTAGAGCCGATGGCTTCACATATTTAGCAGAGAGGAAGCCACCAGCCTATAACTGCTGCGTGGCCGAGCCCCTGTCGCTGCTCCTGTCCCACTGGAGTGTTTTGTAGATGTGGATGTGTTTTGTAGATGTGGATGTGTTTTGTAGATGTGGATGTGTTTTGTAGATGTGGATGTGTTTTGTAGATGTGGATGTGTTTTGTAGATGTGGATGAGTGCTCTGCAAGCAACGGTGGTTGTGAACACACGTGCCAGAACCTGCCAGGGTCGTTCCAGTGTGGCTGTGACATTGGGCACAAGCTGGATGAAGACAGAAGGAGCTGCATCTGTAAGTGCCTCGTCCAAGCTGCCTCAGGCTGGGCAGTGGGTCCCTCCTCTGCCTCCTCTCCGAGCCAGGACCACACAGAGTGGAGCTCCTTAGCCCTGCACCTCACCTCTTTCAGCTCCTTCACAGCACCTGAGCAGTGCCAGTGCCTCAGCCCAGCCCTGGAAATCTTTCCCAGACAGGACCAGTCCTGTTTCAGCCTCGTTCACAGCACTGTCCAAAGAAGTGCAGGGAGCTCTGGCACAGCTACACAGCCTGCAGTGTTAAACGCTGCCTCCATGTTAAACACACAGCCAGAGCCCCTTCCACAGTCACCAGCCTCTACAGATTTTCCTTGTAAGAAATAATAGATTGTTTATTTGTAGCAGTACAGAGATCTTGAGCTCACATACCTGACCTGGGCCCTCTCTAGCCAAAAAATCCCTCAACAAACAACCTGGGAAAGCTTTAGAGGTGGCAAAACAGGGCGAGCTCAGTGCTGCAAACCCGAGAGCCACAGAGAGTTCTGGTTTCCCTTTGCTGCTGCAGAGCTCCCACTGCTCAGTTCCCACTGACCTCGCAGAGCTCCTGTCCCACTGCTCACCCCCCAGAGACCTCACAGAGCTCCTGTCCCACTGCTCAGTTCCCACTGACCTCGCAGAGCTCCTGTCCCACTGCTCACCCCCCAGAGACCTCACAGAGCTCCTGTCCCACTGCTCAGCTCCCACTGACCTTGCAGAGCTCCTGTCCCACTGCTCAGCTCCCACTGACCTTGCAGAGCTCCTGTCCCACTGCTCTCCCCCCAGAGACCTTGCAGAGCTCCTGTCTCACTCTTCACCTCCCAGAGGCCTTGTCTCATTCCCACTGTGACACTGTCACCTCTGTCCCTGCTCCCCAGCCATCGAGGACACGGTGGAGGCCCTGGATGGCCGGCGCCCCGTCATCCGCCCCATCCCTCACGTGGCCATCCTGCGGGACGAGTTCACCCAGCTCTTCAACGATGACTACGAGGAAGAGGAGGAAGAGCTGGAGGCACGAGGGGAGCACACGCTGTCAGAGAAATTCGGTGGGCATTTTGCAGCAGCGGTCAGTGCCGTGCTTTGCTTGGGTGCAGGAATGACGGTGCAGGCTGGGTTTATTTGCTTGGTGAACACACCGGGCCTGCTGAGTGCCTTTTTTGCGTTTAGCTCTGCTGCAGCCTCCACACGGGGAGGCTCCAAACTGCCCAGGGTGCTGCAGCAGCCTCGGGGAGGTTCTCAGCCGTGGTGCCTCTCGTTGCAGTCTGCCTGGAGCACACGTTTGGCCCCGACTGCAGCCTGACCTGTGACGACTGCCAGAACGGAGCCACCTGCAGCGCCGAGGGCAGCGGCTGCCTCTGCCCCGCCGGCTGGACCGGCGTGCTCTGCAACCAGAGTGAGTGCAGCTCCGTCCTCCGCTCCGGGCCGTGCAGTGGGGGCAGCCCTGCGAGGCCATGGCCGGGCTGAACCCCATCTCCCTCTCCCTCCCCAGCTTGCCCGGCCGGCACCTTCGGCAGGAACTGCAGCCAGAGCTGCCGGTGCCAGAACGGTGGCACCTGTGACCCTGCCACTGGCGCCTGCCGCTGCCCGCCCGGCGTGGCCGGAGAGCTCTGCCAGGACGGTGAGTCCAGCCTCCCCTCACCCTCTTTGTGCTGCTGGGGGCCATCTCTGTCCTCCTCCTCCTCCTTCCTGGTGCCAAGGTGTTAGCAGAGATTTGCCATCACTTGACGCAGCGCTGGATTTTCCCCAGCCAGCTCCCAGCACTGGGCCAAGAGTGGGCTCAGAAAGCAGCACAGTCTGGGATGCAGCTGTAGGGCTTAAACTCCACAGCACAAGTTGTTAAGTGTCCAGAGCAGGAGCAAGGATAAGGGAGAGGTCTTCAGTATGGTTTCCAAAAGGATTTATTCTGTGGAAGGGTCAGGGACCAAAGACACAGGACGTAGGTGTGTAAGGGTTTTTAAACGGGGATGGTTTAAGGGGAGGGGACAAATCAGCAGCTAATCAGAGATACCCTGGGGAGGGGTAAAGGGCAGGGTTCACAAAAGCACCTTCCAGTGAGGGAAGTGGAGGGGGTTTGGGTCACATGGGGCATCGAACTTTAGGGGATTTCTGACGGGGAATTCCAAGCAGGGGGTTGGCACCAGGTAGGATTGACAGGGAGCTCAGGGTAGATTGACAATGGGGTGCGAGGGTGTAATTTGGACCAAACCATTACCTTGGGCAATAACAACATGCCATTAGGAGTAAAAACACACTGCAACCATCACTGGATAAATGGCGGTTCTGGCCATGGCTGGTGCTGCTCTCAGATGTCCCAGATGTGCTTCCCTGAAGCCTGGAAGTGTTTCCTGTGGGGTTCCCTACACTGGTCCTTTGGTAGCTGCTCAGTGGCAGCACCTTTCAGCTCTCTTGTTGAACTGTCCCAGTGACAGCGGCTGGAACACATTCCTGCTCCATCTGAGTGCATCAGCCACTGAGTCTTGTGTGGAAAAATGTCATTTTAAGCAGCAAAAGGAGTGGTAACTGGCACACTTCCCCCACAAAACAGTGCTCCAGGTGTTCTGTCTTGTCTTTGCAAAGTCCCTGTTCACTGCTCATCCATGACTGGGGGCAGAGATCTCTGTTTCATGGGGCATTGAGTGGCAGACACAGGAAAGAATGTCAAATCCACGATTTCCACGGTTAATTTCCATGGAAAACGTGGAGGTATTTTCCACCACAAGCATTGGAAAGCTGTGACAGCAGTAGTTACCCAGAGTACCCAAAGGAGGTGCCACTGCTGGTGGTGCTCATTTCTCGTGCCCAAAGGGTTAAAATTTGGGGGACATAATTTGAAAACCAGAAAGAGGGAGACAATCAGAGATTCAGACAAAAGGACTTCAGTCACATGTTGGGAGCAGATGGGAACTATTACTGAAGGAGGAGAGTGAAGCAGAATGCAAATGAGCACAGGAGATACCCCGACCTCTTCTTTCTGCAGGAAGGAGGTGATTGAGGGGGACAGAGAGAAAACAGGAAGGTAAAATGAAAATAAACAATGCAGAATTGCTCAGTTGTCCCAAGGTGGCATTTCCTCTGCTCCTCTCTTCGTAGGGACAAGGCACGTGCTGCTGGGCAGAGCACTCTGCTGACACAGCCAGTCTGCCATGTGCTTCCAATATCGAGATTTTAGCATAACAGAGAAAAAACAATAATTTTATTCACTTAATAGTGCAAATATCCCTGTGGCTTTTCAACAGGAGCAGCCTCACTGGTTGCTTTCTCACGGAGGACAGCCTTGACCTCTCAGAGCCCTGTGGGTGGGTTATTTCTGTCCCAACCAGCAGAGTTGCTGGTCACAGTGAGTGCAGAGCTGATGGGTGCCCTGGAGCACCACGACAAGTGGCAGCAAGTGACATCCCCTGTGACACTGCACAGCTGATTTGGAGCTGGTGCAGGGACTCTGATTGTTCTCCCCATGGCTGCATCCCTTCCCTGGGTGCATCCCTGCCCTCACACAGCTCCAGTTCTGGTGTGTTTCTTCCTCTCAATTAAAACGACCTGCTGAAACTGGCTCATCTTCCCAGGAAACCTCTCTCTGTTACTAGGGTGCCCCAAGGGATTTTTCGGGAAGCACTGCAGGAAAAAGTGCAACTGTGCCAACCGGGGTCACTGCCATCGGATTTACGGAGCCTGTCTGTGCGATCCCGGCTTGTACGGCCGCTTCTGCCACCTGGGTACGCTTGGATTGCCCCTGGATTCCCCCCGGATCCCAGCCTTTCTGGGAAGGAGCTCTCTGCCCCTCGCTGACCAGCTCTTCCCTCTCCCTGCAGCGTGCCCCAAGTGGGCGTTCGGGGCCGGCTGCTCGGAGGAGTGTCGGTGCGTGCAGCGCAACTCGCGGGACTGCGACGCCAGGGACGGCTCCTGCCGCTGCAAACCCGGCTACCGCGGCCAGCGCTGCCAGCACAGTGAGTGAGGCACACGGTCACACGTCCAGCTGCCTTGGGAAAAGAACTCTGAGGTCATCAAACCCAACCTGTGACCCAACACCACCTTGGCACCCAGTCCATGGCACTCAGTGCCACATCCAGGCTTTTCTTAAACACCTCCAGGGATGGGGATGCCACCACCTCCCTGGGCAGCCCATTCCAATTCCCAATCACCCTTTCTGTGAAGAATTTCTTCCTAACGTCCAGCCTAAACCTCCCCTGGTGCAGCTGAAGGCTGTGTCCTCTCGTTCTGTTGCTGTTCCCTGGGAGCAGAGCCCGACCCCGCCTGGCTGCACCCTCCTGGCAGGGAGCTGTGGAGAGTGATGAGGTCTGTCCTGAGCCTCCTCTTCTCCAGGCTCAACAACCCCAGCTCCCTCAGCCGTTCCTCACAGGATTTGTGTTCCAGACCCCTCGCCAGCCTTGTAGCCCTTCTCTGGACATGCTCCAGCCCCTCCATGTCCTTCCTAAATTGGGGGGCCCAGAGCTGGACACAGCACTCGAGGTGCTGCCCAACCAGTGCCGAGTGCAGGGAAAGAATCACTGCCCTGCTCCTGCTGGCCACACCATTCCTGATCCAGGCCAGGAGCCATTGGCCTTCTTGGCCACCTGGGCACACGGCTGGCTCATGTCCAGCCTACTGTCCATCAGTCCCTGCAGGTCCCTTTCTGCCTGGCTGCTGCCCAGCCCCTCTGTCCCCAGCCTGGAGCACTGCAGGGGTTGTTGTGGCCAAAGTGCAGGACCCGGCACTTGGTCTTGTTAAACCTCATATCCCTGGATGTGTCCCATCTATCCAGCCTGTCCAGGTCCCTCTGCAGAGCCCTCCCACCCTTCAGCAGATCCACACTCACACACTGGCATCATTCTGTTCCCTCAAAGCACCCCCAGAACATCCCCCTTTCTCCTCCCATGGCCTCTTTTCCCTGTTAATTTCCTCAGGGGAAAGCTCTGCCTGCTTTCCACCCTCCCAGACTGTCTCACCTCTTGCTCACTCAGGAGCACGCCACGCTCACACTCAGCCACGTTCAGTGGTCAGCAGGAGCTGTGTGGTGGGTGGGGACAGCTGTGACAGTGGGTGGTGGGGACAGCTGTGACAGTGGGTGGTGGAGCTTGGAAGGCAGCTCAGCACCCAGGGCCGGGCTCTGCCAGGGGCAAGGAGTCATTTCTGAGCTTCCTTCTCTCTAATGATGGCTGTTCACAGGCTGTGACCCCGGGTATTACGGGGATGGCTGCAAGAAGAAGTGTAGCTGCTCTCCAGGAGTGCCCTGTGACCCTGTCACCGGGGAGTGTCACAAAGAGTGTCCCCCGGGCTACCACGGCGAGCACTGCGACCAAGGTAAGGCAGGGCCGTGCAGGGCAGCTCTGTGTGTGCTGGAAACTCACCACTCCTCACCATTTTGCTTCATAAAATGACACAAAAGCACTTCCAGAATCCCCTGAGAGCCCCGGCCCACTGCAGATAGTCTGATGGGTGGCCAGTAGAGACTTCAGGGGACACAGGAGCTGCCATCCACGGGTCTCTGCTGCCTCTTTAAAGTGGGAGAGAGAATTCCTGGTATAAAATGAGCCTGATTCAGAAAAGGAGAACAAGGACTCTCTTCCCCCTGCCACTGGACATCTCTGTATTGGTAGATGGAGGTGATTGGGATCTAATTAACTTTCCCTGGCCTTGATGTCTTTTCCCTTCCAGGCAATCCCTGCCCAGCACAACAGTATAACATTTTCTGCTCTGTTCTCTATTTTTTTTTATTGAAACTCTGTTTCATTTGCAAGTGCAGAGGAGTATTTTACATTTAATTTACATGAGGATTCAAACTTCTGCCTCTGTATGAACCTCCTAGAGCAGTTTTGTGCTCTTCCCCTGAAGGGTCAGTTGATGGGATGGTGACTGAACTGCCCAGCTCTGTGTATGTCTGACTGTGTCCAACACTCAGGCTCTGAGGGTGCAGATTTCAAGATCCTGGGGGTGGTTTGTGTGCCAGAGAGCTTCACTTTGAGCAGACAAAGGTGCTTTGAGAGAACCTAAAGGCAGTGAGTCATTGGACCGAGGTGATGATTACAAAATATGAACACAGTGTTTGGAAAAGAACAAGTTCTGCCAACCACAGAGCTGATTGGCGACTGAAAAATCAACCCACTCCTGCTCTTGTGAGGCTGGGGCCTCCTGAACCCACTTCAGCTGGTTAGGTCCTGCAGAAAGTGCAAAAAATTGTACACTTGGAGACAGACTGCAGCAGCAGAAGACTCTGCATGGAGAGGTTGGAAGTGGCCAGCATCTGGACTTGGACTGGAGCATCCCGGGAGTTTCTGCACTAACTGATGTTTAGCCAAGCACTGCTTCTCCCCAGCCCAGCAGTTGCAACCCTCAACCTCACTGATCTGCCAGCAAAGGGTCGTGGTGCAGAGCCCCATCTCTGCCAGGACTTGGTCAGGACAAGAGCTGCAGAAAGCAGCAAAAATCCCAATGCAATTGCTACCATAGTGCTGGAAGGAGAGATGGGAGCAGCTCCTGCAGGGCTGTGCTCCCTGGCAGGGTCTGAGAGCCCTGAGCCCCCCGTGGTGGGATGCTGTGGCCCCTGGAGCCTTGTCAGGCTGGGTGCTCCCGCTCAGGATATTTTTAAAAAGGGTAAGAAAGGAGCTGAAGGCTGTAGGGGGGAGTCACAGGAAATAACACAAATATTTGTATAGAAATAGTAGGCTCTTGGCTGTTGTTCGGATCTGGAAATTATTAAAGGGTGAAGACAAACATCTGCCATCAATTAGCAAAGAGGAGGAATAACAAAAACTCCACTGTGTCACTGGAAATCGCGGCGCTGCGTTTCCTCCGCGGTTTGTCAGTGCCGGTGTGTTCCACTCTGCTGAAGCTTTTCAGAACATTGGCTTTGGTGAGCGTGGAGCTCTCGTGGGGGACTCAGAGAGGATTTAAGGCTCTTTGGTCTGGGGCCCTCAGTTTGCATGTCACCAACTGGTTGCTAAATTGTGGCACGGGGTACAAAGATCAAACCCAGCTGGGATCAGCAGAACCACGCTGGCACCCAGAGCAGAGGGAAGGAAAAGCACTTATTCCTCCTCTGGATGAGGATGTTCCTTCTTTCCTTCTTTCCATCTGCGTCCTGCTGCAAACCTGGCTGCTTCTTAAAATCCTGGCGCTCGGATCCTGGAGGCATTCAGCCGGGGAGGTAAAAACCCTCAGAGCATCTTGGAAAAGCCAAGGGGTGGTTTGGTGTGGGGCTGTGACCCTGGGTGCTCTGCACCCCAGCCCAGAGACAGCAGCGTGGCTTGGGCAGGGTCCTTGTCCAAAGACTGGTGATCAGTTTGGCCTCAGCTTTTGGGGATGTGAGTGGTCACTTTTGCATGAAGGAATACTTGCTGAAAGGACACACAACAGGCAGACAGGTCAGGGAAGCAGTGGCAATGCTGGAGGTGACCAGTGAAGGGTCACAGCCAGGCTCACAGAATCACTGATGTTGGAGAAGACCCCCAAGATCACCAAACCCAACCTTTGAGCAAACACCACCATGCCCACTAAACCACGAGCACAGGTGGGAACCCCTCACAGCTGTGGGAACCCCTCACAGACCCAGAGGCTCCTTCAGCCTGCAGGGCCAGGTTGGTAAAATGCTCTTGGACATCTTGGGGGGGATGTTCTGACCCTGCTGTTCTCCCACAGAGTGCCCTGAGGGGACCTATGGGCCAGGCTGCCAGCATCCCTGTGCCTGTGGAGAAGCATCCTGCGACAGGAGCACGGGGCAGTGCCACTGCCCACCTGGCTGGACAGGACACGACTGTGCCCAAGGTGAGCACGGGCAGCAGAGCAAACACTCAGGGATTTCAGTGTAGAGGGAGGGATTTAGGTGTAGACCTCTTGCTTTTCTTTTACTAAAACTTATTTTAAAAACACCCAGTGCAGTTAGAACCATCTTTGTGGAAAATTAGAAAAAAAAAAATGCAGCTTTTCATGGTGAGTCTTAACACAATGAAAAAGATGAAGATAATTTTTCTTTGTTGCAGTCCTCAGTGTAGGAGAGGAGCCTTTCTTTATTGATGCATGTTTTTAATTGCCTTCACCACATTACTCTTTAACTGCTGGAAAACTAGAGAGTCCGAAATGGAAAGCTTTTGCATGATTCTGCAGTATTACAGCAGCTGGAAGGTATTAGTCACATAGAGATGTCCTGCTCCTAAGAGTTTGGCTGAGCAATGAAACTACGTGTGCACAGTGCTTACCATACATTTCAAGCTGCCTTTTTTCCAGGCCCTGGAGCAGCTTAGGACCAGTTGGAGAAGGATTCTTGCCCTGGTTTTAGCAGTTTAGCCTTTTGCTCCTTCTTTGCAACTCCCATCGGGTCCTGGAGCAGTGACTGATGTGCTGTCCATGGTGTGACGGCAGCTGTGGAGTCCCTGTGCCAGCAGCACCATTTCCCACTGAGGAGCCCTTGGAGCTCCCTGCAAGTGGCTGCAAATCCAAAATTGGCATGAAAATCCTGGAGTGAGCTCAGAATAGCACTTAGAGAGGGCTCGCACGCTGCCTGTGGAGCAGGCAGGGCCACGCTGTGCTCGCTGGTAGCCACGCGCTGCCAACAAAACCCACGTCTTGCATGAGCACAGCACTGACGGCGAGAGGGAGCCCAAAGGGTCCCACATTTCCCTCTGCCACCTTGGCTCTGATCCCAGTGCTGTGTGTTCTCTGTCTGCTCACGCTCCAGCTTGCCCTGAGGGTCTCTGGGGACCGGGCTGCCAGGAGATCTGCCCTGACTGTGCCAACAACGGCAGCTGTGACCCCGCCAGCGGAGCCTGTGTGTGCCCAGCTGGCTACACCGGCCAGCGCTGCCAGGATGGTGAGTGCAGCCTGGGGTGGGTTCCTCATCTCCAGCGGGAATGGGGGTATCTCAGCTTCTGCTCCAGTGAGTGGAGCATCCAGTGACTGACCAGGCACTGCCCCCCTGAGCTCTGCGCACATCTCCGCTCCCTCACTCATTGGGGTGCAGCCTGGGGACTTCAAAGTCCCTCTAGCCCCATCTCCACTGTAGTAACTTCTGCAGCAGGAGAAAAGAAGGCAAAATGCTGAGCCCCTTGTCCCGTTCAGCACCTGCACTCGGGGCGTCAGAGCTGTGTCGGTGCTGGCGGCTCTGCCGAAGCACCGCGGTGCCCAGCGGCTCCGCCCAGGGCCGGGATTCCAGCGGCCACCTGCAGTCCCTCCCTGTTTCCCTTGGCAGTGTGTCCGCCCGGCTGGTTCGGCCCCGACTGCCAGCTGAGCTGCAGCTGTGGCAACGAGGGACATTGCCATCCGGTGACGGGGACGTGCAGCTGCCCGCCCGGCTGGACGGGGCACCACTGCCAGCGAGGTACGCGCCTGTGCTCTGCCACCCTCGCCCCGTGCCAAGCTATGCTCCCATCTCCCCCTTCTCGTCTTCATGCCGTACCCCTGCCAGGGAAATCTCTCTGAAATCCTTTTGGTTTCTGTGCGGTGCTGGCAGTGCCACTGGCCTCTCTGCAGCCGTGTTTGTCCCTGTGCCCAAGGGACGTTGTGCCCGCTGGCCAAGGCGGCGCAGTGCCCGCGCTGTGCTCTCAGGTACACACCAGTGACGGGCTCCTGCTGTGCTTTTGCAGCCTGTGACCTGGGGCGCTGGGGCCCCGACTGCGCCCACGCCTGCAACTGCAGCAACAGCGACGGCAGCTGCAGCGCCGAGACCGGGCAGTGCCTGTGCGAGGCCGGCTACACGGGCACCCGCTGCGAGCAGAGTGAGTGCTGCCCCTGCCCTGCCTGCCCTCGCACCCACCAGGGCCTGCAGGGCTTCCAGGGAGAGGCATCGCCCCAGCCCAGTCCCCTTCACTGGCTGTGATGCTGATCCAGTCCCCAGGGTGGCTGGGTGATGTGGGTACACACCTGGAACCCACTGGTTGTTATAAAAAAAGCGGCTGCCAGATATTCTTATTCCACTCAGAATCCAAGCCCCTTCCCTTAGGACAGCTGACCCAGGAAGGGACAGACTCCTCAGTGTCATTTCTTTCAGAGTGCCCTGAAGGGTGGTTTGGGCTGAGCTGCCAGCACCAGTGTCAGTGTGACAACGGAGCCACCTGTGACCACGTCAGCGGGGCCTGTACCTGCAGCCCGGGCTGGCGAGGAACCTTCTGTGAGCACGGTGAGTACCTGACCCTGGGGACCAGGCCTCCATCCCAGGGGGTTTGTGCTCCCTGTCTGACTTTGGTATCCCGTTACAGCAAAGAGAATTCCTCAGGATGGTCATGTGGGGAGCAACAAGTCTGCAAGTTGCTGCCTCTGGTTTTATTTCTGGAGGGAAAACGTCTAGGGGAAAAAAAAAGGCTATGAAAATGTAAATAATAGGTGACTCAGTGGTTGCACAGCTGCCGTGGTCACCTGAGTGTGTACATGTTGCACATGGGGTCTTGGAGCAGCCTCTTGGAGGATCCCTGGATGCAGGGATCCAGCTCCCCCAGCAGCCTCTCCGTGTCAGGATCCCCAAGCCATCACTCCCCTGATCCACCACTGCCCTCTCCTGTACCTGCAATGTCCACAGTGGACTTGCATCCAATATCTGCTGCCCTTAGCAGCGCTGTCACATGGTGCAGCCTCACACTGGCCACAAAGGCCACCGAGGGGCAGGCACCTTTTCCCACTGGGAGGGCTCCAGCTCTGCATTTTGTGTGGATTTTGTTTTCCACAGCCTGCCCTGATGGATTTTATGGACTGGAGTGTCGACAAGCCTGTGACTGCCTGAATGGTGCCCACTGTGACCCTGTGACAGGACAGTGCCAGTGTCCCCCGGGCTGGACTGGCGCCCGCTGTGCCCAGGGTAGGTGTCTGTGCCCAGGGCAGGTGTCTGTGGGAGGTGCCCACCCTGCCCTCCGTGGGCACTCTGGAGCCAGGGCTGTCTCTGCTGCCAGGTCATAGGAACCAGAGTTCTGGGTGGTCAGTTCCCCATTTGTGATTTTCCCTGTGTGGAATTTAATTTGAGTTCAGACTGGGGGCCTCTGCCTGAGCATGTTGTGGTTGAATGCAGTGAGGGTTTGGGCATCCAGCAAAACTGCTTCCAAATAGATGAAGGATGTATCAGTGATGGCAGCTGTGTCTGTGTTAGGATGTCAGGCCCCTAGGACACATTATTTCCCTGTAACACCACAAAACCCCCTCACAGAGCAGCCAACCACCACTGACAGACCCTCTCCCAACCCTTGGGAGGGCTGGCAGGAGCCTGGCTGCTGTAATTCCCACCCACTGCCCACCATTCCTGCCTGCTCTGCTCCCCTGCAGCGTGCCAGGAGAACAGCTACGGCCAGAACTGCAGCCACACCTGCCGCTGCTTCAACAACGCCTCCTGCAGCCACGTCAGCGGCCGCTGCCTCTGCTCGGAGGGGTGGACGGGACCCTCGTGCCAGCAAGGTAACCCTTGCCACACCACCTGCTTCCCCTGCCAGCACGGGGAGGAATGCCGTTCCTCGGGGCGGGCGAGGAATGCTGCCCACCTGAGCAGGTGACACGCCAAAAGGTGTCATTGGCTCCTCCTACATCAAAATCAGCGTTGCTGTGCATCCACCATCCACCCAGGGCTCTGGCAGCATGGCACAGGCCTCCAGAGCTGTGTCCTGACCGGGATGTTTGTCCTGTTTCTCCCCCAGCCTGCCCGGCGGGTTTTTACGGGAAGGACTGCCAGCAGCGCTGCCTCTGCCAGAACGGCGGCACCTGCGACCCGGCCACGGGGGGCTGTGCTTGCCCTGCGGGCTGGACCGGGCTGGCCTGCGAGCTGGGTGAGGAAACAGCCGGGGAACGGCTCTGGGGCACACAGATCCTGGTTTGGAATGGTTTCCTGCTGGTTTTGGGTTTCCTTTTTCTACCTCTGTCGAGGTCGGGATTGAAGGCACTTGAGACAGTGGCTCATGTTCAGACTCAGGTGTTCATTGTTTCTTATCAGTGTTACAGTCTCACAGCAGTGAGTTCTGCAGTTCTTCACTAACAAGGCACAAAATGGCCAACTGTCTCTTGCTACAAGGTCTTTTAAGGCTAAACTCTTCAATTAAGAAATGACACCTACATTATTTTCACTTTTAACCCCATAACTAATCACTCAGAGTCTGCAATGTGGACTTTTTGGTCCAGTTACAAAATACCGCCCAAACCCATGGAGAAGAAGGAAGAAGTTTTCCACCATGTGGTGTTACACACTTCCAATCAACTCCACACCCGTAATCCCAGTGCTGCCAATCAGTTTTGGAAGCCTGTTCCATGGCCTCAGGTCAAATGCAGTGTTCTCTTGGGGGTCAGTGCCTGGCAGCACAGAAAGTCTGAAACTGTCAGCTCCCAGAGCTCCAGCAGTTTTCCTGTGGAGGTTGGGGGTGGCGTGCGAGGGGTTGGGGTGCTCGGCCCTTCCTGCGCGTGTGGGGAGCTGGGAGGGTGGGTGCCAGGGCAGTGTGTCACCCTGTGCCCCTGCCAGCCTGTGCCCAGGGGCAGCACGGCCTGGACTGCCAGCAGCGCTGCGAGTGCCAGCACGGGGGGCTCTGCGACCGCCGCACCGGGCACTGCCTCTGCCAGCCCGGCTGGACCGGTGACAAGTGTGAGAGACGTAAGTGGGGCATGTGGGGGCTGATGTGGGCACCTGCTGCTGCACAGGGAGGGTCTGGGGGCTTAAGCAAAGACATCAAATTCAGATTTCAGCAAGCAGGGAGCTGGCAGTGCCGTGGTTTTGGCTGTGCCCCAGTTTTGCTGTGCCCTTTCTCCTTCCATCGAATCGTGGAGGGGTTTGGGTGGGAAGGGACCTTAAAGATCATCCAGTTCCATCCCCAGTTCCTGTTGTCTGAGGGCTGTCCTGAAAGTGCTGGGGCACGCCCAGAGCAGCCTGTGGCAGTGCTGGTGGGAGGGGGATGGGATTCCCAAAGGCACAGACCCCCAGGCATTCAGTGCAAAACCACAGGCTGCAAGCAGGGATGAAGGCAGGGCAGCAATCCAGCGTGGTGAAACCAAAATGCCAAGGGAGGACCTTCCTCTGGCACGATTATTTTATAGGTAACAGTGGGTCATCCCCTTTCCATTCTTCCTTCTGTGTGTCCTTGTATCCCACTGACCCTCAGGGCCTGGCTTTGGTCCCAAGCCCCAGCAGCCCATGGCATCTGTCCCTTGGTGGCTCCATGTCTGCTGTATCCTTAGATGTGACACACGCCCTGGCTGTGGGAAAACTGATTTGTAAAGAATTCTTGAAATTTATTTCTAATTCAATCTCTCTCTCAACGATTGATAATAGAATAAAATCTTTTAAAACACCTCTCAATTAGCCCATCTCTGGAAAAGCTGAGAAAACCAACACCTGGCAATCTCCTTCCCACGAGGAAGGGCTTGAAAAAGCTCTTGGCCTTCAGAGCAGGGACCTCACCACGGATCAGCACACCAAGCAGAGATCCACAAGCTTCTTCCCTGCTGGGGTCATGGCACCTCAGCTTGGCACGTCCTTAAATCAGGGTGTGAAGTCCAGTGGCAGCACTTGGCAGCTGACATCTGGCACAAGGGAGCTGCCACCAGAGCCTCGGCTGCCACCAGCCACTCTCAGGTTTCCTGCTGGGGATGTTTTTCCCTTCAGGAGGCTGTAAACAGCTCTGCTGCCAGCTGAGGCTTGGCCACACAAATCACCTCACTGGATCCTGCCACATCCTGAGGGACAGTGTCCCCTCCCAGCATTGTCACATGCTCCCAGAACCCCACACAGCCTCAGCAGCACGCGGCACCAGGCAGTGTAAAGCACTTCTATAATTTCTTTCAATGTAAATTAATGAAGAAACCCACCCAAAAGGTAGAAATTGTGTTGTGTTTTTTTTTTTTTAAAGAAGCGAACTAGGGTCCTGTTAGCTCCCCATGGCTGTATTTCAAGCTGCCTGTGTGTGAACAAGAGACAGACCCAGTCAGCTGTGGAACTATGGGGAAAAAAGCCCTGAAAAGTCACTTTTTTTGTGCAACTTGTCCTCTCTGCTGTGCTTTCATCCCTGAAGCTTGTCCGGAGGGGCTGTTTGGGGCACGCTGTGAGGAGCCCTGTGACTGTGGGGACAACATCTCGTGCCACCACGTCACTGGTGCTTGTGACTGCCCCCGTGGCTGGAGGGGCCGGCGCTGTGAGAAAGGTGAGGAACACCCCTGGGTGAGGGAAATCCAGGGAAACATCTGCTGCTCCAGAGCCTGGGAAGAGGGAAACTTCATTTTTAATGAGAATTACAAGTTGTGGCAAAATATTTTGAGGCTGTGACACAAGATGCTGCTGGGCTGGCTCTACACCGGGCCAGGAGCCCCTCGGAGGAGGCTCTGATGCCTTCCAGTCATTAGCAAGAACTTAAAATCCAGGCAGAATGCCAGTTTTCAGCTTCCTTTTTTCCTCTGTCGAGGTCGGGATTGAAGGCACTTGAGACGATGGCTCAGTGTTCAGACTCAGGTGTTCATTGTTTCTTATCTGTGTTACAGTCTCACAGCAGTGAGTTCTGCAGTTTTTCACTAACAAGGCACAAAATGGCCAACTGTCTCTTGCTACAAGGTCTTTTAAGGCTAAACTGTCCAATTAAGAAATGACACCTACATTATTTTCACTTTTAACCCAATAACTGATCACTCAGAGTCTGCACTGTGGACTTTTTGGTCCAATTACAAAATACCACTCAAACCCATGGAGAAGAAGGAAGAAGGTAAAGAAGCAGGACCAGCCTCCACCCTAAAACCTCTATTTTGCTTTATATATATTACTATAAACCCCAAACTCTAAGTTTCCCACCCTGTGACATCACACACTTCTATTCAAACTCCACAGCCACATCATTCCATTTTGGAAGCCTTCTCCTAGGCCTCAGGTTAAATTCGGTGTTCTCTTGGGGGTCAGTGCCTGGCAGCACAGAAAGTCTGAAACTCTCAGTGACCAGAACTCCAACAGCAGCAGACTCACATCCCGCTGTTTGTTTTCCCACAGCCTGCCTGCCAGGTTTCTTTGGGAAGAACTGTGCCAGTGGCTGTGGCTGTCCCCTGGGAGTGCCCTGCCACCACGTCACCGGGCAGTGCGGCTGCCCGCCAGGACTGACCGGCTCTGGATGTGAAAAACGTACGGAGAAGGGAATGATCCTCTTGCAGCTCTGCTGATGGGCTCTGGGAACAGGATGGGCCGAGCAATTCCTACAGAAAATAGAAGGGGGGAAAAAAGATAAACAAGGAAAAACAGCCCAAGAGCAGAGCTGTGCCAAGGAGCAACTCCCATTCTGGCAGCTGGGTGCATGCCTGTGGAATGTTAGCGGGGCAGAGGGAGCCAAGTGGGAAATCAGAGCTGGGTATTTATCCAGAGGATTAGCAATAAATCACTATTAAAATGAGCTCCTGTGGGTATGAGCAAGTCTGGAAGAGACAGAGGTGTGTGAGCACGTTCCTTACGCAGAGGACAGTGCTGGATTTGCCATCTCTGTGTGTGGAGCTTGCAGAAATGGGAGGGCAGGAAGGGCTGGCGCAGCAAAAGGCACCTAATGCCTTTAAGTACTTGCCTTTCCTTTCAATCCAAGTATTTCCTGGAGTGAATGAACGTTTTGCATGAGAGTCCCTTTGCTTTTTGGGTGGCGGAGAATTTTACTGCCATAAAAGGCTCTCTAAATCCTGGCTTAAAATAAAATGTTTTTAAAAAGGCCTTGCAGAGAGGGGTGGGATGGCTCCTGAGCCACCTTGGTGTCCTGTCTCTTCACAGCCTGCCTGCCAGGGACCTTCGGGGAGGGCTGTGCTCAGATCTGCCAGTGTGCCGGAGCCACCCAGGAATGTCACCCTGTCACCGGGGCCTGTGTCTGCCCCCCCGGCTTCCACGGTCCTGCCTGCCAGCTGGGTGAGTCCTGCTCTGGTCCCACTGCAGGCCCTTTGCAGGCTGCCCCATCCTGAAATCCCCGTGCCGTGAGGGAAGTGTGTGTGGGTTGAGTTCTGGGTGCTTCGGGGCTGGCACAGGCTGCTCCCAGCGGCGCTCTCTGCCTCCTCCCGGGTGAAACATCCGTGCAAATCCATCTGGTGGATTTTCCCGGGGTGTCTGGACCTTCTCCTTGTGTTTGTAGCCGCTGTTTGTTGTCCCCTCAGAGTGCTCCCCGGGCTGGTACGGCCGGGACTGCGAGCGGCCGTGCCAGTGCAGGAACGGGGGCCGGTGTGACACTGCCACGGGGACGTGCCACTGCCCGCCGGGCTTCATCGGCGCCGACTGCGCCATCGGTGAGCGCCGCTTCAGCCAGAGGGGCTGGGAAAGCAGGGGAGCCTCCTCAGGGGGGCGTGAGGGGTGGGAGATGCAGACCCTGCCTGCAGAAAGGCTGCTGACCCTGCGGGGGATGAGCAGCAGACCAAGGACTGACTCCTGGGGAAAGCTCCCTGTGTCCTTTGTCACCTGTCCTGGCAGCAGTGCCCTCATGCTCTGTCCCAGGGAAGGAGCCTGCAGATGACCGTGTTTGCTGTCAGCCTTAGCCACGGAAATGTTTGTCTGCTCGGTTTATTTGACGATAAAGTGATTTCTCCTGACGCACCGTGCCCTCGCTGTGTTGCTGTACAGCCACGGCTGGGCAGGGCTTGGAGCAACCTGGCTTAGTGGGAGGTGTCCCTGCCCATGGCAGGGGGGCTGGAAACAGATGATCTTTAAGCTCTCTTCCGACCCAAACCATTCCACCATTCTATGGCACAGCAGGGCAGGGCTGGAGGCTCCTTCCCCTCCCACCCCTCAGCTCCAGTGCTGTGCAAAACTTTCCCTCTCCCACCTCCCATCTCCCCAGCCCTGCTTTGGCTGACCGAGGTTTTCCTCCCTCCAGGATGCCCCGCTGGCCGCTACGGGCAGGACTGTGCAGGGCTGTGCCCCTGCGGGGCCGGAGTTCCCTGTCACCCTGTCACCGGAGACTGCGTGTGCCCTCCAGGCAGAGCTGGCCCCACGTGTGAGCAAGGCAAGTGTCGTTCATCAGGACTGTAAGGCCGTGCGTTGGGAAAGGTCCTGGGCAGGAAATGATTTCCTTGCTCTGAGATCTCTGCTCGTGGTCCCTGTGCCCACCGCCGCTGCCTTTGGCCCCGCAGGCTGTGAGGAGCACCGCTACGGGCTGGGCTGCCAGCAGCGCTGCTCCTGCCGCAACGGGGGGCTCTGTGACACCGCCGATGGCTCCTGCTCGTGTGCCCCGGGCTGGACGGGCAAATCCTGCGAATTAGGTAACCCTGGCCCGGGTCCTGTCCGAGCTCACATACTGGCTCCGGTTTCTGTTGTGCCACCCCGTGCCAGCCCTGCCTTAGCACAGCCCTCTGAAGCGCGGGTCTGGGGCTGCTGAGCAGCTCTGCCGCTCCCTCTCGCCCGCAGAATGCCCTCCGGGGAGCTTCGGGGCCGCCTGCCAGCTGCGCTGCTCCTGCCTGCACAACGCCACCTGCCACCCGGCCACGGGCACCTGCCGCTGTCCCGCCGGACACTACGGGCCCCTGTGCGAGCACAGTGAGTGGTGGCGGCGGGGACACCCTGGGCTTGGGGCATGGGGGGGTCTCTAAAGCTCGTCCGGAGAGCAGGACCGCAGGGCACGGGTGTGACAGCGCTGTCACGCCCCGCCGGGCTCTCCCTTTCGCAGCGAGCCCTTCCCAGGCAGAGAGGTGATTCCCGATCCCTGCGTGACCCCGCGGCACCCAAGGCACTCACGTCCCCAGTGCCCGGAGGTGCTGGGTACCGAGCGAACGCCCTGGAGCTGAGCGCGGGGCTCCGCGCCCGCGGCTTGCAGCGCCTGGGCGCAAGTCGGGCTCTCTGCTCCTCCCTGCTGGGCTGGCCGGGGCTCTGCTGCAGAGTTCCGCTCACCCGCGCTCTGATGAGCTTCTCCCGTCGCAGGCTGTCCCACGGGATTCCACGGAGAGGGCTGCCGGCAGCGCTGTGACTGCGAGCACGGGGCGGGCTGTGACCCCGCCACCGGGCGCTGCCGCTGTCCCCCAGGGCTGCGGGGCGAGCGCTGTCACACAGGTACCGCCGTCCTCCCCGCCCTTCCCGGGGGGATCCCGAGGGCCGGGCGCGCAGGGCAGGGGCTGTATTCCGTGTCTCACGCAGGCTGCAAGGAAGGGACGTACGGCGAGGGGTGCCAGCATCTCTGTGACTGCCCCAGCGATGTCCCCTGCGACCCGGTGACGGGGCGCTGCCTGTGCCCCCCGGGCAAAACCGGCCCCACGTGTGCTGCGGGTGAGCTGAGCCCCGGCTGGGCAGGGGAGGAAGGAGGGGGGTTTGCTCCCAGAAAGCTGGGAAGGGCTTTTTTCTGGTGTGTGGCACCTCACAGAGCGAGAGGGGCAGTGGCACTCACCTGTCTGGCCCCTGTTGGTAGTCAGATCTGAATGGAAATTCTCCTCCAGCCTCCAGAGCCCGTGTGTTCAGATTGACACGGTCAAAAGGCTGAAGGGACATCCTGGAGGCCTGGGGATGCTGCTGTGTCCTGTGTCACCACAGCAAAAAAGCTCTCTGCCCTCTCCCGCACCCGGCACAAGCGGGGAAAGCTCTGAGCCTTCCTGCTCGCTGTGCCACGGGCAGCAGCCTGAGAGCGCTGTGCCCCCGCAGACTGCCGGCCCACCCGGTTCGGCCCCGACTGCCGCCTGGCCTGCCAGTGTGCCCCCAGCAGCTCCTACTGCAACGCCCGGACCGGGCAGTGCCTGTGCCTGAACGGCCACACGGGACCCACCTGCCGGGAAGGTGAGGGCACGGGAAAGGGCAGAGCCCGAGGGGAGGCTGTACCTGTGCTCAGGCTGTGGGTCCTGTCCCGGGGGTTGGGTTTGGGAGCAGTAAGTCAGCTCAATTCTGTCACATTCCTCTTCCAAGCCCCTCAGTTGCTCTGACCTGTTTGCTGTCACTGCAGCCACGAGGGAGGTTTATGAAGTGTCAGAAACGAAGCTGTTTAGCAGCCTGGCCACAAATGTGCCCCTGGAACAGCCAGGGCACAAATCCCACTCTCTAATGAGCACGCTGGAACGTTGATCCCGTGCACCAGCCACAGTGAAACCCCCCCACTCCTCATCTCTGCCCAGACCTGTGGGCTCAGAGTGACCCCCGTGGGTGCTGGGCAGGGGGCAGGAGGGTCTGACCAAATCCACAGGCTGGGACCAGAGCTCCCAGTGGGGAGGGGAATGGGGAGGGAATGTGAGGGCAGCGGTGTGGAGAGTCTGCCCTGCAGCAGGACTGACCTGTCCTGTCTTCCCTTCCAGCCACGCAGTCCCTGCCGCCCACCAGGCCACCACTCCCCCGGGAGGGGCTCCGGCCAGCGGAGAAGTAGGTCCTGCTCTGGGAGCACTCCCTTGGTTTCACCAAGCAGCCACCTGAAGAAGCCAATGACCTGTAATGAACTCGTTTACGAGCCACATGAGCAGCTCTCATCTCCTGACAGCCCCAGCTGCTGCTTTTGGGGTGGTCCGAGTGAGGCTGAAGCGCCCAGTATAACCAGTTCACTGTGCCAGCGCGGGCTGGCCGTGAGGACACGTGTGCCCACACCAGTGCATGCCTTCGGCCAGAGACCACATGACCAGTTCAGGAGGGATCAGTTCTGGTCAGGGGACAGTGGACTTTGACAGCTTGTGACACATTGCTGGCCTTCAACTTTTGGGTGCTGGGCTTGGGGAGGGGGCTGAAATCGTGCTCCAAATCAGGTATTTATGCATCAATATTTATGGGAAGCTGCACCACAGTGTTGTCAGGACTGGTGGCTGACAGTGCCCAGCTCTCCTGAGACTGGGCGTCTTGTGGATGCACCGCCTCACTTGAATTATTTTTTTTTAATTTGAATTTTCCATGGTGTTTTACTGTAAGTGACCATTTGCCAGGGGAAAACACACAGGGCTCACCTGCAGAGCTGGTGCCTCCTGACAGAACAGGCTGTGCTGGACAAGCTTGTCAGGAGCCTGGAGTTCTTCATGCCAGGAGTTTGTCAGCCCATAGACCAGGAGTTTGCCAGCCCATGGACCAGGAGTTTGTCAGTCCATGGTGCTGCCCGTGTCACTCCAAGAAGAAGGAAGCCTAAATCGAGTGTGGAAGTCAGAGGTTTTGCATGGATGGAGACAAAGCGCTGGCTCATCTGGTCAATGCAAATCCCAGTTGGAATGGCCTCGCCTGGCCCTGAATCCTGAGTTATTTTGCCATGCCAGTCGTAGTCAGGACCTGGCCACCTGCAGCAGCGGGGAATGTCACCACTCCAGTGTCACCACATCATCCTGGCCAGGACACTGGGCCCCCTTTGTCTGTTTGCACAAAGCTCCTGGGCAGGTGAAGCCACTGCCAGAGGAACCCCAGCTCTGCAGAGAAGAGGGACGGCCCTGTCCCATCCCATCCCATCCCATCCCATCCCATTCCATCCCATCCCATCCCATCCCATCCCATCCCATCCCACCCCCACTCCACAGGCTGCAGCACAGCCCTGCCCAGGCACTTGGCCTTTAAATTATTCCCACAGGGGGCCAACTGAAAATAATAAAAGAATTGTTTCTTTTCCTGATGGAATTTATTTTAATCTGTATATAACTTGTCATTTTGGGCTAATTCCTTTCTTATTTTATTTCTTCCTTAACAGTATTTTTTTTTTTACATTAGCTATCATTCTTGTGAAGAAATCATGTTAATATAAGTATGTAGTGAAGGACCAAATTTGTGCTGATGAGGTTGGATGTTGGATAAGCAGGGAGCAGAAGATTTTGTCCATGTGCCAAATGAGCCCAGTCAGTGCTGCCAGTGGTGCTGCTGATCTCCAGACAATCATCCCTCGGCTCCCCTTTGCCTTGAGGCTCCTGGGGCATTAGAGGAAGCTTCCAGTGATTGGGAGCAGCACAGGAGGAGGAGGAGGAGGAGGAGGCCAGTGGAGATGCTGTGCCTCGATGGCCCTGCTCCAGGAGAACATGGGAACAGCCTTAAACATGGGGCTGGATCCATCCTGTCCCATTCCAGCTGCAGCTCCATGACTCCTGGCAGCTGCTCAGAGCAAGCCCTGTACCTGTATTTTTATATAATGTTCTTTTCCTGTTCATATTTCTTAATCCAGTTTGTTTGCTTCCTCTTTTCTTGTACTGTCTCCCTTTTTGGCTCTTCTTTAATTTAGCACTGATGAAAAATGTTATTTTCTCCACAGTTAAAAGAAATAAACAGAAAGCCTGGCTGAGTTTCTACTTATCTTGTCTGTCTCAGTCAAATGCACCTGACAGCTGCTCCAGGTGACAGCAGGCTGGCAGGGGCTCTGGAGGGTGTTTCATGAGGTGTACATCTTGTGTCAGAACATGCAATGCCAGCAGCAGAATGAAGCTTCATTTTAGGGCTCATGGTTGGGACAACCTGGCTCCTTGGAGCTGTCATGCTCAGGGACACTCAGCATTAACAGAGTTCATTGGTATCCAAGAATTTATTGTTACCTTAATTTACAGTTGAACATTTTGATCAGAACAGACCTTACATCAACGCTGCCCCTGTCAATGTGAAGTTGGCAGTGTATGGGGCTGGCTCACCCCAAAATCATAGCTGCCATGTCCCCTGCACAGGGTGTGAGGGGCTGAGCCCCGGGCAGAGCCCCCTCCCCAGCTGGGAGGGCGGAAAGGCAGCTGGGAGCTGCAGCACTGCTCCTCATCCTGCTCCTGCTTCCCCCTCTGCATGGAGCATAATCCCATTGCTGGCCCCAGAGCTGACTCCATGGGAACAACTCTGGCATCAAGTATTTTATCAAGTGACCCAGAGGTGTCTGGCATCACCTCACCTGTGCAGGGCACGGCTCTGCCCAAAGGGCCCAAGAATTATTGTTGGGGGGGGAGAGACAGAAAAAGAGAAACGGGAGCAAAAACTGGGTTGAGGAATAAGCCAAGCACATGGATTTAAACAAAGCCTGACCGGGGTGTGCTCTCCCCACACCAGGTGTGCAGCAGGTGCTGGCCCAGCTTCCAGCAGGGATGGAGATGGTGGCTCGGGCACTTCAGAGCCCACAACAGCTCCAGTTTTCCAACCTGAGCCGAGCCCTCGGCTGCTCCCGGAGCCTGTTCCGGGTCACCAGTGCCAGCGCTGCCAGGAGCGCCCGGCGCCAGCTCTCACCAAGGGAGCTGCTGTGTCACAGCTGCCACGCAGAGCTGTCCTGGCCCATGAGATCTGCCACCCGAGGCAAGCACAGCTCAAGAAGAAAGGCTCTGCTGCCGCCTCCTCTCCGCGGGCTCAGTCTGCAGAGGTCTGGGGGTCCCTGAGGCAGAGGGGTCCCTCCGGGCTGTCCCTACACGTCGGTCTCGATGCGCAGCCGCTCCATGCGCCGCACGTTGCCCTCGGCGGCCACGCGGCTCGTGATGGGCCGGGCACAGGCCTGGGGGAACCAGCCCCGCTCCCCGTCCCGCAAACGCTCCCCCCAGCACCAGCCTAGGAGAGAACAGAGCAGGTGACAGGGCCAGGAAGGGCCGTGGATCCTGGGGATGCACCACTCCCCTCCCCTGGGGGTGCTGGCTAGAGGCAGCCAGGTGATGCCTCAGGTTTTAGCTTTTGTATTTTTCAGGTTCTGTGCTGCTTTAGTGTGTGGCTCTGAGCTTCACATTAGGGGATGCTGAGCTCTCTGCACAGAGCAGGGAGATGAAACAATTCCTTCTCCAGCTGGGGACCAAGGACAAATGATCCAAACCTCAGGCCCAGGAGCACAAACAACGTGGGCTGGAGAGAGAAAAACAAGCAGGATGGGAGTGCATGGGCTGGAGCTTGAATTGGACAATGAACCCCAAGATGCAAATGGAGCAGAACTTGTAAAAGTGAGACACTCTGTAACCGGTTGTGCATTTTGGGACCATTTTGGGTTCACCTGGGGTGCAGCCCTGGCTGTGCTCTTGTGCTGCCCAAGGTGGATCCATGGAGGCCTCCTAATAAATCCCTACTTTATTCTTTAGCTCTGTCTAGTGTCTGTTCCAGATGAGCCTTCACAAGGCATCACAGGGATGGCAGGGGAGGAGGTTTCTGATTTACTGCCTGTTCTGGGGGGGTGTTTTCTCTCACTTCTGAGGCCTCTACTGCTGGTGCCAGCCACAGTCTGCACACAGGAATCATCCCTAAGGAACACAACAGCTGCCCATGGCAGTGCCACCTCCCTCAGTCCCCAGGACCCACTGTCACCTGCTGGGACACAGCACCAGCCAATGCCACGGGTCTCACCAGCAGCCAGGGCTTCCTAGAAGCTTCTGCAATTGCTTAAACTCAGTCCCCAGGGATGACTGAAGGTTCCCCCTGCCCAGGCTCTGCTGAGGTCAGAGCCTGCCCCACACCCAGCCCCGCACTCCCTGGCACTCACCGTCCTCTCCCCCCAGCACCAGGACAACATCTGCCTGCTGCAGGGACAGCTCGTCCGCCTCCTTGGCCAGGTAAGCACGGGTGATCTCCACCTGGCTCAGGTCTGCAGGACAGGGGAGAGCAGGGACAGTGAGCAGGCACAGCCCCCTGCTCAACCGTCACCCCCCAGCTGCCCACCCAGTGCTCCATGGCACAGCATGCTCCATTCCCTCCTGTCCCTGCCTCTTATCCCTCCAAGCTCATCAAACCTCCTCTAACAACAGCTGAAGGCATTCCTGGAATTCCACTGTGCCTCCCAGGAAATGTATTTAAGGTCAATTGACACTGATAACTTCAAGGGAGGCAACTCCTAAGGAGCAAGGTGTGGCGTTTGCCTCTCCATTGGCAGGAGTGGAGGAGAACGAGGTAGAAACCTGGGCCTGCAAATGCTCTGGTGTGACAGGGAATCCCAGCAGAGCCAGGCTGCCCTCTGGCACACGGTACCTCCTTTGGGAGTGGTGTCAGGCTTTTCCTTCTCCCTGTGCATCAGCGCCGCGATCCACCGGGCCCGGTCACTCCTGCCAGAGGGAGACACAAAGAGAGCCTTAGGACAGCATCCCTGTGGCCAGCAGCAGCTGGGACATTCCCAGCAGGATGAATGCTTTCCAGGGAGTGAGATTGGACAAGCATTGGATCAGACTATTCAGTTTAAGGACACTTCCCAAGTGGCACACATGGCCCAGCTGCTTTGCTTCACTTGGACAGGGGAAGCTGATATGGGAATTATATGGGAAATATAAGAGAGAGAAAGGAAGAGGGCCTGGGAGGAGGCTGTGCACATCCCCATTTCCATGGAGGAGGAGTGTGGGGGTAAAGGGAGATCTGCAGAACCCTCAGAGGATTCCCAGGGCACCAGTTCATCCCACGAGCCAGAGCAAAATCCCAGAGTGGCACTCACAGCGTCTCTGCTGACAGCACCACCTCCTCCCGCCGGCCCTCGCTGTCCTTCTCCAGCACCACTCGCAGCAGGTGCCCACCAGCCTTGCCAGGAGGAGGGGAGGGTGGGTCTGAGCTCTCCACCTTCTCCACGGTGACCTGGTCCAGCGTGGCGTAGTTCATGACCATGTAACTCTCCTCGCTGCGGCACAGACGGGATCAGCGCCTCAGCTGTGGAGTCCAGGCCACTTCCCAGCTCCCAGCCCGGCACAGGAGGCTCAGCAGGCATTGCCAGAGCAGCCTGGAGCTGATGCTCAGGGTGGGACGTGGCTCTGTGGACTTGCTGGCCACCCACCCACTGAGGCAAAGCCACTGGTGGGACTCTTCTGGCTGACAAGGGACAGCTCACAAAGGTGGGAACAGGGAAATCTCACAGATTTCTCTGGTATGTCCTGCTCGGGAAATTGGGGTTTAATCCCCTAGCTGTCCTTCAGGGAAAGGCAGGGCCCTCACCTCTTCTTCTTGGTGATGATCAGGACGTCGTTGAACAGGAAGAGGTGGCAGAGGCGGCCGGCGCCGCGGCGGAAGATCCCGGCCTCCTCCGAGAGCAGCAGGTGCAGCTCCCCCCGCTTCAGCAGCCACCGGGACACGGAGATCAGCGGGAAAGGCTGGAACAGCGCCAGCAAAAGGCTGAGCCACTGCCCTCCTCACCAGCAGCAGGCAAAATCAAGGCAAGAAGTGAACCTGCAGTGGCCCTGGGGTCAGTTGGGATGGACACCACAAGCGTTTAAGTGTCCTTTATAAAGGATTTTCCAGGGGGTAGGCGGAAGGCAGAGCAGCCGTGCACCCCATTGTGACATTTACATTCTCTGGACAAAAAGACATAATTCTGTCTCTCAAGAGAAGTACAGAGAGTAGAAGAGAAAACAACCTTTATCTCTGCTCCTTTGTTTTCCCCACGTGGAATGTGGTATGGAGATTGTTTATCTGAAGTGATTGCTGGGTTGGATTCTAGTGAAAGTTGTTTGGGTTCAATGACCAATGGGATCCAGCTGTGTCTTGGACTCTCAGCAGAGTCATGAGTTTGTAGTTAGATAGGTAAGTAAAAAGTATGTAAAATAAGATAGTATCTCTTTAAATAGTATATTAATGTAATATAGTATAGTTTTAATAAAGCTACCCTTCAGCCTTCTAATCTAGAACCAAACATCATCATTTCTTCCTGTATCCGGGGTTTGCCACGTTTTTTACTATACCCCATTCCAGCACACCCAGAGATGCAGCCCCTGGACCCGAACAGTGGGTGACACTGTCATGGCTTTACTACATCCTTTAGAAACTGCCTGCATCCAACAGTCCAGCCCAGGTTTCTCAGGATTCCCAGCACAGGTCTGACCTGCCTAAACAGGCCCCAGAAGACTTCCCACCACCACTTCCACAAGACCTCACCTTCTTCTTCCCAAATTCCAGCTGTTTCTGCAAGGTGTACATCTGCTCTGTCCTCTCCATAGCCCGAGCTCCCTCATTGCAGCTCTTGACCAGCTGGGAAGAGAAAAACATCCCAAGGGAAATGGAGAAGGGTCAGACACTGAGCCCATCCATCTCCCACACCACCCCCAGCATTAGGGACTGTCCTGCTGCCCTGAGCAGGAGACACAGACAATTCCTGGCATGGGCTTCACACTAGGTTTGGGAAAAGGCAGTGGGATGCTCTCCTGGAGAGAGATGGCACATGGGCTCTGCCTGGAGAAGGACTCAAGTGAACCTGCACCAAAACTGAGGAGCAACAGGAGGAGGAAGAATTAATCATCTGAGAAGAGCTCAAGGCAGGAGGATGGACAATCACACAGAGGGGAGGACTCTGCTCGGATGTGAGAGCAGGACAGACTGGGAGCAGCAGGAATGTGCTGCCAAGAGCTGCTCTTCAGGGGGATGAAAGGAAGAGTCACCAGTGGCACGGTGGTGGCTGCAGTCTCTGTGGCCCTTTGGCCTGTGTGACTGACCAGTGGATGGGAAAACACAGGGAGACAAGATCCAGGAGCACAGACAGTGCACAGCTCGTGACTACTGCGCTCCACACTTCCCTCTCTGCTTCATTCACTGCCCTTTGCCCAAATCCCCAAAAACCATGGTGAGAGCTGTCTCAGGAAGGACAAAGACGGGCCAAAGAGGAAAGAAGGAAAGAGGACAAGAACAAGGAACAAACCAAGATCAGGTGACAAAGCGAGAAGGGAAAAGAAGTGTTCATCCGGCAGCTGTTTGGAGCAGAGGAGCCTCAAGTGAGCTGATGCTGGGAGGGAAATGAGAGGCTGGAATGGCAGTGTTGGATCAGTGCTCCAGAGGGCTGAGCTGGCAGGAGGAGAGGTGGAGGGCTGGCAGCTGGGCCTCACCTTGCTGATGGCCTTCACAGCACGGGTGGCAGCTCCGTACTCTGCAGTGCGCGCGTTTGTTTTTTGCTGGACGGTCTGGAATTCCAAGATAAGAAGCTTTAGTGACATTGCACCTCAGAGAAGGGAGCACCAGCTGCTTCCCAGGGATTTCAGGATGCCACACGTTGATTGAGCTGTTCCCAATGGTCAAAGGAAGGTTTAACAGTGCTGGGAGCTGTGACTCTGGGGGTTTCATGTCTGATACGTGCCTGGCCACCCCCTGGCCCTCACCCCTGCAACCAGCGCAGACTGGGAGCAGTTACTGGAAATCCCACATCCAGCAGCTTGGCCATTTAGAGCAGATTTCCATGAAGAATGCAAGGCCTGATTTCCACTCCTGGGCTGCCTGACCAGGACACTTGTGCCACCCCACCCTGGGACCCAGATACAGCACAGAAGAAGCTCAGGTCGCTCAGATGGGTGGCACCAAGACGTGAAGAGTTATTCACAGAGCTTTAAGCTGCACACCTGACATCCCCCAGAAACGCAGATTTTCTGGATATAAATCACAAAATATGCTGAGTTGGAAGGGACCCATTAAGATCAACTCCTGGCCCTGCACAGGACAAGAATCCCACCATGTGCTTGAGAGTTATCCAAATGCTTCTCCTGAATACAGGAGCATCCAGGCTCAGCACCCAGGGCCCAGCTCCAGAGCGCTGGAACTCCAAGCAGAGGCTGTCCTGGGCTCAGGAAACAAAGGGAATAGCAGAGTCACCCCTTCAGAGGTGCCAAGCAATGCCACCGTGTGATTACTTACATCTAAGAGCAGAGGAAGCCGTGTTACCCTCTGCATGGGCAGAATGAGAAATGAGATCATTGGCAGGCCTCCACACTCTGGCTTCCTTTCAATTTGTTTCAGGGTGTCTTTAAATAAGGGGTTTGTGGTGCTGGAACAGGACAAGAAAGCTCCATTAACTCTGTTCTTCAGTTATCAGGATTTTCCAGCAGCTCTCCACACACTGGAAATGCAGAGCAGTGATGGCACTGCCTGGGGTGCTCTGCCAGGCTTGGAGTGCCCAGCTGGGCAGAAATGGGACTGATCCCACAGCAGATGGTGGAAAAGCACCCAGAGAGAGATGCTGAGCCCACCAAAAGGTGGGTAAAGCCACAGATGTACCAGCAACAGACTCAGACTTGGCCTGGAGATGAACAAGGCCCATCCATGTCCCTATGTGTTATGGACCTCTGCAGTCCCTGGAGCCCAGAGCCCCTCAGAGGCAATTCCTTGGCCAGCCCAAGCCCTGTACTCACAGCAGCTTTTCCAGTGTCCTCTGCTGATAGACTTCATTGGAGCAGTAGCTGATGTAGGGGTTGAAGTGCTTCGAGGCGTGTTCCTCCACGATGTCACTGATGTCAGGGATCAGGAGGTGCTCCTGGTGTCGCTTCTCCAAGTCTTCAAAGAAGCTGAGGAGAGAATTTAAACAACCTCACCACACGACTCACTAGGGCTGGACAAACTGAGTGTTCCCACTGCTGCTTTTCCCCAGTTTTCCCAGAGGAGATGGGGCCTGGATCCCTTCTGGCAGGGCAGCTCCAGCAGCTGAGACACCCACGCCTTCCCCAGAGGCACACGCTTCCTCCACTCCTGCATGGGATCCCTCCTCCACCTCAGCCCTCCGTGAGGTTTATTTCTGCCCCATCAGGGAACCACAAGCTCTCAACACCCCCGCAGCCATTCCCAGGGCTGCTGCATCCTCCTCCTGCTGCCTTCCCACACGGACACAGCTCGCTGAGCACCAGCTCCCAAGGCATTCCCTCCCCACCTCCCAGTGAGTACCTTCAACAGTCCAAGGGATGGTTGGTTTAGCACTACAAATAAAAAGCTCAGGGTCACCCTCCCAGGCCTGCCTGGTCCCAGCCCCAGGCCCCACGTGCCTCGTGCTGACTGTCAGGATGTCCCCGATGTTGGAGAAGAGGTGATGGTGCTCTGTCTGAGTCATGGTCTCCTTCAGCTCCTCTGACCTCATGAAGTGGCCCACCAGGATGCTCAGGCTGTGCATGTAGGAGTACTCAGAAGTGATGATCTCAAACATTGCCTGGAGAAAGCAGGGAAGATGCAGCAGCATAAACTGACTGGACAAAGCCAGGAATTAATTGTTAAATCTTATTTATACTCTTTGGCACAAAGCCACTGGAAATGACTTGGCTCCATGTTGGTTCTCTGTGTCACCTCATGCATGGCCTGGCCAATACCAATAATCCCAGTGTGTTTTTAGGACACTCAGTCACTGAAAAGCCATAGCATGAAGATGTTTTCCCTTCCCATCAACATCCAGTGGAGCTGCCTGTTTCCCCAGCAATTAGTGCAGGTGAGCCCTCCCAGCACTGCCCAGTCCTGGAGCAGCTGGAAGCAGCAGCACCATGAGCTGAGCCGAGCCCAGCTCCACCTGGAGCTGACCCTGACAGAGCCACGTGTGTCCCACAGCCTTTGGTGTCCCCGCTGTGCTCCCGGGCACGTCCCAGGCCTCTCTCACCTCCTGCCGCTTGCGTTCCTCGGGGGAGATCCTCTGCAGGATGCCCGATTCCAGAACCTGTGGATGAGCAGGAACCACGGTCCTTGCACGCCCTCTAGTGCGGTCTGGGGCTGTGTCAGCCACCCCATGGCCCATCCCACCAGCACACACCAAAGGAACCCATCACACGCCATCAGAAACCATCACAAAACATTACACACTGTGACACACCACCACAATCCATCAGAAACCATCACACACTATCACACACCATCACACATCATCACAAATCATCACAAACCATCACACACTGTAGCACACCAGCACACACCAAAGGAACCCATCACACGCCATCAGAAACCATCACAAAACATTACACACTGTGACACACCACCACAATCCATCAGAAACCATCAGAAACCATCACATACCATCACACACTGTAACACACCATCACAGACCATCACACACTGTAACACACCATCACAGACCATCACAACCCATCCAAACCATCACACACTGTAGCACACCAGCACACACCAAAGGAACCCATCACAAACCATTACAAACCATCAGAAACCATCACACACCACCAGAAACCATCACACACCATCAGAAACCATCACACACCATCACACACTGTAACACACCACCACAGACCATCACAAACCACCAGAAACCATCACACACCATCAGAAACCATCACACACCATCACACACTGTAACACACCACCACAGACCATCACAAACCATCAGAAACCATCACACACCATCAGAAACCATTGCACACTGCAACACACCAAAGGAACCCATCACAACTCATCACAAACCATCACACATCACCACTGCTGCCCACCACCACTCATTCCTGCATCACCACCCGGCCCCCCCAGCCCCCAGCAGCTGCTCCCACTCCCTGGATGAAGATTACCATCCCCACAGTCTGCAGGGGAAGCCCAGCAAGGAGCACCTGCCTTCCCCTCAGCTGTGGGTGAAGCCCAACCACAGCACCGACGGCCCTGGGCAGAGCCTGTGTGTCCCAGCCAGTGCAAGCACAAATGGCGTGGAATTGTCCCCTCACAGCTCTCAGACCCTCCAGGCTGCTGCCCCTACCTCTGGGAGCTGGCTCCAGGTCACCTGGGCCGGGCGGTAGCTCTGCACCACGATAGCAGCACCCAGAGGGGACGGCTCCTCTGGCAGGGCCTCCTCCAGCAAGTCCTCGTCTGACTCATGGCTGACAGAGTTCAGACCTCTCTCACGGATCTCCTGATACAGCCGGGGCTCTGCGGAGGACAAGACACGAGGTCAGCCTCTTCCAGCTCATGGCTTCCCTTCCCACCACGGCTGCCTTGCCCTGTTGGCCACGAGCCACCAAGTTCCAGCGAGCCCGGGCCAGAAACTCCCTGATGAGGTTGGACTTTGCACTGCACTGATTACCCAGCAGCTCCTGCTCCCAACAGCCTCCCACAGCTGTCCCATTTTCCCTGGGAGCCATTCAGCAAGCAGCAGGGCAGCAACTGGAGCGTTATCAGCCCCAGGAGTGGGAAAGCAGGGCAGCAATGCTCCTGTTGCTTCAGGGGAACAGAGACAAAAGCCATGGCCCTGCGTCATGGCCAGGAGCAGCACAGTGGGGAAGGCACAGGGGCCAGGGGCCAGGAGCACTCACGGTCCTTGAACGAGCCACCACGCTTCTGCACCCGCTTCCGCCCGAGGGTTCTCTGCAAGGGCAAGAGGAGAGCCTGCTGTGGTTGCCACACTTCTGAGGCCCTGGGAAAACTCCTTCAGGAAAAGCGGGAGTTACCTGTGCCAGTTGGCCCACACCACCCTGTTCTTTCAGCCTGCCTTTTGTGTGGGCTCTGTTTGCCTTACCCAGGTGACTCAGCTTTCACCTCCCATATAACCAGGGTCACGCTCAGAAGAATTCTGTACTTGCACTGCTGCTGTCAAATCTCTCTCCCACCTGGACTTTGCCTGCTCTGGAGTCTCCCTTTCCCCAGACGTGCTTCACCCATGTTTGTGTACGACTGGAGCCGCTCTCCCGGCCAGCCCCACCCTGCAAACACCCCGCAGCCGCCTGCCAAGCGTCCAGCTCCACTCCCCACGAAAACCATGTCAGCTATTCCCGGCCTCTCCAGGGACCCACAGCATCTGCTGGTGACACGGAGCTTCCCAAGGCACCAGTCACGACACCAGGCTCAGCAAAGCGGCTGCAGAACTGACTGGAGCTGCGGGCCCTGCAGCTCCTCTGTCACCACCAGGAAGGCAGGACCTCATCCCTGCCTGACAGGGGGGGACAGCGGGTGCTAAACCCACCTTGCTCCTGCCGGGGCTGCGGTCGGGCGGGGTGCTGCCATCCTCGGACACGGGTTTCAGCGAGGGGGGGGCCTTGGCCGGCTCCAGCTCAGCCCCCAGCCCCTTCATGGCCGCGCGGTAGGACATGTTCCTCAGGTTGCGCTTGAGGGCCCCTCCGCCATCATCCTCATCCTCCGCCTCCAGGGCCAGGACGGGGACGGCCGCTCGCTTCGGGTCGGGGCTCAGGGGTTCCCGGCTCGCCCCGAAGCTCTGGTGCCGGGAGGGGCTGCTCTTGGGCTTGGAGGAGACGGCCAAGCTTTTGGGGATGAGCTGCTGCGTTCCCACCTTCAGCGCGGCAGGGCTGTCCGTGCTGAGGACGATGCGACGGGGCTCGGCCGAGGTGGGGGAGGCCAGCGGTGACAGCGGGGTGGCACTGGGAGCCGTGGTGGGGCTGCGCTTCCCAGCGCCACACGTCGGGCTGGGGGGCTCTGCCCGCACTGGGTGGCATCGGTACTCCAGGAGCAAGGTCTTGTCATCCACAGAGGTACCAGAGGAGCCCCGAGACATGGCGGCGGCCCAGGGGAGCAGCAAGCTGAGGAGGACAGACAGACAGACAGACAGACAGGTGGCTGAACGCCTCCCAGTAAGGCAGCAGGAATTTACCCTGAGCCACAGGAACCTTGGGACAGCACAGGACACGGCCTCCACCTTCCCAGGGCGCTCCGCAGGCAGGGCCCGTATGGACACACTGGGGATGGTGTCACCACCCTGCTCCTTGTGGGGCCACCCGTGTGGGCCACGGGAGGCTCCAGGACGTGGTCGGGAACCAGGAGCAGCCAGGCATGGGAGCAGCCAGGCCCCGGGAGCAGCCAGGCCGTGCCGCAGGGCCCGGGCAGGCTCAGGCCTGAGCCGGGCAGGCCTGAAGCCTCCCTGAGCCCCACTGCCGCCACACCTCCGTGTCCCCTCATTCCCCTTTGGGGTGCTGCCAGCCACCACAGCCGGTCTGCACCCTCCTGAATGCCACCTCCCCCGGGCTGTGGAATCCCCGGCCGTGAAGCTCCGCCAAGCTCCAACCTGCCCCACACCGCGCCGCCCACAAAAACACCTGCCCCAGTCCCTGGGGCTCCCCAGCTGGGGTTAAGGTCACTCATCCCCTCCTGTGCCACGCACAGAACCATGCACCTACAGAACAGAGCGTTTTATGCCCTCTGCCTATTACATAACTTCGGGAGAAATTATGGTTTAGCTGTCCTCAACTGAGATCCCATTGTGCGCCAGTGCCATCTCCAAGCTGTTCCCTTTCAAAGACCAGGAAACAAACCAAGGCTGGACCGTGCTTTTCCCTCCGTGAATGACTGGCAGGAGGACAGCACAGACCCATCAACAACAGCTCGTTTGACAGAGATGCTGCTCATTCCAACTGTCCTCGGATGCGGGACACATGCTCTGTGTCCAGAGGTCTGCCAAGTGTCCCGCGGACCAGCAGAGCGCCACATTCCGCTCTTAACCCCATCCTGGCTGAGGATGCAGCTTATCCTAAGCCCTGGTGGCAATAAACAGGCCTGAACCCAGAGGGTCTGGGGCTGCAGCATGCACAGCTCTCGCTGCTGGGCTGGAGGGAGGCTCGGTGGCCACGCAGGACATCGATCGCCCGTGTCACCGCAACTCGGTACTTCCATCCCTACGTGCCCAGGGCTGCGGTGCAGGGGGCAGGGCTCTAAATGGGCTGGGAGCACGGCGGGATACAGCCCCGGGAAGCACCCAAACCCCTCTGCGATGGACCCAACCACCCCCCGGCACCGCTGGGCGCTGAGACCCTCGGGGACAGCGGGGACAGAGCCGCGGGAGGACGAGCCCCGGCTGCGCCTCGGGAGGGACGGCACAGCCGCTCCCCGCCGTCCCCTCCCCGGAAGGCGCTCGGCGGCCGCTCGCTCGGGGCCGCCGCCCGCACGGCTGCCCCGGAGCCCCGGTGCCGGTGCCGATGGCGGTGCCGGTCCCTCCCCGGGGTCCCCGGTCCCTCCGCGGCGCCCCCGCCCCGACCCCGCCGCGCCCGCACCTACCCGCGCCCCTCGGAGCCAGCGCGGCGGCGGCGGCGGGGCGGGATGGGAGGGACCGGGAAGGGCTGGGAGGGACCGGGGCGGGACCGGGGGAGGTGCCGGTCCGGCCCCCGAGGCCGTGCCGGGCTGGAGGTGTCCGGTGTCCCGCACATCCCGGCTCCGAGCAGCGCTCTGCTCCCTGCCGCGCCCCGTCCCGGGGTCGCTCCGGCTTCCTAGGGGTGAAAAATTAATTAAGCCTCTCTAGGAGCAGTGTTTTGCTGCTTCTTGATGAGTGTTCATCAGGTGTGTGCGCGGAGCGTCGCTGCAGGCCCCTGGAATCTCGGCGTTCTCCATCCCCTAAAGCCGCCTCTGCAAGCCCACTGAAGGCGGGGGGATTATTCGGTGTCGTTCTCCTGTCACGTTAGCGGGTGACAAACGAGTGTGCCCCGGCTGTCCTCGGGGTCTGGCCGACACACACTCGGTATTTCAGCAGCCCAGGGACTGTCCCTTACTGCAGGCATGTCTGATGCTCGCTTCAGTTGGGTCTTCAGTGGTCAAAGGTAACCTCGGGCGGTCCCTCCTGATGCACAAAACATCAGTTTCGGCTGCTTTTGGGCGCTGCAGCTACTGGGAAAGAGGATCTGAGGGTCAGGCTGCTGACAGCCGCCCAGTAACCCAGCTGCCCAGTAAGGCTCAACAGTGCTCTGTGTCTTTACTGGGAACAGACTTTTCCTTGACCTTCTCTTTTGCCCCCCCTGTTCTGCTCCTCCCCATCCTCCAAATGGGGCCTTTTTCTCACTTGTTTGTGGTGAATCTCAAGCACTTTGTGCATGACAAAGTCCACTTGTCAGCAATATTCTTTGAAATGCCTCTGTTCTCTCCACTCCGGGGCCTGCCTGACAATCGCCCCATTATCACAGCTTTCTTATCCCATAGATTTTTTTTATCCTTTCCCTCCGGGGCTAATAAGGAGAAAGGCTCCAACGAGAGGAGGGCTCCTACTCAAGGGTTCAGCTCCGACTGAAACCCTCCCGATCTCCGGGGAAGGGCCATTATCCCGAATGTGGGACACCATCATTTGATCACCATGAATGACTTTTTGAAGCGAGGCCATTCATCAGTTGTGTAATGGGGTTTTTAGCTCAAAGACCCGGCTTTCAAGTAATTTCTGCTCCCAGGGTCCCCTGGAGCTGAACCATCTGACCGCTCTCACTGGGCAGTTCACTCGATCTGGGCTCTGGTAGTGAAAGGAAATATGCTCGACATTTTCCACCAGCTCACCGATGCCCCATCCCAACACTTTCTCCCACCCTGGAATACTCTCACTCCTCCCTGTGCAGGCATCCTGTCCCATCAGTGGGATGTGATGCACCTGCTTTGCACTGGAGAGGCTCTGTCCAGCTCTGGGCACCTCGCAACAAGAGAGACATTGAGGGGCTGAAACACTTCCAGAGAAGGGCACAGAGCTGGGGAAGGGGCTGGAGAAGTCCTGTGAGGAGAGGCTGAAGGAGCTGGGGGGGCTCAGCCTGGAGAAAAGGAGGTTCAGGGGGGACCTCTGGCTCTGCACAGCTCCCTGACAGGAGGACAACAAGGGACAGGACGAGAGGAAACAGCCTCAAGTTGTACCAGGGGAGGTTCAAGTTGGATGTGAGGAAGACTTTTTTAATGGAAAAGGTGGCCAGGCCTTGGCAGGAGCTGCCCAGGGAGGTTTGGAATCCCCATCCCTGGAGGTGTCCAAGGATGGCCTGGACGTAGCACTCAGTGCTCTGTTCTGGGTGACAAGGTGGGGATTGGGCACAGGCTGGACTGGATGGTCTTGGAGAGCTTTTCCAACCTTAATCATTCTGTAATTCCATGATTCTGACCTCAGCAGCAAGTGGGGTGGCCATAATTTAATTTTTTGAAGCTCTTTTGAGTATTACAAACCACACACACACGACATCAGACCCCAGAGGTACCGCAGAGCAGCAGAGCCAGACAGTGACACACCCAATGTCCCATTACTGGGGACGTTCTCCATGGTTATTCCATGAAAAGAAGCTCACGGGACCACTGCTTATAAAAGCACACAGGTTTATTGCATATCAATCTCATGTATAAATTCATTGTAGCATTGGAAAGATTACATTTGGTATACATTCCTATTCTACAGCATTAACCTCAAAATCAGCTTTTTCTATTCATTATTTTAAAGGAATTTCTCTACACAAGTACATTTGTCTTTTATCACAAGCATCAAAATGGAATTTGTAAAATTGCCTTTTTTTTTAATTATTTTCTACACTTCATATCTTTTATTTCATTATGCTCCCAACAAAGCGATTCCATATTAATTAATAACTGCCAACACTTTTTCTTTCTTCCTTGGCAGTTCAAGGCTTCGAGCCTCGGACGCAAAATCTAATCACATATACAATAAGTGCATCTACGGAATTTTTTCTTTTTAATAAAAATTTCACAAACGGACACAATAATGACTGCTAAACACAAGTCATGCACAGTTTACTTATAAACATAACAGAAGCAATATACAATCAAGAATGATATGGAACAAGCACCATCCTCTTTCTCAATGTTTTTTAAACATTATATGAAAACCAGACATTTACAATTGATTTAAAAAAACACTATACAGGTCTAAAGGAAAAAAAAAAATCCAACCTAAATCATATCTGTATTGTAACAATGGGAAAAGGAATGACATAGGATGCACAGATTTATGATTCTTGCAAGCACAATATATATATGTTTTAAATTACATCTTCTGCAGGCTGGAAATGACATCAGGGCAAAACATCTCTTGCTTTGAAGAGAGCAATGAGAATGTAAAATACACTGAGAATTACTTTCAGAATTACTTTGTTCACATGTGAATTGCACATTTGGAAAATCAAAGCTGCCTTTTTTTTCTTTTTCAGTTCTTTTTTTTTTTTTTTTTAATTTTTTTAATTTTTTTTTTTTTTTAATTTCTTCTTCCAAAGTGGTAATAAGAATTAACGACAGAAGAAAGAGAAAAAAAGAACCTCGGAATCATTCAAGAACATTTTAGTCACAGTTTCACTCAACACTACGGAGAAGTTTCATGGCTTTGTGAGAACACTACTGACCACCGGCGAGGAGCAGAGGGTTTTGCCCTTTGTGTTGCCAGCACTGACCCGAGCGACGCCACTCCTGCCCTTGGGGACAGCGCTGTCCCCAAGGCTCAGGGTCCCCCCCCAAAAGGGGCAGGGTCCCCAGCGCTGCCTCCACCCCCCGCCACACACACACACACACACAGAGTACAGCACGTAAAAACCGAGTGGGAAGTCAGCAGATTGACCTGGCCGGGGGGCACGGGGGGCTCACGATCCAGTGCTTTGATGCTCAGCGCCAAACACGTTCACCTCATTGTGCAAGTGCTTCCGAAAGGCTCCGTCCGCGCCGCGGCAGCGAGGAGCTGCTCCCAAGAGCAGCCACTGAGTGCCTAAGTGCTGATTGGGGAGGGGGCAAAAGCTTCCTCTGCACTGTCTGAGGGAGGACAGGAGCCCAGCAGGGTGTTTGTCCCGGAATCAGCTGAGCACACCCGCTGGTGTTTGTTCAGCCCCGTTTGGGTTTGGGCTCCTGCGCGTCGACGTCCCCGTGGCGCCCGGCGAGGCACGGCCTGCTGGCCTGGGACACCTTGGAAAGGCACCCGCCCAGAGCAGCCTGAGCACCAAAGGGCACATCCCAGGGAAGAACCCAGCAGCCCAGCAGGAGAACTGGGTGCCTCAACGTGTCCTGCAGGACCTGGCACCTCAGCACATCCCCTGGGAGAACCTCAGCTCATCCCACCGGAGAGCTCCCAGCTGCCTGCACCAGCCACAGCAATCACACCAGGACCAGCCTCCAGCTCTGAGCTGGTGGGAAGCAGGGAAGGCACAGAGACGAGACCCGCATCCTCCACCCTGACCAGCTCAGGCAGGAAGGTCCAGCTCTGGCCAAAGCAAGGGCCCTCCACAGAGCACCAGCACTTCAGCCCTGCACAGCTCCCAGCCCCACTCCCAGCTGACCACTCCAAAAATCCCCAGGGCTTCTCCTTCTCTCCTCTGTGCTGCTGCAGCTGTGAAAATACTTTAAATAAATAGATCCTACACAAAGCTCTGGGTTTAAACCACACCTGGAGTGGTGCCCTGGCTACCCGACACACCGCAGCCACTTCCCATCCCTGCCCTGGATCCCAGCATGTCCATGGGGTTGGACACCACAGCTCCATGTCTCACCAAAGCTCCCAGAGCTTCCCCAGCACTGGGAAGCCAGCAGTGCTCTGCTAGCAGAATGTCCTGGACACAAACCTCTCGGGAAGCAGCTTTGAAAAGGTGAGATTCTCTGCTAAAGCAGCAAAATGGAGCCTCCACACCTGCTGTGAGCTGCAGCACATTCCAAGTGCAATCCAACGAAAGGTAGAGGTTAATAGAAGTTCAGTGAGGCTTCCTGTTTCTTTATCTTAATGGGAAAAATTGAAACTTGTAATCAGTGCTAAATTAGAGGAGTCGGGAGATCCTACAACACAAGCTAGAGAAAATGGGGAGGAACTGAATTAGGAAATATGAAAAGAAAAAAAAAATCATTACTTAAACCCTATATTTTTAATGTCCTCAATCCCTGGCTGGATAATACCTCCCTATCCTTGGCCAGGGGCCCTCAGGAGATCCACTGAGAGCAGGGATGAGCCTGGGGAGGGGGACAGCGACAGTGTGAGCTCAGTCAGAGCAAGGACCTGACCAAGTGCTTCTGGAGAAATGACACAACTGGCAGCAGGGCTGAGAGAGGGATGGGGAAACCATAAATACCCCAAATAAATGCCCACAATAACACTTGCATTCCTTAGTATTAGCCCACATTTCAGTGTCCAGCTCAGTGCCACTCCCTTGGCTGCTCTGTCACCTCCCCGTGCCGTGGAGGGCGATGCTGACCTGCCCTGAGGTTTCTTCAGGGGTGAACAAACCACGTTCAGAGCACACAACCACTCACTGCTGCCCACAGATCCTGTTCCAGCACGGCAGAGAGATGCTCAGACCCGTGGTGTGCTCTGAGCAGCTGCCAGGAGTCATGGAGCTGCAGCTGGAATGGGACAGGATGGATCCAGCCCCATGTTTAAGGCTGTTCCCATGTTCTCCTGGAGCAGGGCCATCGAGGCACAGCATCTCCACTGGCTTCCTCCTCCTCCTCCTCCTCCTGTGCTGCTCCCAATCACTGGAAGCTTCCTCTAATGCCCCAGGAGCCTCAAGGCAAAGGGGAGCCGAGGGATGATTGTCTGGAGATCAGCAGCACCACTGGCAGCACTGACTGGGCTCATTTGGCACATGGACAAAATCTTCTGCTCCCTGCTTATCCAACATCCAACCTCATCAGCACAATTTTGGTCCTTCACTACATACTTATATTAACATGATTTCTTCACAAGAATGATAGCTAATGTAAAAAAAAAAAAAAATACTGTTAAGGAAGAAATAAAATAAGAAAGGAATTAGCCCAAAATGACAAGTTATATACAGATTAAAATAAATTCCATCAGGAAAAGAAACAATTCTTTTATTATTTTCAGTTGGCCCCCTGTGGGAATAATTTAAAGGCCAAGTGCCTGGGCAGGGCTGTGCTGCAGCCTGTGGAGTGGGGGTGGGATGGGATGGGATGGGATGGGATGGGATGGGATGGGATGGGATGGGATGGGATGGGACGGGGCTGTCCCTCTCCTCCACAGAGCCGGGATTCCTCCGGCAGGGTCGGCTCTCGGGCTCTACCTACCCAGGAGCTTTGTGCAAATACGTGAAGCAGCTCGGTCACACCGCCTGGTGCTCTCAGAGCCTTGGGCACTTTCACAGGATGTCGTGGAAAACCAAAAAGGGGAGGGTAAATTTCCTTGGGAAACACACTGGTGCTGCTAATTTACCTTTTGTTCCCTCTGTACCAAAGCCACCCTGGATGCTTTCCTTTGGGGGCTCTCTGAGGCTCCCCAAAATCAGCCTCACATGTGCTCTTGGGTGCAAAGCTGACTTGCAAAGGTGTCACACCCAACTCTGACTCTGCTTTGCTCAGGGAGCTTGTTCCATTGTTTTGGCCTGCTGGAATGAGGCTTCCCACACTAGACTGGCTTAGAACCCTCCATCTGCCCTTCTCCATGGCTTTCCTAACCATTCCAAAAAGGAATGTCATCTCCAAATTCCCCACTCCAACAGCAGATGGGAATTGCAGCGGAGAACAGCAAAAAGCCCACAGGATTTGTGGAAGCTGCTGTGTATCAGTAGACAAGATGAGGTTTGGAAGTGATTGGAAATCACTCATAAAATCTCTATGAGAAATTTTAGAGTCAGAGAGACAGCTGGATTCTTATCTCCGTGCTCTGCACCCCTCAGGCAGCTGGAGCATGGAAATGTTCATCTTTTTACTTAAATTACAGGCCAAGCAGCAGCAGGTGGTGCAGAGGGAAAACCAGGCCAAAACAACGGTGTGAATCAGAGATCTGTGCCAGAGATACCATCATCAGCAGGGGGTGATGTCACCCTGAAACCCTGACACACGAGCAGACGTGTCCGAGCTGCCCCGGGTGAGGCGAGGCTCGCCCAGCACACGTCTCCTTCCAGCTGGGGAAGGCTTTACCCCACGACCTCTCTGCTTGGGCAAATCCAAGCATTTCCAGGAACTCCACCACCCAGGCTCTGCCCCAGGCACTCCCAGCCCATGATGGCCTCACTGGAACCAGGAGGGGCAGGGAGCTCTGCCAGCCTCACTCAGGGCACAGCCGACCATCCGTGTCCATGTGACACTTCTGTCACCCCCACCTCAGCGCTGTTCCAGGCTGGAGATGTCTCAGCTGGGAGCTGCATGTGGCTCACGATGACTGCAGGCAAGGTGGCCTCACCTTGGAGGAGCTTTGCACTGTGCCAGTGTTTGCTGGGAACAAAGGACAGGATGGTGTTTCGGTGGGAGTGCAGAATTCTTTTGGGGGGGGTCAGTTAAGTAGGCTGAATTTGCCTTTCCCTGGCATCTCTCCAGTGGCTGTGTCACAATTGCACCGGGGACAGGGCACACCTGGCTGTCTTCCCTTGGTGCTTCACCATTTCAGCTGGATGGGAAGGAAGTGCTGCCCTGTGGTTCCAAGCTGTCGTTCCTGCTCAGGCTGTGCTGGCTCAGTGACACCGGTTTGGAAGGTTGGAGGGGCCAATCTTTGATTGCACTGTTGCAATTCGTGTCTTGCTCATGCTATTCCTACAGGCTGTGAAATCCTGGGGCTGCTTCAGGGTTTATCCAGTTTGGGAGAGGTTCATTCTGATAAATTAGAAAGGGAAACTCTAGAGAGATAAAAATGCAGGACGTGTAGGTCGGATGTGACATGTTTCCTTCTCAGCCCAAAGTCCAGACGACTCCCTGAGGCCCTCTCATCCATCTTCTGCTCACTGGGATTTTGCTGGGATGGCTGCAGCACCACCACCCCTCGCCTGGGCTCCGGCCAGTGCCTTGTGGACCTCTCAGAGGTGGTTGATGGGGTTAAAGGTCCCCGACTCTGAAGCTGCTCCTGCCATGTCCAGCCAAGCCCCCAGAGAGTTCTGGGAGGACGCGTGGAGGGGAGCGTTCTCAGACAGGGACAGCATCATTGCATAAGCCTGGGGGAGAGAGGGATGCAAGGGCACGAGTGAGAACACAGGATGGAGGAACGCTGTGTGTAAAACACAGCACCACCTAACCCTGCCCACCTGGGCCAGCAGCATCCTCTGTGCTGGGCTAAACTCACATCCCCGCTCTGGGATGGCACCCACCTCTGAAAAAACCAGATTTGTCATGGTTTATAGGGACAGCCAGGAGACACCATCATTGCCACTGGTTTTCACAGGACCAAACCCATCCTGCACTGCCTGTGCTTGGTCACAAACCTCCACGTGATTCCAGGCTCTGCTCCCAGGGGAAAGCAGCTCTTACTGGGGCTTGTTCTTAACAAAACACATCCCCAGACATCAGTGAGGCTGGGCTGGGGCAGCAGTGCCCTGGGAATGGGGCAGCAATGCCCAGTGGGAAATGGTGAGCAGCTGCTCATCCTGACTCGATGCCTGGCATGGCCCCACTGGTGATGCCAGTGTGGGTGTTTAGGGATGTGGAACTCTCACTGGCATGACCAGTGTGGTCAGGGTGGGTTTATTGCTGCAGTGAAACCCTTAAAGGTGTCTGCT
Organism: Vidua chalybeata; assembly: GCF_026979565.1. Lineage (NCBI taxonomy): Eukaryota > Metazoa > Chordata > Aves > Passeriformes > Viduidae > Vidua > Vidua chalybeata. The sequence goes on from NC_071551.1 coordinate 4,822,386, forward strand.
GAGAGAAATGCAGCGAGGCTTGTTCGTTCTCTAACAAAATGCTGGTTCCTTGTAACCTGGCTGCTCTCCCCCCACCAGGACACAAGATTTGTCTCACACACCTCTCTGTGCCCTTTCTCAGCCCACACAAGTGATGTGAGGGCTTAGGCAGATGAGAACCTCATAAAGCAGAGGGGAAAACCAATGTCATTGTCACCCATGGCCTGAAAAAGAGGAGGACACGGTCCCCACCCTCCCCACCCCCCTGGCCCAGGGAAGAGGTAGAGTTTTGTGGTTTTGTGGACACACACACTTCTAAAATTGCTTAAAACAAAGCCAAAGGAGTGCTCTGCTGCTCACACAAAGGTTTTATATTACCTGCCAAAAGATGGGTCAAATTATTTGAGCTGCTTATTGTGATTCAAGTGTAAAACAGTTCCCCATCCAAGCACAGGCTGTACCAGGGTGGTGCATTGGAAAAGAGCAAGCTGCTCCCAAAGAGTTAGTGCATTTGGGATGTTAGTGACAGGACACAGGGAAGAGTCAGGCAAGTGGTTTGTGTTTAAATGGGTGTCACCCCAAAAAACTGCTGTGCTCTCTCTTCCAGCACCCTCACTAGTGGCACCCACCATGAAGGAGGAAAAAAAAATTCCCAAGTTTTGGATGATGCTAATTTAAAAATCATGTTCTGCGTGGTGGCTGCACTAAGGTACTGCTCTGCTGGGCATTTGAAATAGATTTTGGGATAAATTCTGTTGCTCTAGGGTCAGAAAGGGCCCCTGAGGTGAGAGCTATACTCATCCCCCAGCATGGGCTGAGTGTCCTCTCTCCAGCCCAGCCTGCTGAGGTAACTTCACTGAACAATTCTTCTGTGAGAATCCTCGTGGAGGGATCAAGAGATCAACTCCATAAACCCAGACTGGGCATTTTGGCTAATGGAAAAGCAGAAAGCACACACAGACCTACCCCAAACCTCCAGATTTCTCTCAGAGCTCCAGTAATTCTGAGAGGCCATTTTGATGGTTTTTGGTGGGTCAAAACTGGTCTGGCTCACAGGGTTGGGATTTTTCTTTTCCATTTTCTGGTTTACTTTTAGAAATCAAGGAGATAAACAAGGATACCCTCTAGACATGCTGGGTTGCAAGTCCTGGATATATTATTGTCTTTCACACCTGTTTTGATCAAACCCAAGGGCACTTTGTTGATGTTTCTGCAGACCAAACCTCAGTGTTTACTGACAGAAGAGCCACCCCAAAGTAAAAATAAATAAGGAATTATAAAAACATTTATACAGACAGATAAAAACACACAAATGCCTCTCTCTTTCTGTATAGCCCCGTTCTCACTGCACAGGCTGAGATAAATCCATCTAAAGGTGATGTCCACTCCCTTTCACCTCTATTTCAATTTAGTTGCAACAAGATACATTTATGTGTGTGCTAGAGTTCCTGCTGGAAAGGGGGAATAACCTTCTGGAAGGGGAAAATAACCCACTGGAAAGGGAAAATAACTCTTGTCTGGAGGAGGCCAGCTGCTCCCTAATCCTGCTGTACACACTGGTGGCAAGCTAGGAAAACGTTCTGGATATACCCACCTGGTTTTTAGCCTGCCTGTACAGAGTCTGTTTTATTGCCTCAGAGTCTAAGGTGGAATTAAACACATCTTTAACTTCAAAAGCTTCCTCGGCTGCTTTGCGGAGATCCAGCCCCTTCCCAAAATTCGGCATCTGCTCCAAATCTAACAGGCCGGCTTCGTCCTCCTCAATACACCTGTACCAATGACCAGGGGAAGGGGTGACCTGTGTTAGCTCGTCTGGCCCACAGCCTGCATGCACCACCCACGGGGGCTCACCAGCCACATGCGTGAAGGGATGGACAGACGGACACACAGACACGACATGGCATGGGAGGAGTGAGGAAGAAGTGGAAAGCAACGAGCAGCAGGTTCTGTCTGAGGTTCTGCCTTCACCAAAACCAGTGGTGTTTTTAAGCTGGGTAAGGCATCACTGGGTGTTGTGTGACTTGTGCTGTGAATATCCCCAGAAACTGGGGCAAGCTGCAGCAAAAAGAGAGCTGAGCCTGTGCTGTGTGCAGCAATCTTTTGTTTTGAAGGTGTTCACACATGGCTTGACCTTGGGGGAAAAATCCTTCACTTTCTATAGAATAATGGAATCTGGTTTGGGCTGGGAGGGACCTTAAAGATTGTCTCATTTCACCCTCTGCCATGGGCTGTCCCATGGTGCTCCAAGCCCTGTCCAACCTGGCCTTGGACACTTCCAGGGATGGGGCAGCCACAGCTTCTCTGGGCAGCCTGTGCCAGGGCCTCAGCACCCTCACAGAGAAGGATTTTCCTTGAAGATCAAACCTGTATCTCTCCTCTTCCAGTTTAAATCCATTCCCCCTTGTCCTGTCACTCCAGGCCCTTGGAAAGAATCTTCCTTCATATTTCCAGTAGCTTCCTTCAGGCACTGGAAGGTCATTTTGGAGCCTTTTCTCCTGCAGGATGAACAATCCCAGTTCCCTCAGCCTTTCCTCCCAGCAGAGCTCCTCCATCCCTCTGATCATCCTGGGACCCCCTCTGGACTCTCTGCAGGAGCTCCAGGTCCTCCCTGTGCTGGGACCCCAGGGCTGGAGGCAGCTCTGCAGCTGGGGCCTCCCCTGGGCAGGGCAGAGGGGCAGAATCCCCTTTTTGCCAGAGCTCCAGGAACATTTTGCTCCAACTCAAAGTGCCATAGCAGCACCAAGGGCATTGCACAGACACCTCTCTCTTCCCTTGCCCTGACCAGAGTATCGGAGAAAAAAACGACATCTGCTGAGCTGTGGTACCCTGAAAACTCCGTGTTTTTTGTGTCTGTTCCCCTGCTCCAGACTCCTCAAGCCTTGGATATCATTCCAGCCTCTCCTTGCAGTCCACTTGTCTCGTGTCCCCCACCCCACGGTGAAATGGAATCTGGAGTGAACGTTTGGATCCAACCGGAGGCATGGCATGGCTTGGAGAACAAACCCACAGCACTCACCATGCACCACGGACACGGGCAGGGCGCTGAGCCCCCCGGGAATGGCCCCCTCACCTTCGGGTGTGGTCAAAGCTCATGGTGAGAGACGTGGGCTCCTCATCCTCCTCATCCTCGAACGCTCCCCGGGGCTCCGCCGTGGGCGACGCTGTCTCGTCCTGGGACTTCCCAGTCAGGCTGTCATCATCTTCCTCTTCCAGTTCTTCGTCCTCATCGTCCACATCTTCTGTCTTCTCGTTTGCCAATCCGTGGCACTGGGAATTGCCATCAATATCCTGGATTTCTGGCCTGAAATGTTTGGTTGAAGGGCAGGGAGGAGGAGGAGGAGGAGGAGAAGAAGAAAGAAAAGGGGAAAAAAAAAAAAATATGGCAAATGTTTAAGTCATGTATTCCCACTGGAATGCAAGACTTTGATAATGTTATACACAGAAATAAACACAGAGACACATTTATATACACATACATATTATTTAAAATGTAACAAAGAAGAAAACCAATCTGGTTCAGGCATTTAAAAATCACCCTTCACTGTTCCTAAGGGCCAATGAGCATGTTGAGAATGCACCAATCCCAAAGCTTTTTGAACTGCAAAAATTGATTTAAATGTTATTTTTTTAATCTCTTAAAATTAACATTTGTGAGACAAGAAGCCTTCCTCCTTCTCTGGGCTCTGCCCTCCAACAATTTCCCTTCGAGCAAGGAGCAGGAGGAAGCTTCTACCAGCCAGCCTGAACTCCCTCTTGTATTACTCTGCTGTTCATGCCTGCCCTGCCAGCAGATAATTTTATTTCCTTGCCTACCTTTTATCCGCTAAAGCCGACGCTTGATTCATCTCGCTATTGGCAATAAAATTTCTGATTTCTGAGAAATAGGAATCCTCTTTTTCGTCTAAAAGTGCATGGTTGTCTGATTCCGAGGTGGGGGAGGAGGCGCTGGTCCCGAGGTGGTTGGTGATGACTCCGGAGTGCTGGCTCACTGTGGGGCAGGAGCAAGGAGGGACAACAGGAGAGACAACAGGAGACTCCATCAGGTGTTGGCAAGGCCATGGTTATGAGGAAACATAAAGTAAGAATGTTCTCAACAGCCCTCTCACTTTAGATTGATGATTTAATACTCAGGGGGAAAGTCATGGAGCAAAGATCCCAAAGGAAGATTGTGTTTTCCAGACCAACATACAGGTGATATTTAGCACTTCTGGACAATACACACAATTTAACAACCATTGCAGAGCTGTTTGCCTACAACTTTTCCATAGTACATCTTTTTACCCATGCTGGGAAATCACTTGGCTTCATCACAGCAATTCCTCCCTTTCATTTTTTTTTTTTTACGTTAAAACAAAACCTATTTATCTTCTTGAACTTCCAAAAAACCCTACAAACAACCCTAAAAACTCATCCTTAGGGGGACAGTGCATTCCAGCGAGGCTTCCCAAGGGCCAAGACCATGGAGTCTCCTCTCTCCAGTGGTCTCCAGAGTGTTTCCCTACCTGGAACGTTCTCGTGCTCGTGCTTCTTCAGGTGCCTGTCGAGGTTGGTCTGCTGCCCGAAGCACCTGTTGCACAGGTGGCACTTGAATGGCTTCTCCTTGTTGTGGATGTTCCTGACGTGCCGCTGCAGGTTGGAGGAAATGCTGAATGACCTGTCACAGTATTTACACCTGGAAAACAACAGCAGATACCAAATGGTGCAATGTGAGGGAAAAACACCAAAAAAAAAAAAAAAAAACCCAAACAACAACAACAAAAAAAGGAGAAAAATCTGACTATCAAAACGCCAGGAAATGTCGGTCTATAAATCTTTACTCAGCTGAAGGAAGCACAAAGCATTAATCATCCCAGACAAATCTGATATTATTGTTACTCAAGGAGCACAAAGAAAGGATTAGGATTAATTAGGAAGTGAGTCGTCCAAACAGATAAGAGTTTGAAACAAAATAATCACTTTTCCATGCATGGATGTAGGAATGAGAGAGGTGGATTTATTCCTTCCACTTTTTTGGAGAGGAATCAGGTGAAATACGGCTGAGGAGGGAGGACAAGGAAGACAGAAGAAGAAAGAAGGGAGGTGAAATGTATAAAATAGTTATTAACTGGCAAATCCCTGCGTGACAGTTAGCTGGACACACAGAAAATTCTGGCTTTATTAATGAAATTCCTTGTGGTACTGGACCTGCAGGGATCACAGCATGGCTTTAAAGGTAATTATAACTATTGTTATAGCAAAACAGCTCCCAAGAAATCCACCATCCTTTCCAAACAGGGTAAGATTTACTCCTAGGAGTGAATATCTGGTTTGTGATGAAAAGCTGGAATGCAAGGAGCCAAGCCAGGACGTTCATGGGAGCTGCTGAGTGAAGAGATGTTCCCTCTCTGAGCTCAGTCTCTGCGGGACCCACGGCAGATGGGCCGGGGGCTTGTTCAAAGCCACCCCCCCCCCCTTTTTTGGGTTTAGATTACCTCCAAATAAATGGGAATTGCTCGGGGTGGTGGTGTGAGGGCTCACAGCTCCCAGCGCAGAGCGGGAGCCGCTGATGGACTGAAGGTGGCAGCTCCGAGCTGCGCTGGAGAGTTTGGGTCTAAAACTCCTGAAAGCCTCATTCCTGCCCGAATCCCTCGTTACATCTCCCTTTAAGCACGTCACTTGTACCTCAGCAAAGCTGCTCCCCCACGGCTCTGCTTCCAAAACCCACGAGCAGCAGAATCTGTCTCTGCTGCAGAGCTCTGCAAATCCTGCAAATTCCAAAATTCCAACTCTTCCCGAGCCCCTGTAATCCCAGAATAAATCCACGCCAGCAGGGCTGCTCTGAGCTCCTCTAACCCACAGCAACATCTGCCCCACGGAGCTGAGCTACTCTTCCATGGGAATCCTGGAATTCCAGAATGGTTTTGGGACTCTAAACCCCCTCCAGTGCCACCCCTGCCGTGGGCAGGGACATCTTCCACTATCCCAGGGTGCTCCAAGCCCAGTCCAACCTGGCCTTGGACACTCCCAGGGATGGGGCAGCCTGTGCCAGAGCCTCCCCAGCACTCCAGGACACGGAGATGGAGATTTTTGGGAGTATCAGCAGCTCCTGATGTGCACAGACTCACCCCATGCCTGCCTCACTCAAGGATGGAGCTGGATGTCCCTGGGCACTGAGGACATGGGATTCTTCCCTACAGACACAACAGGTTCAACAGCGAGTGGAAAAGATCCCTGCTGTGAAGCACACACACCTCATTTCCAGATGTGCTCCAGCTGTGATTTTTATTCCGTCTCTAAAAATAAATCGATATTATTTTTGGGAAAAGCGGGGATACATTTATGAAACACTCTCTCTCGCTGAATGTTTATGGATTCCGTGTCCACCTCCAAATTTCCTACTGCGAAATCTCCAACAAGAATAAAGATATTTCAAATAATGGGCCCTTATTAGGATTAACCAAAATTTCTAAACCACAGCATTTCCAGACTTCTAAAGTATTTAGTTTTCTTTTTTTTTTTTTTTTCAAAAACCCCCAGATAACTCTAGAAAACAAGAAGCTATTTGAACATCAGCAAGAACAATCACACAGAGATTTATCAAGAACAATCTGTACAGAGAGTTAAACACGGATTTCCAGCACCAAGGAATTTGCTCTCAGATTCCTGTTCAGCACTCCCCCAAACTGCAATATCCAAACCTGCCAATATTCCAATATTCCTGCTATTCCATGGGGTTTTCATGAGTGGTTTTGTCCAGCTTAGACCAGGAGCTCCCTTCTCATCCTTGATGATGCCAGGGGTTTTCTCTCCCTGCCTCTCCTCACCAGCTCCTATAAACCCCCTTTTTTTGTGTGTCCCAGTGCCTGGCACAGGGGATACCTGGCACAGGGAATATCTGGCACAGTGGGCACCAGGATAACCCATGTTCCCAGCCTGGCTGTCCCTGCCATCATCCCCAGGAGCAGCTCCAGACATTTAAAGGCAACTCAAGGCAGGAAGGACCTGGCCTCCTCCACGTCCATTTATTTAGATGTTCAGGAAGCCTTTGAAAAGTTCTCTGTGACAGATCCTCGCCCTAACCATGAGCTATGTGAATCCAGGGTCGAGAATGGGGAGGGATAAAGAGCTTGTTAAAAAAATAGGAACCAGAGGGGCACTGGGAAGGAGCAGGGAATGCCTGGGAGCAAAGGGATGAGGGACATGTCCGGCATTATTTGTGGTCCCAGAGGGGTTGGTGCTGGGAGCTCTGCTGGTTTTAATCTAAATAAATGGCCCAGGCAGAGGAACCAGCTGAAATTCAGGGAAAGGGGTGAACAGCGAGGGAGGAGAAGAATAAAACTCAAAGGCTGCGGTGTTTGCTTTGCAAACAGCCCGACAAAGCTTCTCCCTTATCAGCTTAAAGGGCTGAAAACATCCAAAGTGGGAGGGAGGGACAGCAAGGAAGGAGCCAGGGCTGGAGCTGTGGAGCTCCGACAGGAAATCCTGGGAGCTGGAGGAGCTCGGGACCTGGGACAACGCGGGACAAAGCAGGGAGCAAACCCTGGGAATGTGGGAGGATTTCCCGAGTCCCTCTCACGAGAGAGGCAGAATTGCAGGAAAAACCAAAAAAATGCATGGACAGCAACTCCCCCTCCGAATGACTCTTCAGCCCCAAGTGCATTTTTAGCAGGGGTGAGCTCAGGCTGTGTTTTGAAACCCAGAAAATGAGAAATATTTTCAATATTTATTGAACTATGTGCAATTTAAATGACATGGCAGATGTCAGCTGTTGGCCGTGAGTTCCAGCTTAATGCAGATAATAGGACACGAGGCCTCCAAGGGCCTTTTTATTCTGAATTCTGAAATAAATAGTCCAGAATTTCAGGTTTGGTGCAGAAAAAAAAAAAAAGAGTGAAAAGAAACATGCTGAATTTCACTGTAGGGCACAGCGGCTTGGAGTGTTTTCAAATAATTTGATTTTCACAAAGTGCATCACCAGGTATTTCTCACTCTTCAGAAAAGATGTTGCACTTTCTCTTTATAAAAGGATCTGCCTCACTATTGCTCATGTGCTATTAATTCCTGCTTTATACATAATTAGACACTTAAGAAGTTTGAGTAACTTCATAGCCCCCCTCCCAACAAACTCCAAAAAACTTAATCACTGACCATCAGGAAACAAACCCAAACCACCTTATTTTCTAGCCTGTTGTCTTTAAGAACATAGTAATTAATATTTGAATTAATACTGAAATTATTGCATATAAAAATATTTTTATATAGGGTAAAAAAAAAAATAATTAAACAATCAAAAGTTGCAAAGGAGACAACAGTAAAACACTGAGAAGTCAGCAACCTCCTTTTACCTGCCTGAAGTCAGCACTTAAAAACCAAGCTTTCAAAACAAGTCTGGCTGCCAAAGCTGCAAATCTCAGTTCTCTGAGAGGAAAAGCAAATCAATGATAATTAAAGCTCGTCTGTAAACGCAGCCCCGGCTCTCTGGAGTGCTGTTAGAATGCAACATTGTCCAGGAGTCAGACCTCTAAAAAACCCACACAGGCTATTTTCTGGGAGAAGACCAGATCAAATAAATCTTTATTTTCCTAACCTTTGTTAAGTTGCAAGTCTCCTTTTTTGGAAGAAAACTGAACTAAGGATCTCGGAATAATCAGGAGTGAGTGTTGCAGTGGACAGGGAACACACAGGGCCCGTTTAGGCATATCAAATAACACAACCCCAAACATCACAGCAGGGATATAATCCAAAATATATGTCTGCTTTGGGGGGTGGTTTTGGTGTATTTTTAATTTTCTCAATGTCTACACTAAAAATGCTGGATGGAAAATAAACGTGATTCTCAGCGTAGCAGGGATTACAATGTGGGAGAATCAATTCTTGGGTTAAACTGAGCATAAAAATGTGATGTATTTGACCACATGGCCTTTTGCTGCTCATAAATTTGTGTTTCTCTTTATTTAATAACTGCTCCACTTGCTTTGTTGTGAACTTATGGCTGTGTATGAAAGGCTGCAATATCAGCTACCCAAAACGAAATGGAATTGTTACCATTGTTTGACAACCTGCAAAACACTCCCTCACATCATGGCAAACACAAGGCTTGATTTGCAGCGAGCTCTCGATTCATCATTCCTTCAGGTTTGCTCATTTCTGGACTTCATTCTAACAAAAAAGGCATTTTTTTTTCCCCCCACGTTTTTTAAAACTGCTTGTAACTTGCTGGGAGAAAATGCTGGGGGAAAGATTTCCATGAGAAATAGTTATTTATATGCCTAGGCATACATATTATATATATTTTCTTGTGAGTTTTATTCAGATTTAAAGCCCTGACTTGGGCAGGAGCCACAGAACCCACTGGGCTGGGACACTGTCCTTGTGCACACTGAAGCATCAAAATTACATCACCTTGTCCCCAGCTAACAAAAAATAGCTCAGCCTTCTACCTTAAACACTCACAAACATGTGAGACTCTGTGTGAATCCCCCCCCCCACAGCTCTCCTTTTAAACTCCATGATTTAAGCTCAGACACTACCAAAATTCAGTTTTAAGGCAGGTAAATCGGCAGGGTTTTTCTTGTCTTTGTTTTTTTTTTGATCCCCTACTCCAGTCACCTCTGATGTGCATTAAGAAAAGGAAAAAAAAAAAAAAAAATCACAAACCCAGCTAGCCCCAGCAGTGAAGGTCCTGGCAAGCCCTTCAAACCAGCCCAAATTTCAGAGCCATTCAGCACCTTCAGCTGTCCTTGAGATGAATGGTTAACGTGAGTGTGAAACAACACTGCAAATCAGAGCCCTCATTTGCCAGCATACATCTAAATATAAGTTAAGTGTCTATCTTCGAGCTGCCAAGCCTGATTATTTTTGGCTGGTACACATAATATACAACCCTATGAATCACTCTGTGTAATGCTCCAGGCCTGTGGTATTCTGCTGGCACAGCTTTATAGAGGGGGGGGGGAAATACCAGAGTGGTGAGTGAGGAGTGTTTGGGAAAGGGTTTTTTATGGGGGACAACATCACCTGTAAGGCTGCTCCCCAGTGTGCGTCCGCAGATGCCTCGTCAGGTTGGCTGAGCGTGGGAAGATCTTGCCACAGTACCTGGACAGGGAGAGCCAAAGGAAACCATCAGGAGAACCAAAGGAAACCATCAGGAGAACCAAAGGAAACCATCAGGAGAGCCCACGGATGCTGTGGGAAATGGATTTGCAGGGAATTCTCCGAGCCTGGCAGAAGGCTCACACAGTGTGTGCAGCTGTGTGCAAACCTTGAGATAAGAAATGCTGATTTAGAAATGCCATGGGACAGGACGGACATTGCTGAGAGAGAAATGGAACCAGAAACAAGTTTCAAAGGATGGCCTTGCAAATAAGACTGGGGACTTTGGAGAAATAAAACTATGAAAGATGCCACAGCACCACCTGCACCCCTCATTCTGACACCGCTCCCAAAATCCCTTCGTGCGCGCACATCATGAGCCCATCCGTGGTGGGGAGGACAAATCTGCCATCCCAGGGTCACAGGGCTACAGAGAACCAGGAGCAGCTGAGGGAGCTGGGAGGGCTCAGCCTGGAGAAAAGGAAGCTCAGGAAGAACCTTCTCACTCCTACAACTCCCTGAGAGAAGGGTGCAGCCAGGTGGGGTCGGGCTCTGCTCCCACGGAATGAGGGACAGGACAATAGGAAACAGCCTCAAGTTGCACCAGAGGAGGTTTAGATTGGACACTTGGGAATTTTTTTCACAGAAAGGCTTGTCAGACGTTGGAATGGGATACCCAGGGAGGTGCTGGAGTCACTATCCCTGGAAGTGTTCAAAGGAAGTGTGGACATGGCACTTGAAGACAGGGTTTAACTACAGCATTCCTGCATCAGGGTACAGAGGGTTTAATCGCTGCCTGGGCAGATTGGCACTTGAGATGTTTCTGCATCTCCTTTATAGCCCTGTTGATGTGCTCATCAAACGGAATCTGCTCTTTCATCCTTGGAATTCACAGAATTTTCTCTGGATAAAGGCTGCAGCACCGTGCTATGGGTTAAGAGGCTGACAGCTGCTTAGAGCAAGGAAATGCAGGCATAGGAAATTAATAAAGGAAGGAATTGTGTTCCCCCATAAATCCAGTTCACAGTAAAATCCAAAAGGTATAAATAAAAACACTAATTGGGAAATAAAGACTTAAGGAGGGGGGGCTGCACTCTGTGACTATGAAACCTACTGTAGGAGGAAGCCATGAGAGACTTTCCTTATTTCAGAGACCTTCAGCTGTCCTGAAGATGAGCAGTTAATGTGAGTGTTCCCCAGCAATGGAAATCCAAATGTTAACTTGTGAGTGTGCATCTAAAATCTGAGTTTAGTCCCTTTTGTAAGTAGAAACCTCAAATTTCTAAATACTCAACTGAAATCTGAGCCCGCAGCTCTTGTGTCAAAGTTGAACATAAGAGACACATCAGACAAAGTTTGTATCCACTTTCTGCACCCAAAAAATTCCCCTCAGCAGGAGCCACCACGAGAACCTTGAGGTGAAACTGCGACAGCAGACAGAGGTTTATTACTAAATACCCTTGATCTACTCCAATTTGGAGCTGGATGGGTACGTGACGAGTTCTGTGGATAGAACAGTTTGAAAAAGTTGTTTCCTGCATGCCATTTTTTAAAATTCAATCATTTTTCCATAGCTGAGGTTGGATATAGCCGGGACTGGCATTGGGAACGGCGGCGTTCGCCGCCGCACGCCAGAGACTTGGCCTGGGGAGTTGGGTTTGCTTGAGAATCTCCAGATCTGCTCCCAAGGTTATTAAAAATTACAAAGCAAACAGAAGATGCTGATTTCCTACCAGACAAAACAAGCTATTTCAGAGGGAATTAGTCATCCCAGCTCTGCTCTAATTCCACCGCTCCTGGCGGAGATGTCGGTGTGGAGCTGCTCTGCTCCGTGCTGGTGCCCAGTGCAGCTGCCCAGCTGGGGTGGCACATCCTGGGGTATTTCCACATCCCGGGATGTTTCCACGCCCTGGGGATCAGTGTGGATGCCACGGGATGCCCGGCTCACCTGCAGGTGTAGCGCTCCTTGCCCTTGCGCAGGATGGGGTCGGAGAGCGTGGGCGGCGGCGATCGGAAGTTGAAGGGGTGGTGGGGAAGGGGCTGCAGGGACGAGCCAGAGTCGGCCTTCATGGCTGCAAAGCTCTCCAGTTTCTCCGTCATCGTCTCGATGGCCGACATCTGCAAGGACAAGGAGGTAGCTCCTCAGAAAAATCCCTGGGAAGGGCAAGATCTGATGCACAAAACACTGGTTTTGGTCGGGCAAAGCCTCCTGCTGGTGTTGGCTGTCTTGGAAGTTGGAGGCACAGTGGGAGATGGAGCCACTGAATCCAGCCAGGAAAGACTGGAGTAGTGTATTGGTCATGGAGAAAGCAGGAAAAGCACAACTGGCAAAGCCAGGCATTTAGGTCCCAGAAATGAGCACTTGCTCACTCTCTGCAATGTGCACGTGCTCACTTTCAGCACTTTGGATCAAACATTATCTCAGAATACACCTGAGACATCCATTTTTACTGGGAAAACACTGAAACTAACATGGTCAGATGCCTGAGGTCAGAAGCCCAAACCAAAGTCTTGGGAGGTCTGACATCTCCTACTTGGGGCTTGGAAGGACAGGGCAGTGAGTGGTGAGTGGGCAGGTGGGGACACAACCCCAGGAGAGGGGGAACAGCGAAGTTTTGGGCCCAAAGCAGAAGAATCCGGGCCAGAGTGGAGTGGGAGGGATGTTTGATGGCTGCTTAGGGAGAGAGGAGAGGAGAGGAGAGGAGAGGAGAGGAGAGGAGAGGAGAGGAGAGGAGAGGAGAGGAGAGGAGAGGAGAGGAGAGGAGAGGAGAGGAGAGGAGAGGAGAGGAGAGGAGAGGAGAGGAGAGGAGAGGAGAGGAGAGGAGAGGAGAGGAGAGGAGAGGAGAGGAGAGGAGAGGAGAGGAGAGGAGAGGAGAGGAGAGGAGAGGAGAGGAGAGGAGAGGAGAGGAGAGGAGAGGAGAGGAGAGGAGAGGAGAGGAGAGGAGAGGAGAGGAGAGGAGAGGAGAGGAGAGGTGGAAGGGGTGAAGAGAGAGTAGCTGGGAAGAGGAGGAGTTGGGATCAGGCTCAGGATGGAGTGGGTCCACAGGGAGCTTGCCTGGTGAAGAGGCCAACACTTTAATTATGGGTAGGAGAGGTTCAGAAGCTCCTAAAGGTGATGGGAGGATGGGTGGGAGATGGCTGAGTTTCCTGGAGTGAAAGGGAGCTCCAGTCAAATCCCTGGATGTGAGCAGTGGCTGGGTGAGTTACGGTCAGGAGGGGCAACACCTACACATCCCTTTGGGGTGGGAGCAGCTGGCATGCAGGCCTGGAGCTCGGACACCAAGGAGAATGTCCCTGGATACTTGATCAGATTTAGTTTGTGTGACTTGGACTTGTTCTCACAGACATGAGATTAAACACCACACCAGAAAGAGGGAGAAAGGGAGATACAGGAGAAGGGGGAAGCAGAAAAGGAAAGAATAAAGCTGGACCATGTGCAAAAAAGGAAAAAATGGATCTGCATAAAAATCCCGCCTAAAGAACAGCACTTTTACTTTCATTACAGTGCAACAGGAAACACAAGTCCAAGAGAGCAACGCAGCTCAGAGGACGACGCCGACTTCTCCGACGTCCTGCTTCGTGCACTCCTGAGAGCACTTTGGAGATAGCAGGGGCAGAGGAGAGGGATAAAACAAACAAGGCAGCAATAAAGCTGCCTCCTGGCCGTGCTGACATCACCGGGACAGGCGGGAGCTGCGGAGGCAGCCGGGGCGGCAGCGAGGAGCGGAAGGCAGTAGGAAGCCATACATCACCCCGAGATGCTCGATTGTACAGGAAGGGCTGACCTTTTGCACGTTTACACTTTATTAAACTGGGCTTTAGAAGGGAGAGGGGGGCAGAGGGGGAAGAGAGCCAAGATATTGTTTGAAAATATATGGCTATGAAAAAAAAGTTGTCTTAATCACCCCTGAAGACATTGTGAGGGCTGACAAGCATTCATAAGCTGTAAAAAAGAGGAGTAGTAACCCCCATTTCCCGATAATAGATCCACAGCCCCTTAGCTGGAGGCTCCCAGCCCATGATAAATAGTAAGTAATACTTAGCACCAGCCACTTGAAAAGGTTACTTGATCATTTACAGCACCAGCTCTGCCCCAGCTGCCAGTCATGCAACAAAACCATCACGTTAAAAAGCTCTCCGGACCTTTCAGAGCCCAGCTCTCAGCCCTTCGCCGAGGTACCTGGAGCTCTCCTTTGTTGTGCCCTGTTCTTTAGGCACTTAGTCAGAGATATTTGCTGGCTTGAGAGCCGTAGGCTGGTTTTAAAATTCTAAACACTGGCCACGGCCTCTCCAGTGGCAAAGGCACTTTGCTATTTAGGGAACAACTGCCTGGTTATAATAAAACAGAAAAGGGGAAGAAAAGAAACTTAACAGGTGAGGAAAGGTTTTCCATTAAGTTATCAAAAAGTTACACTGGTTATTTATGTTGTCCAGAGTTTCATTTGGAATAGACAATGTAGGAAAACTCCCAGGGAGCAAAGGAACTTCTGCCAACGACTGGCTAAGAAATAAGAGCCGCCTGAAATTCATTTTGAGAGAGGAAACATCTCCTGAATGCTTTTATCACATCTTCTGGCTCCAGCACATCCCAGTGAGGGCACTCTGAGAGAGCTGGGGATTAGTCACAGAGGAAAAGGCTGAGACCAGACTCGTGTTTGGAGTGAGAAAAGCCTGGGTAGAACGTGACTCTGACTGACCAGGCACGAGAACGTTGGTCCTAATGAAGAAAGCAGAAGCAGGAACCCTGAAAATGTGATTTCTTAGGAAAAGATCCAGGATCCGGAATTCTTAGCAATGCTGGATCCAGGGAATGGTCACAGCCTCAAGGCTGCCAGGGCTCTCAGACACAGGGTGGGATTGTGGGGGTGTCCTGTGCAGGGCACAGGTTGGACTGGATGATCCTTCCAGCTCAGGATATTCCATGATTCTATGATAATACTGGAGATGCTATGATAATACTGGAAGGGGATCTGGTGGTACAAATCTCCCATTTCTGGAACAAATGCCCCATGTCCCTTTGCTGTGTCTGAAATACCTGATTGACTGCAGCATGGGAACGGCGCCTCTCCAGATCAAGTGATCTGAACACAGCGCCCGCCTTATTAAAAATCATTATTAAAAATCAGTTATCAGGAAGCTTTGGGCTGGAGTGATTGTGAATTTGAGGCTATTCTGTGTGATAAGCTGTTAGAGATAACCAGACCTTCCAGATCTTTTCACTGCCATGGGAAGAGGACGTGGTCAGGATTTCAGGAACAATGTCAACAACCTTCCAGCCAGAGCTTGCTCCTGCTTGGGGTCTGAATGTTTCTCATCGTCTCCTTGGGCTGCTTTGCCACGCTGGCTCCTCCCTGCTATCAGATTCTTTACAGGCAGATATCCCCACTATTCTAAGTCACACAAACACAGGATGTTCCTGGCCAGCCTGTCACCATTATCCAGCCTGGATGAAGGAAAAATCAGGGGAAGTTATTAACCAAACTCTGAGGCTGGTGCGAAACAATGCGGGAACTAAGTTTAGCTGTGAAAGCAACCAGGACCCAGATTTCACAAACCTGCGAGTTATTTATCTAAGGTGGGAAACATTATCAGGGCAGAACAATGCTTGTGAATATAAAGGAGAGCACAATGAGGAGCACGGAGCTGGGATCCCAGCCTGGGCACAGCAGGAGGGACGGGCATAGCTGGGGACTGTCACACGCACAGCTGAACCCACTGCCCGGCACTTCCACACGCTCCTCATGATGTGGGAAATTCAGGAAGGTAAAAAATGCTGCTGCCTGGGGGCTGGGCAGTCCTTCTCCACCTTGTACCACTGCAAATGACGCCCCCAGGTGTTCCCAAAGGAAAAACCACATAGGCACTGTGGGCTGTGGAAGAGGAGTTTGGCAGAGCCTATGAGCTGCCCAGACCTCATCCCTGTTTTTCTGGTAATGCAAAGGGAACAGCAAGGCACAGCTGCCATCATCCTCAAACTGCCAATTAAATGTGTCTGGAAGGAACTGGTGGAAAACAGTGGAGTTTTCAGTCAGCCCCTTGGATGAGGAGGAGCCTGATCCCAGTGATCCCAGTGTGTTCCAGCTCCACCCCAGCATTCCACCAACAGTGTCACTGCTTTTACCTGGGGGTGAAAAAGCAGCGGGGAGGGTCGCAGGTACTTCTCCTTGAGGGCACCCACGGGGTCTGTCACCTTCCGCTTCTCCACCCTGCTGGACAACAACACAGAGGGTTACATACCTCACAGGGAGCCCCACACAGCCACACTGTGCTGAAATTACACACAAGGTTATTCTCTTACTCACACAAACGTCTTACACCCCCTTCTCCTGGACACTACAGATTCTGATGCACAATTGCCCTGCAGAAAGTGCTGGAAAGAACATGAACACGAATCCCCTGCTTTGGGCAGTGTTTTTTTTTAGCCTTCGGGCTGATGACTAAGAAAACATTTTGCTCCTGCTCTGCTGCAGTGGTTTATAAACCTCTGCTGTTGTGAAAGGTCATGGAAAACCTTGCATTTAGAGCAAAACTGTCTGAGCAGGAGAAGCTCTAGGGTCCACAGCAGGCAGCCCCCGCATGGAAAAAAATTGTCTTTGAGAGTTTGCATTTATCTGAAGAGTTAACACTGGGCCAGACTCTGCAGCCCCAAGCGTGCTGAAATCATTAGGTGTTTCATATTTGTTTCCTCCCTCGCAGCTGAGACATAATTTGCATTGAGTTCCTTTGGCAAACCCATGTGGACAACGATTTAAAAAGTGAGGGACTGGTGGGAGAATTCTGAAGTGGCTCAGAAACCTGAGTTCTTCTGATATCACCTTGGCCCACTCAAATATTTCATGTTTAAGCATCTGAAATGCAGAAATGACCCTAAAGTGAGGCTCCTATTTTTGAAAATATTGGCTTTGCTTCCACAAAATATTCTACTTGCAGGGAAACGGAGGTGTGGAATCACCAAAAAGACAAACTGAGATGTTCTCTAAGGGAAAAAAGTGTTGAGGAAGTAACTTCAACAAACACAGCTGCATCTTTAAATGGTTGGAATTGAGTCCATCCAGCTAAACCAGCATAAATCCAAGAGTAAGAGTGATTTCAACTACATTAGTCTAGCATAAATTGAGAGCAAATTATTTTTGCTGCATTTCAGCTGATTGGTGTGTGGATCAAATTACCAGAGAGTTTAAAGAAGAGCCCTGCCGAGTGCAGTCAGTGAACTGTGCTTAATCTGCATTTAATTCTTCTTGGGTAGAGGGAAAGAGAAGAGCTAGATTGGAAATGCAGTCAGAATTAGGGGGCTTTGGAACGTACGTGCTTTTATGGGTCTGAGTTGCCAGAAAAACCAAAGAATAAGTAAAAAGTTGCTCCCCGAGCCCCTCTGACCAGCCCAGCTTTGCTCTCTGCGAGGCGCCGAAATGCCCAAATGAACATCCCTGATCCCAGCAGAGCCTTCTGGGGAGAGCCCTGCCTGCTCCGTGTGCGTAAAATCCGGTGAATTGACAGCATTTCCCCGGCTCTGCCATGTCCCAGCACCGGGAATGGAAACACAAGGTCCCAACGTCCCCGTCAGAGCCGAATTCCGCAGCGCCCGGAGGATTAAGCCGATCGTTTCAGCCCAGTGCCTGAGAACGTCACCCCCACAGGCTGAGCTAAAAACTGCCCCCATTTCAGACTGTCTGGCCGCATTAAATTATATCACCAGGAGAAAATGTCAAGGATTTAAGTGGCCTTTGGGAGAAAAAAATGAAGGAGCCAAATGATGTGAGAGAGTCTGATAAAGGGAAGTTTAGAAACAAAATATTTCCATATTTTTCAAGCTGGGACTTGGAAGCTGGGCTGTTTCGCTCATTACATCAGAAGTCTGATTCGCAAGCAACGCCACCGCTGACTTTCTATTTTAACACATGACTAAAACTATGTGCATCCCATGGAATGCAACAAACGATGCCCCCATCCTTCACTTCCATCTGTCTTCTGGGCCTTTACGGTTTTCCCGAGGCCGCTGTTTTAATTGGCAGCAGCTTTTCCAAGCCGTGTTATTTCAGCATTCCTGCTGAGAATGCCCAGAGGTGGCAGGACCCTACAAGGATTCTTCTGCCTTTCTATCCCATTTGTTGATTTTTTTTTTTTTTTCCCCAGGAGTACTTTTTATGTTCACTGTTGACACCATGTCTGATTTCTCCAGGAGGAGATGGCCACGGTGGGTGCCAGGAAGGACATGGCACCTTCTGAGCTGGGAGGTGTCCCCATCCCAGATGGCATGGTGTGGGCACGTCACCCCTGTGAGCTGGCAGAGCCAGAGACACTCATTTAGCCAGCAGTGAGTGCTCACTAATCCTCATCCCAGCCGACAGCTCCTTGGCCTGGCCAGACACTGACATCACTTTTTCCCACAGTTATCAGCCCTGCAACAGCGGCTGGCAGTGACATCTGGGCTGTCGTGGTGCTCGCAGCCCTCTGAGCACCCATCCCACCGTCACACCACGGTGGCTCTGAGGTTTTCCAGCACCAGGGACATGGCAGATCCTGCAGGGGAACAGCCATTAACCTTCCAGCAGGCTGGGCACAGCAAGGATCACCAGGTATTCAGCACAAGGAATGCAGGGACAAAGCATTCACCTCCACAAACTGAATCCAGGAGCGCTCCAGGACAAGCACGCATATCCAGATGGATGCTGTGGAGCATTTAGACATGGTAATGGCTAATTTAGACGTGTTAATGTCTAAATCAAACTAGTTCAGGACATGTCTTTTCACTGGGCTTTGCTAAAACCAAACGTGCCATGTCCACCTTATCCAAGGGCAATGCCTGGATGGGTAACACACAAATTTACTGTTACCCTCACCACAAAGTTATAATAGTTTTCCTTTGGGAACAGGTTTTAGAAAAAGCTCTCAAGCAACAAGAGGCCAAAGTCTTCCCTTTTTGCTTCCTTCCGAATTGATTCCTTCTGGAAGTTTAGCTGACATTTGGATAACTTCACCCAGCCTGCTCTACACACGCCTTCCATGTTCAGCTCATTCTGACGTAACGCATCAGGCCCTCCTCAGAACCATCTGTTCAAGTGACACCAGAAAGGCCTTGTTATCTCCCAAGAAAGATAAATCTGTGAGAAATGTATCTGGGAGAGATCTGGGTAGTAACACGCTACCATGTGTTTACACAGTACTTGTTACTCCAAGAGTAACATGTTTCGGCAGGTTGGGTCTGCACCAGCAGCTCCTCTGAACGGGAAAAAAGCCCAAGAAAAGGGAGGGAGGGAGAAAGAAAGGTGAAGTGCCTCACAAAAGGCCCTCGAGTCAGTCAGTGGGAGAGCTGCATTTCCAGGCTCCCAGGGCTCCTGACTCATTCCCAAGCCATGAGAGCCCAGGGCTCCGAGGCAATCTGAACTCTGCATTCTTATCGAATCAAACCTCTGGAATCTCTCCAGCAGAAGTGCCATCTTAGCGATGGCTCGTGGGAGAGTCCTTAAATAGGTCAAGTTTCTTCTTTATCAAAATAAGGATGTGTTCTTTACACACTGATTACGAGGGCTCCTTGCAATTACTCAGGCCTTTCCATTCAGGAAATTCAATGTGTCGAGAAGTACAGACAACAACAGGAGATGTTCAGCTGTTCTTCCCAACCAACCTGCATCCTCCCCTGCCTCAGGGTGTGGTCAGCTGGAAAAGGAGCTGGTTAGGGAAAGGCTTAAGGCAGGGTATGTTAATACCTGTAGATGGGGTCCATGAAAAAGGGCGATGGCTTAGCGTAGTGCAGGGAAGGCTGCTGAGGCAGCTGGGACTGGGAAATCTTAGGTAAGACCTCACTTGCCATCAGCTTCCTCTCCCCATAAATGTGGTTTTTCCGTGGCTCTCTCCCTCCGTTCTGGCTGGCTCGGATGCGGTTGCCAATGCTCAGATCCAGTGGCTGCTCCTCCCCTGAGGACGGGGCTGGGAGGACCTTGGGGGGCGGCAGGATTGGCTTAATCTCTTTTGGCTTCGTGGTGAGATCGAAGGGGGACTCCGAGCTGGTGCCACCGACTTTGTGGAGGTCCCTGGGTGACTTTGGTTCTGCCTTGACCAGCAAGTTGTGATTGAGGGTCCGCTCCGTGAAAGGGTAGAGGGAGTGGGGGAAATTGGGGAGGAACTGGAAAGGGAACATGGAATGATATGGGAGCGAACCCATCTTTTTCTCCTGCATCCCCATAAAGCCAGGCCCAAAATACTTCTCTGCAATGGAGGCGATGGCTTTAATGGAGTCATTGGCAGCGCCCGTGGTGGGCAGCAGGTGCTCCTCGGGGGGAGGAAAGAAGGAATGCTGAGAGTAGAAGAGAGGGATCTCGCTCGTGGTGTTGGTGGAACTGGCAGACACCGAGCTGCTGACAAAATCTGGCTTGGTCTCCATTTGTTTGCTCTTGTCTTTCGTTTTGTCCCTGTCACTCTCCGCGTCACTGTCCAGGTCAGAGCCGGTGCCAGTCGTGGTGTCCAGATCCGTGCCCGTAGTTGTATTGACATCCTCAAAGTCACTGCCATCGGACATGTCACTGTTCCTGGCTTTTAGCTTCTCCAGGTAGGAGTTTTCCAGGCTGCTTTCACATTTCTCCTCCCCTGAAGGAGCCTGGTTGCTGTTGCTCACTGCGGAGATCAGGGGCAATGCTGGGTTCCCGAGGGGGCTGGGGAGCTTCGCGTCCGGAGTGTGGTTGAGGGGACTTTTGAGCAGTTGCGTGGGTGGTAACAAGGGGGGCCTGGGGTACAGAGAAGGCGGAAAAATCCCCGGGAATCCCGGGGTGAGGGCGGGGAAGGCTGGGGGGGCTGGCGAGAACGGGAGCCCGCCGGGGTGCGGGCGGGATGGGAAATACTCGTTAAAGCCCAGGCTGGCGTGGTTGAGGTTGGGAGAGGGCTTGGATTTGTCCATCATGGAGGTGGGCGTGAGGGGGAGGCCGGGGGCGAAGATGCCGGCGGGGCTGTAATGGTTCTTGCCCTCGCAGAAGCGCCGGTGCTTGTTGAGGGAGGAGGTAGTGCTGAACATCTGCCCGCAGTCCTTGCACTTGATCTGGGTGCGGCAGTCCGCGTGCATCCGCTTGTGGCGGCACAGGTTGGAGAACTGCGTGTAGGATTTGTGACAGACCTCACCTAAAGCGTCAACAGGAACCAACAACAAAAGCGATATGAAATTAACAGGAAAATAGCAGGGATTCGCCGTGGGATTCACCAGCCCACCCCCACACCGCTCCCCTGGGATCTCCCTTCCCCGGAGGCAGAAGAGGGGAGAGCGGTGGAACATCACCGCCTTTCCCTTTGGATGAAGCCCATCCTGGAAAATCTCTCGATCCACAGAAATCTGAGGGGATGTGCTACCTCTGCTCAAAGTTTGGGGGAATTTTCAGGAAAGATTATCATGGAATCACAGAATAGTTTGGTTGGGAAGGGCATAAAGCCCATCTCATCCCACCCCCTGCCATGGGCAGGGACACCTTCCACTAGCCCAGGTTGCTCCAAGCCCTGTCCAACCTGGCCTTGGACACTTCCAGGGATCCACAGGCAGCCACAGCTTCTCTGGGCAGCCTGTGCCAGGGCCTTACTGCTCTCACAGGGAAGAATTCTTCTGTATATCCAATTTAAATTCCCGCTCTTACAGTTTGAATGCATTCCCCCTTGTCCTGTCACTCCAAAGTCCCTCTCCAGCTTCCCTGTCTCCCCTTCAGATCCTGGAAGGTGCTGTGAGATCTCCACACAACCTTCTCCAGGCTGAGGAAATCTCTCAGCCCAGATCCAGAGGGAAGATGCTCCACTCCCCTCAGAACATCTTTGCCCGAATCATGCATTTTTAATGATAACATCTATTTATCCCAGCTCATCTGCTTCCCATTAGTCCTAGCATGGCAGGAAGCACTGAGGGCCGGAGGGAGAAGAACTTTGCCTCATTTAATCAAACCTGCCCTTCCTTAATGCCCTCAGTGGTACACAACCCCTGCAGGGGGATGCTCTATAAATCCCCTGCCAGCCAGGCCTGGCTTCTGCCAGCACTGGGATCTCTTTTTTAATCCATTAAATCAGTCCAACACCCCTGCCCCGCTGACTGAAGCCACATCAGCGTTTTCTCTAACAACCTGTAAATACCAAGCTTTCAAAACATGGATTTTTATGACCCCTTTTCACCTCCAGACTTGCTGCTGTGGAAGAAACAGGGCAAAGCCAGACAGAAATCCCACCCCAAACTTTTCTACACATCAAAACACTGTGACTTTTTATTATCTGGTGCCTCTTTCAACATGGGAATAAATGTGGTGGTGAGTTAACACACTCCTTCCCCCGGGGAACTGCTGTTATCACCCTTTTGTGAGCAGGGAAACTGAGACAAAGCAGGGGAAGGACATTGTTTGGGGTTGGACAGGCAAGGACATGAATCCAAGTTCTGACACTCCAGCTCAGGGACTGCTCAGTGCTCCTTCCCTCCTCCCAGCTTTACTGGTAGGTGCATGTGAGCATGATTTTCCCTGTATTTTCTCTTAAATCTTTCCTAAATCTTTAGGATTTCCTTCAGTGCTTGAATATCGAATGACTGGTGGGAGAGTATTTCACTAGCAGCTCTGAAAATACAATAATACAATAAATTCCAATTGAAATTCAAAGCAGAGATGGATAAAATTCAATGAATTTGACATTTCAGTTCAGATGAGCACCCCAAAATCCAAAGGAGTGTCACTGAAGGCTCTGCTTTCTGACTGCCCTGTAAGTTTAGGCTGCACTGTCTGTCCCCCAAGTATTTAATTGTTGGGCCCTGACACAGCCCAGAGCTGCAGAGAAACACAAACAGGACAAGAAAGTCATCACAAGAGTTTGGGTGTTTGAGCCAATCCTAATTTTTGCATTATTTGGATTATTATTGAGCCAATCCCAATAACTTTAAAATCTCAGCTCAGGTCTCCTGAATTGCTCTTAGTGCCTACACAGAGTTTTATGGCTTCTGTAAGTATTATTTCAGCTACCTTAGACTTGCAAAGAAAAGGTTTACTTGGCTTTTTTACTCCATTTTAAAGTGTTTTCTCAAAAAATATTCAAATAGAGTTCTTAAAAGAAGCACCACTGAATTTATTTTCCATGAAGATTCAGCACTACTGATTTTTATTTTCATGATAGTCTTTTAAATACAACAATCTCTGTTTTTTTTCCCGAGGGAATCAGTAATCACCGTCCCTGGAATTGCTGGGAAAACCTGTGGATGTGGCACTTAGAAACGTGGTTTAGTGGTGAGCACAGCAGTGCTGGGTTAAGGGTTGGACCTGATGATCTCAGAGGGCTTTTCCAACTGTAACCATTCTATGATTCCAGGATTCTTCCATTTTTTGCCCCAGGAATTTTTGCTAGATATATAAATACTGAACAAAATTCCCTAGAGAGAAGTGCTAGAGCTCTGACAGCTCCCATCAGCCTTCTTAAATAAGGAAAATTGGAAAAATTCTGTTAAATCTCCAGTTATCCAATGATTTAGTAATTCCATGTGGAACGGCCTCTCTTGTCCTCCTGATTTCTGCAGTTATAAAGTTACAGGTTTGGGGGCTTTTGAAAGCAAAATATAATATTGTAAAAAATTAAACACAAACACACAGAGACCCTTTTCTTCCACTGAAAAAAAAGAACCAACTTCCTGGTGAATCCTGCCGGGTGGATTTGAAGTTGTTAATGGATTCCACATTGATGGCCAAAACAACCTGACACATCTGACCAGGCAGGATCCCTCTGCAGTTGTTCCACAGCTTGATTTGGTCTGACAGCTCCCTAATTCTGATGAGGTGAGAGTGAGGAGATTATGAGGAGAAATCCCTCATCTCCCTGCAGCAATCCTGGGAGTCAAATTATCCCTTTCATGTGCCCAGTGAAAAATTGCAGCCAAATGAGCGAGAGGAGCGTTTCTTCTTCCTCTGCTGACACCCAGCTGATTATCTCAGGACACTGATTATCTCGGGACATTAATGAAATGAGTCTCCCAGGATATTCCTGCATGCTGTTCCCATTATTCCAACAGGGGGAAAAAAGGCAGGAGTGGGTTCAGTGGCTTCCCTACCGTAACATCAAAGCCTGGAATCAAACCCAGATCCTGGCCCGTGCCTGAGCAACGTGTTCTGAAGTGTCAGGAAGTGATCCCTAAAGTTCCTGGAGCTTTATTGTGACACCATCCAGCTCCCTGCAGAGTTATCCAAACCCAATGGGTGCTGTGCCAATTAAAAAAATATACAGCCCTGGGAATGACAAGGACTGAGATGGGTGGCTCTCCAGGGAAAATGCCCTTCTGGAAATATCCCACCAAGGAGAGCACTGAGGACACAGTTCATCTGCTGTTTATTTGGCTCCCAGCATTATCTAGATGAAACATGCAGTAAATAAAGAAGAAAAGACTTTCTTTTTAAAAAACACCTTCTCATCTCTGTGATTATTCCAAGTTCTTTACAACGGCTCCAGGATTTGAGGCACCCCTGTAAAACATTTCGATCAGGCTGTGCCAGCTATTTATTTATGTCACCAACAGGAACATTCAAAAGCGATTAAGGCAAAAAAAGACGAGAGAAAGAAAAGATATGAGAAAATGGCATCGCTGTGACCGCTGAGAGACTCAGCTTTTAACTTGTCAAGAAAGTCAAAAACTGCCACGAATGTTTACTGAAAAAACAGGGAGCATGCAAAAAAAAAAAAAAAAAAAAAGAAGGAAAAAAAAAAAATTTCATCTTGTGCTCTGAGCTATAAAATTACAGCGGCCGGGGATGGGAGGGCTGGGGGGCCCCTGCAGGATCCCTGCAATTACAGCCAGCGCCGGGCTGGTGATGGCCGTGACAACTTACATATGAAAGGTTTGACAGTGCTGTGGATGTGCTTGTGCTGCTTGAGGCCCGAGGAGGTGGCGAAGGTCTTGCCGCAGTCGGGGCAGGCGTGGGCCCGCGCCCCCACGTGCTGTGAGCGGATGTGCCGCTGGAGGTTGCTGGGGTCCGTAAACACCTGCGAGGGAAAAACGCCTTCAGGAGGGGGGGGAAAGCAGGAGGAGAAGAGCCTACATGTGAAAAACTTATTTTGTTTGGGTTATTTTTACAGTGCTGCTCATGGCTTGAGGAGCACGGGGTGGACAGGCGAGGACAGGTCATGAAAGAGCTCCGTTTGTGCTCTGCCAGGCTGTGGCAGCTCCCTGAGTGTGGGGTGCTCATGGTTGGACAGGTCTGTGGCACCTCCTTGAGTGTTCATGGTTGGAGAGGTCTGTGGCACCTCCCTGAATCCTGAGTGCGTGGTGCTCATGGTTGGACAGGTCTGTGGCACCTCCCCAAGTGTGTGGTGCTCATGGTTGGACAGGTCTGTGGTATCTCCCCAGGTGTGGTGCTCATGGTTTGGGTTTGACATGTCCATGGCATCTCCCTGAGCATGTGGTTCTCATGGTTGGACAGGTCTGTGGCACCTCCCCAAGTGTGTGGTGCTCATGGTTGGACAGGTCTGTGGCACCTCCCCAAGTGTGTGGTTCTCATGGTTGGACAGGTCTGTGGCACCTCCCCAAGTGTGTGGTTCTCATGGTTGGACAGGTCTGTGGCACCTCCCCAAGTGTGTGGTGCTCATGGTTGGACAGGTCTGTGGCACCTCCCCAACTGTGTGGTGTTCATGGTTGGACAGCTCTTTGCTGACCCTCATCTGCCCAGTACAGCCCTCACCACCACCCCAGAACCCAGCTGGGAGTGACCAAAGGGGAGTGAGGCGTAAAAGAGTGTTGAGCTCCACACCCCCAGTGGGATGCCCAGCACAGTGAGGACATCTCTTCTCTCTAGGACAGGGACAGTGGGGTCACCTCTCCCTGTATCACCCTGCTCTGGGCCACCATGGGCCACCCATCCCCTGCAGCCCTTGGCCCGGTCTCAGTGTCCTCTCCCAGGTGAAGTCTCCCGTGGAAACTGTCCTGCACCCCTCTCCCCAGGTCACAGCACTCACTCCCAGGTGAAGACCCTATGGACACTGTGTCCTGCACCCTTTTCCCCAAATCCCAGTGTCCTCCCCCAGGTGAATCCCCCCAAGGACACTGTGTCCTGAACCCCCAGGTCCCAGCACCCTCCTCCAGGTGAATCCCCCAGGCTGACCGTGTCCTCACTGTACCTTAACACAGTTTTCACATTCAAACCGTTTCCCACTGTCGTGAGACATTTGGTGACGAATCAGGTTGGATTTCCAGTTGAAAGCCTTGGGACACTGGTCACACTTGTACTCCCTCTCCTCGGTGTGGATCACCATGTGCTGCTCCAGGCTGGAAAAGAGAGACAGGCTGACCTTCAGAGCACCCAGAGCAGGCACTGAGGCAGGTCTGAGACCCAGAGAACCAGATGTGGGGCCTGGGGGTTTTCCAGTTTCTGGGTGCCTCAGAGCAGGAAGGGAGCAGCTCACAGAATTCACAGAATCACAGAATCCCCAGGTTGGAAGAGACCTTCAAGCCCATCAAGTCCAACCCAGCCCCAACACCTCAACTAAAGCCTGGCACCAGGCTTTGTTAAACACACCCAGGGATGGTGACTGCACCACCTCCCCGGGCAGCCATTCCAGAACTTTATCACTCTTTCTGTAAAAAACTTTTTCCTAATTTCCAACCTATATTTCCCTTGATCCAGCTTGAGACTGTGTCCTCTGGTTCTGTCAGTG
Organism: Vidua chalybeata; assembly: GCF_026979565.1. NCBI lineage: Eukaryota > Metazoa > Chordata > Aves > Passeriformes > Viduidae > Vidua > Vidua chalybeata. The sequence goes on from NC_071551.1 coordinate 4,849,071, forward strand.
CTGCCTGGAGAAAGAGCCCAACCCCACCTGGCCACAGCCACCATTCAGGAGCTGTAGAGAGTGCTGAGGTCACCCCTGAGTCTCCTTTTCTCCAGGCTGAGCACCCCCAGCTCCCTCAGCCGTTCCTCACAGGGTTTGTGTTCCAGCCTCTCAACTGTGAGAAGGGCAATGACATCCAAACACCATTTAAAGTTTTTGAAATTTATTTCACTGGTGGAAGACGTCCTATTCTGCTTCAATATGTGTTTTATGCTACTTCTTATAAATACCTGAGTCCATTCTCAAGGGGGAAAAGAAAAGTAAACTCAGCCATGATCCTACAGATTCCTGAGGGGAAAAATGGGCACTTTGTGACCAAAACTTCTGCAGCATCCCCCTGGGGAAAGAAAAGATATTTGCTGCTGCTGAGCCTCTCATGTGTCCATTTTCATGGGCAGGCGGCCCACGGCTTCCCAGAACACAGGGACTCACCGTTGGGAAGAAACATGATAAGGTGCAAACACGTTTCACTTCTAAATGTCAGACATCTTTGATTACTTCACTCAGCAATTTCACCTTCTGCCAACTGGCAGCGTCTCCAGACTGGGGGGATGATGGCAATCCTGAGTGGCTGCTGGCACAGGGCCACGGCAGGGGTGGCACCTGGTGCTCCAGTGCCCTGTGCCATGGGAAACCTGCACCTCCCTGCCCAGGAATCCTGCACCTCTCATGTTGGGAATCCTGCACCTCTCATGTTGGGAATCCTGCACCTCTCATGTTGGGAATCCTGCACATCTCAGACATGAAATCCCGCACCTCCCTGCCCAGGAATCCTGCACCTCTCATGTTGGGAATCCTGCACCTCTCAAACCTTAAATCCTGCATGTAAGGCCAGGAATCCTGCACATCTAGGGCTGGGAATCCTGCACATCTAGTGCTGGGAATCCTGCTCTTCTCAGACAAAAATCCTGTATAATTCAGGCCTTAAACCCTGCACTTCTCAGGCCTTAAATCCTGCACCTCTCAGGCCAGGAATCCTGCACATCTCAAACCTTAAATCTTGTATCTCTGAGGCCAAAAATCATCCACCAGGATCATCCAGCAAAATCATACCAGGCCAGGAATCCTGATCCTCCTAGGCTGAGAATCCTGCACCTCTCAGCCAGGAATCCTGCACATCTAGTGATGGGAATCCTGCTCTTCTCAGACAAAAATCCTGCATAATTCAGGCCTTAAACCCTGCACCTCTCAGGCCAGGAATCCTGCACATCTTGGGCAGGGAATCCTGCTTCTCTCAGACAGAAAACTTGCACAATTCAGGCCTTAAACCCTGCACCTCTCAGACATTAAATCCTGGACCTCTCGGGCCAGGAATTCTGCACCTCTCATGATGGAATCCTGCACATCTCAGACCTTAAATCCTGCACCTCCCTGCCCTGGAATCCTGCACCTCTCATGTTGGGAATCCTGCACATCTCAGACATGAAATCCTGCACTCCCCTGCCCAGGAATCCTGCACCTCTCATGTTGGGAATCCTGCACCTCTCAAACCTTAAATCCTGCATGTAAGGCCAGGAATCCTGCACATCTAGTGCTGGGAATCCTGCTCTTCTCAGACAAAAATCCTGTATAATTCAGGCCTTAAACCCTGCACCTTTCAGGCCTTAAATCCTGCACCTCTCAGGCCAGGAATCCTGCACATCTCAAACCTTAAATCTTGTATCTCTGAGGCCAAAAAACATCCACCAGGATCATCCAGCAAAATCATACCAGGCCAGGAATCCTGATCCTCCTAGGCTGAGAATCCTGCACCTCTCAGCCAGGAATCCTGCACATCTAGTGCTGGGAATCCTGCTCTTCTCAGACAAAAATCCTGCACAATTCAGGCCTTGAACCCTGCACCTCTCAGGCCATGAATTCTGCACCTCTCATCCTGGGAATCCTGCATATCTCAGCCAGAAAACCTGCACAATTCAGGCCTTAAACCCTCCACCTCTCAGACATTAGATCCTGGATCTCTCAGGCCAGGAATCCTGCACCTCTGAGACCTTAAATCTCGTATCTGTGAGGCCAGGAATCCTGTACATCCCAGGCCAGGAATCCTACACATCTCAAACCAGGAATCCTGCACGTCTCAAACCAGGAATCCTGCACATCTCAAACCAGGAATTCTACATATCTCAAACCAGGAATTCTACACATCTCAAACCAGGAATCCTGCACATCTCAAACCAGGAATCCTACACATCTCAAACCAGGAATCCTACACATCTCAAACCAGGAATCCTACACATTTCAGGCCAGTCCTGAGAAACAGGGGAAGGAAATCTCCATCCTTTCCTTCCTTTGGGCAGGTTAACAGGAGTTACAAACACTACTCTTACTGTGAGCTCTAAATAAAAAACCCCAGCTCATGTGGAATCTGCTCCTGCCTGACGGCCCTACCCATGGATATGAAACCATTTAGAGCATGGCTGTATTTTTAGAGAAACATTAAAGCTGAACACTACTGGAAAATCCTGTCAGTCTTCATTAAGTGCCACAGGGAAGATAGTCCCTGGGCATTTCCAGCGAGCTGAGGGGTTCAGGATCCCAGGAATTGTGTCATTCTTGATCACTCAACACCCAAAACTCCTCCCTTGAAGCACCGGCCCTGATCCCAGCTAAATAATCCATATTCATAGACATGCCCCTCACAGATGCCAACCCACTGGTTTGCAGCAGCAATATTCATTTTGCTCAAGAAATGGTGCTTTTAAAATGACCAGATTTTTAACACACACAAAGTAACACAAACCCTTTATATGCACATCCAAAAATCCGCTCCTGTTAACTGTGATTTATGAGTTTATTTCCAGCAAATATGGACAAGCTAATATGCTGTTTAGAGGCAAGTACCTACTGGGATTAGCAAAACATTTATTTATTTAGTCAGCTGCTAAATGCTCAATTTCAGGTCCCCAGTGGCATCCTTGATTTCATCTGTATTAACTTTGAAAAATTCTAAGACCATCCAGGCACTCGGAGCAGGTTTATTTTGTGTTTTAGTGACTTTAAACTTGGCAGATTGGTGGGGGAGAGACTGATGTGGAGATTTCCTCCCCACCACACCAATCCACCAGCATGCCAAAAGCTAAACGGGGATGCTGCTGACTCTCTTTTCCCTTGTCAAAAAAAAAAAATCAACTTTATGTTCCTTATCCCAAAATATTGGTTCTAAAAGGAAAAAAACCCAAGGCCACAGTGCCAGTTCAGACCCCTAGGGAGCCAGAAGTACACAGAGGGTACAAATAGGATACAACACACACATTTCAAAAGGTTATTTCCTAGTTAACATAAAAATCAGAGTGTGCTGAAAGCTAAAGAGGAGAGACCTCCTGACAATGATGGATAAAAGAATTGGAATTTTTACTAAAATCCTTAATATTGAAAACATTTGAAGGAAGTTCTCCTTGTCTTGTCAGATAAAAAAAAAAAAGAAGAAAATTGCAGCCTCTTATTTCTAATGAGTACCCAATGTAGAAACATGGGGTGAGGATTAAAGAAACCACACTGGCCTAAGAGGATCCCACACAGGAATCCCAGGACCCATCCCAGATTCTATAATTCCCAAGCTCTTTTCCATGCAGATACAGGGAATTCTCTGTAGGCTTCACCTTTTTCTGCATTTTTTAAAATAGGGTTTTTTTCCCTCTCAGTTCCTCACCCAGATCAGAGAGCTGAAAGCATCAATGTAATTAAGTTCAAAGTGACAAATGCAGGTTTTTAAATGTTAAACTGAAGCGAAACAGGGGCTTTAACCTCGAGGTTTTTGCTCTGCTCAGGCAGAGCCTGACAGGGGATTGCCAGTTCTCACAGTTTTATAACAAATCTTGTGGTGCACGGGGTTTGTTCACCCAAGAAGGCAAAAGAAATGAGTATGTGAGAACTTCAGCCTCCGGTAAACACAGAAAACTCTGCTTTTATAGAATTTTATAAAGGCTTTTATCAAGGCTTAGGGTGCAAATAAACACAATCTTAAAGTGATTTAAAAAAACCCTCAACTTTTAAAGCTGGCTCCTAATATTTAACTATTTGAGTCTTACTTTGCCAATGAATTAGAGAGCTCAAAGATTGCTGTGTTAAAGCTGCATTTCATTACTACCACATTCTGTTTTTAAAAAAATTCAGATTTTCAGTTAAAACCTGAGTTAAAATATTTTCTCTTTTAAAAAGAAGTTTAATTCTTATTTAGAGTTGCCGTATAGTCATAATAATAACTGAATAATTGTTGCAAATTAAAAAATAAGCAGGCGTTATCCAACTTCCAATCTTCTTTTTTTTTTTTCCTTTTCATGTTGCTGTCACAAGAACATTTGGTGAACACAAAGAAACTTAAAAATTTGATTGGAATAGAATTTTTAATTGTTCCAACCAGATCAAATAGGAGCTTGTGGCCATATTACGAGTTCTTAGGGCATTGACACCTCTTTAAACCCACTCATCTCAAATGACCAAGAATTAAATTTAAAAGAAGCCTTCATGCACATGGTGACTGAACTAATATTGGTGGTTTTTTCCTTCAGAAAAAAACAGAACCAGGGCAAAAGAGAGCAGATGGTGGAAAGATCCCACCCAAGTCTCTCAGAAAAGAACCCCTTAAACTTCCCACCAACAACCCTTGGGTGCTTCTACCAACGGGCAGTGGAAAGCAAGGTGAAATATGAAATCAAGGTGGAATAAAACACTGCCCAGCAGCTACAGAGGGTCCCAAAGTGAACATTCCTGAACCTTGCAGGGAAAGGAAAGGTTACTAGGGAGAAAGGAAAGGCTCATCCCAAAAGGAACATTCTCAAGTGCTATGGAGAAAGGAAAGGTTTCTCTGGAGAAAGGAAAGGTTTATCCCAAAAAGAACATTCTGAAATGCTATGGAGAAAGGAAAGGTTGATCCCAAAAGGAGCATTCTGAAGTGCTATGGAGAAAGGAAAGGTTTCTATGGAGAAAGGAAAGGTGTCTATGGGGAAATGACAGGTTTATCCCAAAAGGAACATTCCTAAAGCCTCTGGAGAAAGAAAAGATGTCTATGCGGAAAGGAAAGGTTTATCCCAAAAAGAACATTCCTAAAGCCTATGGAGGAAGGAAAGATTTCTATGGAGGAAGGAAATGTTGATCCCAAAAGAACATCCCTAAAGACTATGGAGGAAGGAGAGGTGTCTACAGAGAAAGGAAAGGTATCTATGGGGAAAGAAAAGGTTTATTCCAAGAAGAATATTCTGAAAAGCTATGGAGGAAGGAAAATTTTATCCTAAAAGGAGCATTCCTAAAGCCTATGAAGGAAGGAAAGGTGTCTATGGGGAAAGGAAAAGTTTATCCCAAAAAGAACATTCTGAAATGCTATGAAGGAAGGAAAGGTTTATCACAAAAGGAACATTCCTAAAGCCTATGGAGGAAGGAAAGGTATCTATGGAGGAAGGAAAGGTTTATATGGGGAAAGGAAAGGTTTATATGGGGAAAGGAAAGGTTTCTATGGAGGAAGGAAAGGTTTCTATGGAGGAAGGAAAGGTTTATATGGAGGAAGGAAAGGTCTCTATGGAGAAAGGAAAAGTTTATATGGGGAAAGGAAAGGTTTCTATGGAGGAAGGAAAGGTTTCTATGGAGGAAGGAAAGGTTTATATGGGGAAAGGAAAGGTTTCTACAGAGGAAGGAAAGGTTTCTACGGAGGAAGGAAAGGTCTCTATGGAGAAAAGAAAGGTTTATATGGGGAAAGGAAAAGTTTCTAATGGAGGAAGGAAAGGTGTCTATGGAAAAAGGAAAGGTTGATCCCTTCAGTCCTCCCCAGCCGCCCATCACCCCCCTTTGGCCAGGACGGAGAGGGGAGGCCAGAGGAGGGTCTGGCTCTCAGTGGGTACCTGTATTTGTTGGGGAACATCCTCTCACAGTCCTTGCACTCGTAGACCTGTCCATCTCCGAGGCCTTCCTGCTTGATGTCGTCGCTGAGGCTCTCGTACAGGGCCCCCACGGCACCACAGCCGTACTTCTTGTGGCGCCGCAGGTCCAGCTTGGACTGGAACAGCTCATCACAGTCCTCGCAGCGGAACGAGGGCTCCTCTGCAACACACACAGCAGCCCATGGTCAGCCCTGCCCCAGGAAACACAACCAGCCCGGGCTGTGGGACCCAGAGAGGAGGCAAAGCTCCCCGAGTCCAGCAAACAAACAAACAAAGAGAATTCGCAAGTGAGAGGGGAGAGAACCCAAGGGAGGCTGTGCCAGCAGCTGCTTTCACTTTAAGCATTAAGAGAAAAAAAAAATCAGATCACACAACCAGAGATCTTGTTTTCTTTGTGTCTTGGCCTCTGCTGAGATGGAGAGACCTACAGGGATTGGGAGATACACAAAATTCTGGGCTCACTCCGGGGTGCTGCGCTTGTCTGCAAGGAGGGGGGTTGAAATTATGAATGAGTTTTCCTCAGAAGGGCCTGCCAGGGAAAAAGGAACAAGCCAGACTCATAGAAACACAGATAGTGAGAAAAGCAAACTGCCACAGCACAAACCTGGAGAAGCTTCTTTCTAAGAAATTGTCTGTCTAATGTTCTCCTCTCAATTTTCCACTGCAGGAGCTCAGGGCTCCATCAGCCCGAGGAGTCCCAGACCAGAGCACCATGGAAGGAAGAGCAGGGAGCCAAAGGCTTTGTTGCTGTGCTCTTAGCTAATTTTTTTTCCCTTTATTTATTTTTTTTTTAAAGTTCTAATGCACATAATAAATTACTGTAGTCAAGGTCAAACAAATTAAAAAGAGGGCAGCTATTATTAAGTTTACAAGGCAGCATCCTGACCATGGTGCCAAGCCAAACAATCAGCTCAGAGCTGTAAATTTTCCAGGAGAACAAGCTCTGTGAGGGAGTCGGGATAGCTCTGGGTTTCTCCACCCTGGAACAGAAGCTTTCCAGCCCCCTGTGAGTCACTGGAGCCGCGTTTCCCTGTCCTCCCCTACCCTCTTCCTCCACGCTCTGCTGCTCTGCCTGGTTCTCTTTTTCTGATAACTGCACTCCCAGAAGGAACAGCCTGTGGTGAGGGCATTATCTCCGAGGGAGGAGTGGGAATATTCTGAGAGCTGCAGCCAAAGGCGATGCTGTGGTGGAGCTGATCCATTCCCTGCTCTGCAGAGAGGGGATGCTGGGGTGGGATGTGGCCGTGCTCATGTTCTAGGGGCAAAATCTTCAACCCCTGTGCTTTAAAGTCCCCCCTTGCACTTTTTTGCACCAAATTTTGCACAACTGCAAAGACTTAGGCTGAGCTTTAAGGCCTGGAATGGTGTTTTATATAAATCAGGGTTAATTTTGTTATGAGTGTGACAGGAGTGGAACCACAGGCACTGTCACACCCAGAGATCTCCGTGCTCCCACCTGGGTGCTCAGCTCCCATCTCCCTTTTCTCTGCTTAAACCTGAGTTTAAAACTGAGCAAGGCAAGGTCCCAGAGGCTGCTGCAGCAGCGATGTGGGCAGAGGAAACCCTCTGCACACTCTGCACACCTACACGGAAAGTCTCGACATGGGGAAAATCAAACCCAGCTGAAAAAGAAAGTATCACCAAAACTCAGCCAGCACAGCCTGGCTGAGCCATCCTCAATATTTGATGGAATGACAGGGAAATGAAAAATATCCCCTGTGGTAACTGGAGAGAAACAGAACTAAGTGTAGGTGGAAATTCAAAAGTGTCATTACACCAAAAAGATTGGGGTTTGTACATAGGGTGATGTGGAGAAACATCTCACACTACTAATTGATTTTATTCCTGAGTTATAGAACTTGACATTAAACTTTACTCCTACAGAACCAAGGAGCTCTAATTTTTGGGGTCTGGCAAAGGTTTTAGCATCCCAGCAGCCTGCCCAGGGCTCCCAGAGCCACCCACACGGATGATCCCACAGCACCCACAGGGCTGCACGACAGAGAGGTGCAAAAAGAAATAAAGTCCAGCCACTTAACAAAGGGATTTTGACTAGAAAAGAAGACCTGAGGGAAGAAAATACCAAATCATTCTCATTTCAGCTCACTTTGAGAGTTTATGCACTCTGAGATTGCTGGCAGCAGCCTCACCATGAGGTGGGTCAGGCTCTGCTCTGCTCCTCAGAGAAATTCTCTTTACTGCATTTTGTAGAACAGGACCAATGTGTATCTCATGTGTGCCATGTCCCTGAGGAGGGAAACCTGGAAATCAGGACACCAATAACAGTATGGAGAGACTCTGCCTCACCTACCATTCAAATACTCCAAACTACTTTTTAGGAGTGAAAAGAAGAAAAAAGAAGAAGAAAAAAAAAGTGTAGCATCAAACTCCAGAGACACAGAACTTCTCTGGTGAGGTGTTTCTCCACCTCAGAGCCAACATTTCCCCTCTTTACTCTCTTGTAAATGCAGCAGTGGCTTAACCAGGAAGGAATTTTTGGAGGAGCGACTGAAATCCTCCAGGCTGGGAAGCCCCAGGTCCCTTCACCTCTTAACAAGCTCCTACCAAACTCCCAGTGTCCCTCAAGCTCCACCTGGCAAATCCCCAGACCTGAAAACACTTGGAATGGAGGAAACAGATTTTTTTTCTTTTCCTTCTTTTGACTTCACAGAAAACGCAACAAAATTCCTTCCACCAATCCAGGTGGAATTCTTCCTGCTCCAGTTTGAGATTTACATGATTCCTTGCAGCTTATTTCACCCAAACTCTCCTGTAGGAAGCAGAAATCCTCTCTGGGTTTGGAAAAGCAGCCATGGAGAGTCATTTCCTCCATACCTGGCTAAAGCTGGATAACTGCCTCCCCTCCCACAGCACACCCTGCCTGCTCTTACCAATGACAACGACACATTTTTGTCCTTTCTGTGAGCTTACAGAGCAGGGAAGGAGGTGAAATATCTTAATTGCCTCCAGAATATTTCAGAAAAGGGATTTAGCTTCCAATTCTCCTGGTCCTTTGCCATATCTCACTCAAATCACACACGATCCAAGAGGACATCAAACACAGCAGGTGGAAAGATGGAGGAGAGGAAAAGCAATTCCTGTGCTTCAGAATATCTGGGTTTGGAAAAAGAAATTTGTATTGAAAGGAGGCTTAGAGAGCTGACAAAAATATGATTAAAAGTCTCGTAGCCACGTGTTATTCATGTTGCCACTGGCTGTAAATCCTGTTTTGATGCTCAGACAGGAAAAGGAAAACCAGATCAGGTGGGAGAGCAGCTGTGGCTGCCCCTGGGTTCCTGGAGGTGTCCAAGGCCAGGTTGGAGGGGGATTGGAGCAGCCTGGGACAGTGGAAGGTGTCCCTGCCACGGCAGGAGGGTGGGATAAGATCATCCTTCAGCTCCCTTCCAGCCCAAATCATCCCATGATAACTGATCCATATCCAACCCCCATTCCTCTGGCATTCCCAGCTCTGACCCCCAGCAGATCCCAGACCAGACTCCTCAACAAACACCCTGCAGGGCAAGGACCTGACCCTGGCTTAGGACCAGACCATCCCCTGCAAAACCGAAACCTAAACCAGCACGGAGGATCAGGGCTGAGCTGAGACCTGGTGTTGATTTTGTGTCTGTATCAGACACCCACTTTGTAGGCTCCAGGTTCATTCAACTGTTCCTTTTTTTTCCTGCCTGTAAGTACCAAAAATAAAAAGGTCGCCTTTCAAAGCAAGTTCTCATTAAAGTTCCCCCCCCCCCTTTTTTTAAGCATCTCAAACGAAAATACTGCCCTTCACAAAGGTAACTGTGTGACAGGGAGAAGGGGCTGCAAAGAAAAGAACAGCCCCAGTCACACCGAAATTGCTGCCTGTTCTCTGTGCCGTGTTTGTCAAATCTATGGTTATATGTGCCTATCTGAAGTTCCATCAGTAACACTCAGGACAAAGCAGGAATGTAACAGAAAAATAAATCAGTGCCTAATAGCTTTCAGAGAAACCAAGGGGAACACAATTATGTGGCATCTACATGCTAATCTACCAGACTCGAATCTCAAAGGAGTTCAAGTGCCCTACTCAAAATTCCTGCAGTGATAAGGGGTCTGCTGTGTTTGGCTGGGGTTGGGAGGAAAGATTTTTATGATAATTATCTTTGTGCTGAACGATTTTGCATTTTCTTTCCTGTTAATTCCGAAGTGAGCTGGGGGTGCGAGGCAGCAGGAAGATAGCCCTGCTGAAAGTAAAAAAGTATTAAGGAGTCAAATATTTAATGTTGGCCTGGCATAATTTGACAGCAATTATGCAGCAAAAGCACTAGATGTTACCAGGAAGATCCAGATAAATGTTCCATAATGACAGAGATGGAAAACAAGGAGCACTTTTTGCTCGTTCACATAAAAGCCTGTTAGAAGCTGAAATGCAGAACAGCGGTGAGTTTTCATTCAGATTTCTCCTTGACATCAAAAAAAAAAAAAAAAAGTGCAGAAATTATTCATCTCTGTGTGTTGGTCTTGAGAAAATAATTAACTTTTTTTGTGGTGGAGAGCAGTAAAAAAATAGTCCCAAACTTGATATGAGCGAGGGAGCAAATACCACACGTCACCCCCAGCCCTTCAGCAAATGAACTTCCAGCAGCACAAATCCTCAAACTATCCCATTTTCCAGAAATATTGGAAACTGATTGTGCAGGATTTTAATGCAAATTTGCATGAGAAATTATACTTATGTACAGGTAAAATAAAATAAAATAAATATATTGTGGGATACCCAGAGAGAACTCCAATTTCATAAATTAATTTTATGGAGCATTATTTCCAATTACTAGTTTAAAACCACTAGTTTAAAAACAGCTGGTAAATGAGAATTTACCAGTATTTATAGAAATTGTTTCTAGAGTATTTATAGAAATAAATCATGGATAATGATGTTGGGCACATCCTTCCCAGTTTTCCTCAGAGGTCGCCTCCTTGCACAGCATCTGTAGTGTCAGAGTCTTGGATGAATGTGGGAAAAAGCATCCTAAGAGAGGAAAATCAGTGCTGGGAGCACTCTCAGATTTCCAGAACACTCCATGTGTGTGTCCTGCTACCTGCTCACAGCTGCTGCAGAGAAAGATGAGGTGTCTTCAACCCAGAAATAATAATTTTAGTGATGACTCTTCCACCCCCTGCCTGGACCCCTCTTTTCCAGATTCCCTAAATCTCTGCAGGCTGGTGGTTACCAAGCCTTGGGATGCTTTGGCCATTTTTATTACACCCAAAGGCACCTGGTGGCCCTGGGGATGGAAAAGGCACCTCTGATCATACCCAAACCCACAACGAGAAGGAAATGAAGCTGCTTGAGGCTGATAAAAAAACTCAGGATTGTGCACTGGGCCTCTCTCACCAGAAAAAGAGTGAAAATGAGCACAAAATCCAGACAGTGGCAGAAGGGGCAGGTCCTGGCTCAGGTTTTGCCCCAGCCCTGCCCTGGCTGAGGGTGCCAGGGGAGCTGCAGAGAGGAGCAGAAGCTCCTGGGGAGGCCTTACCTTCCATGCTGGGTGCCATGTTCCCGAGGGAATAACCTCCTTCCTTCAGACACACCAGGAGCTCTTCCCCCGGCTCAATCTCTTTAATAACTTTATAATAGACCTGGGAATCACAAACAGAACAGACAGGGTAAATATGCAAAGGCTTGTGGTTTATATTTTAACCAATAATTCAAATTACTTTGGCTAATAGGGGAGGCTGTCCCTCGATTTGGGATAATTGCTGCTCAGAGCTCGTTTTCCTGCCTTTATTTGACTCTTTGGGTGTCAGAGTTTCACAGGGTTTGGACAAGAAAAAAAGATTTTGGGCAACAGCCTCTCTCCCTCAAATTACAATAAATCTTCCCTTTTTTTCCCTGTCCTCCTATGAGCTCAGTGTGTTTGCCACAGGGAAGGGAAGATGAAACTGATGGAATTGTCACGTTTAAGGCTCTGCTCTCTGAGCAGAGTTAGAGCTGAATGATCACATCTCCACAGAATTCTTTTGTTGATTATTCTCCCCACCAGCCTAGACCTGAGCCCTAAACACACCCATGAACCACTCCAGGTGAGCAGTTTGCCCACATTCTGAGCTGCTGTCTGAGCTCATTTCTGGGGATTCCACTGCGAAATAAAAAGTCGTCTAAAATTTTCCTTTTTCTCATTGTCTTTTTCATTTGCACTTCAGTGCTCCTTCCTGCTTGTTCTACAAAAAAAAAAAAAAAAAAAAAAAAAACAAACAAACAAAACACTTTTCCCAGGACCAAACCACAGTGAACTTAAGGGGAAAAGTGCCTGAAAAAATCCCAAAAGGCAGCCTAGGAGTGAGCCCAGAGCTCAGGACTGACTCGCAAAAATAGAACTTGGGGTGGACCAAGCTAAGAGAAAAAAATGAAATGAAATGAAATGAAATGAAATGAAATGAAATGAAATAAAATAAATTATAAAATAAAATATAAAATAAAATAACAGCCTAGACCTGAGCCCTAAGCACAGACATGAACCACTCCAGGTGAGCAGTTTGCCCACATTCTGAGCTCCTGTCTGAGATCCTGGACCTTCCACAATGTCCTGAGCACAGCTCCGTTCACCTCCTGGACCTTTGTCACTGCACCAGGACAAAACCCCAAACCAGAAGCAGGGCTCAGACAGGGGCAGAGCCCACACACCTCATCTTCACTGTCCCACAGGCACCAGGGCAGTGGGTCCAGTGACAGCTGGGTCACACCTGAGCCTCATTCCCTCCCCTGCACCTGCTCCAGGAGCTCTGTGTCTTTTGTCCCGAGGAGATTCAGTGTCCTCCAGATGTTTTCCAAATTTTTGGAGTACACTGGACCCTGTCCTAACACAATACCCTGAGAATTCACCTGGTAACGTTATTAACTTCCAGGTTTTCTTAGCACTGCATTTAACAACAATTCAAGGAATTCTTTTTCAGGGTAAAAACCGCATTTCACCCAGAACAATTCCTGAAATTTGCTGCCACTCTGCCTCTGCCAGCCTGTGTTTATGGGGAAGGAACACACACAGCTCCTAAATTCCTGCCTGGCTTGCATTAATTGTGTCACCACCATGCATTTCTCTTCCCAGAGTCCCTTTCCCTCCCTCCCTGGCACGGAACACGAGGCTTTGGCAGAAGCGTGGCCCCGGCCCGGCGGGAGCAGCGGCTGCCCGGGATGCTCCCAAAATTGTCCTCCCCATCCTGGAGCTGCGGCTGCGGGGAGATGTGACCGCAGGGACAGGGATGCGATTCCAGGGACGGGCGGCTGCAGGGACAGGGGAGGCTGCAGGGAGGCTGCAGGGACCACTCCCAGGGCTGCAGGGACAGGGGACACCGCTCTCAAAGCTGCAGGGACAGGGGACACCGCTCTCAGAGCTTCAGAGACAGGGGACACCGCTCCCAGAGCCGCAGGGACAGGGGACATCGCTCCCAAAGCTGCAGGGACAGGGGGACACCGCTCCCAGAGCTGCAGGGACAGGGGACATCGCCCCCACAGCTGCAGGGACAGGGGACATCACCCCCACAGCTGCAGGGACAGGGGGACATCGCTCCCAGAGCTGCAGGGACAGGGGATATCCCTCCCAGAGCCACCACGCGGTGCGGCGGGGACCTTGGGGTGCGGTTGCCGCTCAGAACTTCCCCTCCACACTGAGGTCAGGAAGCTCCCGAGCGATCACCCCGCGTTCCACGGAGCACCAGGACGGCCCGCGATCCGCCCCGGACCCGCGCTGCTTCCCGGTCCCCGCACTTGTTACACAGGAGCGCCCGCAGCTCCACGAGCGGAGCCCTTCGGGATAATTACGATCCCCGTCCCTCGGGATAATTAACTCGCTCTGTCGCCCCCGCCGCTGCCCGGCGCCTCCCGATCCCGATCCCGCTCCAGCGGCGGGGGGCGAGGGCTCTCAGCAGCAGTACCGGGGCTCCCCCCTCTCCCCGGGACACACCGAAGAAAAGTTGCCGGTGGAGCGCGCTCCTGCAGCTGCCGGGAGCAGGATGGGGATGGGGATGGGGATGGGGATGGGGATGGGGATGGGGATCGGGATTGGGATCAGGATGGGGATCAGGATCGGGATGGGGATCGGGATTGGGATCAAAATTGGGATCGGGATCGGGGCCCGGAGCGCGGCCCCTGCCCGCCCCAGCAGGTGGCAGACGCCGCCCGTCACCGGCCCCGCCGCCGCCGCGGGGACCGCGCCGGTGCCTCGGAGCCGGTCCCGGGCAATGCGAACGGAGCGGGCCGGGCCGGGCCGGGCCGGGTTCCCCTGACCTGCTCGCTCCTGTCCCGCGGCCGCTGCGCTCCTCCGGTGCCGGCGGCCGGGCCGATCGGGGGGAGGGCAGGGAAGGGAAGAGGAGGGAACGGGAGGGGAGGGAAGGGAAGAAGGGCAGCCGGGCCGTGTCTGTGCAGCCGCTCCAAGGCCGGGGCACACGGAGCCACAGCCGCCCCCATGAACGGGGAGTTGCGGTGCCCGCGGGCTGCGGGGCAGCCCTTACCGCGAGCTCCGGTACCGAGTGCTGTGACACAGCCCTTACCGGGGGTACAGCCCTCACTGAGCATTCCGTAGAGCCCTAACCGAGTGCTCTGATACAGCCTTTACCGAGCAGTCGGTACAGCCCTAACTGAACACCCTGTACAGCCGTAACCGGGAGCTCCGGTAGAGCCCTTACCGGGGATACAGCCGTCACTGAGTACCCGGTACAGCCCTGGCTGAACACCCGGTACAGCCCTAACCGGGAGCTCCGGTACAGCCCTAACCGAGTGCTGTGACACAGCCCTTACCGGGGGTACAGCCCTCACTGAGTACCCGGTACAGCCCTAACCAGGAGCTCCGGTACCGAGTGCTGTGACACAGCCCTTACCGGGGGTACAGCCCTCACTGAGCACCCGGTACAGCCCTTACCGGGAGCTCCGGTACAGCCCTTACCGGGGGTACAGCCCTTACCGAGCACTCGGTACAGCCCTAACCGAGTGCTGTGACACAGCCCTTACCGGGGGTACAGCCCTTGCCGAGCACTCGGTACAGCCCTAACCGGGAGCTCCGGTACAGCCCTTACCGGGGGTACAGCCCTTGCCGAGCACTCGGTACAGCCCTTTTCGGGAGCCCCGGCGCATCCCGGTCCTCACCGGCCGGCTGCTGGCCCTGCCTCCCTCCCTCCCCGCCGGGCTCAGCTCAGCCGACACCTCCCCGCAGCCCCACTGCGAACTCGCCGGTGCCTGAGCTCCGAGCTCACCTGAGCTCCGGCACCCAGCACTGCCCGGGCATCTCTCACTGGGAGTTTCGGAGCAGGGATGGCCACAGACACAAAGATTAGGGATGGGAAATGAAATCCCACTGCTGACAAAATATCCCCAGGTGCCCAGCCAGCCACCCCTGTGCCGCCAGGATCCCTGCTGTAATTCCAGCCCTGTTTTGCACCGCTTTGCAAACGGCTCTCCCAGGGCAGGCACACCTGTCCTCATCCAGCTGAGAGTCCAAAAATGGGACCTGGTGCTGCGGGCAGGATCTGGGCATCTCCCTGGGCCTGTGCAGCCCCAAAACCTCAGGTGGAAACGCCGAGCAGCACCAGGCTGCCACAGGACACACACCTGTGCACAGGTGAGAACAGGGCTGAGAGACCCCGCTCCACCCAGCCCGGGAGCTCATTCTGGGGATTCCACTGCGAAATAAAATTTTCCTTTTTCTCGTTATCTTTTTCATTTGCACTTCAGTGCTCCTCCCTGCTTGTTCTACAAAAAAAGCTTTTCCCAGGACCAAACCACAGTGAACTTAAAGGGAAAAGTGCCTGAAAAAAACCCCAAAAGGCAGCCTAGGAGTGAGCCCAGAGCTCAGGACTGACTTGGAAAAACAGAACTCGGGATGGGCCAAGGGAAAATAATAAAATAAAATAAAATAAAATAAAATAAAATAAAATAAAATAAAATAAAATAAAATAATAAAATAAAATAAAATAAAATAGCTATTAACACACGCACAGCTGGCAACCCAAAGCAGCACTAAAACACCAGCCATGGTCTAAAAGGTCCATCAGGTTCAGAGATAGTCACAAGTTTTACAGGGGAAAAATCCTTCAGAATGCCCCTCCAAGGGTTGACAGTGCCCTGGTCTCACCCTTTAGCTCTTTTTCCTCTCCTTTTTTTCTCAGAATAAAGTAGCTCCTTGTATTTCAAAACATCTCCTTCCAGAAAATAAGACAGGCTCCTTTAATGATCAGGGAAAAGTTGGATTCTGCTGGAGTCACATTAATTTCGTCAAACATTTCGTTATGGTAATTAACTTCATCTTTCAGTCATACTGCTGATGGTCTGGGCTCATCAAAGCCTTTTTTATTTGTCGTGCACTGAAAAAGCTCAGATTTACTAATCCAGCAGAAGATTTACATTCACAAATCAATTCTGTTTGTTTATGGAAAAGTCCCACACTTCATCATTTCGTGTTTCCCACCACAGCATGGGCAGCTCTCCAAATTACCAGCTTTGTTTGACACTAAATAGTTAACAGGATAAGTAGGGTTTGGTGGTACTGAGAATACTCCTTTTCTTGATTTTTATCAGAATTATTCTGGGCACGGGGTGTTGAAGAAAGGAAAAATAAAAGGAAGGGGGGGGGGAAAAAAAGCAAACAACCAAACAAAAAAATAACCCTCAAGAAACCCAATACCCCCCCAAAAAAATACAAACCAACAACCCAAACAAACAAACAAGAAGGGAAAGTAGAAATAACCCAGAGGAATCCTGTTCCAGCCTGGGTTGATACAGGGATCTGCTGTGGATGTGAACTTGGGGCAGCTCTGGCTGTCTATTTTTGCTGCTAAAACAGAACAATTTGGTACAATCACTGAAATATCGGCCCTGCAGAACCACAACAATCACACTCTGGGCTTTGTCTCACTCAGAGCCCAGCACCATCTCATCTTCCCACAGAGAAAAGGAGTTCTGGAGCAGACAGAGCCTGGGAATGAGCTTTAATCACTCCCAGAGTCATGGCAAGGGATGGAGCAGGGTGAGAGGGAAAAGTCCATCCCAGAATTACCTCATTAATTAGGGCCCTTCCTAAGGACCAGCCCCATTTCCCTGCTGCAGGGATTTATCTGAGCTTCCACACCTTTGTACTCCAGGGGAAAGAGAGGAATTGAAAGGGGAGAAAGCAGCTGCTGTGTTCACCTAAAATCAAAAACCCACCCACAAACACATCAGCGGCAGCAGAGGGGCTCAAAAACTCAAAACCAGCCTGAAAAAAGGTTCTTTGTGTCCTTGTCTCACCAATAATTCGCTCCAGGGGCAGCCCCGTGAGGATTTGTCCCTCCTGCTCCCCCAGACCTGTCCGTGTGTCCAGCTCTGGACAGGAAAATTTGGCCTCGTGAATGTCCAGCCAGGACAGGGCTGCACATTTTGCTTTTGTTCCCGTGTTTTCCTCCTTTGGAATTGCCTCTCCTTTGTTTCTACTCAGCCACATTGCTTCTGATTTCCTCTTTTTAAAGTTCTTTGTGATGTATCGGGAATCCTGACCAGAGTTACCAAATCATTATAAAATACACCCAAAATCTCTGCATTGCACACACACCTCACACTGGCTGATTGAACATAGGCCTGATTTTTTTTCTATCTCCTGTTACTCCTTTTTCCCCCCAATATCTGTACCCTATCTAAAAGCAGCAGCTGTCACCCTGATTATTATCAATATACAGTAATTATATTCATGGCCACGAGCTGGCCATGAATATAATTACTATATATTATAAATATATTATTATGTAGATTCTGTTTAGTATTTCAGACCCTTGAACTGCTCAAATATTTTCCTTTTCGAGGCAGGAGTAGCAACAGCAAAAATGAAACATTTCCCTTTTAGTAAAAGATATAATTTATCTACCATTTTTTCCAGTCCTCCTTCAGAATCACAATTATCTCCAGCAATCAAGGGTCTTCTTTTCAAATACCTCTCCAGCATGAATAAATATTTAAAAAATTGGCTAAAGTATTCTACATGTGAAAATTTGCTTTGTAATTGAAAAATCGTGAATGAAACATCTCAATTAACCTCCTTCTAAATAGAGAAATAAAGACATTTAAATATATTATAATCTGTTAATGGCGGGTGAGGGGGGATATAATTGAGTGGTCCAGATTTTGCTGTCAGTTACTTCACTAAGAATCCAGGAAAATTCTCTGTGCATTCCTGGGACTGTTCCTGAGTTACAGGACTAAAGAAAAACAGAAGGGGACACACACACTCTCAAAGAACCAGCTCCCCATGTGAAAATGTTTTTTTTTTTTCCTGAAAACAAAATATTTTGATGAAAATCTTGTCCCGGCCCTTATCACCACAGTGCTGCTTGGTTATTTTGGGAGCTATAAAAAAATTTTATTTTCTGTAGGTGCTTACAAACAACCCCAAACCTTTTCCTGCTGTCTGACAGGGAAAGATCAAACTTTGTCTTGTTTTGAGGTAGGGAAAAATGTGTCCTCTGGTGAAATAAATGAAATTAGCACCAGGAGACAGCACGAGGTAGGAATCAGCACAGACTGGTCACTCTGAAAATGGCTTTGGGATTTACTTTGGGAAGGGTTTGGGATGTCTCCTGAGGCCTCTCTCTTTGGGGATCTCTCCCTGCTTGGATTCTTCCCCTCTGGATCCTGAGTCAGGGACTGGATCACGAGTCAGGGATAGGATCACGAGTCAGGGACTGGATCACGAGTCAGGGATTGGATCCTGAGTCAGGGACAGGATCCTGAGTCAGGGACTGGATCACGAGTCAGGGACAGGATCCTGAGTCAGGGATTGGATCACGAGTCAGGGACAGGATCCTGAGTCAGGGATTGGATCACGAGTCAGGGACAGGATCCTGAGTCAGGGACTGGATCCTCAGTCAGGGACAGGATCCTCAGTCAGGGACAGGATCCTGAGTCAGGGACAGGATCCTGAGTCAGGGACAGGATCACGAGTCAGGGACAGGATCCTGAGTCAGGGACTGGATCACGAGTCAGGGACAGGATCACGATTCAGGGACAGGATCCTGAGTCAGGGACAGGATCCTGAGTCAGGGACAAGATCCTGAGTCAGGGACAGGATCCTGAGTCAGGGACTGGATCACGAGTCAGGGACTGGATCACGAGTCAGGGACAGGATCACGAGTCAGGGACTGGACCATCATTCTGGAGGTTTTAGCTCATCCCAGGGCTGATCCATCACCTCCCCGGGATGCTGCCACTGCCCAGCAGCCCTGGCCGAGCCCCCCGGCCTGTGCTGGGTGCGAGGGGAGCCCAGCAGCCCCCGGGGGTTACCTGCTCGTTGATGTGGCACACAGCCAGGTTCTGCTCGTCGCAGGAGCAGGACACTCGGATGTACTTCAGCCAGTTCCCAGCCCCGCCCTGGCCGGCGTCAGCACAGAACTTCTCAGTGCCCAGGGCATCGGGAATCTGCGGGAGAACGGGACAGGAAAGGGGTCAGCTGGGGCCAGATGGCAGCTACGGAGCAGAGGGAGGAAAAGGGTTTGCAGGGCACAACTCCAAACAAGAAATAGGGAGGAGAAAGGTAGGGGATAGATAAAATTGATGGAGAGACTTATGACAAGAATAAAATCAGCTCTCAGCCAATATCTGAAGGTGCTGTCTGGCAGAACCTCCAAGGACACTGCTCAGAGTGGTCCATGAGTAAAAGGTTCAGGAGTACAAATATTCTGGAAAACACAGCTCTGGTACCACAGCCCAAGTAATCAAAGCAGGGAACTCCTCCAAACTGCACTGATTTTAATGACAAGGTCCTCAACTGCTCCATCTTCACATCATCTGTTTCATCCTTTCATGCAGGATAATCTTTAATTACAAACCTTTCAATAAACTCTCAAACTAGGTCACAGAGCTGTGAGGTTCTATTTTAAAAATCACTTTACCCAATGCGCTACTTTCATTTATCTGAGTACAGCCTGAGAAACTCACTGGCCACATCTTTGTGGCTGAAGGTGAGATACAATTTGGCTGCTGTGAAAAAGAGGAATCCTTTAAAATAAAACCCCTCAGATATTTAAAGTCCAGGTGTGGGAAAAGAAAAAGAGTTAATTAAGGGGGTGTAGTCCAAAGAAGTCACTGGTTTGCCAGAAAGAGACTTTTCCTCTCTTGAGGCAGTGGAGTTTGGTGAGAGGAGGAGATGCTCAGCATTCCAGAACAACCTTTGGGATGATCCAGTTTGGAATCCACTCACAAAAGCACATTTTAAAAATGACACAGGACACCCTGAAAACAAGGAGAAGCCCTCTGAGTCCCAGCACAGCAAGGCTCTGCTCTGTTCCTAAGTGGGCCTCCCTGCTCCAGAAACTCCTTTTTTTTTCCTGAGATTCACATTTCCCTCTACCCCGACCAGCCCCTGTGTCAGTGCAAATTACTTCAGTCATCAAAAGCTCTTAACATGCTTTTACTAGCAATTAATTCTCTCAGAATCTCGTGGGATATGATTATATTTTCCCATCTATTTCAAGACACAGGGAAAAAAAAAAAAAAAAAAGGTGGGAAATCAAAGGAGAGAAAAAATTAAAGCCCAGCAATGACAGCAACAAGTCGAGCCTAAGGCTGGGCTGAGAAACCTCAGGGGACAGGCCCAGTTCAGGCTCTGGCTCTCAGCTCTGAACTCTGGGAGGACCAGGAGCTGCCAGAACCACCAGGAGAGCTCCCAGAACCACCAGGAGAGCTCCCAGCTCCCTGCACTGGTCCCAGCAGACATTTCCTGGGCTCATCCCCACCACCACCATCTCCAGCTCCCTGGCTGAAAAGGGATGAGGGGAAAATCCCACCATTAGGGCTCCTTCCTTCCTAATCAGAGCATGGCACTGGGAGGCACTGAAATGCTGCACTGGGACAGATCTGGTGTGAGAAAAAACCTGGCTGTGCTCAGTTTCTTCATCCCCTGCCTGGGAACGCTCAGGGTCATTCACTCATCCTTAACTAGACCCTGGAACTTTCTAGACACCCTTGGTCATCTACTGGCAGCACCAAAGGTCTGAGGTGGGCATTGAAGGCACAGGAAGCCAATTCTGTGTTGTTTGGAAGTTTTCATAAAACAAACAAACAAACAAACAAACAACAAGAATAAAATTTGTTCTTAATGTGGCTGAACCACTACTGAGTTTACTCAAGCTAAAATATCAATAAATTCTGTTTTATCTCAGGGAGCTCCAGGGACACTGAGGCTGCCTAAAGCTGGTGAAAGAAAGAGCTTCTCTTGGCTTCTTTGACCCCAGATTGAGCAGCCCAGCCAATCCAGCCCCTCAAGTGGAGACACACCCAGACACCAAGTGA
This sequence comes from Vidua chalybeata, assembly GCF_026979565.1. Taxonomy (NCBI): domain Eukaryota; kingdom Metazoa; phylum Chordata; class Aves; order Passeriformes; family Viduidae; genus Vidua; species Vidua chalybeata. Next base: position 4,870,260 of record NC_071551.1, read on the forward strand.
CTGCAGCTTCCAGTGAAACTGTTTGGACAACCAAATGAAACAAATCATCCACGCTGAGCTGCTCTGAAGCCACTGAAGAGATTGGGCAGATTTTGTAGTGGTTTGAGGAACCAGCAGCCCATAAACCTCCCAGTGCCAACAACTGGTGACATTCAGTGGCCCTGGGAACACAAGATGGCAAATCCAGGACACACAAATAAGATCTTTAATTTCACAGCTGTATCTCTTTCATCTTCTAGGATTATTTGAGAGGACAATTAGAGCTTAGGATGGAAGGGACCTTAAGGATTATTTAGTTCTAACTCCCTGCCCTGGGCAGAGAGCTCGGGGAATGTGGAAGAGGTTTTACAGGGTCTTCTGTGAGCCAGAGAGAAGTTTGATAAGAGGATCCATCCTTACCCCTGAAAGAATTTTCTACCAAGGTCGTTGATGTAGAAACCAAGAAAGAAAGAAGGATAAATAAGAGAAACCTGCAACTGCCTGTTCCAATGAGCACTTGGTTAGTCTCTCGTGACCAATAAGTAAAATGTAAACTTATGAGTTTTTTAAGAATGTATAAAAAGCATGCATGCTAGAATAAAAACAGTTTTGAAGCTTTCAGAAAATGGAGTGTGTTGTTTTGTATTGTCTCTGTCTCAACTACGACAGGAGAAAGCCCAGAATTCAGCTCAAATTCATTTTGCAGGGTCCTGCTTGCCAGCTGTGCCTCAGGAGGAGGTTCTGCTGTAGCTCGAAATCACCTGAAACTCTGTGGTTTTATCTGCATGGGGCATTCAAACCCAAGCTGGGGGTGTGAAATCTGACAGATCAAAACGAGAGAGAAAGAGGTGCTGTGAGAGCCTGAGAACCTGAGCTGCTGTTCTCACACACCCTCACTGCCCTCCACAAACAGAACCAGCACCAAAGCCCAAAACGGGGACAGCACCCAGCCACCCCTCATCCCTCTGCTGGCACCCACCAGGACCCTCTGGAAATGGAATAAACGGGGTGATCAGCTGGTTTAGAGTGCTGCAGGACCTTCCAGAGGCATGGCAGCTCCTGGCACCATAGCCCAAAGCCCAAAACTGGAACAGCACTCAGCCATCCCTCATCCCTCTGCTGGCACCCACCAGGACCCTCTGGAAATGGAATAAACGGGGTGATCAGCTGGTTTAGAGTGCTGCAGGACCAGTTCCAGAGGCAGGGCAGCCCCTGGGCCAGCTCAGCCCTCTGTGGCCAACACCTCTAATTAAAGATCAGGTTCACACGCTTGCCGATGGTCGCTATCAAAATCATTTCACAGCTTAAAAGCACCCAGGAACACTGCAGCAGTCACCCAGCACTATCTGCAGCATCTGTTCTTTCTTCTGTCAAATGTTCACACACAGAATAATATTTTAAGTATCTCTTCCCCCCCGCCCCCACTCCCAACCTGAGAAAACTCCGGAAAAAACAAACTGAAACCTTTTACCACATCTTCTTCCAGTTCAGACCAGAAGGAAATCAGAAATTTCCTCTGGCGAAATTCTGCAAACCAACTCTTTACAAGTCTTTGTCAGTAAGTTAAAAAAAAAAAAAAAATTCCAGTTTGAAAATGCTCCTGGGATGCTCACAGAGCATTGGTTTCTCTGTGTTCTTTTGAAGAACCAAGAGATACCTCGTGCTCTAGGACAGGAAGAGAAGGAAAATTGAGGCAAAAAGTTTTAGGAACAGGCAAATTCCATCTTCCCAGATGGAAGCACAGAGGGATTCACCCCACTCCTGGAAGGCTCAGCTCCCCACAGCCACCCACCTGGGGATGCTCTTACCCCAACAGGCATCTCCAGCTCTATTAAATCTGTTTGTTCACAGTTAAAACCAGAACTAAGTCCCTTCCTATCCAGGACTCAACAGCAGCTTTAATCCCCAAACATCCACACCTGTTTTCCTGGGCAGGTAAAACTTGACATCAGATCAAAAGCACCGAAAGCAGAAAACCCCAGAGATGCCACAGGAAGAAAAATCCCATCAGAAAATCCAGTGCAATTATTAGCAGGACTCTGACTTGGTGGAGCTGACATGGAATTTCTGCCTGTGCTCTCTGCTCAGGCTGGCTCTGTATCAGTGGAGATGTCTTTCCTGAGAGTAATTTGCTTAGACATTAGAAGAAGTTGTCAGAGGGAAAGGAGAGGTGAAAAAAAGGTGGGAAGAGACTGGAGAGGAGAAAACAAAATAAAAGCAGTTTATAGTTAGTAATTGGTGCTGGTTTTGGAAGTCTATAACCATCATGTGCTGCTATTCCAGTCAATTTTGGGAAATGCATTTCACCTCCTTGATCCCTTTGGCTCTGATGCCCAGCATCCCTGCCCCATGGAGCTGGGCTCCCTGCAGGAACAAGATTTGTCCCTTTTTCTTTGTCCCCATGTTAAACCCCAGCAGTCTGGGACAGCCCCTGCCCTGGAGATGTGCTGGAAAAGCAGACTTTCATCTGGCCTGCAGCCTGCAGACACGCTCAGAAAGTTAATTATTGTGAGAGCACTTCCTCTGGCCGCTCTTCCATTTCATCCCTCCCACCCCATCATGGATTTCTCCCCACTTCTTTTTTCATCACTGAACACGCCAAAACTTCAGTTCATCTTTTCTCCTTCTGCTGCAGATGGTGAGTTCAGTCTTTATTTATTAACCCACAGCACCTCCCAGCACTTTTGTCTTCAAATCCAACAGAATTCCCAATTCCCCTTCCCTTCCCTGCCAGTAACAGTGCCATGATTTTGTCTCGTGGAGTCATTCTCTGGGTCTGAAGTCCCCCAGCCTCCTCCTCTCCAGTCTATCCCCTCCAAACAAATGCACCTTCGTGTTCCCTGGGATTACAGGGCTTTGACTGGCCCTCTGCAGAGACACGGATTTGGGACGCAGAGCCAGAGCTCCGGCTGTGGCTGCGCTTCACATCCATCCCCAGCCAGCCAAAAGGAAATTGTTGTCATGTTCCAGGGCTCACTTTGCAGCTTCATCTGCTGTCTGCCGAGCAGTGCTCGGGGTTTGGATCCAAAAGGCTCCTTGATCTCGCAGAGGCTCCGCTCCGTAATTTATTAACATCAGAAATGCTGAGTTATGGGGCAGAAGTTATGGAAAAATCCTCTCGAACGTTTACAATTTTTTTTGCACATCATTTGAGGTTTCCTGCCCCTCTAATTTGTGGGCTCTCTGTTGGGTTGTTTCTTTCACATTTTAATGGGCAGAGTCCAAGGTTTGGCCCCGGCAGAGGTGTGCCGGGGGGCCGGAATGCCTGCGGATCTGTCGTCAGTTGGCTTAATGGATTCCTAGTGTGCATGGAGAAACGGAGCAACCAGGAGTTTGCCATCACTGACCCAGCGTCCTGTTGCTATAACATCCCTCCCCAGAAGCCCAGAGTGTAATAAACCTTCTCATCCCATGGTCGCAGAATCTGCCTCTGACAGCTTGGCTGATGTGCACATTTTATTTGGCAGGAGTTGGAGATTTTTTTCCTTTTTTTTTCCCCTCCCTTTTTTTGCTTTAATGACCCACGAGCTGATTTAGAGCAATAAACTGTTGCCATGAAGTTTTTGTTGTGTTTCTTTTAAATAAAGGGAAGGGAGGGACTGCTGCAATTTATGACTTTCAGAAGTAACTGAAACAGAAAGTCCATTCTTGCCATGAAATGAAGAGAAAAAGACTTCATCCAGAGAAACACCTCTGTCAATGTGTAGACACGAAGCCTAGATGAACTCATAAATTCAGCACTCTGCCTGCAATTAAGCAGGCTTCCTGGTGATTTGACAAAGAGTTAATGAGAAACGTGTCAGACAAAAACAGGTCATAGCGCTGGGAAGAGCAGCTGAGCCAAACCCAACTTGTCTGCTCAGGGCCACAGGAAAAGCTCAGAGTGTTCTCAGGGAGAGCTACTTTGAGTGATGTGCAGTAAACTTCTTGTGCAAATGGAAGGTCCTGAAAGGAGCTCCCAGCTCCAAACCCACCAGATAAAGAGAGAAGAGGCTGCAGAGCATCTCACACCCCCATCCTCAGTGTGAGCCCCTGGGACACAGGGCAAGTTCTAAGGGCTGCTGAATGGCTGCAGGATCACAGAGCTCACTTCATCTCCTGGCTCTGTGAGCAGGATCCTGTCCTCAGGAATTCTCCTCACCACCCCTCTGCAGAGTTTCCAGCAGCACAGCACAAGACCCACCAGCTCTGTGACAAAACCCCAGCCTACCCAAACCCTGTGAATGCTCACAGGGGAGCAAAACAAATCTTTATGGTTCTCCTCCTGTCAAACAAGCACGTTTCTGCTTCTTCCAAGCTGAGCCAAGAGCTGGGAGAACCAGGAATGTGAGGAAACCCAGCTGGATTGCACGGGGGCCAGTGGATTGGTGATGCCAGGCAGAGGCTGCTGAGCCCGATGCCACTGTGCAGCCAGGTGACACTGCCAAGCCTGGTGACATTGCTGCCTTTGGTGACAGGGTTGAGTTTGGTGACACTGCAGAGCCCCGAGGGCGCTCGTGGGGGGCAGAGCGCTGCTGTAGCCGATGAGGGAGAGACCAATTCAGGTTTTTAAAAGGCTGGATGTTTTTGAACTTCCACTCCCACCCAAGCCACACGTCTGGAGTGGGAATTTTCCACTGGTGTGTGCATTTCTGAGCTGCTGCTGGGCTGCTGCATCCTCTGGCTTCACAAAGGGTCTGGAGCAAAAACATCCCAGGGAAGGCTGGTCCTGGGACATATTTCTGTCACAAGAAATAACCTTCTCATTCTTTTTTCCCCACCACATCTAAAGCACATGAGGAATCACATGAAAAAAGGCTATTTTCTCCCAAAAGTCCCTGTCCAGCTTCCAAGCAGAGGAGCCTGGATGGCTCACACGAGCTTAGGAAGCAAGGTTGGGTTTCTGGAGAGTGTTTGAATCCAGCGGAGCCTTTTGAAGGGCTGCCCACTATTAACTGCTCTTCTCTTACACACCAGCACAGCGAGTACTTCCCAAGTGTCTGCTCTGCATCAGGATAAAGAGGGCTGGAAAAAGCTGCAGTGGCACTGCTGTGTCCTTCAGGCACTGCAGATTCGCTCCAACTGAAGGAACATCGGACCTGACCCTACACACAAAGCCTCAAGAAGAACCAACAGCACAACAAATCATACAGGACATCATTTACATTTAATTTACATTTACACCCATTAAATACAATCTCCAGGAAAGCATCTCCTGCCCTCCACAGCGGAGAAACATCACGGATACGCAACAGAGCAATGGGGCAAAGAGGAGAAATCAAGAAATCTTGACAAAAACCCACCCAGGCTCTGCTTTCCCTCCCCTGTACCTATAATTCTTTCTATTCCCATCTTGGAGATGCAGTTTTGCTGCCCAGAAGACACCTTGGATGACACAGGATGCCACAGAAGGTGCTGCCAATGCTGATTCCTGTTGATGCAGGAACCCAATCTTACCCCCTCGTTTCTCTCCCCAATTTTCCTCCTCTCTAAGGGCAATCAGCTCCCCTTGCACAGCAAGGTCTCATCACCACGCAGAAAAACACCGAGTAAAGATGTCAAAACAGAAGACAACTTCCAAGCTGATGGCAGGCATTTATCTCAACAAAAGCTCATTTTTCACCAGTAACGTAATTCATACCACACTGAATTAAATTAAACAGTAAACCATAAAGAACTGTGCTCGAATCAAATCCCAGGGCTGCCTCAGATATTGTACACACGAGGCAAGGAAGGGATTTCCAGTTCTTTGTAATATACACACACAAAAACTTTGAAGTTTTCCTCCGCACCGAAAGAGTTCAGGACATCCCATTTTTGTATCCTACAGCATTTTGGCTCATTCCAAAGGAATTGTAATTGTAAAGTTCTAAATAGATGGGGAAAAAAAATGGGAACTTGGGAGAAATCTTCCTCTCATAAAAAAAAAAAACAAACAACAAACACCAAGCCCAAAAAACCCCAAAAAAACCCCAGAGACTACCAGAGGCAGGGGAGGATTTGGAGTCTCAGGACATTTCACTGCATTGGGGAGAGGGAGCAGCAGCAGGAGGTGCAGCAGTGCTGAGCTCCCAGGGCTGTTCCAGGGGATTAAAACAGACAAAAATCACTTGTATCCCAGAGCTTTTGTGGTGATCCAAAAGGCTTTAGGGTCTGATTCCTCTGCTGCTGTTTCCAAAGGAAGATGTGGGCTAAAATGGCTCCCTGATGACCGGATGCCAATTAGCCCCGGGGGAGGAAGAGCAGGGCAGCTCTCCTGGCAGAAGAGAGCGGGCACAGAAGCTGAACAGAACTTTATTGTATGATGATGGGAAATTTTCTGATGGTAATTTATCCAAGAGTCCTCTTAGCACTGAGGCACAGCTGTTTCCCTTATCCATACCCAAAAGGTTCTTCTGCCGTAAGGAAAACACAGCCAACCTTAAAAATAAATTCTGATCAGCTTCTTGAGCTGCATCCTGGTAGTTCCATGAGATGAGGACATTCAGAGGGAGCCGCTGCTTGCTTTAAATAATTTCTTGTTACTCCAGCTTGGTTTTAGTAATGTTTTGGGAATGGAGCTGTGGAACACCATGAGCGTGGAGGCCTCTCCAGGGTGATTTATGGGCAGCATTCAGTGCCAAAACCATCTGCTGCATTTCACACTCTGGCCAAAAAAAGTAGCAGAGCCTTCAACTGCCCATTCCTGGTGCTGCTATCAGCTCCAAAGCATCAGCCTGGCAAAGGCCACTGGTGGTCCTAGCAGGAGAAGACCTCCATGAAATGACATTGTCTTATGGTCTCCTCTGAGCCCCTTCCTTGGGAGGAATCAGGACCATCACCCAAGGGCCTGGCAAATCCACTGCCTGCCCCTGCAAATGCTCTGGGATGACACAGGATTGTTAATAACACATGAAACAAACCCCAACAACACTTATTGTTGAAGATCTATGAATTCAGAGAGCTGAGGGGCTTGAAATAGCACCCATTTTCAATTAACTAACAGATTTGGGGATATATGGCCCAGGTTCAAGTAAGAGGGGACACAGATAAGGAAGGCCGTGCCCTGGGGTGTATTGGATGGACACATCTGGGTGTTTCACTCCTGAAAACTAAGAGTGATATTTTTAAAGCTTGATACCTGGAGCTACCCTGCAGCCTGCTTCTGGTGGTTGGGCCGTGTTTGGACACCTCAGCACAGCACAAATCAAACTTTCAGCTAGGAATGAAAACTCCTGGGAATCAGAAGTGAAGGGAACTTCACTTCAAGGTGTTGGATGTCTGGAGAGGCTGGAAAGGATGTGGACTTTTATTCCATGGGTGACTGGTGCCAGTTGCACCCATGCAATGACAACCACTGTGCTGCTCTCACTTCTGTCTTCTCCCAGAGCTTCTGCACCCTGCTTTAGGTGCTGCTCAAACAAGGACTGACTGCTACCACCACACAACCATGGAAAGAAGGGAATCACCATCAAAAACCTGCCAGAGGTGTGGTTCAGAGTGGCAGGTAAGCCCCAAGTCACACAGGTATCACACTCTTCTAGCACTAATTTTAGGAGGTTATCCCTCCTTACTTTCCCCATCGGCATGGATAACAACAACCCAACAATCCAGGAACACGTGTGCACCTCTCCTCCTGTTGGCTTTAAAAGCCTGGAATTTACAGGCCCAAAGGCTACGTATTCCCAAGGTTTGACCATGACCTGACACTTTCAGAACAGAGATAAACAAAAACACCAAAACCAAACAAACAAAAACAAAAAAAAACTCCAAAAACCCCCAAAATTAAAAAGCCTGGAATTTATGGGCCCAAAGGTATTCCCAAGGTTCAACAATGACCTGACACTTTCAGAACAGAGATTTACAAAAAAACCAAAACCAAAACCAAAACCAACCACCAAAAAAGCTCCAAAACAAACAAACAAACAAAAAAAAACAACAAAAAAAAACCACCCCAAAAAGGAGAGAAAAAGCCTTAAATTTACAGGCCCAAAGGCTACGTATTCCCAAGGTTTAACCATGACCTGACACTTTCAAAAAAGAGATTTACAAAAGCAAAAAGAAAACCACAAACATACAAACAAAAAGAAACAAAAAACCCAACAAAATCTCCCCCCCATAAAAAGCCTTGAATTTACAGGCCCAAAGGCTACGTATTCCCAAGGTTTAACCATGACCTGACACTTTCAGAACAGAGATCAACAAAAACAAAACCAAAACCAACCAATCGACCAACCAACCAAAAAAAAAAAAAACAACCCCCCCCCAAAAAAAACCCAAAAAAACCCCAAAAACCATCCAAATAAAATAAAAAACCACTAGAAAAAAAAAAAAAAAGAAAAGGAGGAAAAAAAACACCCACCAAAAAGCAGCCCAAGCATTCCCCCACGAGCACAGCTGTGCCCCTCACACAGGAAACCTCCCCAGAGGGACGGGGAAGCCAAATCCTCCCAATCTTTGTTATCAGCAGCTGCTCGGCAGCCCTGCTCTCCTGCTCTTCAGAAGGTGTGAAATAGATGAGTTTGTGAGCTGGGCTGGCACTGAGAAAGAGAACGAGAGGATATTCGAGGTTCAGAAACAGCAGCAGCCCCCTGTTCGAGGAGCTCAAAAAACAAAGCAGCCCGAGGGAGATCTGCTCTCACAAGGTGCTGCTCGCCCCGCGGAGAGCTGAGATGTGTGATCTCCTCCGAGCGATATTTACTGAAAACATGGCCCAGAGAAGGTGCTAAACGAGGCCTGTGGGCCTGGCCCAGAGTCCCACCACGGCCCTACATCCTGCACGACAGCTGGTTTATCTCAGAAATATCACCACAAGTGAGGGCAAGAGGCCTTCCCGGCACAAGGGAAGGGCTGAGCATTGCTGTGAGGGAATTCGGGGTGCTCAGTGTGTGCTCTCACCAAAAGTGGGGGCAAGAGGCCTTCCCAGCACAAACTGAGCATTGCTGTGAGGGAATTTGGGGTGCTCAATGTGTGCTCTCACCAAAAGTGGGGGCAAGAGGCCTTCCCAGCACAAACTGAGCGTTGCTGTGAGGGAATTTGGGGGTGCTCTTATGAAAAGTGAGGGCAAGAGGCCTTCCCAGCATAAAGGAAGGGCTGAACGTTGCTGTGAGGGAATTTGGGGTGCTCAGTGTGTGCTCTCACCAAAAGTGGGGGCAAGAGGCCTTCCCGGCACAAACTGAGCGTTGCTGTGAGGGAATTTGGGGGTGCTCAGTGTGGGCAGGGCAGGAGGGGCACAACCCAAGGCTCAGAGCATCAACCACCATCTGCTCCCCTTGCCTTGGGCTGCTGGAAGGACAACAAGGACCTGGGATGAGGGAGCTGTTCCACAGTTAAAAAATCCTCTCTGCTGTGGGTTTTTAAAACATCCAGGCTTATCCCAAACCTTTTGCCTTTGGATATTGGCTGAAGAGTGAGAGTGAGGCCAGAGAAGCAGATCTTCCAGGAAAAATGAGCACTTCCAGGAAAAATCTGCTCCCAGAAAATCTGCTCCCAGAAGATTTGCTCCCAGAAAATCTGCTCCCAGAAAATCTGCTTTAGGGCTGGTTTGCCTCCCGAGGGACATGAAGATTATTCACATGACCCAAATCTCGAGCAAGAACTTTTTCAGTGTGTAACCATTACATGCAGATTGTCTTCAATGTGAGCATGACTGAAATCAGAACTGGGACACCAGGGTGGACATTTTGCCTTTGTTTCTACGTGAGAAAAGAAGGTTTTTGAGTCAGTTCTCACCTAAAGATATGAAAGACTTTTACAGAAGGGGAGTCCCCCCAGCACCAGCCCGACAGCTGCCTGTGGGTTTAGCAACAATCTCACTCACAGATACACAAAGAAAATGTGCAAAGTGTTCTGCCCTCAGATTTATGCTGTGAATGTGGCTATTTCCCCCCCAACACAGTGAGTCACACTTGTAAAGAAATTCTAGGGTGCTCATTTTCCACCAAAATCTCTGAACCAATAATTTTCTCCTGGTTGGTTGATGAGACATCCATGAGAGGTTCACAAACCTTCAAGCCAAACCAAATTATGACAAGGAGGGACTGATTAAATGATTTCCCCCTGCAGCTCTGCCCCCTGTGCAGCTGGAAGCAAAGCAGTATCTTGTCTGACATCACCAAAAGAGCTGAAATCTCAGCCATAAAGAAGTACAAGGGTAAAACTGCACTGTCCCAAGTGCTGCCGGGGTGAACTTTACCCCGAGCCAATTCACCTACTTATGAAATGATCCATCCCAGGGAATTGATTCTGATGATAAATCTGCCCTTTGAATGTGCTGAGAAACAACATTTCAAAATCTCCAGCTCAGATCTGATCCCATCTCTGGGTCAAAAGACAGCTGAGCAGGGTGGTGGTGGTGAGATGGAGCCACGGGAGAGCCTCGAGTGAGAGGGACCCCAAAGCCTCTGCTCAGGTTGTTTTACTGAGGCAATGCCAGCACATCTGGTTCTCTGACAGCAGGGCTCAAAACAAACCTGACCTGACACTCCAGATAGCTCACAGTGCCCCAGCAGGGGCAGGTTTGAGTTAGGGACATGCTGATAACCTCCACTCAGAATTCCTTATCTTCCACGGACACCTGTGCCCAGCCTGAGGGACAGCACCCAGCAGCTCCCTGCCCTCCCTGATCCACATCCCGACCTGGCAGGAGAAGATCTCTGCTCCTTTTAAGTCGGGCTGTTTGAAGCCAGATGGGAAGGACAAAAAATACACCATCATCTGCCTTTGGAGCTCATTTCTCACCTCTCAGAAAGCCAAACTTCCTCCCAAAGGTGGAGCTGAGGATGACAAATATTTCCTTTATACATCAGGATTCCCTGGGCAGGAAAAGGGAGCCCTCCTCCTTTCTGGGGCACTCTGATCTTTAAGGTCTCTTCCAACACAGGAATTATTTTCTCAGTCAACTTTCAGTTACAATAAATATGAGGATGGTTTTGTCTTTTAAACCTAAATACTCTTGGGGAAAAAAAAATTAGACTTGAGGTATTTAGAAGGTTCACCTGATAATGATCTCAAAGACTTCCTTATTAATAGATGGAAATACTTTTTCTTTTGAAATTTAAAATCCTCAATTATAGAACACAAGACTTAAAACCCTCTCAACCCTACTAAAAAGCATTAATTTAATGCTAAGCAGAAATTATCATTTTTAAACAGTGCTTCAGCATCCAAAACAAACAAACAAAGTGAGGACATTATTGTCTCCATTCCCTTCACAGAAACTCACACAGAAGTTGAAGCAACTGCCCAAGCCTTGAAATGCTACTGAAACAGTTTCTTGTGCCCTAATCCTGCAGCTTTTAAACGAATCCATGGTATAAATGATTCCTGCCTGTATCTGGCAGACCTGGGAGTTCTCTGAGGATGAACATAAATTCAATTATACCAAATTAAATGGGAACATACATAAGCCACATAACATTTTGATTGGGGGTGATTCTTCACTCTTTTTTTGAAGAACTGTGCAATAGCTGGGTCCACAAAGATGATATGACACATCTGCTTTCTCCCTGGAGCTGCCTGCTTTTATTAATTACCCTGCAGAGATATATTTATATTGATGTCGTCAGTGTGTGAACAAAACCTCATGGACGAGAAATGGTTTAATTAAGGGAGGGAAATGTGGTTTACGGGTGCTGAGAAAATCTGGTCTTTAGAGTCAGTAAAAGTTTCATAAGTGATTAGATAAAAAATAAATCCTAGGGAAATATTTGCCCCAAATATGCCTTTGACATTTCATGCTGGAGAATCGCATAAAAAAAGTTCCTGATTCAAAAATCCATTGGCTGCACCTGGGGCTGAGTTCAGACCACTCCAGCTCTCTCATTCACTTTTCCTCTGCCCTGATTAACAAATCTGCCTCTGCTGCCCCAAAGCCCTCCCTCCCTGCACCCCTGTGCCAGTGTTAACTTCCCAAAATTAGGCAGAGGCAGGACCAAGCTGTGCCCTGTCCCACTCTGCCTCGTGATGCCCAGCACCAGCACAGTCACTGCTGGACTGGGGAAGCAGTGAACAGGAGCAGAGGCTGTGCCAGAGCTTTTCCCTGCCTGTTTCGAGAGCCAAGAGAAGAGTCTGCCTGTAAATGACACAGAAATGTTGGCAAACCGCTTTGCAGAGGAACAAACACCACAGCTGGCGACACTCAGGTGTGTACAAAACACACCTGGCTGTGCCAGCCCGGGCCTCGCTCCGTGTCCAACAGCAGACACTGAACGAGGTGCTGAAGGGAAGAGTTTCACCCTGTCCCCGTCCCAGGGAGGCAGAGAACAGGGCAGGAGAACCCAGATCACCGGGAGGGCCCCCGGAGCTCCCCTGCCCCCGGCACAACGCGCTCTTTGTGGCGGACGATGCTCCGGCGAGAGACGCTGCCTCAGCCCAAAGCCCGGCCAGAGATGGAGATCTCACACGCTAATAAATAAAAATAAATATCTGACCTCAAGTAAAAGATCCTTCGTTTGACACTCCTGATCATTTTTTATACTTCAAGCTCAGTTTTTACTGGACAGGATCCAGCCATCCTATGGAAATGGAACAGTCTTTTTCTTTAGGTGAACAAAAGTCCTTTTCTAGTCCTGAGGGCCGGCGAGTTTATCCAAATATTCTCAGTTTACTACTAGCCCCTTTTGGAGCCGATACACTCAATACAAGCACACTTTGTATCTGCGGGGCAGCGCCAGGACAGGGCTGAGCCTGGCGCGGGGCCGGAGCCGCCCGGCGGGGAGGGACCACGGAGCCCCTGCCCTCCTCATCCTCCCCCTGCCCTCCTCATCCTCCCCCTTGTCGTCTTCATCCTCCCCCTGCCCTCCTCATCCTCCCCTTGCCCTCCTCATTCTTCCCTTTGTCATCCTTATGTCTCCCCTGCCCTCCTCATCCTCCCTCTTTTCCTCCTCCTCCTCCCTTGCTCTCTTCGTCCTTTCCCTTGTCCTCCTCATCTTTGCCCCTGCCCTCCTCATCATCCTCCTCCTGCCCTCTTCATCCTCCCCATTTTCCTCCTTCTCTCCCCCCTGCTCTCCTCATGCCCCCCATCTCCTTCATCCTCCCCCTGTCCTCTTCACCCTCCCCCCTTTTCCTCCTCATCCTTCCCCGTTCTCGTCCTCCTCTCCCTTACTCTCCCCATCCACCCCCTGCCCTCCTCCTCTCTCCTCTGCCCTCCTCATCCTCCCCCTGCCCTCCTCATCCTCTCTCCTATCCCCTTCTTCCTCTCTCTCCCCTTTTCCTCCTCATCCTCCCCCCGTCCCCCTCCTCGTCCCCGGCATCTCTGCCCACATCTGATAGCGCCGGAGAACAGAAACCCCGGAGCCAGCGCCGCGCCTCCTCCCCTCCTGCCATCTCCCCGGGAAGAATGTTTGGAAATGCTAAACGCTCTTTTCCATGTTTCTACATCAGTTCTTATTTCTCCTCCAGCCCGTGAGCGGCTGCCAAGTGCATGAAGTAATGAGAAAGCTTCGGGAGAGGGGCTGACTTCACTCCAGCGCCGCTGCAGAAACACACCCAGCGTGTCCCGGGCTGTCAGCACGGCGCTGTACGGGACCTCATTAGCGAATTTTGCCTTTCCCAGCCGGAGGAGACGCGTTCCTGGGTGTCACCGTCCCCCTGCCCTGCCCTTCTCTGTCACACCTTCCCCGCATCCTGCCCCGCCCTTCCCTGACACCCCTGCCCTGCATCCTTCCCATCCCTGTCGCACCTTCCCGGATCCTGCCCCGTGCAGCTGGGAAGGTCCCAGCAGGGCACTCTTTGCCCCCAGACGTGGCCTGGGGCTGGTGACAATGACCTCAGCAGCCCCGGAGGCTGCCAGGGGTGTGAAGAGGAGGAAAAGGCAGGACACGAAGGCTCACCTGAAGCTCGGTGGCTGCGCGGGGATGCGGCTCCGGCACCCAGCGCACAAAGGCTGTGCTGGGGGAGGCCTGTCATAACCTGCCCCCTGTACAGGGAAATGCTTCCCTGGCAGGATTTAAACTCCTCTGTGGAATTCTGTCCTGTCGGGGGACACAAAGGGACCGGAGCCCCCAGGAGAGGGAGGCACTTCCACATGAAAATGTTGGAATGGCAGCTGATGGGGCAGTGCTCCCCAAGGAAGAGGCAGAAACTGGAGACAGGGAAGGGAATGAGGGTCTGGAAAGTGGGATAACTGGAGCTGTCACACTTTGAGGAGACTGAGGGATGGGGTGTAAAGACATTCAGTTCAGACACTGAGACATTAAGAGGCAAGAGTGATGAGCACGAGGGACATCGACCAGCAGAGATCACAGAGATTCTCTCTGTAAACACAGGTCAGACAAACACCCAGAAAAATATCTGGACGTCCTGCACTGGTCAGAGCGGGATGTGAACTGGAAATGGAAGGGTTTGTGTGCAGCAGTGAGCAGATGGGTAACACCGAGCTGTTACCTAGTGGCCTCTGGAAATAGCTGCAAACTGCTCTCAGCACTTACTCTGCAAGTGCTGCTATTTGAGGGGGAAAATATTCAATGGAAATTCCTTCTCTCACTGAATCAGCAGAGGAATCCAACACAACACATCCAATCTCTTCAGCACATGCCGCCCAAGGATACATTTTAAAAATAATATATTAGGAAGGGTGATTTTATTCGTTCAAGCCTTGCCCACATAGTGACACCAAAATTTCAGCAGATAAGGGTCCATAAATCTCTTTACCTTATTAGAACGACTGCTAGTTGAAGAAAATGAGCCCAGCTTATCCCTGGAGCCTTTTGGACAAGGGCTTTGCAATAATAACACAAGAGAACAGAGGAGAACGGGGCTGAGCCCTGTGCTGTAATTTCCATGGGGCCGAGTGCCACAGGTGCACTAATATAGGCATTAGTGAATGATTAGGCCCCATAAAATATATGAATGCTGTTTCTTTAAGAAGCCATAAAATTTTATTGAGGAAAAAATCCATGTGCAAGGCTTTTGGTTCGTTTCATGCGGTCATTCAGAATTTCACTCATTTCTGACAGGACTATGATAATTAAAACTGGGTCTGGTTTCTATAAAGTCCATCTGGCCTTCCGTGATGGAGACTTTTGGAAGGATGTAATTGCCTGGGCAGCAAATAACTATTTTGCCATCCACAGTAGTTTAATTTTGTCCCTGCAGCAGGGGAGCCAAGTCAGAGGGGCAAAAGATCATTAAGGTCTGTGGGGGAAGAGGGGCTCCCAGAGCCGGGGCTGGCCCGGATTTGTTGAAACGCTTGACACCAATGGGCCCCATTAATGCATGGGTTAGATACAATCTGTGGAAAAGGGTCTATTATAAAGGGATTATTTGGAAGTGTTCTGTAGTTGGGGGTGGGTGTGATTGAAGGACTTAAAACTGTTACATTAACCCTTAGGGCACTCCAGGCAGTAACAAACCTGGCATTAAAGCGCTGGTGTTTGTCACAATTTCTCCACTTCCCTCCTTCCCTGCCACAAGGTCAAAGAGATTAAAAACATCCATAATGCACTCTTCGGAGCTACAAAGATGAAGCTTGTTTTCTGTCCACTTTATGGCTGCTGCAGCTCCCCCCTCCCTGCCTCCCCTGCTCCCACCCCAAACACAATCGTTAAACAACAAAACAAATGGCAAAGGACAGACAGCGGCGATTATTTTATATATACACAGAATATAGGCATGTATTTACTTACACATCAAAAGAAAGCCAGCACAGATGGAGTGGTGACAGGAGAAGCTCTAGAGCTCTGCTTTAAACACCCAAAATATGCCTGTTCATATTTTGCTTGACTTGAAAACAGAGCTGGAAATTTCAGGCTCGTGAGTCAATACCTTTCCTGGGAAGCCGCCTGGTTCTGCCATGTTTCTTTGAATGTCACAGCTCAACAAAACTACTCAGGGACTTGATAGACTCTCAAATATTTTCCAGAAATCCAGCTTCATTTGCATTTTAAACATTTTAGGCATTTTGTGGGGTTTTTTTCCTGCCTTGTCAGCAGTGCACATGCAACTCCTCTGGGAGACCAAAATCCAAACTGGGACATTGTGGGGCTGAAGCTCATGAAGGGATCAAAAATCTGCACCACCAAGGGTAGCCACTTCAACCAGCACCCAGAATTGCTCAGGTTTGCAGCTTTTACACTTATGCACATCCTTTCATTCCCCCCCATGTTCTACACAGAGGGATTTCAGCCTTCTATGCAGCAAGTCCAACAACAAATCCAACCAAAATATGTTTCTGTTTTGGCCTGAGGATGAGGCACTGCTTTGTCAATCATTTAAAAACAAGAGGAGAGCCTGAATCAGCTGAATTTGGACATTCTGAGTGTTTTGAGAATTAATTTGTGGGATAAGAGGTGGAAAGCGTCACAAAAAATAACGGAAAGATCAATGCATGAGGAAATGAAATACATCTCAATGTGGAAAACTATGAGGGGTTGGAATCCTGGAGCACTTGAACATCACCTCAAGATTCTCGTGTTCTCTTCTTGGCCATGGTGAGGGATGGAAGAGGAACGGCCAGAGGAGGACACGAGCTCCAGGCACTGGGCAGACCCAGTCGAGGAGGACCCAGAGCTCCATCCTCTCCCTCTGGCTGCAGCTTGTCATTGTGACAAATTATTTACACAACTGTGTGCCCCAGTAACCCCAAACCCTGCGACCATCAGCCATTCCCAGGGCAATTTTTTCTGAAATAAGTGACCTCTGTTTTGCTTTCTTTTCCAGGGGTTCATCCATTTTATCCGATCTTGTATGATCCCCAAATCAATCACCTGATTCATGGGCTATTTGCAAGAATACTGAGAATGTGGGAAAAGCCCCGAGGGCCAGAGAATGTCCCATTTCCCTGGAGTTTGTGCTACACTTTGCTGCAGGAATGCTTGTGACTGGCTTTCCTTCTCTGGGCAGCTCTGGGAACTCTGAGGGAAAACATGTGCATAGGAAGTGTTCCCCAGACCCCACTGGAAACAACAACAGAGCTATGGCAGTGGAGAGCACACTTTGGAGAGAATTATTGAAATTGTGACTCTTCTAATACAGTAGAAATCTGTCTTTGCTTTGGCATGTCCAGCTCTGCTCACCACAGCAATCAGCACAATCAGAAATGATTGATAGCTAAAAATGTCTGCTTGGAAGAGCAGAAAGGGTTATTAAACCCCATAAATCAGGGGAAAAAAGGTGTTTAAAACCTTTGGATGAGCCCAACCCACGAAGGTTTATCCAGGCCAAGTAGTCATGAAAGCAAACCTCCTAATTAACAAACTCTTAGAGTTGCTAATTCTGATTGGATTCTTCATCTGCTGCTCCAGTGCTGGGACCTGTTTGATGTGGCAAAGCTGCCCCAGCAGCTTTTGCCCCTGAGCCTGCAGGCACAACACCAAAGCTGCCTCCCTTGAGCAAAACACTGAAATCAAAGCCCCAGAACCACTCTGACCTCTAACCAAGCTGTGTTTGGGTATTTGGCAGGAAGACAACGTCTCTGAGGTGATGATGCCTTGTAGGATACACAGCCAGGAAGAACCTTCTGCAAGGTGAGCTGCCCACAAATCAGCCCCAACTCAAACTTGGTCAACAGCACCAGCAAAGGACAGAAATTCTGAATGGATATTGGTGCTGACACTGCAACAGAGGAAAGTTTAAATGGGTTAAAACCCAGCTCCTGTATTTTCATCCTGCTCCCGAGGCTGCTGGTGCTTCCCTGGGGAGCCCTGTCTGGCACTCACCACTCTGGGTGTCAAAAAATTGTCTTTATTCATGGTTTTATTGGGATAAACCAAAGATAAGTGGAATTCTAGCCAGGCTGTGCGACCACCCCTCATTCCCATCCTTTTTACTCCCTGTCCTGTCCCATCCAGCCTATCTGCACTGAGCCTACCAAGGCTTGTGATCTTCATCATCTTCACCTTCAAACTAAATATATCTGAATTAATCCACCTCTAGAATTTGTTAGAATCCTCTTTATGCAGTTACTTAAAGCATAAACAGAGTTATTTATCCATATTAAAAAAAACACTTCTGCTGTGACTTTGCAGACAACTCCCCCATAGATTTTATTTTCCTATTTTTTATTGAAATCATAACTAGCAACAGGGCTGCTTTTTCTTGGAAATCAAATTAAAAAGATTGTGTTCTGAAGATCCTGTAGATTCATGAAACCTGCATCTTTTCTAAATCAAGGAGAGTGAAATTCTGCCAGGCAAAGTAGGCGGAAGAGTGCCAAAAACCCTGAAAAGGTCTCTCAGAAGGGGGAAAAAAAAAATAGAACCAGAATAAAAGAAGCTGTGAAGGTTTATGAGGATAAACACTGATGACAGGTGGAGTAGAAGCTGAAATCTGAACTCCAAAGTAACTGCAAATAAAGATTTGTTACAGATGGTTTTAATATGACCTAACACTGGGATGCCAGCTACAGCATCACTTTTTCCTGTAGGCTGGACAAAACTAATAATGGAGTTCTGGAAACAGGGCTGCAGCAGCACAGACAGCACAGAGGGCACACGGCCTGCAGGACATCCCCTGTCCCCTGGGCTGGGCGAGAGACACTCTGGAATTAGGTGAGAAAGGGACACAGAGCTGGAAACAGGAGCATGTCTTTTAAAGAGGGAAAATCACAGAATCCCAGGATCACTTAGGCTGGAAAAGCTCTCCAAGGTCATCGAGTCCAAGCTGTGCCTGATGCCCACCTCGTCACCAGCCCAGGGCACTGAGTGCCACCTCCAGGGATGGGGACACCAGCACCTCCCTGGGCAGTCCCTGCCAAGGCCTGACCATGGAGAAATCCCTGCTGGTGTCCACCCTGAGCCTCCCCTGGCCCGGCCTGAGGCCGTTCCCTCTCCTCCTGTCCCTGTTCCCTGGAGCAGAGCCTGACCTGTCCCCTCCTGTCAGGGGTTGTGCAGAGCCACAAGGTCCCCCCTGAGCCTCCTTTTCTCCAGGCTCAGCCCCTTTTCTGCTCCCTCAGCTGCTCCTGGGGCTCCAGCCCCTTCTCAGCTCTGTCCCCTTCCCTGGACATGCTCCAGCCCCTCTTGTCTTGAGGGGCCCAGCACTGGCCACAGCTCTTGAGATGCCTCACGAGCACCGGCGGGGAGGGGGGTGGGGGGACAATCCCTGCCCTGGCCCTGCTGGACACTCAGCTTTTGGCACCAGCTGCCAGTGGTCACTGCCATGCCAGAGCCCTGTGCTGCTGTGACTGAGCTGGCACCTGGAGCAGCCTCCCTGGAAGCTGCTGAGAGAGCTGGGACAGCACAGCCTGGCCAGCTCCTCCTGAACCCCAGATCTTGATGATGCTGCTGGGACAGCACAGCCTGGCCAGCTCCTCCTGAACCCCAGATCTTGATGATGCTGCTGGGACAGTGCAAAGAGCTCCCCCTCTCCCTCCTCCAGTGCCCAGTAGCATTACTGTCCTGGGGTGTAAGATATGTGTGTATTCTATAACTGGGGCAATTCTCTTCTGTTCATTGGGCAGTTTTTTCTTTATCTCTTCCACATCCAATCCTCCCTCCAGGAGATCTCTTCAATTAATGGGCCATTAATTATTAATTATCTTCTGTTCATGGGCCATTAATTATTAATTATCTTCTGTTAATGGGCCAGTGAGTGTCCCTGCATGGCTGATAAAATTCCATCATCCATTGGGAGATGCTCCGCCCAGGGGGAGGAGCCAAGCATTCCTACCTGGATACAATCTGACACCTGGAGCACCACAGCAGCCTTTGCCCACTGCATTCCCAGAGGAGCAGCTTTCTGCCCCACTGCATTCCCAGAGGAGCAGCTTTCTGCCCCACTGCATTCCCAGAGGGAGCCCAGGCCCATCTCCAGCAGCCCTGGAGCTCCAGAGGAAAACTCCAGCCTTGTCCAGGATCCTGCTCCAGCAGAAGCACAGCTGGCACTGCAGGAGGGCTGAGCCCCCATGGAATGGCACTGCTGCCACCACCCTGACCCACAGGCTGCCAGGGCCTGCTCTGACTCTGTTTTGTATTACTGCATTTTTTATTTTATTTTATTTTTATTTTCTTCCCTAATAAAGAACTGTTATTCCTGCTCCCATATCTTTGCCTGAGAGCCCCTTAATTTCAAAATTCTAATAATTCAGAGGGAGGGGGTTTGCATTTTCCTTTTCTAGGGAGGCTTCTGCCTTCCTTAGCAGACACCTGTCCTTTCCAACCAAGACAATTACCCAGAGATAAGGGGAAACAAGCCATTCTCTTCTCATTTCCCTCATAAATCCATTATTTTGGCAGCTGGGTTCTGTCAGATAAGAAAACAAATCTGGATCTTCTTCGGGAGAGCTGTGAAGTTCTTGTGTCTGAGCACTGACCTCCACCCCCGTTTCTGGAATCCCTGCATCATTCCAAAAGCAAAATCCAGCTGGAACACGCGTGGTTGCTACATCTCTGTCTAGACTTCAAGCATGTAACACACTTGGCAGGTTGGAGCATTCTTGCTGAGATCAATGGCCACTAACCTGCTGCACCACAATTCCAGGAGGATTTGGGTTTTTTTTTTTTTTTTTTTTTTCATTGCATGGGAAATCTGAAATGCGAGTCAGGGTAGGAAATGCTGCACTGCTGCTAGAACTTCCAGTATCAGCTTCTTAATTAAATTGTCTTTGTGGCTGCAGTCAGATTTAAGAATGCAAAATATACTAAAGAAAAAAAAACTTCGCAAGATTTTCAGAAGTGCCAAATGCCCTGATATTTTCAGCCATGTTTATCAGACAGAACTTAATGGGGGAAAAAAGAAGTTTAAACCATTACTACCCTGAAATAAGTGTATGAACCATTAATGGTCACATCCTATTAGCCACTCAAACCAATTAACACAGCTAATGACAGGCCCAAAATGCAAGGAATTTATTCACTTTGCACACTGCAGAGAGTGCAGATTTTCTGTTTTACTTTTCCTGGGTTTCTGTGTTCTTCTGATGGGGCAGGATGAGTGCAGACCACATGAAGAGTGCATGAAAAACAAGTGAAAACTTTGTTTGGAGAAGCTGAAGCACTGAAACAGGACAAGGGACTGTTCCCCCTCATCCCTCCCTCTCAGGATTCTTGCTCAGAATGCCCCAGGATGGATATTTAGGCAAGTTGGCTTGGGAAAAATCCATGTGTGGGGAGAGGAGCCACCAGCAGCGGGTGTGTGGCTGCCTTGTCCCACTCCTGCTGCCACTCAGGGCACACATGGAGCCCTGGCCTGGCTGCAAGAACCAGCAGCTCCTCCCATTAGCCAGTAAAACATCCCACGTTTACCTAAGAACAGGGTAATTGGGAGCTGGAGAGCTTTCCCCATAAATTCCTGGGGCACATGTGAGGGTGCCAGGCCCGTTCCCATGTGGAGGTGCCTGTGGAGCACGGGCTGGCAGGGACATCCAGTGGGCTTGGTGGGATGCCATAGCTCATAACAGCCAGTGCAGTCATCAATAAACCCAACATCAGCAATCATAAAGTTTTACCACTCACCTTATGTAACTTTTATTTTACACTCGATTAACTTTTATTGCCAGCTCCAAAGAATAAAGGCATTCTTACAGGGGAGAATTAGAAACAGCTTTTTGGGTAAAAAAAAAAAAAAAAGAAAGGAAAAAAAAGGTGTATTCTAATATAAGGGGCTGCATTCCCAGGCAGCTTAGGAATATCAGGGGCAAATATGGTGTAAAACATGCATGTCTAATTCCCAGCTAATGGAGAGACAGCCTTACCTTCCTCCAGCCTTGGGCAGTAACCCCATGCCTTCCCAGCACGCTGTGCCCTGCACTTCCCAGGATCACATTCAAGGGAGACACGGAAGCAAGAGCTCCCCGGGCTGTCTGTGCAGGAACTCAGTGTGACAGCAGCTGATTTAGCA
Source organism: Vidua chalybeata (assembly GCF_026979565.1). Taxonomy (NCBI): domain Eukaryota; kingdom Metazoa; phylum Chordata; class Aves; order Passeriformes; family Viduidae; genus Vidua; species Vidua chalybeata. The sequence goes on from NC_071551.1 coordinate 4,891,971, forward strand.
ATTCCTCTCTGCTAATGGCAGCCAGGGAAGACCCAAAAGTTAATTCAGATTACCAAGGTGGGAGCAACTGAGCTACACGCACACACAGGGAGCTGTTTCCCAGGAATTTGGGGTAGGAAATGCACGAGGAAGCCACGCCTTTCTCGATTTCCTTTAACTCATTATGCCCATTTTGTGGCACCAGCAGCCCGTGCTGAATACACCATTGTTTGTAAAACTGGACAGTGCCTGGGCCATCATGCCTGAGAAGTCAGGGGACTGTCTAATGTCTGCTTTTAATATGGGCCAAGTCCTTTCCCCCCCCCCCCCCGTTTAGTATAATTTTATACTGGGTGGACACATTTAGGGCCTGAATGGTTTGACAGTAATGATTAATACCCTGCATTAGGAGATTCCAGTGAAAGTATTCAGGAGCACGCTGTGCAGTTTGGTTCTCATCAGATGGTCAGGTCTACAGGCCTATTAAAAACAGCAGGAGAGCTGCAGACTTAATCACAGAGGCTGGGCCCGTGGAGGGAGGAAGAGTGAGACAGAAAAAAAGGAGAGAATTAATAGAAGGACAGAGAAGAGGTGCAGGAGAGCTCAGACTAACTCATGCTCACAGCAGCCACAAAACCAGGTGAGGGTTTCTTTAAAAGCTCTGTCCAAAAATGTTTCAAATGTAAAAATCTCTTTTCAAAACCAAAGCAGGGAAGGGTGGAAAACTTCACGAGGCAGAAACAGAGTGGAAGGTGAGAATTACTTATGGTTTAATGGCAAAAATTTCTAGCAAGACAAAATAAGACCCAAAGCAGAAAAGGTAACACTGATACTCCACACGGCAGCAGGCCCTGGAAAAATGCATCAAAGCTGTTTAAAGAGTGAAATCAGAGCAAACAAACCACTCAGAGAAGGGCATCACAAGTCTTTGCTGCTGTTTTGGGCCTGGTTATAAGTTCATGGAGCTAGAAACCTCAAGAAAACCCGGGTCCAAACGAGGTTCCTGGTGAGTCAGGAGGAGTGGGGAGAGCTCCAGGACCAGAGGGCTGAGCTCTCCTGGCCCAGCACTGCAGGACAGCCCCTGTCCCATGTGGACAAAATCCTGCAGGTGACATCCCCATCAAGGTATTGTCACCTAAGTAATGAGATATTGGCATCCTCCACGTGAATGAACAGGGGCAGAGGACACTGAGGGACACCCCTGGGTCTGAAGAACCTCCAAAAATGTGCTCAGCAAACTCAGTGGGGTTTTTTTGTGGTTTTGGTTTTTTTGGTTTGTTTTTTTTTTTTTTTTTTTTTTTTTTTTTTTTTGCCATTTCTCTCTCAGAAAAAAAGCACAGAGGAAACCCAGAGCAGCTCACCTGGGGGAAGTTGCTCTGTGTGGAGGGTGGAGAGGCTGCTACAGCTGTGCCTGGCTTAACTCAGACCTGGTGTGGCCCAAATGATGTTCTAAGATGTGTTTTTGTCCAAATGATGTTCTAAGACACGGCTTTGCCCAAATGATGTTCTCCAGAGGGTGAGGAAGCACTGGGGGCTGGCCAACAACACTTCAGGTGGTCCTGGAGCCCATCTAAGCCCTGGTTCCACTTGCAATTTTCCCCTCTCACCCTTTCCTGCAGTGTCCAGAGGTTTCAAACATTAACAATCCTTGAAACATTCCCTTAAACCACCATTTTCCCAGCTGTGAGCAGGGAATTACAGAACTTACTCTCCACCACAGGAAAAACACCAACCCAACCCCAGGGAGATGGTAAATCCACCTCACTGAAGCCTGGAACTTCAGCAAGGTATTTATTTATTCCTTCCCCCAGCAAACAGCCCCACGGAGCACTAAGCAGCAGATTATGTGCCTGTCTCACAAGAAACATAAAGCTCCCAACAAAAGAAAGGCATCAGAATTAACCAAAATCCCAGGACATGCCATCCAGTCTAATCCCACCATTGCTCTCTAATTTCCAGGGATTTTTACAAAGTCAGTATTTGTTTGTGAGAGGTTTGCACAATGCTGCATTAAATGGTCGTTTCCTGATGGCCAAGCCCAGCCTTTCTGCCACCATCACCTGCTTGTGGCACAAAAAAAAAAAAAAAAAAAGTTGGATTTTTCAAAAAAAGTGGGATTTTTTCAAAAATCCAAATTTTCCGAAAAAAAGGTTGGATTTTTCACTGAAGGAACACAGCCAAGATCACATAAATGTGTTATTGATTGTGCCACAAATCCATATGAAAATCCCCCAAAAGTGCTACCAGAAAATTGGATAAAGGAACTCCACGGTGTGTTGATCACCTGAGAAAGATTCTTTTTAGGAAGGCTGGAGCCTCCCAACCTGCAAACCCAGCTTTTTATTATTGAAAATAACCAAAACCTTGGAAATGTGGTGATTTCAGCTGTTTTAAGCATTTGGTGGAAGTTCAGTTCCAACGCCCCAGCCTTGGGGGGATTTCTGGGGCCTCATGGGGACCACGGTGCTGCTCCTGAGGCTGCAGTGGTTTCGTGGGTAACCCAGGGCTGCTCTGGGCAGGGCTGTCACCTTTCAACAGGCCTGAATTTATATTAAAGCCCAAATCATCATTAAAACCCCAACAACACACAAGCGGCCTATAACAAAGCCCCTGAGGTGTTCAAAGTCTGTAAATGCCCTTTTTTTGAACGTCTGAATAACAACAAACCCAAAACAATAATTAATTCTTCTCCAATGCACAGACCCTGTTCAGTAACAAGCGCTAAAAATACATCTGAACCTTTGAAACAAAAGAGGAGGCACGGAGCACTTTGAAAATTTGCTCCAATGATTAAATAAATTAGACCTGAGCTGCTAAGAAGGGAAGGACAGAAAGTTCACTACCAGCACGACAAGACATTGCCAGCTCTTGACTTGTTTACCAAGAGAAAGAAGGGCAAAACCCAGCATATTTCAACAGATTTCCAAATTCCGGGCATTTTTTGTATTGAAGTGACAATATGATTTTCATCTCTGTGAGATCTCACTTGATTTTTGACACGATGCCCACGCACAGGGCTCTGGCAGTGCCACACCACCACTGGTGAGGAGGGAAGGGGCTCAGCCACACAGGAAAATGAGGAAAAGTGACAATCCCAAGAGAGCTCTCATTCCCACCTGTCCTGAAAATCTGCTTTTCTCTGCTCCTCTTTGAGCCCTGCAGGGCATCTCCTGGGGATGGTGCTCCCACACCATCACTGGGATGCACTGGGACCCCTGGACCAGCCCTTCCCATCCCCACAGGGGCTGCAGGGAAACTCCATCTCCTCCCCACTAAAAATAGTGCTCTGGAAACCCAACAGCTTTTTTTTGTGACACACGAGGAATGTTCCCTTCATATTTAGAAGCATCAGTGCCAAAGGTCATTGGCTGAGGACAACAACTGTTCCCAAATCCGTGTAGTGGCAACAAGGATTTCACTTTTCTGCTGGAGGACATTTCCTCTGAGCTTCCCACCCTCCACAACCTGCACACAAAGCTCCTGAAGCCCCACTTTTCCATCCTGGCCCAGAACTACCATTCCATATAAGAATTCTCTTCTTAGACACCAAAAGAATGCAGGGCTCCCTGTGACAGCACATGAGGAAATTTCCTGAATCCCACTGCTTTCCCATAGCTTGGATCAGCTCAGGGAGCTACAGAAGGAATGAGTGTTCCCCTTCTGGAAGCATCATCTTTTTTTCTTTTTTCCCTTTGATTGGGCCCTTGCCTGTGATGGACAGCGAGCGAACACGGGGACAGGACTTCTGAGCACCCCACTGCTATCGGCACATTATTTGGATTTGCAGGTTATCAGTGGGGCAGCAACTTCGGCTATGACCTCATTAACTAATGTGGCCACATCAGCACCTCTCCACGGCCTTTATCACTCATCATGTGTCATAAAGCAGCCCGCTGACACCTCCCGGGGAATGCCGGTTGTATCTTATCTCCCGCAGGGGGAGGACCCTCGCTGGGAGACAGAGAGCACGTCTAGGAATGCGCCGAGGAGACACGGCCGCCAGCGGCAGCTGACAGGGGATGATTTCTCAAACAAACACCGAGGGGGAAATTAATGGGCTTTGGTTTGCCACTGACAATGCCGAGCAGAAATACATTAACTCCCGGCTGCTATAATTTAAGAATTATGAGTGTAATTTCAGCCCAAAGCTACTGGGACGCTTCCATCAGCATCCAGCGCGCAGCTGCTCTGAGCTCCCATCATCACCGGCACATGAGTGAGGCCCAGGATCTTTCATTTCCAGCCTTATTCCTGGTGGCTGGGAGCTGGAATTCCCTTCCCACATCTGAAAACCACCACAGCGTTTTCTCTTGATTTCTTCCCGTAAAAATCCTTCCTTGGCATCTCCCAGATTTGGATAGCGGGAGGAGAAGCAGCTGGCTCGGAACAGCGCCCAGACGTGGGGCAGAGATTGGGGTGATGCTGGGACACCTCACCCTGTTTTACCTTGTTAAAGAAGGTTTATTAAAGGTGTGTTTTGCCAGGAAAATGCCACCTCTCCCTGGCACAAGCTGTGTGCTCCTCCTGATGCCCAAGGAATACTGGGCACAGCAAGGAGGGAATGGTTTCACATCCTCAGCAAACACCTTGGGGAGGGTCCCAGGGAGCCCTCTCCACACTGCTCTGTTGTTACATCAAAATGCAGTGGGCGTGGTTATTTTAAAGTATGCAAAACCCCCTTTAAAAAAGATTAAAAAATGATATTTTAAATGAAAAAAATAAAAAGCAACCAACCAACCCAACTGGCATGGAAAAGTTCCTCGGGCTGGAATCGAAGTGAACAGATCATAATGCACAGTGTGAGTGAGCTGGTCACTGCTGGCTGAACTGGGAGGGGTCAGGACACTGACAGGTGATGGGCACAGCAAAATGATACAACCTGCCCACCCTGCCTAGGAACAGTCCCTGCATGGGGACATCCCTGCATGGGGACATCCCTGCATGGGAACATCCCTGCATGGGAGTGATCCCTGTATGGGAACATCCCTGCATGGGGACATCCCTGTATGGGAACATCCCTGCATGGGAATGATCCCTGTATGGGAACATCCCTGCATGGGGACATCCCTGCATGGGAACATCCCTGCATGGGGCATCCCTGCATGGGAATGATCCCTGTATGGGAACATCCCTGCATGGGAACATCCCTGCATGGGGACATCCCTGCATGGGAGTGATCCCTGCATGGGGACATCCCTGCATGGGAGTGATCCCTGCATGGGGACATCCCTGCATGGGAATGATCCCTGCATGGGAACAGCCCTGCATGGGAACATCCCTGCATGGGAATGATCCCTGCATGGGAACATCCCTGCATGGGGACATCCCTGCATGGGAACATCCCTGCATGGGAATGATCCCTGCATGGGGACATCCCTGCATGGGAGTGATCCCTGCATGGGAGTGATCCCTGCATGGGAACATCCCTGCATGGGGACAGCCCTGCATGGGGACATCCCTGCATGGGAGCAATCCCTGCATGGGAACATCCCTGCATGGGAACATCCCTGCATGGGAACATCCCTGCATGGGAGTGATCCCTGCATGGGGACATCCCTGCATGGGGACATCCCTGCATGGGAACATCCCTGCATGGGAGTGATCCCTGCATGGGGACATCCCTGCATGGGGACAGCCCTGCATGGGAACATCCCTGCATGGGAACATCCCTGAATGGGAACATCCCTGCATGGGGAAATCCCTGCATGGGAACATCCCTGCATGGGGACATCCCTGCATGGGAACATCCCTGCATGAGAACAATTTCTGCGTGGAAGCAAACCCTACATGGGAGCAATCCCTGCATGGGAGCAATCCCTGCATGGGAGCAATCCCTGCATGGGAGCAACCCCTGTGTTCTTCCCATCCCAGCCAGCAGCTGGCAATCCCGCTCTGTTGTGGGCCAGGAAAAGGAAAGAGGATCAGCTGCTTGCTGCTGCACGGGGACGCAAAGCTCCCGGGCACGTGCCCTGACAGGGAATTGATGCTCCGCCCAACCTTGAGAAAGTTCTGGAATGTTTTTTCCTGAATGCCTCACCTGTAGAGTTTGAGTTAAACATCTCTCTGACTGGATTTAGAGCTGTCAGAAGCAGGCAGTGAGGAATAAGCACAGGAGGTGGGTAAGAGCTGAAATTCCCATTCTCAGTGTAACAAACGTGGATAAATCCCTCACTGCACCCCCAGGACAACCCCAGCCACAGCAGGCTTCACACCATGGCACCAGACAAATGCCACAATTTCCTAAATTAATGCACTGCCTAGAATTCAAAACAAACAAACCACCCAACCAACAAGGAAAACCACCTTCCCTGAGATCTGGAGTCTTATTGCCAAACATCCACCTGATGTTGCCCATTCCCTGCAGGAAGCTAAAGTGAAAACTGATCGCGCTGTCACTGGATAGGGCTGCTGAGGTCCACCTGGGGAGCATCTCCTGCCAATGGATATCCTGCCAAAATATCATGGATGCTTCTCTTACCACTGTAAGATCTCTGGGGTATTCCAAAGTACTTTTTGTCCCAACCCAAATGTTCTCATTTTTTCCCAATTGTCTTCTTTTTTTTTTTTTTTCTCTGCTTTTTAAAAGAGTGTCTTGTTCTCAGTAGCATTTTGCCTTCTGTTGGAGTAACTTGGAAAGATCAGCTTGTGGTACCTGAGAAACCCACAACTCTGACAGCCTTGTCCCACCAGCCAAACTCTGAAAAATCACCGTGCCTTCTGTTCTATTTCCTCGTATCCCCAACCTGTTATTGAGTCTGGAGACTAACACAGCGCTCACCATCAACACTGGGATAAAGACTCTTCTCTATGCCTTTTCCAGACATAAAACCAGATCTTTTATTAAACCACATTAACCTAAACATCCTCCCTTTATTCCTCCCCTGCTGGGTAACACTGTCAGAACACGAGCTGCCAGGAATGCGCCGGGTGCTGCTGGAAGCTGTAAAAGAGGCCGACGAAACACACGGAGCAGAAAACATAAACACATCAGGCTGACGTGTTCTGCGTGGATTAAACTGACCAGGGGCATCATAATGGCTTTTCTCAATTGTTATAAACAAAAGCAGAGCCCAATAAACATTTTCCATGCCCGGGCGCGCCAGGAAAAGTCGGTTTTGAAAGCGAAAATGAAATTGCGGCGCTCTGAGGAGGTTCCACTCGGGCAGGAACAGCTCAGCTTGTCACAAAGCTTGTCACAAAGCCCAGATTGTTTCAGTCTGCACGTGCTCGATGCTCTGCTGGGCTCTAGAGGCAGCATTGGCTCATGGATGGGACATGGGGAGCAGGACAGGCCCCAGCTGTCCCAGCATCTCCAGCTGCTTGTGGTTACTGGAAGTGGCCACTGTGTCACTTGGCTGTGTCACCATTTCTGGAAGTGGCCACTGATCCCCGTGCCTTGGCTGTGTCACCATTTCTGGAAGTGGCCACTGATCCCCGTGCCTTGGCTGTGTCACCATTTCTGGAAGTGGCCACTGATCCCCATGCCTTGGCTGTGTCACCATTTCTGGAGGTGGCCACTGATCCCCATCCCTTGGCTGTGTCACCTCCACCTGCTCCTTTTTGGGAAGTCTCTGGAACCCCAAGTGAAGACACCCACACATGTGAATGTCCTCGAGAGCTCTCTGCTGTGACGCTGAGGTGACAGCTCCAGGACACCTGGGTGTCACACACTTGTGACAGCTTTGGGGGCTTGCCTGCCCTGGCCACCCCTGGCCAGTGAGTGACTCTCCAAGGAGGAATCGGTGGGAAAGGCAACTCTGTTCTCTGGCCACATCTCCACCATGAAAACCCAAATCACTTTTTGCTTCAGAACAATCTCAAATTTGTGTTCCAGCTCCTTTTAGCTTGGGCTTTTCTGCCCAGAAATAAAAACAACACAAAAGACTTAAAAAAAAGGGTTTCTGATAATTGGTGGTGTGGCCCCAGAATTCCAAGTATTGTGCAGGTACTGCCTCGATGTGGAAGTATTTTTCCTTTCTCTTGTCCCCTGCACTGCCATTGAAGGTCCTTGAAACACTCAGGGAAATTTTTTACATCATATTCTTAAAAACATCTACAGGGCCTGACACAGCCTTGGTTAGAGTCAAAATTTGTAATTTCTTGAGAGCCAAACACGGGGTTGTGAGTCAGAGCCAGGGGCCAGCTCAGCAAACTCTCAGCTGGTTGTGCCACGAGGCTTTGCCCCAAATTCAGCGCCACCCACAGGGACAGGTGACCCCACGCTTTCCCTTCCCACCCACAGACACAGACATTGCCCCAGTTTCCTCTTTTTCCATACAACTATCTGGAATTTAACACCCATCCCCACTCGTTTTCATGGCTGGAATTCTCCCCACCAGCAGATGATGTTCCTTTGTGCAGGAATTGCAAAGGATCCTTTGGTCTTTCCAAAGGCCACCCAAAAGCACAGGTCCCCCGTGAGTGATGACGTGGAGTTAATAATTCGTCACACTGCTGAATTCTCTGACTCAAAATATGATCAATGAAAAACTCTTGGTTTATTGAGGTTTTTTTTTCCCTGAAGACACCGGAGGGAGTGCAGGGGATGCCTGCAGTGCAGAGAATGCTGCTGCAAAGTTACTCTGGATCGATGCAAGTTTGCCCAAAATAATTGTTCTCTCAGGGAATGTTCAAGACACTCTGTGGCACACCAGCCTCTTACAGCTGAAGCTTGGTGGGTTCAAAGCCTGTGTCGCTGTTTCCTTAGAAACTTGAAATAAAGTTATTTACATGAATAAAGATTTTTATTTGAAAATAAATATCTGTGCTTCAAAATCCTGTGCTTTAAATTTTTATATTATAATACCTGTGCTTTAAATTTTTTATATTATCTGTTTAATTTTTGTATTTTCTGTATGAAATGGATGCCACTGAAAGTATTTTTTCAGTATTTTTTTCAGAATACTGAAAAAAAGAAGTCAGCAAGCACTCTGCTGGTGGTGGCAAAGTGCTCCAGCACCTCTCCTCCTCTCTGGCAAATAAATTCAAAGCATTTTCTCCCTGCTGCATCTGCTTGCAGATAAACTGCAACAACAACAGGACCCCTCTGCCCTGAGTGTCTCTCAGTGCCACACAAGGAACCCAGACTGAGTCAGTGCTCCCATGCAGGTCAAGTGTTCCAACAAAAATAAAGGGGAAAACAAGTGAAAAGGAGGGTTTAGATTGGCTGCTAGGAGGAAATTCTTTACTATAAGGCTAAGGAGGCCCTGGCTCAGGGTGCTCAGAGAATCTGTGGGTGCCCCTGGATCCCTGGAAGCGTCCAAGGCCAGGTTGGAGCACCCTGAGACAGTGGAAGGTGTCCCAGTGGGTGGGATGGAATGATATTTAAGGCCCCTTCCAATCCAAACCAGGCTGGGGCTCTGGAATTGATGAAGATGATGGATTCTGGCCACACAGACACCTCCCCTGAAGATGAGAGCCCTTCCCCTAAAGCCTCAAACCCAGCAGCGCGTGGGTGTCCCCGCGGCGCTGAGCGGAGCAGCCTCACCCTGTGCAGCTCTTTGGGAATCAGCAAACGCCACCCTCCAGCCCCAGCAACAAAAAGGGCCTGCAGGGCTGGGTTGGATTGTTTTCCCTCCCACACTGAGAGCTGGGGTCTGAGCTGAGCACAGAAAGCCCCCAGTGTTTGCCTAAGATGGGATCTTACTTTCTCCGTCCCTTTCAAGTGCCCGGACCCTCGCAGGTGTGCGCTGCTTCGTTTTCCCTCTTTTTCTTTCTTTTTTTTTTTTTTGCTTTTTTTTTTTGGGGCAAGATTGATTACAGGCTGAGCAGGGCTCCTTTAGCCAGCACTCCCATCTCTAATTATTAGCACTGCCAACTTTTGCAGCACAATGCTCAGTGTCAGATAAAGGAAATCTGTTCCTGTCTGTTCTGTAACTGATATCAGCTCCATAGTGACCGTCCCTGACCTCAGGACCCCGGGCTTTGTTTGCTGCTACATCTTTACTCTGCTGAGAAAGGAGTCCACACACATCAAAAAAATCACCAATATTAATTAAAGCCCAGATACTGTTATCAACTTCAGTGAATAATGGGCTTTGTCGAGCTGCACTGAGTGGCCTCAGCGAGACTTTGCTACTGACAACATTCAAAATATTAGATTTCCAATACTTCTTTCATCCTGCCCACAACCTCTTTGAATTAGTGGTTGTTGCACTGCTGCAGCCAGAAATCTGTTGAAAATCTATCTGTACACAGCACAATATGATACAGACACACAGTTAGGTCCTGAAGCACCCTTTTGCTAATGGAAAAAATAATTAAACGTGTTATTAAATGTGTAAATACCCACACTCTGCTGCAGAATGGATATTCTGGCAGTGTGGATATTGGGGTGATGGCTCAGAGTAACAGAATTTGGGATTTATTAGTGCATATGATGGGAATAACAGCATCACCTGGGAGCAGTGTCAGTTTTTATAGGTACCTCAGCACAGCAGAAATACTCAGTCCTGGCATTTACCAAACCTCTGTGACAGAAGGAACTGAGGTAAGGGATTCACACCGGTGCTGCAAGGCAGGACAGGATCCATCCCCACAACCTGGGCATCCTGCTTTATTCCTGAGAGACTTTTTTAGGCTTTCTATCAGAATTAGGCACCTGCAAGAGCCATTTGGGGCACTCCTAAGACACTGGAGCTAAGGGAGAACACATTTACAAGGGAATTTTTTAAAGCCTGGTGTATGAAACCTTCCTTTTTAATGTTCAGATCTAGAGAATATTCAGAATGTAGACATTTTCTTGTAAAACTTCACAGCCAAGCCTGGCTGTCACAACACAGAGCTGGCTCCCTTTCCACTGCTGACTGCAGTGGGAATTATGTAATTGTGCCTAAGAGGGCTGGTCCCAACTCCAGATACTTCTGTCAGACACAGAGAGAGGGTGGGAGACAAAACAACAGCAAACAGGTAAAATCCAAAAAATTAAAATAAAAATTAAAATTAAAATATTAAAATTAAAAATAAAAATAATAAAAATAAATAATAAAGATAAAAATAAATTAGAATTAGAAATAGAAATAGAAATAGAAATAGAAATAGAAATAGAAATAGAAATAGAAATAGAAATAACAAAACCAACAAGGATGCTGCCAAAGAAGTGAGGTTGCCTTTCCCACTTTTAGAGCCTTTCCCAGCTCTAAAATCAAATTTTTCAACACTGCAGAATTTCTAAGGCCTGACCAACGTGTGAGTGAATCCAGTCCCAGTCTGACATTTCTTCAACACATCCCAAATCATGACAATCCTTTTTTTTTGTAGTTTTTTTTTTTTGCAGCCATGAGGGCACTGCTGGTTCACTGAGCTGTGACACCCCCTTGAAGCAGCAGCTCCTCACACCTGGGATCCCACGGTTTTCCTGGGGCAGGAATTCTCTGCTCCAGCCTGGCCCAGCATTCCCAGGGCTCCCTGGAACACTGAAAGTCGCAGCTGCTGCTGTAGTTGAGAATTGATTTTTAACTATTCATTACAAGCTCACATCTCTAATCAACACGAAAATATCTACTGTAATAATTTGAATATTCCTCCTGTTAATTATTTCATTAGCTGCATTGGTTTGGTAAGTTTGTGATTCTCCAGTCCTGTGGATTTCCATATGGATTGGAGGCAAGGGCCAGGCTGAGATGTTTCCTGGCTGGGGAGGGATGCCTGACTCTGCTTTGGTACCATTGATTGGACTCCAGTAAATTTGGTATGGAGAAGAAATCCTTCCCTGGGAGGGTGGGAGGTCCTGGAATGGATTTCCCAGAGCAGCTGTGGCTGCCCCTGGATCCCTGGCAGTGCCCAAGGCCAGGCTGGACAAGGCTTGGAGCAGCCTGGGACAGTGGAAGGTGTCCCTGCCCAGGGACAGGTGGAACTGGATGGGCTTTAAAGTCCCTTCCAACCCAAACCATCCCATAATTCTGTGATTTTCTGTTGTTTTCTTGCAGGCTGCAAAGACACCTCATGAGAAACTGGGAACTTGTGTTTTCTGTAAAATAAATATAATCACCCTTCACGGGTGGTGAGAAAATGCATTTTATGTTAATTTCTGGGCAGTAATTAAATTTGCTTTCCAGCCCCACAATCCTTTGCCTCTCACCACATCTGCCCCGTTCAGTTTGGTTGTTTTCCCTGCTGTAAAATCCAGCTGAATGATAAATCAGCACAAATGGCACTTTTTGACATCCTCAATGTTGTCCTTCCTCCCTAAACCCTTTTTCCCCAACTTCTTTCCGTGCCAGCTCCTAAAGACCCGTTGATTACCTGGATAATTGACTGGTGCTGCCGGTAACGGCACCACAGACTAATTGAAATGTACGAGAAACAATTAGGGGTAATTGGAATCAATTAATTGACGATTTTCTGCGGAACCGCTGCTTTGTGCAGGCAAATCCTAATTACATTTCCACAGTCTGGGAAAAACCCGAAAAAGCTGAAATAGTGGGGTGGATTTGGAAGTTAAACTCTGCATTGGGGCAGTTTCTGTTTGGGGAAAGGAAAGGAAAGGAAAGGAAAGGAAAGGAAAGGAAAGGAAAGGAAAGGAAAGGAAAGGAAAGGAAAGGAAAGGAAAGGAAAGGAAAGGAAAGGAAAGGAAAGGAAAGGAAAGGAAAGGAAAGGAAAGGAAAGGAAAGGAAAGGAAAGGAAAGGAAAGGAAAGGAAAGGAAAGGAAAGGAAAGGAAAGGAAAGGAAAGGAAAGGAAAGGAAAGGAAAGGAAAGGAAAGGAAAGGAAAGGAAAGGAAAGGAAAGGAAAGGAAAGGAAAGGAAAGGAAAGGAAAGGAAAGGAAAGGAAAGGAAAGGAAAGGAAAGGAAAGGAAAGGAAAGGAAAGGAAAGGAAAGGAAAGGAAAGGAAAGGAAAGGAAAGGAAAGGAAAGGAAAGGAAAGGAAAGGAAAGGAAAGGAAAGGAAAGGAAAGGAAAGGAAAGGAAAGGAAAGGAAAGGAAAGGAAAGGAAAGGGGCATCCCCAGTGGACACCTGGATAGCTTTGGGATGTCAGCAGCTGGAGTTTCTCCTGAGCCCCAAGGCAGGATGGGTTTGACACCTAGAGCAGCATTTCAGTGTCTTAGGTGGCCCTTCCCGAGCCCCACTGACACTCCCAGGTTATTCCTCAGCGATAACTAACCTCTCAAAACCTCCCTCAGAATTCTGTGTGGAGCACCAGAGGTTCTACTTCCCTTCAGGCTCAAAGTGTTCCTAGAAAGGGAAAATCGTGGTGAGAGGGAGGCCGGGAAATGCCCTCCCACGTGAGGAGGCAGGAGAGGGGCACAGGGGTGGGCACCATCGCTGTCCCCAGGCAGCAGCTGATGGCATCGCTGGGGTTGTCAGTGCCCCGAACAGCCTGGCTGTGAGCAGAGCCTCCCGTCAGGGTTAAGTTTAGTGTCTGTCCCTTATCAGATGAGAGCAGGCTGGAGTTTCAGCATCCTGACTCCTGCCATTCTCCCGCATTCATTCCCGCTTCCTGCTCGCTGAAAGTCAAGCTGCCATTCACAAAAGAGGGGCCTTATCTCCTTACCTCTTGACCCTGAATCAAGGCTGCAAACACAGGGTTTTCTTTCTGCCAGCACCAAACAGGTGGCAAAGTCATTTGGCTCTGGGTCTTGAGGGAATAAAAGAGAACATCACCTTCTGCTTCCTTGTTGGGGTGTTGAAGAGACAAACCTCAAGCTGCAAAACCCCTTTAAAATGTACCCTTCATACAGCAATCTGCCCTTTAGGAACAGATCTGAGAAATTAGGAGCTTATCTGCACTCAAATCAGGATTGCCTCGAGTCATGGGGAGTTTCAGCAATAAAAACGGGAGGGTTTGGGGGATGCTCTCTGTGGCTGAAGCCCAAAATTCAACTCCTTGCCTGAGGATGCCCCTGCACTGCAGCTCTTATCAGAGCTCCCTCTCAGCCCCAGGCTGGCTGTGGAGGAGCTTTATCACATCTCACAGCCAGACCACTTGAGCTGAGGAGCTTCAGTGGGGAAAGGACTCGAGACAATTAAGGGAACGACAACACGAGTGCCCCTGAAACCTTCAAGTGGCAGGAATAGATGTGCCTTGTTAAGGATTTGGGAGAAAAGCCATTCATTGGTGAGGCAATATTTAAACTTCTTCCCGTCAAAATTAACTGTCAGCCTTCGGAAAGCCAAGGATTTTTGGGTTTGGGTTTTTTTTTTTTAACAAAGCCATGTTTAAGGAATGTGTGCCCCTTTGGGCTGAGGCTCTGCTCAGTGCCTGGGCACTGTCCTGGTGTGAGAGCAGATCCTCAGCCTGCACTTTTCCTTCATCATTTGCAAATTCAGACCACACAAAAACTCCAAGCCTGATGACAAAACCACTTTTGACACCTACAGTTACTGAAATTTTTGCTACAATTTCTTCTAAGCTGAGTTTTAATGCTGAAGTGCTGGAACTCCAGAATTCCAGGGGGGAGAGGCTCATCCTGATACCTGTGCAGCACCTGGCTGGTGCCTGTGGGAGGTGTCCTTAAATCCCCATCCTGCCCTCCCCAGAGCCCCTGGATAACAGGAGAATATTCCTCAAGGGAATCATCCCCCAGGCTGGGATGGGGCAGCTTCTGAAGAAAACCACAGCTATTTATTAAAAAATAATCTTTTAAAATAATATTTAAAATAATACTAATAATTAATACTTTAAAATAGCAATTAAAAATCATATTTCTTGTTTTATTTATTAAAAAGAACCCAGTGCTACCTCTGTCCCCTTGGCTCAGGCGTCCAGGGTCAGATAAAAGTGACATGAAAGCATTTCTGTGCCTGTGCCCCAGCGGGACAGCGCGAGGTGACAGTGCACAGTTGTCCCCAAATTGTTGGGCAAACTATGTCATGTCCCAGATAGCAGCAAGAGCCTGCCCTGAACAACGTGTCTGGGGCCCTTTGAACTCGTGATGAGCTCTGGGTGTTCTCTCCTCTTTATTTCTGTCACTGCTCCAGACCCCGGGGCAGGTGCTGAGGAAGGAGCAGGAGCAGCAAACGCTCGGTGTGAGGGGCAGGGGATGGACAGGGCAGGGGCAGGAATGATGCCAGCACACAGGGATTTTCAGCATGCACAGCAGTTTGCTTTGGTATGAAAAGAGAAAAACATAAATACTACCCCAAAAAAATCTCCCCTTCCCTGAGAATCCCGTAGGAATTGCTAAACATCCTCAGAGAACAGGGAAAACCTCCTTGCCCTCCAGACTCCTCCTTCCAAAGGATTTGGGAATTGCCATGCATTTTTCATAAAATTTTGGGAAAAAATCTTCTGAAGGAAGTGTTTAGAAGAATGTTTCTGGTGAGATTTCCCATTTTCCAAAATGCTGCTGAAATTAAAGCATCCGGGTTCAACTTCTGAATGTCCCACTGCATCAGCAGGTGATTAGAGGAACTCTGAGCTTCACTTTCATCCCCTCTTAACTGGTTGCTCACCTTTCCAAGCAGCCTGAACAAACAGGTTGATCTGGAATGAATTATTCAGGAAACCTTTCTCCCCAGCCAGGAGAAAGAAAAATATTCCCATTTCACAACATTTTTATTAGAGGACATAAAGGTGCGAAATTCTTCCTCAATATCCTTTCCCTGCCTTTATCCTTTCCCAGCCCAGCTGCAGCATCCCAGGTGTCAGTGCCATGGGTTTCACATGATCAGCAGGTGAGGGAGCTGGAATATTCCATATCAGAAATGTGAACAGCCTGAAGGTCAAATAAATAACTTCTCGTCAGCATAAACAGAATTAATGTGATAAACCCACGCAACTCTGCCTTAATTGTGGATGGATCTGTAGAAAATGATTCCTGGTGCACAAAAAGGTGGCTGGGGAAGGGGTCTGTGAAATGGGGGCAGCAGCTGAGTCCTTGCATACCAGGTGCATGGGTTAAAAAATTGGGTTGATCCTAGAGAAATGTAGGAAGAGCTGGCCCAAAGTTGTCCATCACGAGCTACTGCTGTGCTCACCACTGATCCTGCAGAAGGCACAGAAAGTTTTCCTTTGTGTGCTTTGGTTTGTTCTTTTTTTTTGGTTTTTGGTTGTTTGTTTTGTTTTTTTGTTTTGTTTTGTCTTGTGTTTTTGTTTTTGTTTGTTTGTTTGTTTGTTTGGATATTTTGCATGCTTGAGGTGAAATGTGAAAGGCTGAGGTTGGCAGTGGGGCTGTGCACCCCCTGCCTGTGTGAGAAGGGACAGAGGGAGATGTCCCTGTGCAGTGCCCAGAGCACAGGATTTACAGGACAGAAACTTCACAGAACTAAAATACTTCTGAGAGGGTGTCCCTGCCTTGTCCTGTCTCTGTTACCCATTAATTCTCATTTCAGAGCAGAGCTGTGAGGGTTAAACCACCTCTTTAAAGAACTCTGGGCCATTGGGACACTTCTGGAATCACAGAGAGTCATGGAATCTTGGAAAAGACCTCCAAGATCATCGAGTCCAACCTGTGACCCATCCCCACCTTGTCCCCAGCCCAGAGCCCTGAGTGCCACATCCAGCCCTTCCTTGGACACCTCCAGGGATGGGCACTCCAAACCTCCCTGGGCAGCCCCTTGTGAGGCCTGAGCACCCTTTCCATGGAGAAATTCCTTGTTACAATCATTTATGGTTGTGTTATAACCAGAAAAATGTCCAAAACACCCACCTCCCACCCCACCAAGCTCATCCCAAGGCAGCAGTTCCCATTCCAATAACCTCGGAACACACGAGATCAGCTCTGTCCCAGCCACAGCAAGGGGCAGATGGAAGCACCCCGAGCCACAGGCAGGTTCTGTGCCCCCACCCAGGCCACTGCCTTCCTCCAGCCTCCATTTTCCCACTTGGACAAATTCCCCCAATGATGATATTTTCTGTTTTCCCCCCAGCACCTGCGGTGGCAGTGATCACTGCCCTGATAACAGGTTATCTCCATCCCAGTTATCATCTCCATCCCAGTTATCCCCATCCCAGTTATCCTCATCCCAGTTATCATCTCCATCCCAGTTATCTCCATCCCAGTTATCATCTCCATCCCAGTTATCCCCATCCCAGTTATTATCTCCATCCCAGTTATCATCTCCATCCCAGTTATCCCCATCCCAGTTATCATCTCCATCCCAGTTATCATCTCCATCCCAGTTATCATCTATCCCAGTTATCATCTCCATCCCAGTTATCTCAATCCCAGTTATTCCCATCCCAGTTATCATCTCCATCCCAGTTATCCCCATCCCAGTTATCATCTCCATCCCAGTTATCATCTCCATCCCAGTTATCTCCATCCCAGTTATCCTCATCCCAGTTATCATCTCCATCCCAGTTATCTCCATCCCAGTTATCATCTCCATCCCAGTTATCTCTATCCCAGTTATCATCTCCATCCCAGTTATCTCCATCCCAGGTTATCTCCATATGTTATCATCTCCATCCCAGTTATCACCTTCATCTCAGTTATCTCCATCCCAGTTATCATCTCCATCCCAGTTATCCCCATCTGTAATCCCCATCCCAGTTATCATCTCAATCACAGTTATCCTCATCCCAGCTATCCCCATCCCAGTTATCCCCATCCCAGTTATCTCCATCCCATTTATCCCCATCCCAGCTATCTCCATCCCAGCTATCTCCATCCCAGTTATCCCCATCTGTAATCCCCATCCCAGTTATCCTCATCCCATTTATCCCCATCCCAGTTATCCCCATCCCAGCTATCCCCATCCCAGTTATCTCCATCCCATTTATCTCCATCCCAGCTCACAGCTCAGGCCTCCCAGCAGGACAGATGCCTGGCAGTTGACTGAAAGCTGATTCCTGTCAGGAGCTATTTTCTCCCTGTGACAGAGGAGACATTGTGCCCCTTGGTGCTCGAGTGTGGCCTTGGCTACTGCCAAAAGACCACCTTTTTGTTTTTTTCCTTTCCTTCCCTGAGACAAAACAGAATCCCCCTGCTGTCAGCTCTATCTGGAGCTGCTGAAAGGGGATGTATAAGCCCAGTAATGCTGCTGGGGAGATAACTGTCAAACAGCATGAAAACCCCTGCCTGTCTGCCCACGGAGGGACTCAAGCTCCATGGAGGCTACAACTCAATGCTCAACAGCTCCTGGCATCTGTGAGGTCTCTTTCTTAGCTGTTTTTTACTGCCCTGGTGAAAGGGAACACTGTGGGATTCAGAACCTGCCTCTGCTCGCCCAACTGTGCCACTGGGTGGTTGCTGGAGATGTGGAAGCAGGCATTGTTCCCCTTGGAGGGGGAAATGGGAGGAAAACAGGGAGCTCTGCTGCACACAGCAGGGATGTGAACGAGATTTTCAACCTGCTTTACAGTGCTGGGCCAGGAAAACAGATAAAAATAATAGTAAATGTGTACCAGAAGCATGAGAACAACACTGGGTTGCTGAGAGTCACCAAAGGCTTTTGCCACTGCAGTCATGCACAAAACCACACACAAAGCAGTTTGCACCCACATCAAAATAGAAACTGTGATGGAAGTATATAAAAAAATGATTAAATATGGGATTGATGAACATA
Organism: Vidua chalybeata; assembly: GCF_026979565.1. Classification (NCBI taxonomy): domain Eukaryota; kingdom Metazoa; phylum Chordata; class Aves; order Passeriformes; family Viduidae; genus Vidua; species Vidua chalybeata. The sequence goes on from NC_071551.1 coordinate 4,910,396, forward strand.
AACCCCCCAAAATTACACAATTTGTAGTTCTACTCTAGAAACAGGCAAACGAAAGTTTCCCTCTGAAAACCACAGTGGTCAGGAGCCGATCCCCACATTATTCCACAAAAAGCACCTCCTGGGCAGTGGCTCATTGGGATGAGCTCCCAAAGCTCCTTTAGGTGGTGTCAGGAGCTCAGAACCCCTCTGTGATCCCCAGCTCTGCTTCAGAGGCCGCAGCTGTCAGTCAGGGGGTTCAGTCACCACCACAGCTGACAAACCCTACAGGCTGCAATTTGCAAGACACAAAACCATCCCTTGTACAAACAAGCACGTTGGAAACAGCAGGCAATGGGAAAGGAGTGGGGGAAAAAAAGGAAACAAAAGCAAATTCCAATTAAAAAAAAACACCTCCAAACCCCAGCAATTTCACAACACTGCAAACACGAAGTTGATGAAGTTACATAATACATATGGAGAATGCTCCTCATTTTTATGTGGTATTTGGGAAAGAAGAGAAAGCAAATTTCATCAGCATAAGGAAAAGACTTTAATATCCAGCCCTTAAACTCCTGAATCTCAGAGTAAGCTGGACTAGTCCACATTTGATGATGTTTGCCCTCCTAAAAATCTCTCTTCAAAATCAAAGCCATTTGAGCAACCCAAAGCCAAGTTCAAGATTATTGGTTGGCAGCAACTTCCACAAACCATCCTGTAAAAACAGGTATTTTATATATGTCTGTGTGTGTATACATCAATTCAATGTTAAGTTTCTGGCTAAGCAGATCTTAATGTCTATAGGCATCCTCCTGGAATAAGAGAGTTCCATCAGGCTGAGAGGTCTGGGGAGGGAAACATCTCCCAGCTGTTCTAACCCAGCTCTTTGGAAGCTCCTAAAAGGAAAGTGCAAATTGGAATCAGGACCCAGCACACGATAAAACTGCTGCTGCAACTGTGTCCGTGCAGCCCTCAATCCACCCAGTGATTCATCAGATACCTTCATTTTGTTTTCATAAATGATAAGGAAATCCACTTTGTTTGTGTGTGTTGTGCCTGCAGGGATTCTCTCTCCCTCACCCCTGTGCTGGGGTGGCAGCGAGCCAGCACGAGCCAAGCTGCATTTCCCAGCTTGTGGCAGCTTGTCTGTTTATTTCTTTTATTGGGGGGCAAAAAAGAAAGAAAATCAGTCTAGAAGGAATTGCTGGTTTCATTGTTTAGTTCTGCTTTTCCTGAGCTTAACCACAATATCAGCATCAAAGCATCCCCTGATAGGGAAATACAAACTCCCATCTCCAGTTCAGCCAAGAGCAGCAAGCACCACTCTCCCTGAACTAAAAGAACAGTCTTCACTCACATTTCATGTGTAAGAAAGTAGTTTAAGTTACAAATTTTTATATATTTAGAGATCTAATAACATAGAAGCCACTTTGCACATATCAGCTGCAATAACAAAAGCAGAACTTTGGAGATTTGGTGTGAAAATTTGGATTTGACCACTGGAAAGCTTGGATTGGGCTGAGAAATGCCTCTTGGACATCACTGATGTCACAGTGCTGCACAGCTGGCAAAGGGCTGCAAACACCCTGGGAAAAGCCCCTGATGTTTCCTCAGGGTACCCTGAGACTCCAGAACTGGTTTTTCATTGCCACTGATTAAGCACCACTCAGCTTTAGAACGCCAGTCCTTGCTCCATTAGCTCCACATCCCCACATAACAATTAAAAAAATTATCCTGGAGACCTGGCTGCTGACATTAGAGAGATGAAATCCCAGTGCCTGGTCAGTTCTTAATTCAGAGGGGAGAAGTGGCCCAAAGCCCCTCACCTGGGGCACTTCAAATGTTCACTGACCCATTGTCTCAACCCCCAGACACTGCTGCCCACCCCAGAATGTGAGCCCAGCTCTCTGTGTCACACCAGCCATGAAAAAACACCAAACCACAAATCCTTGTTGAATTTCAAAATCTCTTGGGCCGTGAGACTGAAAGCAAAACTACCACCACCACAGCCACCTCCACAATGGATCATTTTTCTTCAAATGCAAACCCTCAGAGGCCATAAATCGTGCAATAATCAGAAGAATCCACTTTTTAACAGAGGCACCTCTGCCAGCCTGGGTGCCTTTGATCGGAAATATTCGTGGGGAGAGGAGAACCCCGAACGCGTGAATTAATGACTCGGCGCTCCGTGGCCAGGCCAGGAAGTTGCTTTTTGGCTCCCTGTGTATGGGGAGAGTGTTATCTAAACCACTAGGATGACTATAAAATATCTTAACAGCTTCTGCTGCTTAGCTGGGAGCAGGGCTCCCAGTATCTAATATGAAACAAGTGGGCCAGGCTGTGAAAGGCAGCTCTATATTCGGAGGCCGCAGCGGCTGGAAGCTATGGGGTCGTCTCAGAAGCTCTCAATTGTTTTTAAATTCTGTTTTTACAAGGAGCGTGAGATTTATAGGCTCTTGAGGGGAAGAAAATGATGTAACTTGAGTAAATCAACAGGCCATTTATTCCTGGCCCTGTTTCCTCTCTGTCACTGAGCTCTGGAACGAGCCCCCAAGCACTCCCTCTTCAAAACAAGAGCAGCCCAGGCTGCAGAGGCCTTGCAGGGACAGTTAAAGGCACAGCTCCTTCCCTCCCTCTCTGGATGAACGGGGGCCAGCCCAGACACCCCCAGGGTGAGGGCACTCCGGGCTGGATGTGCTCCCAACCCCCAAAAAAACCGGGCACCTGCGGCTGCTCCTCGGAGCTGGCACCAGCAGGGGCAGGGCTGCTCCTTTTGGGGACAAGGCACAGGGACCTGCAGCTGAGAGAGGGGTGAACCCCAACATCTGGAGTGTGTGATGAGAACATCCCCCAGAGTGTGGGAAACAGGACGAGCCCGGCCATGGGGAGGGAAGGGGAGGTGGATTTTCCCCCCACTGTTTTTCCCCTCTCACATCCTGGTTGGTGGTTGGTGATGGATCAGTGGCTGTGCTCAGCTGGGGTTGGGCTCTTCCTCCAGGCAGCACTGACAGAACCAGAGGACACAGCCTTGAGTTCCATCAAGGGAAATATAGGCTGGATATTAGGAAAAAGTTTTTTACAGAAAGGTGATAAAGTTCTGGAATGGAGGTGGTGGAGTCCCCATCCCTGGGTGTGTTTAACAAAGCCTGGATGTGGCACTGGGTGCCAGGGTTGAGTTGAGGTGTTGGGGCTGGGTTGGACTCGATGATCTTGAAGGTCTCTTCCAACCTGGGGATTCTGTGATTCTGTGATCCTGTGAGTCCATTATCAGCATTTTCCAAACTGCTGCTAAACCTTCACTGCTGCCCAGTGACACCCAGCTCATGGAGTGAGATCTCCTGAGCAGCAACCCAGCACTGGAAGTGGGGCAGAGAGGGATGATTCTCCTTACAGGGAATTCCAAGAGGTGATTCCCACCCAAGGGCCTGCTGTGATCTCCTCAGGCTTCTTCCCAGATGAAACTGTGATGTAAAAAGAAGCCTGGGCACCCAGGAATTCCCACTGGAAGCAGTTCCAGTAGCCACTGCTGGGCTGGGCTGGCCCAGCTCAGTGCTGAGGGGCCTCGGGGTGTCTGAGCATCCTCACTTGAGGGGGGATGGCTTCAAACTGACAGAGAGTAGGGCTGGATGGGATACTGGGAAGGAATTCTTCCCTGGGAGGGTGGGGAGACCCTGGTATGGATTTCCCAGAGCAGCTGTGGCTGCCCCTGGATCCCTGGCAGTGCCCAAGGCCAGGCTGGACGGGGCTTGGAGCAGCCTGGGACAGTGGGAGGTGTCCCTGCCATGGCAGGGGTGGCACTGGATGTTTTTTAAGGTCCCTCTCCACCCAACCCATCCCTTGATTCTCTGATTTAAACCTTTGCACTCTGCAGATTTCAACCCTTGTTACCACCCCCTCACCTGTTCCGTCCCCTTGACCAGAGAGGGAAATTTTGGGTTGAAAGCTCGCCGTTTGCTGGATCTCCAGTGCCAGCAGAGACCTTCACTCCCTCCCTCTCCTTTCCCAGAGCTCTGCCTATTCACAGAGCCCCAAACTTTTGTTTCCTGCTGACACCCAGCTGCCTCTGAGGCTCTGCTGCAGCCAACGGGGCAATTTCAGCGCTCAGGTCAGGCAGCCGGGCTGACCCCTCACCTTTGACAGTGATCTTTATCTAGACTCCATCTTAATTATTTATCTCAGGAAGGTCAGAAAGAAAATGCCTCTCTCAGGACCCCCACTGCTCCAAGCCTGCAGAACTTGTTAAAATGCAAGTGCTTTGAGGATGGTAATTCAAGCAAGCAGCGGAGAAACTGCTGCATCACTTTTATACCCGTTAGGAAATGTTTAGGAAATTGCTCTCAGCTCACAATTATCATTTTCAAACCCAGCAATTGAGGAGCTTTCCTCATAAAACCGAGACTTAGAAGGGCCACAAGAGCTTTGCTAACGAGACGTGAAAGATTTTACATCGTTAATGTGGTTTTGCCTGGAAGTTTAGCAAACACAAAAACCTCAGAGACAATAAAATTTAAAACCTCTTGGAAAACACAGGTAACGTGCATATAAAGAATCCGTCAGGATTTCAGCGGTGTTAAAGCTTCAAGCATATTAAGAGAAGTTTCAATAAAGTTATCAAAAATGCAACACTTTGTCCCCCCTGCAATGGTGTTTCCCAGCATAATTTAAGAAAAGCCACACACACAATAAAAGGAAGGAAAAGGGGGGGGAAAAAAAAAAGCTTGTAGTAAAAAACTGGGGTATAATTTTCTTCAATCAACTCCAGCTCATGACTGCAATTACCCCAAATCTTTCCGAACCTTGCTGTGATACACCAGGGACAGGTCTTGGAGCCTCTGTGGGTGGCAACCTTTCATCTGCCTCTCAAACTGTTCTTTATTGTAAGGTTTCAAATTAGTGCTAGCAGCAATGAGCAAATTTGATAATTCGATCTCAAATTAGTTAATGTAATGTGCCAGGAACCACTAACTAAGGCTCTGCAAAGATGAAAATCTATCTCTGCCGGCTGGGGATGCAAAGTTAACCAGCCTGACAGTTCGGATTTGAAAAGTTGCTTTTTATTTTCATTAAAACGAAATTCTGCTTTAAAAACGCCGCCCGCTGCCCTTTTTCTCTCCCCGCCGTGTGTTTGCCTCATTCTGCATGGAAAACCACGCTATAAACACACGAGGCACACATTCTTCTGGGATCCAAAACTGTGTCTGACCCAGATAGCTGTGAATTGGGTGGAAATCATTAGGATCGTGTGTTCCGATGGAGCCTTTGTAGATAACCAAGTTAACCGGGGATCTGTTTCCATGGCAGCTTTCAACGAAACGAGCCCGTGATTCACATTGCAGATCCTTATCTCCAGTTCAGCCAAACTCATTTGTTCTGGGAGTCACGCTGAAATATTTAATAAAATTAAAAAAAAAAAAAAAAAACAAACAAACCCACCCAGATATTGAGTTTTCCGTGGATTTTTGGATTTGGAAGGTTGGGACTGTGAGGGAATTTCGCTACACATTTGTTTGTCTTTAAAATGTTTGCCTTTAAAATGTTTGCCTTTAAACTGTTTGTCTTGAACTTTGTTTTTCTTTAAAATGAAGCCAAAAAGACCAAGTTTGATCTTTAAGTGATTTTTGTCTTGGGGGAACTTCTTCTCTCCCACCTCTGCACCCACTTTTTCTTTTCAGGGCAATAAAGGAGCCCCAGGGCTCACAACACTCCTGGAGCATTTGCCCTCTGCCTTAGTGCCCTTTTCCACTGATCCCCTTCAGATTTCCATTCCCTGGAAAAGCTGTTATCCCCCTTCACCAAATAAAAACGTCATTATTCAGACAAAGTGAGATATTAAACAAGGCAGTCGGTGGGAGCCCCAGGTGGGAGTGTCTCAAAGCCGCTGGGAAGGAAAAGAATGGGAGAATCACGTTCTAAACCCCTCTCTGAAAAGGATTTCTGACATCTTTAAATACATTTTTTATTCAGTTAAAAATGTATATTAGAATTTAGCAAATTTGTGATAAGCTTCAGCCTCCTGAACAGAACTTTTTGGTGAATTAACAGCTTTTAACATTAAAAAAAGGCATCACCACCTGCAGGACCAGCCAGTCCTATAAAAACTGTGTAAAACTTTCCAAACTTTCCAAAATCACAGACACTGTGGTTGGGCTGACACGTGAAGGTTTGCTTCTTTCCCAGAGGTTATTCTAAATTAGAGCTGCACTGGACTGGTATTAACTGGCACATTTACTCAATTACATTTATTCTAACACTAAAAATTACATCTGAACCCTGGTAAAATTTGAAATAACACAGATGAGTGAGGGAATGAACTCCCCATGCAAAATCTCCTTCATTTTGGGGCTTGGTCAGGATAGAAGGACCCTTGATGGAGGGAAAAAAGGGAAGGGAGATTAAATTCCTAACCCAGCAGTTCTGCAGGGCTCAGGGGTGACCCAGCCCAGCCTTCCCCAGGGAATTGGTGCCTGCAGTGGAATTATTGCAGCTTTCCTTCGCTGGGCAATTTGCTTTTAACTACAAGGAGCAAATTCTGGAGGTTCCAATGGAATGAAGGACTGGGAAGGGTTTGAAAAGCGTCCCTGTTGTGGCGGCCCCTGCACCTCAGTGGGAGCCGAGAGGCCTCAGCCCGGAGCCAAGTGACAGATGATTCTCCCCTGAAATGTTTTCAGACGGAACAGAAGACGTTCTTTATCTGTGTGGTCTGAGCTCATTTACTCCAGGAGAAATCTCCAGCTCCCGCCCGACTGAAAGCCAGGTCTTGTTCTCCCCATCTGATGGATGAATGGAATTCAGAAGTTTGATACTGTCCCCTGAGATGTCATTTAAATCCACAGATACGTTCAGCCAGCAGGTAAAGTTAGAATGTCATTCCGCAGGCTCATCTCTCCCTCCCCGCCCCCTCCCCTCACACAGGAGCCTGTCTTCACTTCTCCTTGCTGCCATGAACCCCAGCACCTTCCAAAGGAGATGCCAGGAGCAGGGGAAAGGCTCCAAACTGACAGAGAGCAGGGTGACATCAGATATTATGACAAATAAAAATACAGTTCTTATGAAAAAATTCTTCCCCATCAGGGTGGGGAGGCCCTGGCACAGATTGCCCAGAGAAGTTTGGCAGAATGGTTTGGCTTGGAAGGGACCTTAAAGGTCACCTCGTTCCACCCCTGCCATGGCAGGGACACCTTCCCCTGTCCCAGGGTGCTCCAAGCCCTGTCCAGCCTGGCCTTGGGCACTTCCAGGGATCCAGGGGCAGCCACAGCTGCTCTGGGCACCCTGTGCCAGGGCCTCCCAACCCTCCCAGGGAAGGATTTCTTCCTAACATCCAACCTGAATTCCCCCTCTTTCAGTCTGGCAGACAAACTCACCCCCTTCCTAATAAACTTACCCATCTCACTGGGATCCAAACACAAATCCCAAGATTCATCCTAATCTTTGGCACAGGTTTTCTGGCAGTTTGATTTATTTTGCCTGTTCTGCTGCTGCTGCTGGAGATTCAAAACTTTGAAATCAGAAGAATGCAGCGAAGCAGCAGCAGAACAGAAGGAAGTTTTCTCTCTTTTTTTTTTTTTTTTTTTTTTTTTTTTTTTTAAGCAAATGACTCATTTGCTGCATTGACATCCCCGTGGATTCTTCCCCAGAGCAGATTGTGCTCTGGAGGAACTGCTGAACTTGATATAAAAGAAATTCTTCCCTGTACAGCAACATAGAGACCATGAGGGGCTTTTGCATCTGATTAGCCACCAAAAATGTGCCCATTCAGCCCAGCCCCAGCCTGCACATTTCCCTGTGTCTCTGAGGTTACCTCTGTTTATCACAAAAAGGGCTCCAAGACAGTCGGAGCTGCTACTGTTGTAATCCATCCAAGATGGATCGTGGAAAAGGCTGAAATAAAAGCCAAGCTTCCTGCCCCATGTGTCTGCCAGACTGCTGCAGAAAGGTCAGGGGCATCCTCACTGCAGACTGGTAATTGCAAAAAATGAAGGAGGTGAACCCTAACCAGGAGATCAAAGGAGGAGAGGGAAGGAGAGGGTTTTACAGGGAACAGACTGACTACGGGGGCAAGACATTAGGGGGAAAGAAATATCTTGTACTAGGAAAAAAGGCAGTGTAATTAGCATTGCCTCCATGAATCAGCCAGATAACGAGTAAAACTCAGCAGATAACGAGATATAAATGGCCACTGGGCAGCTGCTGCTTCCCACTGAAGTAGAACATGGCCATGGTTTATTGAAGTAAATGCTTCCTCTGAGTTGCAAGAGACGAGTGCTGGAAAACTGGAGCTTGATTTGCTGGGGGAAAACAGAATTGCAGCAACATCAGGATCTTCAGAGTCCTCAGAGCATTTTGGGCACAAACACTGAGAGAACAGCACTGTGTTGGGACAGCCTGGGTGGTTGTGGCAGCACTGACCCTAAACCAGCCCTGTGTGATCCCAGCTCTGTGTGATCCCAGCTCTGTGTGATCCCAGCTCTGACTGATCCCAGCCCTGCCTGATCCCAGCCCTGTGTGATCCCAGCTCTGTGTGATCCCAGCCCTGCCTGATCCCAGCTCTGCCTGATCCCAGCCCTGTGTGATCCCAGCTCTGACTGATCCCAGCCCTGCCTGATCCCAGCTCTGCCTGATCCCAGCTCTGTGTGATCCCATCCCTGCCTGATCCCAGCCCTGCCTGATCCCAGCCCTGCCTGATCCCAGCCCTGCCTGATCCCAGCTCTGTGTGATCCCAGCCCTGCCTGATCCCAGCTCTGCCTGATCCCAGCCCTGCCTGATCCCAGCCCTGCCTGATCCCAGCTCTATGTGATCCCAGCCCTGCCTGATCCCAGCTCTATGTGATCCCAGCCCTGCCTGATCCCAGCTTTCTCTCACTCCCACCCCAGCAGCCTTGTTCTCTCCTGGAGCCAGGGAAGGAATCCAGTTTCACGCACGCTGTGCCCAGAAGAATCTGACAGGAGCAGAAAGCCCCAAAGCCTGGCACTCTCCTCCCAGCCCTCCCTGCTCCCACCCAGGCAGTGCCAGCCCCTCCACTGCTGCTCTGGAGATGCCCATGCCCAGCATCCCTCAGCCCAAACTCTTCTCCTTTCATTCCTTTCAAAAAGCTCCAAAATCCCTTCAAAGCAGAAAATGCTCCCCTCTCCCAAAGCAGGGACTGCAGAGACAGTGCAGTGCCTGCCTGCTCCAGCTGGGAGTTTCAGGAATTCCCTCACTTGCAGTCTGTGTATTTAATAAACTAATCCATTGATGACATTTCCTATTTAAATGAACAAGATTATGCAGCTAAACAATATTTTGCAACCAAAATGGCCAATAAATCACGGCCTTTGGAAGTGCTAATGGTGCTCACATTTATTCCTATTAATGCTTCCTGGTTTTGAAAGCTGGGCCAATTCCAGAGATAATGTATTACAAACTTTCCTGCTGAAGGATTTGGGTTCCTCTAGGCTCCATTCCAGTTATAACTGGCAGCTAATACTTTCACACATTCACAAATCCCCAGCCCCTCCCCACGAGCAGAAGGGAGAGGAGAGCTTTTGGCTTGGGTCAGCACATTTGGGAGTGTTGCAGAAATGAATGGGAAGTGATGCAGTTCTCTTTGAACACTGGGCTCTTCATGAGAGCATGTTCAGCACCTTCCCCCCTCAGCCAGGCAGACCTACACATCTGCACCCCTATGGAATGGCCCCAAAAACCCCAAAAATGGATGCACAGGCATGCAACACTGCAGGTTTTCTTGCAGCCCCAGGGAAGTTCCACTTTGTGCCTGCAAAGGAGGGCAGGTACAGAACTGAGCTTTCCCAGCAGAGAAGCCCTCAAAGCATGGAATGCCCCCCCAAAAAACCCAAAAATGGATGCAGAGGCATGCAGCACTGCAGGTTTTCTTGCAGCCCCACAGAAGTTCCACTTTGTCCCTGTAAAGGAGGCTTTGCTGCTGTGCAAAGCCCTGAGCTGTTCCCAGCAGAGAAGCCCCCAAAGCATGGAATGCTCCCCCAAAAAAACCCAAAAATTGATGAACAGGCATATAGCACTGCAGGTTTTCTTGCAGCCTCATGGAAATGCCACTTTGTGTCTGCAAAGGAGGGGCTGCTGTGCAAAGCCCTGAGCTGTTCCCAGCAGAGCAGGACCTGGGGGTGATGCTGGATGAAAAGCTCAACAGGAGCCAGCAGTGCTGCCAGGCAGCCCAGAACCCCCCAGGCCTGGCTGATCCCAGTGTGGGCAGCAGGTCCAGGGGGGAATTGTGCTCTGCTCTCCTGAGATCCCACCTGGAATACTGCAACCAGTTCTGGTGCCCCCAGCTAAGGACAGGGAGCTGGAGCAAGTCCAGAGGTCACCACGAGGTCACCAAGGGCACTGGAGCATGTTCCCTAGGGAGCCAGGCTGGGAATGCTCATCCTGGAGAAGGGAAGGTCATGTGGAGACATCACAGCACCCTCCAGGGTCTGTAGGGGCTACAGGGAACTGCAGAGGGGCTCTGCATCAGAAACCCGGCCAGGACAAGGGGGAATGGGTTCAAACTGAAAGAGGAGAAGTTTAGGTGGATATTGGGAAGGAATTCTTCCCTGGCAGAGTGGGCAGGCCTTGGCACAGAGTGCCCAGAGAAGCTGTGGCTGTCCCTGGATCCCTGGAAGTGTCCCAGGCCAGGTTGGATGTGGTTGGAGCACCCTGGGACAGTGGAAGTGTCCCTGCCATGGCAGGGGTGGGACTGGATGGGCTTTTAGATCCCTTCCAAGCCAAACCATTCCAGGATTCTGTGATTTTATGATCCTAAAAATCACAACTGCCCAGCACCCAGGAAATGTCTGCAACAGGCACAGGTGTGAATGGGAAATGGGCACAGGCTGGAATTGCATTCTCCTGAGCCCAAACCACCTGGATCCAGGCAAACCCAGTCAGAGCAAGGGATGCTGACACTTGGGGTTTGCTGAAGGGTAATTTGGGAATTAGCCTGGAAATGGGAAGAGACAAACAGGCCCTTGGGCTGAGGACAGCAAACAACCTGTTGATTCCTGATTTTAGTCAATTAAATATCACTCAATACCTTCAATCTCCCCCCAGAATAAAGCTTCAGAAATCATCCCATGTACGCTGCTGAGCCCATTCACAAGGGACTTCAAACCCAAACCATCAGTGAGAGCTCATCAGATGCACCCAGTAATCTCTTCACAGTGAATTTCTGTGATAGCAGCTCTGTAGGGTGCAGGAATGGATGTTATTTCCTAATGACTCACAACAAATTGTTTGGAAAAGCTACTCCAGCTCCCCAACCCAACTCTTTGCTTCTTAAAATCAGCCTTAGCACACACTGTGCATTGTAAAAGCCTTCCCTGCTCTGTCTGACAACACCTATGCCCCAGACCCTCAGCATCTCTCAGAAGTTATTTTTGGAAATGTTGAATCTCATAACAGCAATAAAAGGAAAATGTTGTTGTAGCCAAAATAAATGTCTCTTTGGACCCTGTTTAAAAAGCACAGGGGTATTGGTGTGAGTTGAAGTGCTCGCCTTCCCAGAGAACAGCTCGGCTGCTGGGAGATATCAAGGGGCAGGGAAAATTTATAAAGAACTCCCAGTTGATTTGTCTGCTCAAGGGAAATGCTCTGGGAGATAAAAGCCTGAACTCTGATTCTTTCGCAGTCAGATCAGAATCCTGTTCTCTCCTCACCCAAAGCATGAAATCCAAACCAACAGCTGAAGAAAAGCCTCAGCACGGCGTGTTTTGATCAGGTTGTTAAAGGCTGAGCCAATGCTGCTCACGAGGGCAGGCAGTGAAAGCTCTCAGCAGACTTCCCCTGGCACCCCAGAAACACGGGCACAGAGATGTGACACCCAACAAGGATGTGCAAAAATATTCACAGTTCAAGCAAAAGTGTCTGAAAGAACCATATTTTCCAAGGTTCTGGTAAAAATAGACTGAATTTCCAAAAAAAAAAATCTGTCACTTTTGGTCACTTTGAGTCTGCCTAGAGCGATCTGAAAAAGGCTTCTTGTCTGTGAAGGACAAGTGAGATCCACCCCAGAAAAATCTTAATCTCATCCCAAATCTTACAACCCAATTGTGCACCATAAAGAATAATAAAAATAATAATAAATAATATTAATTAGTAATAAATTTTTCTCAGGCCGAGTCTCCCTTTTGGTGTGGAAGGGGAGCTCCCAGACAGCGCTGGATGGAGCTGGTGGAAGGAAACAAGATCTGATTGCCAAAATGGAATTAATTCTCTCTCCAAGTAGCCTTTATACCTGTGCCCCTCCTCTAAAAGAATAAAAAAAGAGGGATGCAGCAAGCATTTAAGACCTTAACTAATGCAATTCCAGTTACTTTGTCTGAATTAATTCCCACTCAGATCCGGACTGACAGCACTGCAAACTCTCTTTTGTTTGGCAGGCTCAGCATATAGACCTGGAAAACAAAATTAACTTTATTTTTTCCTTACCCAGATGATAAAATAGATTATCCCTAGAAATAGAAATTAGGGGTTCAGGGATTTTTTTTTTAATTTTTTAATTTTTTTTTTATTTTTAGGAGAAACAACAGTCCCGTTCCTCGGCAGGGAGGGAACAGTGGGATGATTGTTGGAGGAGTGAATCTGGTTTTCATTAGAGGGAAGTGATGGCTCCGGTTTCTGCCCGGGACTGTTTGCTCGCATCTCTGTTTGTGCTCTGCCTTGGCAGTTAACCCTTTCCCGCTGGGAGGGGAGCCTGCCCCGCTGATCCCACCCACCTGGCACAGGCAGGGACAGGGGGATCGCTCCAGGGACAATGGGATCCCTCCAGGGATAATAGGATCCCTCCAGGGATAATGGGATTGCTCCAGGGACAATATGATCGCTCCAGGGACAATGGGATCCTTCCAGGAACAATGGGATCCCTCCAGGGACAATGGGAATCCTCCAGGGACAGTGGGATTGCTCCAGGGACAATGGGATCCTTCCAGGAACAATGGGATCCCTCCAGGGACAATGGGAATCCTCCAGGGATAATGGGATTGCTCCAGGGACAATATGATCGCTCCAGGGACAATGGGATCCTTCCAGGGACAGTGGGATTGCTCCAGGGACAGTGGGATTGCTCCAGGGACAATGGGATCCCTCCAGGGATAATGGGATTCCTCCAGGGGTAATGGGATCACTTCAGGGATAATGGGATTGTTCCAGGGACAGGGGGATCACTCCAGGGATAACGGGATTGCTTTAGAGACAATGGTATCCCTCCAGGGACGGGGGGATTGCTTCAGGAATAATGGGATCACTTCTGGGATAATGGGAATGCTCCAGGGACAGTGGGATAGCTCCAGGGACAGTGGGATCCCTCCAGGGACAGTGGGATCCCTCCAGGGACAGTGGGATAGCTCCAGGGACAATGGGATCCCTGCAGGGACAGTGGGATCACCCCAGGCTGGGCAGAGCACTATGGATTTACTGCAGGTACTGCTGGCAGCCAAGCTGAGTGCAGAGAGAACCTTTTGGCTTCAGTCTTCAAGTTGGAAGGAACCCAGAAATTGTTTATTAGGGGCTGTTTTACCCCCAAAACACCAAGCCCTGTATTTATATGTCTATAAAGTGGCTGAAAAGTTGATGTACAAATGAATACCTGCAGGACCAGGTGTCCCTCCAGGTGAGCTCAGCCCCAGAGGTGACCCCGCCAGCACTGCCAGGAGGGGACATGGGAGATGTGCCCTGTGCTGCCTCCACATCCCAAAAAACCTCACACACTCCATGGTAGGGAGACACCTACTCCAAGCCAGCAGTGAAAACTTACATTAACTAACTTCTATTTACTTCTGTTTTAACACACTAATTTAAATTATACATTTGCTGATTTTAGAGGAACATAATATGTGTATTATTTTTCTGTTTCTACAGAAGTGAACTGTTAATCTGTGCTCAGTCGAAGCCTCACACTCTCCAGAAAGAACAAAAATGGCTGTGAACCACTGGATTCATTTCACTCTTTTTTTTATTCACAAGTTTCTGTGTATTACCTGGTAAACTTTGGAATGTGTTCACTACTCAGAGCTACTGGCTTCATTTGGGAATATTTCTGGATTTACAGATGCTTTGCTCTTGGCAAGGGAAGACCTCATTTATCCACCCCAAGCAGAACCCAAACACACTTGGATTTTGTCTTAGGTTGGAAATGGGGGTTGTATATTCTATTTCCATCTGTCAGAGGTGGGGCAGTTCTCTTCTGTTCGTTGGGCAGTTTTTATTTATCTCTTCCACAACCAACCCTCCCTCCAGGAGATCTCTTCTGTTCATGGGCCATTAATTATTAATTATCTTCTGTTAATGGCCACTGAGTGTCCCTGCATAGCTGATAAAATTCCATCATCCCATGGGGAGAGGCTCCGCCCAGGGGGAGGAGCCAAACATTCCTACCTGGATACAATCTGAGATTTTGGGACACCACAGCAGCCTTTGCCCACTGCATTCCCAGAGGAGCAGCTTTCTGCCCCACTGCATTCCCAGAGGAGCAGCTTTCTGCCCCACTGCATTCCCAGAGGAGCAGCTTTCTGCCCCACTGCATTCCCAGAGGGAGCCCAGGCCCATCCACAGTAGCCCTGGAGCTTCAGAGGAAAACTCCAGCCTTGTCCAGGATCCTGCTCCAGCAGAAGCACAGCTGGCACTGCAGGAGGGCTGAGCTCCCATGGAATGGCACTGCTGCCACCACCCTGACCCACAGCCTGCCAGGGCCTGCTCTGACTCTGTTTTGTATTACTGCATTTTTTATTTTATTTTATTTTTATTTTCTTCCCTAATAAAGAACTGTTATTCCTGCTCCCATATCTTTGCCTGAGGGCTCCTTAATTTCAAAATTCTAATAATTCAGAGGGAGGGGGTTTGCATTTTCCATTTCAGGGGAGGCTCCTGCCTTCCTTAGCAGACACCAGTCTTTTCAAACCAAGACAGATTTCCAAGGCAAAAAGGGGTTTTTAGGCATTACAGTGCATGGAATGAAGTTTTCTGCCTTGTTCTTAATTCCTTAAAAGCCAGAGAGCCAATGGAAGCACGGCCTGGAAAATCCATCCTGTGCAGGCCAAGGAGATGCTGCACCCACTAGTGCACCCTGGAGGGATGGATATAATCTCATTAAAAATGGTAATTGGTAACCAGCACACTTCCAGCCTCTGGATTTTTCAAACTGCATCCACCCTGCAGGAGCAGCCAAAATGAATTTGAATTTATTTGGCCACGTTTCCATGTGCTTTGGGATTTCTAGAACAATGTCAGCAAGGCAGATCACCTGGAGCTGGGTACAAAGCCTGAAAAATGTCCTTATGGGAAGTTTATAAATAATATCCCACCTTTCCCCAGCCCTGTTCACACCAGGCCCCACCAGACCAGTGCAAAATTTGTATTTTGAAACACGAAACTCGTGGTTTGATTTCCTTCAGAGAGCCCAGATGCAGTGCCAGTCACTGGGAGGGATGGGAGCTCTGAGGACAGAAAGGGAAGTGAATCCCAGGGACAATTCCTACAGCTCCTCACTGTGCCTGTGCAGCTCTGGACACAAACACCACTGCTTTGGGCACAAACCCCACAGTTCTGGGCACAAACCCCACTGCTCTGGGCACAAACCCCACTGCTCTGGACACAAACCCCACTGCTCTGGGCACAAACCCCACTGCTTTGGGCACAAACCCCACAGTTCTGGGCACAAACCCCACAGTTCTGGGCACAAACCCCACAGTTCTGGGCACAAACCCCACAGTTCTGGGCACAAACCCCACAGTTCTGGGCACAAACCCCACAGCTCTGGGCACAAACCCCACTGCTCTGGGCACAAACCCCACAGTTCTGGGCACAAACCCCACTGCTTTGGGCACAAACCCCACTGCTCTGGGCACAAACCCCACAGTTCTGGACACAAACCCCACCACTCTGCACAGACAAAGCAGGTCCAGGCTGTGCCAAAGAGAATTTAGAGTTCAATCCCCTTTTCTGCAGGAAATTCAATTCAGGAATTGCACACCCACTGCAAGGAGAGGGAAATTGTGGATGGGCTGCATGGAGCTGCTGGGGCAAGTCCAGAGGAGGCTCCAAGGTGATGAGAGGGATGGAGGAGCTCTGCTGTGAGAGATTTGGGATTGCTCAGCCTGGAAAAGATAAACTTCAGGGTGATCTGACTGTGGTCTTCCTTCCAGTGCCTGAAGGAGCCAACAAGAAATATGGAGAGAGATTGTTTACAGGGGCCTGGAGTGACAGGACAAGGGGGAATGGATTCAAGCTGAAAGAGGGGAAGTTTAGGTTGGATATTGGGAAGAAATTCTTCCCTGGGAGGGTGGGGAGGCCCTGGCACAGGGTGCCCAGAGAAGCTGTGGCTCCAAGCGTCCAAGGCCAAGCTGGACAGGGCTTGGAGCACCCTGGGATAGTGGAAGGTGTCCCTGCCCTTATCAGGGGGTGGGGCTGGATGAGTTTTAAGGTCCCTTCCAACTCAAACCATTCTGGGATTCTGCTATTCCCTGAAAATAAGGAAAGCAGGTGAGATTACCAATGACTGAAGGGATGGCACAGATTTTGGGCCCATAACATGAGAGACCCAAAAGAAAACTGCAGTTGCTGTCTGGCCTGAAATACCAGAATTGGACATAACCTGCACATCCTGCCCAGGTTTTGGTTAGGTTTGAGTCACCTCCAGAATGCACTGGAATAAAAGGTTTGCCTGAAATGTGATTTCCTGGCCTCTTCTCGGGTTTTCTGCCAGTCCCAACACCCTGAACTGGGAAGACATCATGGAGCAAACCCATCTCAAAGTAGATTTTAGATAGAAACAGACAATCTCACCCAGTTCAACACCTGCCCTAACCCCCAACCTGCTCTGAGCAGATCTGCATTGACCAGGGAAAACAGAGGAAACCCCTCCAATCCCCCGACCCCTCCGATGGCACCACCAGCACATCCTCAGAGCACAGGTCTTACCAAATAAATAGATGGAAAAATGACACTGTCGAAAGGCTTCCTGCTTAGATGAAGCCACAGATATGGTTAGTCAGCCACTAGACTGAGACATCAGAATATAAAGGAGATTAAAAGAAACTGTCACCACCTATTGCTAAAATTGTCTTCCACCTCCTGTTTCAGCCAGTCTGCATGTCACTGATTCTTTAGAGGGAATTATCTCGGAAAGAAAATCCTGCTCTTCCTTTTATTGGAGGGAAACCTCTCAGACACTGCCCCCCCTTTTTATGGGGCACATTCTTGCAGACATTCGCCACAAAAGGGCACCGAGAACACAGCAGCAAAAGGGACTTTATTTGTGTCCTTGCCCTCAGCGCCATGCCCAGCTCGTGTTGAGCACAACCACACATGCCAGGGCATAAAGAATTCCTGGTGGCACCCCCGAGGTGGCATTTCCCCCACTCTGCCCTGTGCCAGCACTTCCAGAGCAACATGGAAATGCCTTTTTCTGTTCGGATAATTCCTCCTTTCACCCCAAAGACCTCGCGCTGCACCCTATACATTTATTCTAAACTTGGTGTCTTAAGCCAAAACATTAATTGCATCTTCTAGCAAGGGAAAAAAAAACCCACCAGCTCGTTTAGGAATGTATTCATTAAGGGCCTGATTGACACGGCCAGAGCCAGGGGGTTAAATTGAAGCCGGAGCGGAGGCCGGAGCGAGCATTGAGCTGCAGCAATCTCACCTCTCTGTGGTTTATCTCTGCAAGTCGGATAATTTATCCTCCTCAAGGCAAGACAAAAAGGGAACTTGGCAGAGGGGGCAAGACAAAAGTAGACATTTTGTAACTGCTAAGTGCTAATGTTTCTGAAGATAATTTTTGCAAAAGGTTTCTAAACAGCCCCTGTCAGCCAAGTTGTATTTTGTTATTTCAAAGTGACTGTGGGAGTCTAATCCAGTTCAAGCCCTTTGTAAATTTTAATGGAAATGCTCATACAGAAAGGACAAAAAAAATGTTTAGCTGCTGTTAGATATTCAGGAAATCTAAATCTAATTTGCCCTCCTAATCAGCGCTTCGATCTCAGCAGTGCCTGTTGTTTCTCTGTTTCCTTATTGCAATTTCAACTGCAGCATCTATTTTCTATCAAAATACAGTTCTGTATAGACAATTCCACATAGAGCTTAAAATACAGCTTTAACCACAGGGGAAAAAAAAGGGGGGATTTTCTTGAAAAACAAACTCATGGCAATATTGCTTTGACTTAAAAGTGTGTGTGGAAGCGTGGAATAATAATAAAAAAGGATTCTATCCATCAGCAACAAAGTGGCCTTTTGTTTCTACACTTGGGGGAGATGATAAAAATCTTGGGCAGATCCAGCCACAGCCTCCCTGAAACAGGTGTGCAAAGGACCTTTTTCAGTGGAAAAGGAGGAATGAGAGCTGATGGCTTCTGCCCAGGAAAGACAAGGACACAGGAGCTGGGACAGAGCTCCCGGAGAGGACATCACTGTCCCATCCATGGGACAGCAGCTAGCCAGGACCAGAAGAAATCCCAGGAGAGAAATGTGAACTTTCAATGGAATAAATGCTCAGAGGTACAAACTAAACACAATTCCTGTGCCAAAAACCAGGCAGAAGCTCCTGGGCCCACAGAGCTGAGGGGAAGGGGGGACAGAGCCCGTTGGGGTCAGCAACAGAAGAGTCTCACCCTACAATCTTCTCCTCCCACTGCCTAACTCAGGGCTGCAGAGATTTTGAGCCTCACTAATTATGGATAATCCTACCAAAAAATGAAGCTCATCAGGGGAACAGACAGAGGAGCTCCTTCATCGCCCAGCTTGGAGGGCTCAGCAGACTGCAAGGTGTGTGAGAGACACAGGGTGAGGTGTTCTGTCCATCCCCTGGTTTAACCCAGAGCTTTAGGCACCACAGTTATTTCTGAAGTTTGCCAGCAGTACAGCAAACTTAAGCAGTAGCTGCAACATTATTAAAAGTGCAAGTTGTTAAAATAACTCCACAGCAGGAAAGCAAGCTGAGGGATGAAGCCACAGCTGAAGATGTCTTTGGTTTTAGTTTGGGTTAGGAGCTAAGGTTTCACAGTAAAAAAAAAAAAAAAAATCACAGCTCTTAAAGGAAGTAGATAAGGAAAAAGGATGGACAACCTAGAGCCATTGGTACTCTGGATTGAGTATTCACAGAGAATTCCTCAAAAACCTGTGCAACAAACTCTGGAAAGAAGCCCATGATTTAGCTTGAGAGAATTTTTTTCCCCAAACCAAACACTATTCATTTACCTAAAGTGCATTCCCAAGCAATCAGCAGCCCACAGACCTTAACCTATTTCCGAGGCAATAATGGAATTAGATTTGAATCAAAGTTCAGTGCCTTTGATAAGTCTGTGCTCTCACTTTGCCCCGGGCAATATTTGCCTCTTACTAAAGCCTTGTCTTGGTTCTGAGCTGATGAATCACTGCACAGATATCAGTGGGCTTTAGCCAGATGCTGTTATCAAACTCAGTGTCCACGGGCAGGTTTCATTCTAACCCCACGTGCCCCAACTCCAGCCCCGACCCTGGAGGAGGAATGAACCCCCCAAATGTCCCCAGGAACAAAAATCAGGGCTTCTGGGATAACATTCTGCCAAGCTCGTGGTGGTACTGCTGGTTTTTTTGATGCAGGTTTTTGCAATTTTCTAATAAACCTTGAAAAAGAAATCTTAAAAATGCACTGATGAAAGTCTTGAAAATTCCCTCAAAAGCTCTGCAATAGGAGAAAGAAGAAAATACCCTGAGTTTGTTCACAGCATAAACACAGCCACATGCTGAGGACTGCTGCAATTAAACCAAAAATGTTTAAAGGAGTGAAAAAACCTTAGAAAATCTTTTGAATGTGTCTAAAAATATTATAGAACATAGAATGGATTGGGTTGGAAGGGACCTTAAAGCTCATCTCATTCCACCCCTGCCATGGGCAGGGACAACTTCCACTCTCCCAGGTTGCTCCAAGCCCTGTCCAGCCTGGCCTTGGACACTTCCAGGAATCCATGGGCAGCCACAGCTGCTCTGGAAAACCTGTGCCAGGGCCTCCCCACCCTCACAGGGAAGGATTTCTTCCAAATATCCAATGCAAATTTCCCACTTTTCAGCATGAAAGATGATGAAACTGTTTCTAAGAATATATAACTAATAATTTTAATTAATATCTTTCAGCTGCTTATGTTAAACTATTTTCAATGTACTGCTGCATAGAATCTTTCTCACTTTGAAATTCTCCATGATACATTTACCCTCAAGAGAAAACATTTCATTAAAAAAATTGTAAACACTTTATTTGAAAAAAATTATTCTTTTGAGCTGTCTCTTGAAAAGACAACTCTCCCTTGCCTTCAGATCATTATTAAATACTGGGATTATTAAATACTGGGATTCCCAAATGGTCCTTTGGGAAGGGTCAGGGCTGCCCAGTGCCACATCCTTGCTGGAGGAAGGACAGCTTGGTTGGGTGACAAAAGTCAGGAAAAAGGAGCCCACAGCACAAAAACCAACATCCCCACAGGCCACTGGCTGTGACACAGAACTGCTGGGCCAAAAACCCGAGTGTGTGACAAACAACCCCAGGACAAGTAAGGAGGGAACACTCCCTCACTTCCCCATCCCTGCTATAATGAGAAAATGTCATATAAAGTAACTCTTGTTCGTGTCCTTTATCCTCAAATTTATAACTGTCTCCGACAGTGCAGTCAAGGGTGAAGGTTATTTGTGTCATACTTGCCAAGAAAGTGCCCCTTTCAACACTTAAGGAACACAGTCAAACTACAGATAAAGGAGCAGACAAAAAAGATTCTGTCTTTCCCAAGTATTATTTATCTCCTCTATGTTCTTTGTTTCCTTAATGGTGGAGATACCAGCCGGAGTGGGATTCACAGACGTAAATCCTTGAGCACAAGTGTGTAATTTCATTTTCTTTCATTTGGAGCTAACATCAAATGGGGATACTGAGGGTCACCCTTGTGAAACAGTCTGGCGTTCTTTTTTCTAAGAATGGGTCTCAAATTGATACTCATAAAATAAAATAAAATTAGGGGCAAAGTTTTTGGTAAAATTCTCTCTGGGAAGGCCAGCTGGACCAAATATTGGGTTTTTCCTTATTCAGGTAAAGTTTGTCAATAAGAAAGAGTTGTTATAACTCCCAGCATGTTAAATGCAGTATTTAGACACCGACTGCTTTCAAGGCACTTCCCACTTCCAGCCATGGCCATTCAAAACCAGGCCCTGCAATGGCTTCAGCCACTGGCACAGTCACCCAGGACCCTCTCCTGGCTGTCTCTCTTTTGTTATTGCCATGCCAGCCCTGTCTGGGCGGAGGGACAGGCAGAGCCCTGTGGTGCTCCCAGAGGAGCAGCAGGAGCTCGGAGTCACAGCTCACCCCTGTCAGGGAATCATGGAATGGTTTGGTTTGGAATGGACCTTGTAGCCATCCATTCCCACTCCCTGCCATGGCCAGGGACACCTTCCACTAGCCCAGGTGGCCCCAAGCCCCATCCAACCTGGCCTTGGACACTTCCAGGGACCCAGGGGCAGCCTGTGCCAGGACCTCCCCACCCTAGCAGCCAGGAATTCGTTCCCAATCTCCCATCCATCCCTGCCCTCTGGCAGTGGGAGCCATTCCCTGTGTCCTTTCCTTCCATCCCTTGTCCCCAGTCCCTCTCCAGCTCTCCTGGAGCCCCTTCAGGCCCTGGAAGGAGCTCTAAGACCCCCCCAGAGCCTCCTCTCCTCCAGGTGAACACCCCCAGCTCTCCCAGTACAGCAGAGCTGCTTCCGGAGGTGTTTCTCTCTCCGATTGCCTGGCATTTACAAGAAGGCATTTACATGAAGATTAGATCATCTTTTCCCTCGTGCCACGGCCGTTTGTGAAGCGGTTCCCGAGGGCCGGGCCGCGGGAGGGCCGGGGCGCAGGGAGCCATCCCCGTGCCCGCGCGGGGGCCGGGCCCTCTGCTAATAACACGGCTAAGACAGTTAATAAGGCTCCCGATGAATGATTAGGATGGATTTCTGCACTGCTAATTTCCGTAACTATCACTCTCTGAAAGACAGCTCCAGGGATTTCGGGCCCGGGGTGCCTCTGTCTCTGCGAACACAGAGCCGCTTTATCCGCCCGCGCTTCAAATTGGCGGATCCCCTTTCACTGACCTAATGTGCACTGCACTTTAAAATGATACAATATTTTGAAACATGCAACTGCTTTGCTGATACCGTCTGTGCCTAAAAGCCTCGGTGCAGTCCAACAATGCCTCGGCTCTGCTGCTTTGGGAGGTAACACAAAGCCTTGGCATGTGCTCCCTGGGTTGGTTTTTGGCCGTCATTTTGGGCCTTCGGGTGGGGATCTGCTTGCACTGGGACAGCAGGGCCTTGCATTCTCTCAAAGACACATTCTCCTCGCTCCTAGAGTGGGATCCATCGTTGCCATGTGGCTGTCACAGCTGGGCTGTGTCCCCGTGTCACACTGTGACAACGCCACCAGCCCCTCTCTGCCACTCCTTGCACAACGGGCCCGTGGCCTGGTGGCTCTGGTATGGCACAGAGGGGTCCTGAGCTGTGCTCAGCATCACCCACACACCTGAACGAGGAGCAGAACAGCTCTGGCTGTGGAAATCATTCTGCACAAGGCAGAGGGAGGTGGGGTGACAAACCCCACACACATCGGCCAGGCAGGGAACAGAGGCTGTGTCAGCGCAAAGCAGGAGCCAGAGCCTCATGTTCCTTCACACACACTCTGGTGCCAGGCTCCCTCCTCACTAAAAAGGCTCAATTTTAGGCCAAAACAGGCATTTTGACACAGTCCAATTTTGTGATCAACTTGTCTGACAGGTTTGTTGCTCGCTCCATTGTAAGCCAAAAAAATGAATTCATTTTTCCTCGTCTCTGTTCAACCCACACGTGCAGACACCTTCACTAAGCCCTGATTTTAGGAGAACCTAAGCTGAACTTGTCCCATAAATTTTCCTTTTGGAAAGATCTTTTGGAAGATCTTTCCTACCTTACTGACCTCCTTGAAGCAGAATTCTCTGTAGTGGTCATCAACCTCAGAATTATTATTAGGAATTTAACCTGGGATTCTGGAGGCAAACCAAGAAAAACCTCCCCAATGCCAATGACTGCACTAATTATTCCAAGTGCTACTGCTGGGTTTAAGCAGCCTCCTGAATCCCAGGAAGAATTCAAGATTAAAACATCAAGTCATTCTTGAAGGGGTGTTTATACACACAGATACACTACGTGCAAGCTACTGGTGTATTATATTAAACAAAATGTATTTTCATAAATTATTTATTGCCATTTTTCCACTCTGAGCTGGGACGTGGCAGTGAAAATACCTGAGAGCTTGAGACAATGTCCAAGTTTCTGTCAGAACGGAATGTAATTAGTGCAAATTAAGCAGCATCCTGAGAAGGAGGAGGTCAGGGGGAACTGGCAGGGTCGAACTGGGTCGTTACAAAGCATTTTTATAGCCAGGCAAGCAGGAGGGATCCCAAGTTACCTATTGCTGCTGTGGTCTGAACTCCCCCTGCATCCCAGACCTGCTTTTCCACAGAGATCAGGAGCGGGATGCATTGATTTTATCGGCAGCAGCCAAAGAGCTGCGAATTAAAACTGTAAAAAATCAGCACAGTTGCTCTCTTCTCCTTTTAAATTTTGCATCTTAAAATTGGGAGAAACAAAGTGGGCCCATCAAAACCCCATGTGCTGTTACATTTCTGTTCTGGGGTTTGTGGCACTTGGTAGCTCAGGAGGAAAAGCCTTAAAGCTTATTTATCCACAAATGAGAATGTCCAAGTAAGGCACCACAAATTTACCCCCAAATCTCCACCGTTTTTTCAGTCTGAAGGCTTGAAAATGATTACACTCCTGAGGAGGACTTGATTTGCCTTCAGAAAGTTCTAGAGCTTTGCTTCATCTGAATATTTAGGCCAGAATTACTGAATTTATGGATGTGCATGTGCACACACAGGTGTCTGTCTGTCATGGGTGTGTCTGGGACGCTGCAGGGATAACACTGCAGGTACCAGCTGTTGGCCATCCCAGTTTTCTGGGTTAGGATTTCCACAAGGACAGGCTCTGTCCTGCTACTTTTCTGTTAGAGGCTTATTTCCCAGCATACTTTGCAGCCATGCAAATTTTTTTGGCACCCCAAAAAAAACTCCTTTACAATAATCCAGTCTTTAATAGGTTGCAGCCACAACAGGCTGGTTTTGGAGGATCGTCCTCTTGAGCATTTCCCACCATGCTGAGGCCTAAGGAAACCACTCCAAATTTCTGTCAGTGCAGCGAAACTCAGAGTTTGGTGCGTTCAGTGAACTCCCAGGGACCTTCTCACCTGCAGAGAAGCATCTCCCACACCCTCCCTGCAGATGAAATGGTGCTGGACCTTCTGTGGAACCTCCCCAGAGGAAAGGTTGACAGTGCATCAGCCCATGGAATCACAGAACCACTGAGGCTGGAAAAGATGTTTCTAAAAGTCCATTGAATCCAACCTGTTCCCAATGGCCACCTTGTCACCCAGCCCAGAGCACTGAGTGCCACATCCAGTCATTCCTTGAACTTCTCCAAGGATGGGGACTCCAGCACCTCCCTGGGCAGCCCCTTCCTAAGCCTGAGCACCTTTTCCATGAAGAAATCTCTCCTGAAAAGCTTGGACCAAATCAGTGGGGTTTGGAGAGCATCATTGTGCCAGGCCCATGTGAAATCTCTGGAAGTGGAAGCTGCACTGGTTGGACTGGAAGCTGTTTTGAAGGCAACTGAAATAATTTGGATGTGTGATGCTGGAAAGGCCCTTCATGGTGGATAAGGGCCCTGCCTGTTTTCCACAGAAGGCCACGAGCACCAGGCTCTTCTCACAGGGCAACAACAGCTTCTGCAAATCATCCCTTTCTGTCTTACTGGAATTTTACATCTCAAAAAAGTTCCAGGTGGGAGGGATGGAGATGAGGAAGAGAACTCTGAGCAACTCGTGCTTCCCATGCCTTCCCCCCCAGCAGCTGCTCAGCCCAAGATCTCTGTGCTATAGACTTTTCCCTGCCTCTGACAAAACACTAAAAACCCCTCCAGCATGACAACAAAAAATAAATATCAAAAGAACATTTGAAGAGCTCAATAAATTGATCATATTCTGCTGAACCTTCACCCTTGTAACGATAGTACCATTTAAATGCTAATGTCATTTTTAAAAAAGTCAATTACAGGAGTTTTAAAGTAATGGAGTCAGCAGTCTCGATGTAAATCTGTTATATTAATCTGCTCCCTACACTGTATCCATGGGCACTGATGCATTCACCCCCTTTTCCCTGGAGGGAATGTTCCCTTGCAGTGGTACCAGTAATTGAATCAAGTTGATACAGACACCAAAAATATTGTAAGTCTTGTAGGTAATGAAAAGCATATGTTGATAAAGCCAGTTGCTGTAATTTTGGATAGAAGAGCACTGACATTTGGGAAGTTCAAAATTAGAATTAACCCTTTGATGATGAAGTGACCTGAAATTGTCTTTACAAACTCTGCTAATTTCACAAAGAAAAACTGCTCGAAATCTGCCGTGAGACACCTTAGATCCTCTCCCTCTGATTTTTCCCTCCTTATTCCCAATTAAATTCACTTCCATAAAGACTTTTGCAAAATTTTTTTTCAATTTGATTCAGACAAAATGTAACAGGATCAGAAAACAAACATTGCTCAGGTCCAAATTCATTTCTGCACCTTTCATGGGCCTAAAGAAGCTGGAATGTCACAGCAAAAGAGATATTTTGGTTGTGCTGCTTAGGGAGGCAAATGGATGCAACAGAAATCTCCACGTGCCAGTCCCTACACAGCAGATTTTGGGTGCAACTTCAATCTGAACAGAATCACAGAATCAGAAAATCATTTAGGTTGGAAAAGACCTCCAAGATTATCAAGTCCAACCTCTGATTGATCTCCAATATCTGGTACATACAAATGGTGTTTAGAGGTATCAAATAAACCCAAACCCAAACAAGCTATCATTTGAGGTGGGACTTTAAGTTGTGAACAAACTTGGATAAACCCCAACATTTTCCAGTTCCTCTGATAGTGTTGGCTCATAATGACCCATTCAAATTAATATTGCAGTGGGGTTCAAAGAGATCCACAGCCTTTCCTACTCCCACAGCTCATGAAATGTTTCTCACAATAAAAAGAATTCATTTTGGTTCAGGGAAACAGGATAATGAACACTAGGAGAGAGGCTGAACTCCCTGACTGAGGAAAAATCACAATTATCTGCACATACTGTGCGTTCACCCACATACAAAGAGGTGTCATCATTTATGACAGAAGATAAAACCTGCTGAGAACTTCCAGACAGTCAGAGCTATCAGAAATAAAAGACTAAATAAACATATATTCCTAAGTAGTGCTAACAAGGGAATTGCATTCAGCACTGCTGTGAGGCAGAGAGAGAATTTCCAGATAAAATTGTCATGGAATCCATTCCACTTGTCACATAAACACTGCGCTGGGTTTGCTGGTAAGAAGGGCTGATTAATGGTTCACCAAGATTTTCCTGCTTCTGCCTTTTGTGAGTTGATTCTCAAGTGTAGGTCTAATAAAATCCCAGCTGATGTCACACACACGCCACAGAAATATTTCCATCATAAATCCCAACAGTTTGGAACAGGGATTTTGTTAACTCGGGGCCTTCCTCTGCCACAGTTCAGGGGTTAAAGGGACCCACAAATATTAAAACAAGGTTGGAGATAAGCACAGAGCTCAGAACATGTCTGACAGCATTTCCACATTCTCTGAGCCTGGAACTTCTCCCAAAATGCTGCAGGCTCGAGTCTCCAGAGAAATCAATCCAGAATTTTGGAGTTTTGTTACTCCCAAGCAGTTGATCTCCCTTCCCTGAGCATTCCCATTCCACATGGAGCACGTGGAGAAGGGGGAAAATCCTCTGCCATCCCTCCTCTGGGAGACTCCCAGATAGAACCAGGAATATGGGATCATCCTACAAGGCAAAACTCCCCGTTAACAATGCTGCCAAATTCCTCAAAGTGGTATGAGAAAAGGGATATTTTTTCACGAGAGTTTGGAGTAATTGAACAAACTGAATCACAAGGCAACATTTCACTACTTCCAGACAAATCTTCCCTTTAAATCTTTTGCTGTTTGGGCAAAATTGAAAATCTCCATTCTGGCACAAAACAGAGCTATTTGAGTCCTAAAAGCATCTCAGGACTTTTTTTTTTTTTTTTTTGGGAGGGTTTATTTACGTGTTTTGTTTTTGAACAAACGAGCTCCGAAGCTGGATCTCATTCCTACCAAATCCTCCCACACAACACTCACAATGCCCTGGAAATCGGTGTATCCAGGCACAGTTTATTCCATTGGAATAATAATATCCAGAAAAGTGCTGTCATTTTTGATATAGACCCACTATGGGGAACAGAACCACAGCCCTTAAAGACTCAGTAGAGACACAAACCCCTACGTGGCTCCTTTGAAACCAAACCGTCCTGGAAGCTGAGACTTTGGAAGGAAAAGGAAAGGAAGGAAATTCTTCCAAGAGTGATGGGAAAGGGAATGATCCTTCCAAAAAAAAGGTTTGCCTGAAAGCAAGCCTGGGTTCAGGCTCGGCACTGGTTAAGGGCAACACCTCCGGCGAGAAATCAAAAATAGAAGTAAAAAAATGGGATTTTCCCTGTTCCAGATGCAGGAGCGGGATGGGGGGGATTGAGCCTTAAGGCAGTTCCGCGGCAGCGCCGAGAGGGGGAGCCCTCGCCCAGGCCGAGCGCCGGGGCGGACTGGGATAACGGGAATAACGGGGGGATAACGGGAATAACGGGGGAATAAAGGGAATAACGGGGGGATAACGGGAATAACGGGGGGATAAAGGGAATAACGGGGGAATAACGGGAATAACGGGGGAATAAAGGGAATAACGGGGGGATAACGGGAATAACGGGGGGATAAAGGGAATAACGGGGGAATAACGGGAATAACGGGGGGATGAACGGGAATAACGGGGGAATAAAGGGAATAACGGGGGGATAAAGGGAATAACGGGGGGATAACGGGAATAACGGGGGGGATAACGGGAATAACGGGGGGATAACGGGAATAACGGGGGAATGAAGGGAATAACGGGGGGATAACGGGAATAACGGGGGGATAAAGGGAATAACGGGGGGATAACGGGAATAACGGGGGGATAACGGGAATAACGGGGGAATAAAGGGAATAAAGGGGAATAAAGGGAATAAAGGGGGGATAACGGGAATAACGGGGGGATAACGGGAATAACGGGGGAATAACGGGAATAAAGGGGGAATAAAGGGAATAACGGGGGGATAACGGGAATAACGGGGGGATAACGGGAATAAAGGGGGAATAAAGGGAATAAAGGGGGATAATGGGAATAACGGGGGGATAACGGGGGTTAACAGGAATACGAGGGATAACGGGAATAATGGGAATAAGGGGGGGATAACGGGAATAACGGGGGGATAACGGGAATAACGGGGGAATAACAGGGGTTAACGGGAATAAGAGGGATAATGGGAATAATGGGAATAATGGGGGAATAACGGGAATAACGGGGATAACTGGAATAATTGGGGAATAACGGGGGTTAACGAGAATAACAGGGATAACGACAATAATGGGGATAACGGTAATAATGGGGATAATGGCAATAATGGGAATAATGGGGGAATAATGGGAATAACGGGGATAACGGGAATAATGGGGAATAATGGGGGAATAATGGGGGTTCAGGGGAATAACAGGGATAACAGGAATAATGGGTGATAACAGGAATAATGGGGATAACGGGAGTAACGGGGGATAACAGGAATAACGGGGGAATAACAGGGATAATGGGAATAAGGGTAATAATGGGGGAATAACGGGAATAACGGGGATAATGGGAATAATGGGGATTATGGGAATAATGGGGGAATAACGGGAATAACGGGGATAACAGGAATAATGGGAATGACTGGGGAATAATGGGGATAATGGGAATAACGGGGGATAACGGGAATAATGGGGGGATAACGGGCAATAATGGGAATAATGGGGCGATAATGGGGGAGAACTGGAATAACGGGGATAACAGGGAATAACAGCAATAATGGGGAAATAACGGGGATAATGGGGAGATAACGGGGGGATAACAGGAATAGTGGGGGGGATAATGGGAATGGCAGGGGATAATGGGAATAGTGGGGACATAACTGGAATAATGGGGGTAACAGGATAATGGGAATAAAGCGGGGGATAACTGGAATAATGGGGTAAGGGGATAATGGGAATAAAGGGGGGGATAACTGGAATAATGGGGTAATGGGGTAACGGTAACAACAGGAATAACAGGGGGATAATGGGGGATAACAAAAAACGGGGCATAGTGGGAGTAACGGGGGGATAATGGGAATAACGGGGATAACAGGGTAGTGGGGGAATGATGGGAATAACGGGGAGAACAGGGGATAACAGAGGATAAGGGGAATAAGGGGGGACATCAGGAATAACTGTGGGATAATGGGGATAACAGGAATAACTGGCATAATGGGAGATAATGGGAATAAGGGGGGATAACAGGAGTAACAGGGGTAATGGGGGAATAATGGGATTAACGGGGACAACAGGGGATAAGAGAGGATAATGGGAATAAGGGGAGACAGCAGGAATAACGGTGGGATAACGGGAATAACGGGCATAACGGGGGATACTGGGGGGGATACTCCCCTGTCACAAGAATAACAGGGGAGTAAGGGGGAATAACAGGAATAATTGGGGGGAATAAGGGGAAAAATGGGCATAATGGAGGGTAACGGGGAGATAACTGGGGACAACAGGGGGTAATGGGAGTAATGGGACATAAGAGGAATAACGAGGCATAAAAGGGGATAACGGGGCTCTCCCAGCCCTGCCAGCCCCGGGCACGCTGCTGCGGTGGGCACAGGGATGGGGAGAACCAGGGGATGCCCCTTGGCAGAGGTCCTGGCCCATCCATAGCAGCAGTTCCTTGGCCAGACGTGTTCCAGGAGGAGCAAGGGACACACGGGAGCAGGACAGGTGGGGTTAACATGGGAAATTGTGGGGTTTTATGGAAATTATTCTGTAGTTCGGTAATATTTGATATTATTCTGTTTTGTGGGAAGACGCTCCCTGTGTCCCTCATCCAGGGCAATTCCCCATCCTGGACACTGCACGGAGAGCTGCTTAGGTTGTCACAGCACAGGGATTGCCTGGGTTTAGGAAAACTTTTGGTTAAGCCTGGAATGGAGCTCCTGTATCCTGAGTGGTTCCTCCAGGAGTGCCAAAGGCCAGGCTGGTTCAATGCACTGGGACACAGGAACACTCCCAGGGGATGTTCTTCCAGGGATTTTCCTTCCTCAGGGGCTGGGGCAAGTGGGGACAGGGCCAAGAGGTGACACCAAATTGCCCCAGGCCCGCAGAACACCTCACCCTGCCCTTCCACTGATCTCCCCTCAAACAGCCACTAAGGAAACCTCCTCCTGCAGCAGGAATCCTCCACAAGGGCAGCTCAGACTCAACAAAACCCATTTCAAGCAGTGTTAAGAGACATTGAACTCCAAAGTATTCCTGAAGGAATGGGGTGCAGTGGGCTGGAGGGGGGACAACTCCATGGCCTCCCCCAGCCCATGGTGCCAGCAAGACCCTGCACACAAACAGCAGCCAAAGAGAGGCACCAGCTGAGGAAAGAGTGGGAGGAGCAGTCTGGAACCAGGAAAACACAAACAAACTGAGAGTGGAGACTTTTTGTTTGTTTACAATATTTTTCCCCCCTCCTTTTCAATTTGTAAAGTAACAAGGAAAAACAAATGCAGCCTGAGCCCTCCTCCAGCCTGGTGTATCTCGATGGGCTGGATCAGCTTGGAGGTCTTTTCCAAAATAAATGATGCCATGATCTTCTGCCCCAGGTCTGCACATTCCCAGCTGGGAATGGTTTTCCAACCATTCCAACTGTTTTGCCTGGCACAGCAATGTTCATGTCTCAGCAGCAGAAACCAACATTGAAGTGAGGGTTAAGAAATCAGGAAATCAGACCTGGGCAAAGGGGTGACAACTTCAATCTTTCTGACTAAAAGAAACCAAAAACTCAGAGGAGTCACCCTGAATTCCTACCACAGCCCCAGACCAGCTTAACATTTAAAAAGTAACCTCAAGTTTTGAGTTCTGCACCTTTTATTTCCTTGTTTTGCTATGAAACTGAGGACACTAAAATATTCCTGGAACACCTGCACAGATCAGAAGAGAGAAAAGTTGGGAAGCAGGAGAATCATCCCTGAGCCAGCCCAGCCTCTCACACAGCCACGGCCATCCCTGAGCTCACCTGAACTTGCTGAATTTACAGCTCTTTGCTGAGTCATTTACAACCAAACTGCAATTACTCTGCTCTCAATTAGTATTTTTTGTGGTATTCAGTGGCTCCACATGCAAACAGCCAAAGAAATGTGGGAAGAACACCCCGTCCCGTGGTGGTTTTGTCAGCACTGTGTGTGTTTGTGCAAACGCTTCCCCTTGAGACAGACGCTGGATTAACAATCCCAATCCCCCTGAAATCCATGGGAAAACTCCTCCTTGCTCTGCTGGGGCCACAATTCTGCACCTGGATTTTTGGGTCCAAGTACAGTAAGTCCTTTAACTGTGTGTCCCTAATTCAGGTGCAGCAACACAGCTTGGTGGTTGTTTAAAATGAAACTGTTTCTAGAGGACCAAGTGCTCTGAGCTTCCTTACAAACGTGAAGATTTTTTAACTCCTCTCATCCAAAAATCAAACTCTTCTCATCTTCCAATTGAAACTTGGATATATTTGCTCGTAGGAGCACATTTTCCAGTTAGAAAATTCTAATAACAAATGGTTCAGACATTTTTATAGGCAGAAAAACTCAAGCCAAGTTGGTTAGTGGTTTCAGATGCTTTTTATTTGCAAATCAGAAAGGGCTTCATTTATAAATTGAAATTGTGCTGGCTGCTAATCCTGAAGGCAGACTCAGGCCTTTGGCTCTGCTTGGAGAAGGAGAAATAATGCATTTTAAAGACAAATTATTTCATTTGGACCAATGAATGCTGTGGTTGGACAGGATATTTATTTTATAGCAAAACTCACAGAAGAAGTCCTTTAGATTGAGAGTTACACCAGTTTAAGGGGACACTGCCCTCCATCTGCATCACAGTCCTGCTCCCAAATGTGAAAATTGGGAATTTTAGGAATAATTCCTGGTTCTCTGAGGAGCACAGGCTGTTTACACAAGGTGCTGCACCACCACACTGCTGAGGAGCTCCCAGTCCACCCAGAGACAGAACTGAGTTTCCCTGTTTGGAAGCTGGATCTGATGAACTGAGATGATGAAGGTGCTCAAGCATCCCCACAAGTTTGTGCTGGGACACAAATCCATGACAGCACGGGCTGCCTCTCTCAAGTTTCTACCCAAATTTTGGAAGCCCTCCCCTTCCTGAAGCACAGTAGTAACATTTTGATCACAGAATCACAGAATCACAGAATCACAGAATCACACAATCACAGAATCACAGAATCACACAGTCACTGAGGTTGGAAAACTCCTCCAAGTCCAACCTGTGACCAATCCCTGCCTTGTCCCCAGCCCACAGCTCTGAGTGCCACACCAGGAGTTCCTTGGATACTTCCAGGGGTGGGGACTCCAAAGCTCCCCTTCCAAAGCCTGACCACCCTTTCCATGGAGAAATTCCTCCTGATGTCCAGCCTGGACCTCCCCTGGCACAGCTTGAGGCTGTTTCCTCTCACCCTGTCACTAATTGCCGGGAGAAGAGAATAATTAGTTAAGATGATTGTTCTTCTCATTGAGTAATGCACTCAAGAGCAGAGAGCTGTGTCTGAGCTGTGATCTGGCACCATAATTTAATATTGGAGCTTTGAAAATGGCCAGGTTTTGGTGTCTTGTTTCTGGACAAGATGTACAAGGCAGGAAATATTTTTAAAAGCAGTGTTCAGAAGGAAGGGATCGATGCACCAGAGCTGGGTTATCTTTCCACACCTAAGGCAAGGCTGACAGGAGTTTCTCCATTTCTTCCTGTCCCAATTTCCCTCATCCTGCTGCACTCGGTGCAAGACAAGTCTGCAACACTTGCTGAGCTCAGCTCACCCATTTCTCATCCTGCAGAGAGTGTGAAAACCAGCGGCCACGATGGCAGCTTTGCACCCAGCTGCTCACACGCCTGAAAGGCTTCCCCAAAAAACCACTGGAACCCCTTCACAGCCCCAGAACACCTCGTTTCTCTCCTCAGCACGTCACACCTGCCTCACACAAAACAACGGGGACAAGCTCCTCCAGCATCCCTGAGTACCCTGTCAGAGCACCCAGGAAAATCCAGCATGGATTGGCACCTTGGAGGAAGTGACAAAAAAACAGGGCCTGTCTCAAGGAATTCATAAGTCAGGAGGGAAGCAAGACATAAAAGAAGGGGGAGAGCACAAGGAGGAAACAGCTGAGCCAGATTTGCTCTTTGCTTCCCAAGCTCCTCACGAGCAGTTCCATGGTTGGGAATCACAGCTGGGGGACTCCCAGGGATCGAGGTGAACTCACAGTCCAAACAGAGATCAGAGAAAATCCCAGGGGCTGCAAGGACAAAGGTGGCACAAAAGGAACAGCAGTGGGAAACGATGGGCAGAACTTAAACCTCGGGTTGGAACAGTTTAATAGTTACATGAAACAGGTAAAACCAGTTTCTGATGGGTTCACAGAATTCACAGGACTAGGTTGGAAGAGACCTTCAAGATCACTGAGTCCAACCCAGCCCAGAATGAGTCCTGAAATTAATCCCTGAAATAATTCCTGGTGCTCTCTCTGGTCTGTGGCCTCTACAATCCAATCCCACCCTCTCTGGCTTTCTGTTACATTTTTTTTTCTCTCCCTGATGGAAAGGAAAATCCCTGGTGCTGGGGGGCTGCTGCCCCTCCGCTTCCCCGGCTGAGCTCAGGGCTCGTTATCGCGCCCGGGCAGCCCCTGCGCTGTCTCCTGCAATTGTTCCTGCTCAAGCCACTTTCTTTTTTTTTTTTTTTTTTTTTTTGGAAGGGTGGTGGTGGTGTTTTGTAATTTATAGCAAAATAAGAAATGATTCTTTATAACAGAAACCATTCTGCTGTTGCAGAGTCCTTATTTAGCTGCGTTTGAAGAGCTGAGGAAAAGCTGTTCCGTCGCTCGCCATCGAACCACGCAGCTTCTTCTTCCTAACACCTCCCACAGGCCACATATCAACCCTGCACTTCCTACAAATGATAAGCAGCATTCATTTTGATCATTCACAGTTGTTTTGGGGGTTGGTAGGTGATAGGCTTCTCTCTCAGTCTGTCACCTCCTGCCCAAACTGTCTGCGGCTCCCCCGTGCCAGCCCTGCCAGCGGAACCAGGGGGTTTCCTGCTCAGGGGACAGCACAAACACACTTGGGGTGTTCCAAGCCCTCCCCACCACAGTCCCAGCCCCCAGGGATCACAGGCAGGTCCCCTGCCCGACTCCTTGCAGATCCAGCTCAGTCTGGAAGCCACAGCTACAGCAGGCAGGTCACCAGGCATTGGGAGCACCGTCCGTGCCAGCCCCGCAGAGCCTCACCCAGCTTTTTAACACCTCAAAAATTCCTCCTGAAATTTCATTTCCAGGCTTGCAGAGGATTTCCTTTGCCACTCCACGCCCTCCCAGAAACAGATGAGATGTCAGCCACACTCCTCCAGCACCAAGTGCCCTCTCCCTGCTCCCTCCCAGGAACAGGCTGATGTTTCACTTCGCTTTTCTCCTCCCTTTCTGGGAAAAATCCCTGCTCAGGCCTCACTTCCTTTGGACAATCCTGGGATCTGGCATTCCCCAGGAGGGGCTGACCTGGCTGTGTCAGAGCACAGAGCACCCCAATGTCCCCCGTGGGAATCCCAGACCTTGGGAACAAACCGGGGAACGCTGTCCCTGTTCCTCCCCACGTGCCCCAGCTGAACATTCCTGTTCTTCCCAACCACTTTGATCTGACCACTGCCACCCAAAAAACAACCACTTCTTGGGGGCCCCAGCCTCAGGCTGCATCAGGATCCCAGAACTGTGGTTTATCTGCTTCCATATGCCATAAAAGTGTGGATTTCAGTGTCCATTTTCCAGGAGAAGATCTTTAGGCACCTCAGCAGGACCAGCACCACCCAGTGCAGCCAATCCCTGCCTGTGGATCCGTGGGATCCATTCCCTCTCACCCCAATCCTCTCACAGAGCTGCCCAGAAAAAGTTCCCAGAGTGGCTCATATGTTTTTAAAATACTTCCCAGTCCATGAGTAGCCACTCTCAGTGAAAATTGTATTTTCAGGATTTAAAAGCAGCTTTTCTGAGAGTTTTCCAGCTTATAACCACCCCCAAGGATGTTTTTAACATTCCAGTAAATAAGGGAGAGTATTATTCCAGTAAATAAGAGTTCTAAAGAAGAACTCTTGATTAAACAGAAGAAAACCTGAACTGTTTTAAACCCACAAAACCTGAATATTTTTTAAATCCTTGAAAGCGCATTAATGGCCTTAGTGGTCTGTTAATGATTTTACTTTTACGCCATTTTCTTAGGACCACACGTTTGTTTTCCACAGATATCGAAGTGCCAAGGAAACCTAACAAAACTGCTCAGGAGGTACTTTGTGTTCACTTCTGACTACGAGGGACGAGCACTTGAACAAGTTTGGAGTGTTTGCAGCCTCTTCAGTGTTTCCAAAGCACCTCGGAGTCCTCGGCACTGCACGGGAGGAGCTTCTTGGCCTGAAATCTGACGGGATTTGATTTCTTTTTCAGGACATTTCAGATGTAAACACTGCCCTGGTGGAAGCTTCTGCTGCCTGTTGCATTGAACAAAACATTTTGTGCCAAAATACAAAATCTGTCCCTCCACAAATACCTGGACAATGCTTTATTCCAGGGGCTCCTCCCAACATGTGCAATGTTCGCTGCCTCCCAGCTGAGTGTCCTAAGCCACAGAACAACCCATGAATCTCACAGGATTCTTGTAATGGCTTTTAAACCCCGCATTGTGGGCTGTTTATGGCACAGTTGCATTTGCTTTAGAGATTTGTTTTAATGCTGTTGGTGTTATTTAGAGAGATATTAAATTCAAACAGCTTTATGGTTGCTAATAAACATCTATTACCATTACAGACATTCTGATATAAAAGCCTCATACAGGTGCTTTCTCTCAACTATGCAGATTTGATTGATTAGGCCACAGTAGTTTATTTTACACTTCAGTGGTCACTAAATCTATCATTAAGATTAAAAATTGCAGTTTGTGCAGTCTGGGAATAACTACATATTTAAGCTGTAAAATAAAAGTCACTTTACCAAAATTCACGGGAAAGGGGAGGAGGGTGGGGGGGGGGGGAACAAAACACAGAGCAGCTTAAAAGAAAAACAGTTTTGTAACACCTTATGCAGTTCTTCAGAAGATGAATTTCATGGAAATTCATGAGAAGTTTGGGTTGGAAAGGACCTTAAAGATAAATTTGTTCAATTTTGTCCCTGCCATGGGCATGGACACCTGCCATGGCCATGGGCAGGGACACCTTCCACTATCCCAGGTCAGTCCAAACCCCGTCCAACCTGACCTTGGGCACTTCCAGGGATCCAGAGGCAGCCACAGCTTCTCCGGGCACCCTGTGCCAGGGCCCCACCACCCTCACAGGGAAAGATTTTTTCCATATTTCCATATATCCACCCTGAACTTCCCCTCTGGGAGTGCGAAACCACTCCCCCTTGCCCTGTCACTCCAGGCCCTTGGAAAAACTCCATCTCCATCTTTCTTGTCGGCTCCTTCAGGAACTGGAAGGCCACATTTAGGTCACCCTGAACCTTCTCCCACCCATCACAACTGGTGGGAGATGCTCTCCAGCCTCCCCACAAACACAGCCTCTGGAAAGTCCTGGGCTGCACAGCTGTGATGAAGATGATTCTGCTCCATCCCTACTTTGGACAGCAGCATCCCCCAAAGGGGGTTGTAATCCCCAACCAAAGGATGTTCCAATAAAATCTGCAGCTGGATGCCAGTTAAATTTTCATACGTATGGTGGATTATTTTCTGATGTGTAAACTACAAACCACACGTACAATTGCAAGGCTTCCATCTCAGACGTGTGTTAGTGTCTGGCTCTCTACTCTAAAAACACACATTAAAAAAAAAATAACAGACCCTACAAATTGTTTTGGATAAATGGAAATTTTATAACTCTTTTCAATTGCAGTTTACGCAAGATTGCATTGCAGTTTTGTGAGGATCTTAAGTCGAGCATATTGAATACAGTGAGCAATTTCATGAAAGCACATTGGGTTGCTCAAAGCAGGGGAGTTTTCCTAAATTCCTTCTGTCTTTAGACTCCACAGATGCCCACACACCTTGGTGGCTGTCTGCCCAGAGCCACACCTTCACACCCCAAAAAAAGGCTGGGCAATACCCCACCTAATCAAAGATTAAAATGAGGGCAAGTAGCCTGTTAGCCCCATCCCCTCGGGGCACAGCAAACCCCACAGCATTCCCCGTGGAGCTGTCCCACGACGTTTTGATGCTTTCCCCACGACGTTTTGATGTTTTCCCCACGATGTTTTGATGTTTTCCCCACGACATTTTGATGTTTTCCCCACGATGTTTTGATGTTTTACCCATGACGTTTTGATGTTTTCCCCACGACGTTTTGATGTTTTCCCCACGATGTTTTGATGTTTTCCCCACGACATTTTGATGTTTTCCCCACGATGTTTTGATGTTTTACCCATGACGTTTTGATGTTTTCCCCACGACGTTTTGATGTTTTCCCCACGACGTTTTGATGTTTTACCCCGCCGCCACCGGAGCCGCCGCGCTCCAGGAGGGACTTGGCCGACTCCAGGCGTGACATTTGCGCTCGGGATCGCGCCTGCAGCGCGGTGTCATTTGTTACTGTCTCCTGCATGAGCTGCAGCACGGTGCCCACCAGCCCCGGGTCCATCCCCCCGTAGCTCCCTGGAAGGCCGGGCTGCCGAGCCGTGCTCCGACAGTGACCACCTGGGAGCAGCTTGATAAATGGCCAGTTTATAATGCTGTCATGCCAGCTTTGTCCTGGGGGAAATGTGTGTCTCTCTCAAAACAGCTTATTACCAACCTGTGGCTGGGGCCATGATCAATCACGCTGATCAGATATGGCAAACATGGTAACTGATAGAAAGAAGATTTCTCACTACACGGTTTGAGGTTAACGTGACAAATGATGGAGTGAGAAAGAATAACTTAGAGGGGAAAGCCAACCCATTAAAGGCTGAACTTAGAAGTGGTTTTGGGAAGCAGAGTTAACAACACGTCCTTGTGACATGAATTCCCTGCTCGTTGAGGTAACCCTGAATACATTCCCTCGCAAATTCCTTGTATAATCCAGAAGGAATGATTTCTTTAAACATGCAGTCTGATTGCAAAGGGAAATTTAACCCCCCCAACACCCACCCAGTACTCAGATGTGATGGGTTATGGTGCAGGAAATGCAAGATTCCAGGTGAAAAGCCCAGGGCAGAGATACGCCACATCTTGCCAAAATCCCCAAATATTTTGAAGGGATTCTATTGTCAGCCAGAGCAGAGCTATCTGAGAAAGATGCTCTTCCCAGAATTCAATCTATTTGCCTTCAAAATCACAGAGGAAGAACAGTGGAACCCCGGGCATTCAAAACCCACCCGTGACAATTTCCTAAAACATCAACACATAAAACACACCCTGTAAAACAAGATCCAAGGACATCTCCATTTGGTCCCTTTTACACTCCCAGGATTTCTCTGAATGCTCTGAGCATTAAAGCCCTCAATTTCCCTGCTCACACAGTTCTGAGCCCAAATCTGGGAGAACTGGGAGCCAAATCTGTCCTGTTATTCTTTTGGTCTGGAGCAGGGAGTATCGCTCCAGGATCAGCACACGGAGCTGCAGCTCTTGGAGACCCTCTGGCAAACATCTGATATTATTCACTTGACTGAGTTTGTGAAAACGAAGCCTTATTTGCTGGCAAAATTAATGAGAAAAGAGTCTTCAATGAGACAATAATTTATGGCTTCCGCCCGACAGGGAAACCCGTCCGGCTCAATTCCTCACAGGAAATGCAGATATTTTTGGGGAAAAGTGTGGATTTCTTTCCAGAAACATGGTCTGTCATTTCAAAATCGGGTTCTTAGCTGGGTATTTTTTTATGTTATGAAACCCTTCCAGAAATGATGAAGGTTGGAATAAATGGCCCTTTGTTCCCCTTCCCGTACCAGTGCATTTAATGACGGCGAAATAAAATTCTGCTCCGTGGCTGCCCGCCAGAGATCCGATGATACAACCAACTCACAACATATTTCAAATTTTGTGCTACACTGAAAATTGAGACGCATTCAGGTAGGTTTGGGGCTGCACACATCCAGCATTATCTCCCGTTAGAGCACGGAAAAGTGAGAGCTGCAAATCGTATCCTTCTCCCCGAGACTCCCATCTCTAATCCAGCCATAAACACCAACTCTGCGCCTTTCAAACGCTGCAAACTGCCACGAGAAAAACCAGAAATGCATCAGACAATAAAAAGAGGGATAATGGCCACCAAACTCCACTCTTCTCCCCCCTCTTTTTTGAACAGATAGGTTTTAGACTCTATAATAATCACGCAGCTAAGATACAAGGTCTCTTGTTGGCAATAACCTACATGACATGACTTAGAAGGCAGGTGTTACTGTAATTAGCTATTGTTTGACTATCAAAAGTCAGAGCTGATTAAAGCCACTAAGTACAAGTGCACTATTTTATTTCAAAGAATATTATGAACTGCATGCTGGGACTCTTTCACTGCGGCCCTACCTTCCGGAGTCTGCTAAGAGCCCATGCCAGCAGTAATCAAAACTAAAATCTGCATAAACCTTCAGGGTTTTAATTCAAGCAGAGCCCTTTCATTAGAAATATGTTACTTTATGAAATCTGGTCGCCAGCAAGGGGAGAAAAATGTGACTTCTTAAGAAAAGTGAATGGCATCTCTTTAGTGATTAACCCAAGATTAATGGAGGCTCCTACTGCTCGGCCTAAGTCCATTTTATTGCTAATTCATTTAGGTACTATTTCAGATGTACTTGATGAAAGTCACCTGCTAAGAAGTCATGTTTTGGCAAGCAAGGATAGCCATTATGGTCAAATCCCAAATAGAATTTTTATTAAAGAAGCTTTGAAAAGTGTCTTGTATTAGTCTTTCACAGACATACCATTTAATGTGCTCAATTAGTTAAAAATTTGGGGCCCAAGTCACTAATCAAACATTCATAATGCTTTTTTGAAATATTTTTTTTAGTCCACATGCATCTCTTAATGTCCCAGGTAGGATGAACACTGCACTGAACAGGGACATTTATATTCAGACAAAAGCAGCAGTGCTGAGACTCACCAAGAAGTGGGTGGGATTTGGGTAAGTGCTCGGTGGGATCCCTGAAATGTTGGCTTGGCAGAGCATCTCTTTGTTCCCTGGGATGCTGCGGGGAGTGGGGACTTATGCAAATCACATGTTCCTCAAACTGTACCTAATCATCCAGCTTTGGCTTGTGTGCACGTTTGGAGCGTGAGCTTTGATCCCTTAAGCACAAATCATTTCGGTTTTCAACTTTTCTGCAGTTTGTTCTTTCAATAAATGAGAGTTTAGGGGATTTAGTGATTGCAGAGCCCAGAACCCTGGCCTTGTGTGCACCCTGAGACCTTTTTTACCCACACAAAGCACCTCCATAGCCCATCCAAAGTCCCTCCACATTTTGGGCAAGATTTAGCCTGATCCATGGGCAATTCCATGAGCTTGGAGATCCCTGTTAGGTCTTTTTACCCTTCCCACTGTCAATTCCATGAGCATGGAGATCCCTGTTAGGTCTTTGTGCCCTTCCCATGGGCAATTCCATGAGCTCGGAGATCCCTGTTAGGTCTTTGTGCCCTTCCCATGGGCAATTCCATGAGCTTGGAGATCCCTGTTCGGTGTTTGTGCCCTTGCCAAGACACTGAGCAATGCTCCATCAGAGACTCTGGTGCTCTGAGCTTTGCTTCCCTTTACTGAGCAGGGCAATCCTGACAGCCAGCCCAGGAACAGTCACTCTGCAGAGATAAAAACCCTATTGCAAAGGTAGGTCTGGGCATCACAGAGCTTTGATTGTGCCCTTCTCTTTCAAAAATGGACAAAAACCCCAAAGGTGGTGCTGGGGAAATGATGTCAGGGGAGGAAGATGCTGAGATGCTGCTGCTCTGCTCAGCCCCTCACCTGCCAGGCACCAAAACAAACCCCACACTGGTGAATTATTGATAACACTGCTGATAACCATCACTCATCTCTGTGCTCACACTGGTTTGGGTGCTTGTGTACAAAGCCAGAGCCTGAGAACCCCCCCTCAACCTGCTCTGCTTTGTACCTGCCAAGGATGAGACAGTTTTGGTGACAGAAAGTGGCAAATCAATCAAAGAATGTCTGCTTTGGGTATTCTGGCTTGTTTGGAGCTCTCTCCACACTGGGGGTGATGACTGACTTTGTAATCCAACAGCACACATGACCCAAACTCTGCTCTGAGAAGGGAAACAATCTGGTTCCTAAATTAATTTTTTAAAATTTGTTAATGACTGATCCAGTTTCCAAAGTACTGACTGGAGCTGTCAGGATTGGTGGGAGCCACAAAACAAAGAGGGCATGTGCAGGGTGCCCAAAAACAGACAAACAGCTCCCTGATGAGTGCCAACATCCCTGTCAAGGAGAGCAAAGTTTCCAACCCTCCCGTGGCAAAATTCAGAATTGCCAGGAATGACAACACATCCTGTGGTGGAATTCTGCTCCTGGGAGACTCCACAAAACCCAGCCTGGACTTAAAGCCCTTAAGTGTGATAAAGTTATCCTAATCTGTCCCTCTTGTGTACTGGGGCACTCACACATGCAAATCTTGTCTTGTTCCACCGTGTTTGTTCACCTCCAGAGTCCTTCCGTGATTCAAATCTGTGTCTTACTATCCTATAATACCCTTGTCTAACAGTTCTTTTTAAATGCATGTGTTAATTATCTTGCCACCGCTGTAATTTCTCCCTGTAGTCCATTAATTAAGAGGTCACAATCTAAGAGCATGTTTACCCAATAAGCTTTCTTTTTTAATTATCCTAATTGCTTGGATACTGACAAAGACTCCATCCCTCCCCTTCCTCTGAGTGGATTAGAAAACGACATTTCAAAGCCCCACACAATGATGGGTCTGTAAAACACACATATATTTCTATCTGTTTTTATAACTCCGTGATGTTCAAACATCAAAGGTCAACGAGACACAAGGCTCTGCATTTGCATGGCTGCATAAAATGGAGAGACAAACTGCCCTCCATTAATTGATCCACTAGCCTGGAATGTTCTATTGGTCAGGGAAAATATAAGCAAAATCTTCAGAATAGGAACGAGATGGTTGTTCACAGCTTGGTGTGTCCTGGAGACCACCAGAGCCTCCAATCTCTGCCTGCTCCTGCAGGGATGGCTTTGGATAAAAGCAGGCAGAAATATAAATAAATAAGGAAAAAAGCACTCAGCTTTCACTGCAGCAAAGATCAGTTTTATTCTCCCTGTCCCCAATATTCCCTTCCCATGGGTCACATCTCAGCAAGCTGGTCCCAATACCTTTTTTACTGACTTTGCAGAACTCAACAGACAAAATCTCTACCACTTAAATTTTTTTAAACCTTTCCTTTTGTCAAGTTTTTAAAAGGGAAAAGCAGTTATTTGAATTCCATATAGGATTTTAACACAACAATTAGCAGAAATCATGTCCAGAAAAATTACTACTGTGACAGAATGTGAAACAACATTTGATATGCCAAGTAAAGTGATTTTTTTTTCTTTTAATAAAGCCAACATCTCATTCAGACCAGTCATCTCAGGAACCATATAACAGAAGTATAATTACTTAGAAATTGCTTAGGTAAGCGTGATTGATGCATGGTAAATAGATGTTTCCAGCACTTATTGTTTCTTCCTGATGGATTAGGAAGAGTTGTTTAACAGTTCATTTGACCAGTCTCTCCTGGTGTTTCTCGAGTCTGGCTGTGCCAGTCAGCACCAGCAGTTCCTGGTAGTTTAAGTCTCTTTAATAAAGATTAAGATGTCAGAGGTCCTGCATTGCACAAAATCCCGATTTTATTAACTTCTCATTATCAGCTGAAATATGAAGTGCATTTCTTTTCATCTGGAGAGCGGCACTTTCTCAAGGGAAAGGACAGACATCTCGCACACATTTTGGGTGCTTTGGAGTGGGCTTGCCCCAACCTTGGCTGATGCTGGGGAGCGTTCTCTCACCCAAGGGCATCCCATACGTGGATGCTCCTCCCCAGAAAGCGTTTGGATGCCACGGCTGTGGGCAGGCTGCTGAGCTGGCAGGGAGGCTGAGCACTCACTCCAGCACTTCAGTCAGTCCTGCTTCCATGAGAGAGCAGCAAGAGAGCTGGGCAGGGAGACTGGAACCTCAAAAGCCAGAACTCGGCCAACACTTCCCTCCTCACACCCAGCAGATCTCGAGGAGCAACAGCAGCAAGGCCACGCAAAACTCCTTAAAAGAGATCCCAGAGGTGTCCAAAGTTCACCCTGAGCAGCGGGCAGACAAATTCTGATGCCATCGAAGTGAATTTAGGCAGCACCTGATAAAGTGAAACTGCAGCAGCCCCGTGCAGCTCCCCAGTGCGTCCCCCGGGAAAGGCTCCTGCTCAATCCCGTGTGTTTTATCACCACTCTCACCCCAAAACCCTGCAGGTCACTGCCACACCAACAGATGCTGCAGCAGGATCACGCTCCCAGCCACGCTCTCAAGGGATTTCTGAAAGCTGACAAATTGATGTGTTTTGCATGTT
Organism: Vidua chalybeata; assembly: GCF_026979565.1. NCBI lineage: Eukaryota > Metazoa > Chordata > Aves > Passeriformes > Viduidae > Vidua > Vidua chalybeata. The sequence continues at coordinate 4,954,160 of NC_071551.1, forward strand.
TTAAAAGCGAGTCTTTGTGGAACTTCTCGTTTTGCAGGGCTGCTGATTGCGGGGAGGGCAGAGCTGGCTCTGTGTGTGTTTGAACAGGCTGGCTCTTGCTGGGAAACTCTCCACGGAAAGAGTTAAGAGGGAAAAACAGTTGTGGTGTAACCCCGGCCCTGCAGCGCGGGATCCCAGCCTCCCGGGAGGGTTAAGCTCTATTACTTCTGGTCCCTGACACTGCTAATGGCACTCTCTAACTAATTGCATTTCTATACCTCCACATACGGCCGGGCAACAAGTAAGCCCTTTAATCAAACAGCTTCATCTACTTCTAATTAATTCCATTTCTATGCCTTTTTTAGAGCACAGGAACATACAAAGATAGAGAAGATGGGGCGCGTTCCGAGCCCTGCTCTGCTCAAGACGCGTCCCCACCTCACACCTTCCGTGCCCCGCTTGCCTGGGCCCGGCTGGATTGGGATTTTGACTTTTCTGCAGTTTGTTCTTTTGCTAAATGAGAGTTTAGGGGATGCCGTGATTCGAGAGCCCGGAACCCTGGCGCTGTGGGCACCCTGAGATCTTTTTTTTACCCACACAAAGCACCTCCACCAAAGCCCACGAGTGGCTGTGTGGAATCATCTGTGACTCCCTCAGCGAGTTGCTTTGGCGTTTGCCAGCGGCTTTAATCCCTTTTTGTTCCGTCAGAACCAGCGCTGGCCTTGCCCTGCCGGCGCTGAGGGACGGCTGTGGCATCAGCTGAGCAAACAGAGGGGGATGTTTGCACACCCAGACCCAACGCAAAGCCTTCAGTCCGAGCTTTGAAGGAAATGCTGATTCCTTCCCGACAGTTACTCCTTTGATAAAACAGGTCGATGTAGCAGGGGAAACAAACAAAAAAAACCCCAAAAAAACAAAACAACAACAACAAAAAAAAACCCAAACAAAAACAACAACAACAAAAAACAAACAAACAAAAAAACACACAAAAAGAAAACAAAAAAAAACCACCAAAAAATCCTCCCCTCTGGCTATTTAGGAAAGAGAACCACAGCCGGGAGCTGCCTGTTGCAAAGGTATGTACGTACAAAAGGCACGATAAGTGGGTGCTGAGCGGCGAGGAGTGGCGATTATCAGTTGCACATATCATTAGAGTCTCTCAGCTTTTCAATGGCACGGAGCTCCCGACGCCGTGTTTGCTGGGCCAGGTAAAAGGGGACTCTTAATACTGTGCAAATATGACTTACCAAAGGACTTTGCTTTCTCACCTATTCTCGGGCTTTTCAAATCAACATTATTAATTGGTGGCTTATCGGTAAGTGCTGTCTGGCAGTTAAAGGATGTTTCCACCCAGTGCAACGATACATAGAAACTCAGCAATGTCAGCCGCAAGGACAAAGAACTGCCATGTTGAAACAGAAAAATGCTTCGACACCTTCAATCTTCTTTATAAAAGCACTGAACATTCCAACATTCACTTGCAGCTGTTATTCCATGGTTTTACCATCCTTGTTTTAACTTAATAGATTCATTCAGAACTCTGGCTTACAGTTGCAACTATTAGAACTTTTACTTTTTCTCTTTTTTTTCTTCTTTCTTTCTTTCTTTCTTTCTTTCTTTCTTTTCTTTCTTTCTTTCTTTCTTTCTTTCTTTCTTTCTTTCTTTCTTTCTTTCTTTCTTTCTTTCTTTCTTTCTTTCTTTCTTTCTTTCTTTCTTTCTTTCTTCTTTCTTTCTTTCTTTCTTTCTTTCTTTCTTTCTTTCTTTCTTCTTTCTTTCTTTCTTTCTTCTTTCTTTCTTCCTTTCTTTCTTCCTTCCTTTCTTCCTTCCTTTCTTCCTTCCTTTCTTCCTTCCTTTCTTCCTTCCTTTCTTCCTTCCTTTCTTCCTTCCTTTCTTCCTTCCTTTCTTCCTTCCTTTCTTCCTTCCTTTCTTCCTTCCTTTCTTCCTTCCTTTCTTCCTTTCTTCCTTTCTTCCTTTCTTCCTTTCTTCCTTTCTTCCTTCCTTTCCTTTCTTCCTTCCTTTCCTTTCTTCCTTCCTTTCCTTTTCTTTCCTTTTTCTTTCCTTTTTCTTTCCTTTTTCTTTCCTTTTTCTTTCCTTTTTCTTTCTTTCTCTCTCTCTCTCCTTCCCTCCTCTCTTTCTCTCTCTCTTTCCTCTCTCTCTTTCTATCTTTATCTTTTTCTCTCTCTCTTTCTCTCTATCTCTCTTTTTCTCTTTCTCTTTTTCTTTCTCTCTTTCTCTCCTCTCTTTCTCTCTCTCTCTCTCTCTATTTCTCTTTCTCCTTCTCTCTCTTTCTTCCTCTCTTTCCTCCCTTTCCTTCCTTTTCCTCTGCTTTTCTGTTATCCAGGTGTGTACAGCCACACCTTTTAGAACCTGGATCAACTGATGGATCCAGTTTCCATGCCGGATAACTCAGCTACTTTCAGCCCCTCAGATCGCCTTGCTCCCCACCTGCCAGCTCTCCTGAGCACCAAATCCACTTGAAAACGGAGAAAAATGTTCGGCTGATAAGGAAAACCGAACACAAAGGGCACGACACTTCCCAGGCACCATTAAAGGGAGGCAAAAAGAGCCTAAAAAACGAGAAGAAAAGCTTTCAGTGCCCCCAGCTCGCATTTTCCCCGTGCGCTGGGGCCGCACGTGCGGAATGAAAGGACACTCGGGCTCCTGCCTTTCTCACTGATGAACAAGATAAACCCATGGGCACGGTGAAAACCCCTGTGCTGAGAGGGAGCTGGCCAAGCCATCCCGGCTCCCGCTCATTCTCATGCAGGATTGTGGAGATCCAGGCCGGCCTGGCAGGTTTTGTCTAAAATTTGCCTAAACCTCTCCGGAGCCTGCAGGGGCAGGTATTTTATCTCCTCCCCAGAGAGCCTGCTCAGCTCTCAGCTATTCCAGGGGCTCCTTTTTCTCAGCATCCAACCCAAACCTTGCTCCTGGGCTGGTTCCTCCTGGTCCTGTTCTGTGTGTGACACAGGTGAGCGACCCTAAATGCAGAATATGAATTTCAGCGGCTTCTTGTACAGCATGACATCTGCTTATCTCAAAGAACTTTTCCTGTACAAGCACAAAATCAGATCAAATTCATGTATTTATAGGATTTCTGTACCACCACACTGGCTTTGCAGTTTTACAACAGCAGACCTGTGAAATGAGATGCTCAGCAGCTTTCTTCTTCTTCTTCTTCTTCTTCTTCTTCTTCTTCTTCTTCTTCTTCTTCTTCTTCTTCTTCTTCTTCTTCTTCTTCTTCTTCTTCTTCTTCTTCTTCTTCTTCTTCTTCTTCTTCTTCTTCTCCTTCTTCTTCTTTTTCTCCTTCTTCTTCTTCTTCTTCTTCTATTTTTTTAAAGGAAGTGGCTATTCATTGATATTATAAAAAGAAAGCAAACAAATATTTGATGTGCTGTGTTAGCATGAAAGGGGGGAACCCTGTACAAGGTGAGCTATTTTATGGGAGTGAAAACAGCCTGGGGGGGGAAATGGGGCTACTACAAAGGCAAATCCTGGCTGTGTAAATACAGAGAGCTTTGGTTATCCTCAAATGGGAGAGAGAGGCACCAGCCACATGGCTTTATAATTCAGAGTTTGACATCTTCAAGCATCACAGAAAAAGAGCACAAAAAGCACAAGGCTGAGGGAAGAGCAGAGATACAGAGGGTCAGTGAGATCAGCAGTTTCTGTCCTACCCAGAGAGAGTCCAGCAGGTTTTCTGGCTGACACTAAATATTAATTTAACCACAGAGCTGAGAAATGTAGCTGGAAAAATCCCCTCTCCCTCTTTAAAGCCTAACATCTGCTCGTTATGCCAATCAATTTGTGGTTGTGCTTTGTGGAGACTCAATCCATGTAGATATATTTTTAAAAAGTCCTTTTTCTTGGGTTCTACTCCTCTGCAAGAAGCAGAACACACTCAAAGCCTCGTCCAGATCTAAAGGATTCTGAACTTTCAGAGAAAAAGCAAAACTCCGTTGGTTTCTTTTCTCATCATTTATGTGCAAAAGCTTCCAACACTTCCAGGCTTTCCCTGGAGTTACAAACAGAACAGAGAAAATGCAGCAAGAAAATCTATTCCTTGGGTATTTCCAGCCCAGTTAGTCTGAGGAATTAGAAGAAATATATGAAAGAAAAAAAAAAAAAAAATGAAGTCATGTGCAAGGTTTTCATGGATGTTTTTCAGACCAAAGGGGTTCTGATGGATTTCAGAGATGCATCCAAACTTCAGAGTGAGTTTCCAAACCAAACACGGCTGCAAACCCTCACATCCAGCAGCTGCTCCTTTGCCAACCTTCCTGTCATGGAGCAAAAAGGAGCATTTAAAATTGTCTCAGAATATTCTGCTTTCATGGCTATCTTGCTCTGTAACACTTTGAAGTCACCAGAACACAAATATTCATGTTGCAAATGGTTAAAGCATGCTCTGGGCCCAGCAGTAATGTGGACATACACCAGGATTCAATAATGAATCTCATTTTTCTGACTTCATTGCTCTGAGAAAATCATGCTATCAGCATAACAATAATTAAAATGTCCATGACTGACCATTATGGCTTCTTCTCTTGGAATTAAATACTTTAAAAATGGATCATTAGTTGTGTGAACAGCAGCTGGGCATGAAGTGTTTTGGATAAACCCAACCCAGCTCCTGGATGAGGATGGGATTTGCTGGATGGTTGAATCTATATCTATATATCTATAGCTCTGATATAGCAATGCCTTGGAAAAAGAAACATGATTTAAATCCCACATTTCCTACTCCAGGAGTGCCCAGTTTGTACGCGGGTTTAGCAGGGGATGCTCTGGGGTTTGCAGGAAAGAGCAAAGGAGCATATGGTGAGCAGCAGACCTGGAATGGAGGGTGGGACACTATCCCAATCCCAAGTTTTTCTTGGCAAAAGGACTGGCAAATACAAACTGCCAGGAATAAATTGCTGTTGGAACTCGAGGACATGTTCGAGTCATCAGCAGACACAAAGCCTGAGAGGAAGGATCTTACTCAGGGACAGCACAACCTCCTTAGGAAAAATTGCACATCCTTCCTGCTTGGCATTGCGGGAAAGCAGGAAAATAACCCTCCAGGATTCCTCTGTTCCCAACAGGAATTCAGGGGAAGAAGAGACACTCAGGCAGAAAAAAGGGATGAGGTCAGTGCAAGGGGCATCCCAAGCCCAGGCAGAGCTGAGGCTGTTTTCCTGTGGGTGGATTTACAAGGCAGCCCCAGCCCCAGCACAGACATTTTCCAGGATTCACCTATTTTAAGATTCCCATGACAAGGAAAATGATTAATCTCCATTTCATGGAAGCAGGAGCTGAGCAAGAGACTGCTTGGATTTGCCAAGATAACCAGGAGAAAAGTCCAGCTTATTTCTGGGCAGCACTGGAGAAAGAGGGAAAAAACTGAAGCAGGTATTAAGGGAAGAGATGAACAATGAAAGTCAAGACTTTCCTGGTTTCACATATAAGTATTAGTAATTGGAAGGGCAGACACTGAAGAAATTAAAATTCCTCTTGACTCATTTTAAAATTGAATATTTCAGGAAAGAAGAACTTAACACTGTCCTAAAAACTACCTTGAGGCAGCAGCACTGATACAAATTGCCAGAGTTTTCCCAGACTTTCTGTGAGGAAGAACCAACATTCTGGGGCAGAGGAGCTGAAGCCTGAAATTTCAGTGGAAACTCAGAGAAGCAATTCCTTTAAGAGTTGCAATTTATTCTTCTGGAACAGAAGGAATTATTGCACCAAGCAGGGGCTAAGATGTCCTGACAGCAGCAGTGCAGAACTATCTCTGCAGCAGTTATTAATGAGCTGGAAAAATGCTGGGTAGCAAATTCACCTCCCCAAGGCTAGAATTCATGGCAACAAATCCCTAAAACAATCAGCTAACTCCAGAAGATTAGCAGAGGGGATGCCTCCAGATGACAGAAGATTTCTTAATTTCAGTTACTTATAAGGTCACATCAAGCAGGAGAAAAAGTTCCTCTGAAGTTTATAAATGAGTTTCTAATCTATTCCACAGCTTTTGGTATTTCTGGTCTATATTCTATGTTACAGTCTAAAATAAGGAGGGGAAAAAGTAATAAAAAAAAAAGAATTGCTTGGGTTAGCCAAGAAAGGATTTAAGCACATAATTTAGACTCCTCCTGCTGCTACTATTATTATTATATCTATATTTTTATATATAGTTGTATACATGTTTACAGAGCTGAAATTTCCAGAGGGAAGGCACCACTGAACATCACAGAGGAGCTGACTTCTGGTGATTACTTCCCTTTATTTTTCTCCCCAAAGTGTCCTGTGAAAAATAAACTTGGTTGGGTTGGTTTTTTTTTTTTTTCCCCAGAACATGTGTTTTAACATCTCATAGAAATCCTATAGAATCTAAAATCAAAATATATCAATATATCTTGTTGTCCCTGTGGGACAACCGTCCCACCTTCACTGCTCTGCAGAGCCTTGATTTATTTCTAGAACAAAATATGAAAAAAAAAATTAAAAAGGGTTTTTTTTTTTGTTATGTTATGTATATTTATTGTAATTATTGTTCACCCAGTTCTCTGCATCCTGGCTTTCATTTTTGCAGCAGCACCATTGGGGCTGGACCCAGCCTCAAGTCACTGTGGTGTTACTCACCCCCACCCTCCCCTTTCCTCCCTCCCCAGCTGCTGCCCAGGTTTTCCTCTTTATCCAGGGAGCTCCAAGAGGCTCAAACCTGACCCAAATTCTCCTTCCAGTGGGATTAACCCAATCCTGCACACCCCTCAGCATCCCAGGTGACCTTCATGGAGCCGTCTGCCTTCTCTAAGGTACGGAACCGCACAATAAAACCCAATTCCAGACTCCCCACTGGAACAGGAGCCTGTCCTGGGAGAGATCCCACCTCCCACACTGAGGAATATTCCCTGTTCCACGGAAAAGCCTGGAGCTGGCACAGGGCAGCTCCTTCCTCTGCTGCTGCATCAGCTGCCACCCCACCCTGCTGCATCCAGACCCGATTCCAGCACCTGATCCCAGCACAACCCTCGTGGCACACTCGGCTCAGCATCCGAGGAGGAATTGCAGAGCAGAGGGAGGGGAGGGGGCTCTGTGTGTGTGTGTTACCTTCCAAGTTACCACACAGCCCCCAAATCCCACAGGCTATCATTCCAAAATTTGTGATGTTTTGTCTACTCTGGTGATTTAAGGTTTGTCAGAAAATGTCAGAAAGGCCACGGGGCCAAGGGCTTCCTGATGACTGAGGATTTTCTTTCACATGACCTTCCTGAAGTTGATTTTGGGCTCCAGACAGTGCTGCCTTCAGCTCTGACAGGGGCCGGCTGGCAGCAGATTCATGGGGATCTCTGGGGCATTCTGGCATTTTCAAACTGAGCCGGGGCTGTAATGCCTCCTAATCATCCAGAATATTGTTTCACTGGCGGGGTGGAAATGCCAGCCCCTCGCTTTGGTTAGCAGGGAAAAGGAGCCTGGGCTCCTGATGCAAACAATTAAAAACACATCGGATGTGAGTGGATAAGCAGCAGCGCTGGGTATTGGCATTTCATGTATGACAGTGCACGTGGCTTTTAACAGGGGAGCACTGAAATGAATTTTATAGACACAGAGAGAAAAGGAGGATTGAGGGAGAAGTGTTAAAACTGTTAATTTGTGTTTAAGCTCATTAATTTGTGTTGAAACTCTTAATTTGTGTTCAAACTCTTAATTTGTGTTCAAACTGTTAAATGTGTAATCATTCCCACAAACCCCAAGCAAAGGGAGCATGTGAGGGTTTCAGATTATTTAGGAAACTCTTGGTTACAAAAAAAGTTTATGAATGTTGAATTTGCATGCGTTATTAGCATAACTGATTACTCAGCCAAAATGCCTTAATGGGTCTCCCTTGTGCCCTGATCACAGAACCATGGAATGGTTTGGGTTGGACCTTAAAGATCATTTTGTTCCACCTTCCACTGTCCCAAGCCCTGTCCAGCCTGGCCTTGGGCACTTCCAGGGATCACAGCTTCTCTGGGCAGCCTGTGCCAGGGCCTGCCCACCCTCCCAGGGAAGGATTCTAAATCATTTCTTTTGCCAAGGCAGCAGCCACCTGTCTTCTGACCTCCACAGAAATGCAGTTTCTAACTCCAGCCCAGCCCAAAGTCTGTGTGTCTGCGCTTGGGATGCATCAAGACGACAAGGTGGCCTCTCCTAAATCTGCCTGGAGTTCAGGGGCACTTTTATCTGAGGGGATGCTGCTCACTGCAGCCGTGTGTCACCGGAGCCGTGTGTGTGAGCAGCTCAGCAGCACGTTTTGGACACCTCCTCAGCCCCAGCAATGCAGGGCAATCAGACACAGCTTATAAATCAGCGCTGGGGAACAGCTCGACATCGCAGCTCCGGGGTTTGCACCGGGCAGAGGAGGAGAAGAACCAGCTCAAGTCACAGAAAGATCTTATTTAGAACTGAGGTGTTCACACCGTCCCCAAAATCCACATTATTTGCCAGGGAGAAATGGGAAATTGCCATTAACCCCTTCATACCTGCGGGTGTGGGAGCCCTGGGACAGGCACTGCGCCGTGCCTGGGGCTGCCTCAGCGTTCTGCAGATATGGAGAGAGCAAACTTAACCACTGCCAGTCCTCTTAACTTGGCCTGATTTATGGGCTCGAAACCCCCCGAGATCTCTTCATGGAGCCATTTCTCATACCCACACTCACTAAACAACCCAGCCCAAACATCTGTATCACAGAAATTCAACATACAATGTTATTCCTGCAAAATAATTTAACCATCACTTTCTTTGCCGACTTTTCCGTGCCAGCCTTACACCTTTTTTTTTTACTTTACATGCTTCATTTCAGCAAAATCAAGGATGCAAACTTCTTAGAAGTACTTAGTTTCCATGGAAACCTAAGCTGACCGCAACATTATTGTTCTCAAGAGGGAACTGACTTTACTATATGTTCATTCACTGAATTAATGGACTCCTGGTTCTTTTATTAGCAGCTCTCTAACAATAGAAAGAGAGAAATGTTATAAAAAAGACTCTCAGACAACTGTCCACTCTTTTGTCCAGGGCTTATTGGAATGACGCAAGTCTATTCAGGAAAAGATTATAAAAATCAACTCAAAGCTGCCTGTGTTTGTGGCTGCTAAATATACCTTTATTTCATAAAGATACAACCTATAAAACAAGCAAATTAAAGCTCTTTTTTAAGTAGCAACTGTGAAGCAGCAGCCCTGGAGAAATGGGGCTTTAGCCCCCAAATCTGGGATTGTTGTGGAGCATCTTTAACACCCAGTTCTGTGTAAATTCTCAGCCAGGATGAGGATTGTGCACAAAGTGTAGGGGGTGATTCTTCAATGCACAGGAAAGTGAAGAAAACTCACAGAAATCTGTGGGATATCCTCACTGAGAGTTTTGGAACACCTTCCACGAGCTGGGGATAATATGATAATATATCCCTGCTAAGTGCAGAAATGCAATTTGTGCTGCAAAGGCAGCAACTCGGAGCAGGCCGGGTTCAAATCTGCAATTTGAGAAATTACAAATCTGGGTTCAAATCTGCAATTTGAGAAACTGCAAATCCAGGTTCAAATCAGATCCGGGTGCAAATCTGCAATTTGAGAAATTACACATCCGGGTTCAAATCTGCAATTTGAAAAATTACAAATTCGGGTTCAAATCTGCAATTTGAGAAACTGCAGATCCGGGTTCAAATCTGAAATTTGAAAAACTGCAAATCCAGGTTCAAATCAGATCCGGGTGCAAATCTGCAATTTGAATAATTGCAAATCCAAGTTCAAATCTGCAATTTGAGAAATTGCAAATCTGGGTTCAAGTGTGAAATTTCAAAAACTGCAAATCCAGGTTCAAATCTGCAATTTGCTCTCTCGGGGTGCACAAGGCTCAGGCCTGGGGGGGTTTGTCCTGCCCAGTAATTGCTGCACAAAAGACAGTGAGCAGCTCCCTTGCTCTTCCCTAACTACCTTCCTGACTGCTTATTGAAGTCTGATTTCTTACTCCTCTGGGTCATCATTCATCAGCCCCCCAGATCCCGCCGGGAGAGCCCGGCCAGACCTCTCCACATCCCTCCTTGCCAGAGGCCATTCCTGACGGCCCCGTGATATAGAAAATGTCTTCACAGCGACCCGGCGGGACAGGCCGCGGCCATAATACCCAAATAATCATTTTGCAAATTATCATAATTATCAATCAATCATCCCCGCGCGAACAATGTGCTCCTGAAGTATCAGATGGTTCCTGTGACCTGTAGCATTTTGGATATAATAATAAACCCGGGGAGATTTATGGCCCCATCCCGCTCTCCGCATCTGCAGCAGCAAAACACTCGTTGGGGTTTTGCTTTTGCTTTAGAGCTGAAAGCTTTCCTCGTACCTGGGCTTCTTGTTTGCTGCTTGATGCTTTTTTAAAAGGCCAAAATTTCTGGTCACACTCAGTTTTCTAAAATTCACTTTATTTTTAATAATAAATCTGTGTGATTTGTGAGCACAGAAGAATCGTTCTGCTTAAATTGCTTTTACCCCCACAGCCTCATCAGCATTATATTTACAGCTTCTAATATTTGGCAATGTAGGAATGAGGCCAGCCAGAGGAGGGGGGAAAATTGGTTTTGTCTTCAGTTTTTGTTGTGTTTTGCACAATACCAGATTGAATCCAACCCTTTTGAAGCCGATAGCATCTCCCGCTCCCCGTGCAGCACATTCTTGTTAATGGATAAATTCAAGCTCTCCAGAAAGTCAAAGAATAAATTTAAAGCCTTTTGCCAAATGCCTATCCTATTGGATTTTGATAAGACGGCTATTGAGCTTTAATAATGTCTTCTATCCTTTTTCAGCTGGCCCTTAACATGTCTCTTTATTTGTCCCTAAAGCCTCTTCAGCGATGCCTTTTTATTACAAGTCTCTCAGCTTGCTCTCAGGGGAGACAGGGTCGACAAGAGTGATAGATAGATAACTCTATAGATTATCTCCCACAGATGTTTTCTCTCCAGTAGCCCCTCAGGCTATTCCCTCTAAGTAAACAGAAACTAAATAGAGAGTCTACTGGAGAGAGAAGTCCCTGAGGTCCCTTGTCACCACGGTCAGAAAAACAGCCCGGCCCGGGGAGGTTGGCTGGGAGCTCTGCACACACAGAGAATCCTTCCCCAGCATTCTGGAACCCTCATCCAAAGTGACCCTTGGAGGGGAGAGAAATGCATCTACATGGGAAAAAAAAAAAAAAAAAAAAAAAAAAAAAGCTGGTGTGTAATGGGCACAGGCCTTGCTTCCTGCTGGAGGAAGTAGAAATCTTTCAGCTCAAAGTTAAAGCAAAATGACAACGGGGACGGTGACAATGACAACAAGGTGTTTGCTCAGTTTATTAAATGCGGTGGAGAAGCTTGGAAAATTCAGAGGGAGAGGACACTGAGCTGCTTTCTAAGAAAAATAAACAGAGTGCAAGGATGTGGGCTGGGAAAAAAGACATTTGGGAGCTGGGGACAATAAACCCACAGGTATTACTCATATTTTTATCTCCGAGTGTCCTCATTCAGGTCACTGAAATAACTAAAATAAGTGACTTTTGTGTTTTAATATTGCTTCCACCAGTGATGATTTAAAATGAAACAAACAGGATGAGGAGCTCTTGTGTATTTGTCTAAGTTAAACTAAGTATCAGCAAGCAAAGGTGATACAAGGAAAGCTCATTAGGTATACACCACATTTCAATCCATGGAGCAGCACAGATATAAAAAATGATCCTGGATATGGGTCCTTCAATGACATCGAATTATTCCTGTCAGACAGCCTCTAACAAAGAAATCAGCTTTGTGGTGTTAGTGGTCCCAGCAGAAATAACAGTAACACGAACCAAACAATACTAGATCTAGTGAGAAATCCTTATTCTTTGTGCTCCAAGCCAAAAAGAGCCTGTTTTATTCCACTGCAAAACAGGCCCTGCTCTGCTGCAGACTTTTCCCTGCCTTTCATTTCATTAAAGTTATGTAAAAGAGTGTTTTTTTCCTGGGAGCTTAAGAGCAGAGATAGGTCTGGGGTCAGTTTTAAGCAGAGGTTGCTTCATGCACATCTCCCTACACCTCTCACTGCTATCACCTTCCCTTCCCTGCCTTTTCCTGGTTTTGCAGGTTTTTCCTCTGCATTCTGGATATTTTTTTTTTTTTTTGCTCTTTCTAGTCCTTGTTAGTGCCCAATTCTGAACCTGTGGTGCAGCAGTCAAAAGAGCCACTGAAATTATGGTCTCTGCAGCTCCGATTTCCTCCCCTCCCAGTTTAAATCAGGCCACCCACTCCAGTTACATTTGTCTTCAGTCACCTTCTCACCACCAACTCATCTCTGAAGGAATAGGAATAAATTGAAGTCAAATCTCAACTATTGTGTCTTCAGGGATATGACAACTGAATGATTTAGAGAGGCTGGAAAAGGAAATCTGCTCCCGAGAGGGTTTTGTGCCACTGGAGCCAAATGCCAGAGTGCTACTTCCAAACAATTGAGAGATCCTACAAAAATTGTCCGGAGTGATTTCTCATTCTTTAGTTTTCATTTTCTCCTGACTGAGAAGCTGTCTCGCAGTAGTCTTTTCACAAGCCATAAAGTTTAGACTTGAACTCTTTACCTTACTGCTCTGACCTCCTTTACCCCAGCTGTAAAACCCTACTGCCCATCCTTCAATAAATTTATCACCTCATAAACTCCCACTAGTGCTTCTCTACAATGCATTTAAAAGACACAAGTGGAAGGCCGGGCCTTCCCCCCTTGTCAAATATCACAATTGTCCAGTTTTATACCTGCTGCACGGGGAAATATTTAAGGACACGGCATTTTTCAAAGACCTGCAGTTTTTGTAACAATCCCCCTTGAAATAAAAGCACAAAGTTTAAATATAGACCCATGGATTGAGCATATGAAACTGCCAGTCTCGTTTTTCCCCTGTTTCACCCAACTCCTGCTCTCTTTGGGGTAATGCAGATCCTGGAGGTGGGGATGGAGAGTTCATTTGGGATATCGTAATTAAAGACTGAATAAGAATCAGCTGAGCCATGGAGAATTCCCTCCATCCTTGTGCGAGCTGTGTGGGGATAATGAGAACCTGCCACCTTGTCACCACGTCTGTCCAGACAAAAGGATCCCACAGAGGCAGGGACAGACACCCCATGAGTTATGGGGGTGCCCAAGGTAAAAAGTTCAGCCTTGTTGCCACAGGTCCCTGGCGAGGTCACGGGGCACTCAGAGGATGCTTCCTCTTGGGAGCCTTGCAAATAAAACCTGATTTTTTATTTTTTAACATGGTAAGAATAGAACAGGCCATAGTGGACACGTGTCTAAATCCCTTTTCCCAGTCTGACTTCTCTGGAGCCTGGCAAGGATTGTGTTTCACTCTGTTTGGCTGAGGGATTCCTTTTAGTTTTAAGAGTGGAGAAGCAGCAAGGCCTGAAGGATGAGCAGCAATGGCAGCTGTGGCAAGGGCCAGCCTCAGAGATTTCCCACTCCCAAAAAATTCACAAACAGGGCTGTGAACATCCTTTATAAGACAACTGCACATAAAAGGAGTCACAACCAGCTCCTTATTTCAGAGAGGACACACAAGCTACAGCTGTTGAGAAGCTCTAATCAAACCCAACTTGTAAATCTTTAATCAGCAAAGCTGTTAACCAACATATCCACATGGAATAAAACCTCATTTCAGTGCTTCTGAGGGTAACCCCAACCCTACGAGCTGCCCAAATATGTTGTGCTGAGGCTGCCTCCCAGCTCCAGTGGAGACATTTGTGCAGCTGGGCTGAGTGTGGAACACGTTTTCTCTGGTCACTGTTACAGCTGGAGCCCCACAATGTGATGAAAAGCACCACTAATGCATCACATGGGCTGAATTTTATCCTTGCACAGACCCATTCCTTTTCCCTTGGACTTCACGTAAGCCACATTTGATGCTGAAGTGACCTCCAAAAATTTAGCACTTTTAACAAAGGACCAACATTTTCTTTTACTGGAAGAGAGGTAAATGAGGTTTTTCGCTTTGGCCTGGCAGCTGTTTGTGTTGTAGCTGAATCAAGGAACACCTCAAACTATTATTTTCTCTTTCATAATGACTGGAATGACAAAAAGACAGGAAAATACGCCAACAGAACCACAACACTTAATCCAAAAAAGCAACAGCAAACACTGGAAAACTTTTACGACGTTATTGCCATCAACACCTTGGTTCAAAAGTGGAGGAAAAGTGCCCGGGTGCATTTCCAAGCCAGGGAATAAAACAACTCCCAGAAGACTGAGCCATGTCCTACCTTTTTTATATTGCCCTCCTGGGCGGTCACCTCGGGATCAGTCAGTATTTGCTAAGGAAAAAACAGAATAGAAACCAAAGTCAGTTGTGTTGCAACTAAGAATGCTATAAAAAAATAGAGATTCATATTGCTGTTGTTATGATGATGAGGAGCAGAATGAATAAATATAATATTATTGATAATAATGGCCAATGATAATATTATTGATAATAATGCACCCAGATGTTTGGGAAGTTCGATGAAGCGTTTTCACCACAACTGTCATTTATATTTTAAGGTTTTCTGTCACTTCTGTGAATAATTCCCTTAGGTTTGGCAGACAAGGATGGGTGTGGACAACAAGGGAACAGGCACCCACAGGATTTCCAGAGCTGAGTCCCTCTGGCAGATCCCGGGATGCTCCGGCCCCCCAGCGCTCTCTAATTCCCCCTCCAGCCGAGGTGTGGTGGAACAAGTCATTAAATCGCTGCTGTGCTCCACCTCAGATTAGCTCCAGGTCAGCGGGCATTCGGGGAGGTCAAGTACCTCAACTCTGCATCACCCTGGATCCCCCTGCAGGGTAAACACACCGGGAAGGGACCTGATCGAGGGAATTCCAGCGGCTCCCGGAGCTCTGGGGGGATCTGGGGTGGCTGAGGTCAAACAGGCACCCAAGGGGTGCTCGGGGGGCTCGAGGCTCCCGGAGCCGGGGGAGGTGGTTTGGCTGCCAAAGAGCAGGAAAAACCTCCAAGAGAGACAAATATGGAAGGAAATGTAGGTTAAAATGGGGAAGGGAAGTTCAGGGATGCTTAAGGAAGTTCAGGGAAGTTCAGCGAAGTTCAGGGAAGAGAAGTTCAGGGAAATTCAGGAAAAGGAGAGGAGAGGAGAGGAGAGGAGAGGAGAGGAGAGGAGAGGAGAGGAGAGGAGAGGAGAGGAGAGGAGAGGAGAGGAGAGGAGAGGAGAGGAGAGGAGAGGAGAGGAGAGGAGAGGAGAGGAGAGGAGAGGAGAGGAGAGGAGAGGAGAGGAGAGGAGAGGAGAGGAGAGGAGAGGAGAGGAGAGGAGAGGAGAGGAGAGGAGAGGAGAGGAGAGGAGAGGAGAGGAGAGGAGAGGAGAGGAGAGGAGAGGAGAGGAGAGGAGAGGAGAGGAGAGGAGAGGAGAGGAGAGGAGAGGAGAGGAGAGGAGAGGAGAGGAGAGGAGAGGAGAGGAGAGGAGAGGAGAGGCTCCATTGCATTTTAGCAGCTGAGAGTTTGGCACGAAGCTCCGGGCCCTCTTTGGCCATACCCAGGTGAGATCGACTGATTTACAAATTTCCAACCCATTGCCAAATCTGCAGCTCAGCTGCACTAACAAGGGGCTGTGTTTCCATGGGAAGAACCCCAAACCATTCCGTGCTTTACACCAGCTCTAATGGACGTTGAAACTGCGGTTTCCAAAGTAGCTGAGAGCAAATAGGATCAAGAGGCAAATCCCAGAGCCATAAAATTCTGTGTTCCTGCCCTGGAACACCCTGACAGCCCCGTGAATGACTGGAGTTAAGCATCCGTCCTGCCTGTCCAAGATGCCACCAAGCTTCCAGGGAATGCTGACTGCTCCCAGCGAGCTCACCAGGAACCAGCAATCCCCAAAAACTTTGGAGAATTAGGCCATCAAGCTTTCAGAGCTGACACAGAAATGCAAAACGACTCCAGAACATCCACGGGGACGAAGCTGCCTCCAAATGAAGACACTTCCCTGTAATTATTACATGCAAAAAGCCTTTGGATACAATCAGAGAAGTGTGTGCAGTCGGAGTGTGTAATCCACCCGTCCAGCAGCACCATAAACGTGGAGGGGAAAGAAAACTCCAATGAAGTGCAAATTGGGCTGTGGTGGAGCCCTGTATAAACAGGCTTAAGAGTCAGGAATTCCTGAGTCGGAATCGAGATGCCAACACAAGCTTCCTTTTGTTGGTTTGGACAGAGCTGTGCTCAAGGGGCAAGTTCCTTCTCTGAAACCTTTTTTTTTTTTTTTTTCCCTTTTTCAATTCATAGCACATCCTGAATTTCAAAGTTCTTAGAGAAGAGAATTTCTGTGAAAAGATTTAATCCATGTTCAAAAATGGTGATTTTGCAGAAAATCCTCTGTAGGATCTTGCTGCTTGTTTGGAGTATTTGAAAATGGCTGAGTTTTGATATTTGGTGAAATCCTTTTTGACCTCCCATCTATTACAGAACTTTTGGGGGAAGAACTCCTCCACATCACAAAGAATTTTAATTTTGATGGAACCATCTCCACACTCAAACTATCAGAACATGGACAATTAGTGGTGAACAGGCTGGTGGTGCTGCACTGACTTGATGATCGTAAAGGTCTTTTCCAGCTTTAACAGTTCTGTGATTTTATGGATGAAAAGGCATTTTAGCAGTAGTGGGAGAGTAGGAACTGGTTCAGATTAAATATTTCATCCTTTCTTTACACCTGATTAAAAAAAAAAAAAAATATGTCCAAGGTGTTATTGTGGGCTGAGCTCTACCTGCATTGGCTTGGACACGTCCCACAGCCCAGTGCCCTGAATGTCCCATTTTCCCACTCCAGCTGAGCAGGTTGGCAGCTTGGGATGGTGTTGGCCCCATCCACGTGGGGTGTCTGTGGAGGAGCAGAGGCCAGAATTCCAAACCTCCCCTTGCCCAGCCACTGCCAGGGCTCCGAATGAGCCTTCAGAAACCTTCCAGGGAGCTGGAGGGAACCTCAGAATTGTCCTGCTGCATTCCCAGTGTGGAATAAACACCTGTGTGACCAGACAGCAACCCAACAGCCACACCAGGTGCCCTGGAGCAGAGCCCATCCTGGGATTCCACCCTCCACAGCACATGGGAAGGGGGTGGTGCAACACCGGGATGTCCACGGCACCTCCTGCTCAGAGGGGAGAGGCAGAACCAGGCAAAGCAAGGCCCAGATGTGATGTTTATTAAGAAGAATAACAAGATACTTTGAAAATCTGCTCATTGGGTAATTTTTAGCCCAGGCTGGGCTTCATCTCATGCGAATGCCACGAGACTAAATATAGAGCTCGACGTGTGCAGTGGGCTGCACTCCTGCACTTAGCACAGATGTTCTTGAATGTGCTCAGAATTTACACCACATGCTTTTTCTATCAACTGATCTGTTGATTTTAGCCAGGGGAAAGACAACATGTCAGCAGCAGCCACGTCAGGAGAGCCTGTGCCTTGGGCCTGGGCTGGAGAGGATTTCTCTGCCTTTCCTTCCCTGGGCTCAGGGAATTGGTGGCACCAGGATCCTGCCTCAGATACACCAGTTAGGGATGTGCTAGAATTTTTGCAGAGCCCCCTGAGTGTATACTAAACATGTCAGGGAACACCATGTGATTCTTTTTGAAAAACAGTTTACAAGCTGGCATTCTCCAGCTGCAGTTAACCCTAATTTGATTACATTACTGAGACAGATCACAATGAGCTTATGTAAATAGTAACATTATCCATTCATTCCCCCAGCTCAGATAAACTGTCATTTAGGGGGAAAAAAAAAAACCCAACCCAAACTTCAACAGGCATGGCTTGATGCCTTCAGCAGGGCATGGTACATTCAGCAAACTCTGAAGATGACAGACTGGAACCTGCCCCTGCTGCATCTCCCTGAATCTGGATTTCAAAGGGATATTTCCACATCTGCTCCGAGCTGCAAGGAGAAGAGAATGCCCAGTAATGGCACAGGGGTCAGGAGGCAGACAACAGCACTGTTTTCAATAACTTGGTCTTTGTTATTATCTGATTTTTCAGTAAGAGCTCAGGACACCACTGATGGCATCAGTGCTGCTCACAGCTGAGTGAGCTTCAGGGTTTCCCCCACTGCCTGGGCACCTGCCCTTGCCATTGGCCCTTCCCAAGCCCTCCTGCCTGGTCAGGGCACTGGGGACATCCCTTCCAGCTCTGGAACCCGGGCTGAGCCTCCTGCACCATCTCAGATCTGCCTCACCACGCAGCTGGTTCAGAAAAAGAACGAGAAAACTCTTCTTTTGCCTTAAATTAGCCAAGGGCCTGCGATTCTTACTTGCACACAGGTTCACATGAACACTTCAGATGAAAGCAGAGGCTCTGGCCCTGCTGTGCCCAGTTTGTGCTGTTCAGAGCTGGGCTCATGGCAGAGTTACTCTGCTTGTCTGTGACGTGGTGGCCCCGTTGTCTGCATGGACCCAGGGACAGCACGACCTGCAGAGCAAACAGCTCCTTCCAGCCAGCCTCTCGTGGCTTTAAAAAATGTCTCAGGTCACAAAATCACAGAATATCCTGAGCTGGAAGGGCCCACGAGGGCCACCCCAACAATCCCAGCCTGTGCCTGGAGCTCTGGCACTCACACACAGCCGAGCTGCTGAGCAACATCCACCCCTGTGAGCTGGCAGAGTTCACTCCAGCCCCAAGCAGTCCCCACCAGCTGCAGGACGTGGTTTCTGAGCAGGTTAAACCATTTGGGAGCACCTCTCCTGTCCAGCACCTCACCTCCTCCCTGCTCCTCTGTTCCACCCCAGCTCAGGAGACAACGCTGTTATTAAGCTACAAATCTTGCTCTTCATCATTCCCGTTAATTATTCCCTTAAAAGTTTTATCCTGCCAACTCCTGAGTGGGCTGGCCCCGGCCCAGTCACATATTTAGGCAAGAAGTATCAGTGAAATGAACAGAACCAGGAATGTCTCCACACCTAAGTGCTTTTCTGGCCATAGGCCAGGAGCACAGAGCACCTTGTGGGACCCAGCCCAGGCACAGAGCACCAGAACCCACAGCAGGAATTCCACAGGGAAGAGATTCTTTATCATTTTATATCAATTATCATACGATCTCAGACTGGTTTGGGTTGGAAGGGGCCTCAAAGAACATTTTGTTCCACCCCTTGCCATGGGCAGGGACCCCTTCCACTGTCTCAGGTTGCTCCAAGTCCTGTCCAGGCTGGCCTTGCCAGGGCTCAGCACCCTCCCAGGGAGGAATTCCTTCCCAATATCCACCTAAACTTCTCCTCTTGCAAGGAGAAGTTTCAACTTCTCCTCTTCAACTTCTCCTCTTTGAAGCCATTCCCCACTGATCTCATCCCTCCAGCCTCTCTCCATCTTTGCTGGGGGATCCCTTCAGGTACTGGAAGACCCCAAAGCTTCTCTCCTCCAAGATCTTCATATGTATATTTATATATATATATATATATATATGTATTCAAACAGCCAACAACCCACAGAGCCACAGCACTGATGTGCATCTGTAGCAAAACCAGACGTGGAAGAAACCCAGAGAAAACCATTTCAGCATGTAAACATTTAGTCTTTCAGCCCTATTGTTAAAATGCAGGGGGTTTATAGCATTTTCTGGCCAACAATTTACCAAAATCTTCCATTTTTTCTATAGTAAGCAAATCTCTGAGCCCTATTAACTCAAGGAAATTTTCAATATCCTGCCTTGGGAATTTGAAGTGAATGTGCCTGGAATTGAGAGGGAAGGGAGGAAAGCTCTTCTCTGAGGGGAAGAATTTCCTCTCCTTGCTGGTGAGGGAAGGAGGATGAAGAGCACGGCTCTGACTGGCAAGGAACAAACCACGGGCTGAAAAGAGTGGAAAGAATAAACCAACCATTCACTGCTAAGGGCAACCCCAGCACAATTGGGAACACTGGGGAGCAGCCAAGCTGTGGTTTGTGGCCCAGGAACAGCCTGCAAAGCTGTGCCACTCCACAGACCATTTCAGAACCATTTATTTTTCAGCTGGAAGCCTGGGCAAAAAGGTGGAACGGTGCTGCGGGAGAAATGTGTGGAATTAAGAGGGATCCACGGCCCAAAATTTCTGGAAATCTGCTGCAGGGAACACCTCTGCACTTGCTCATGGCCTCTATGGAATCCTCCCTGTCCTCTAAATCCCAGGAGAACAAAATGCAGTTTGCAGAGGTGACTCAGGGCAGGTTGTTCCGAGTGGGGTTCAAAAGAAAGGAACATCCCTAAATCATCCTTCAGTATGAAATAATGTGTTTGTACCTCAGGGAAATGTCAGGGGGAGGTAATGTGAAGAAAAATGGATGTTCAAGAACAAAGACTTGGAGAAAGAACACAAACCCGTGATTTCCATACACATCACAACTTTTATCACTGATTTTTCGAGACAGAACTCCTCCGTGCCACTGGGATCGAGTTAACTGCAGCTACCAGGAAGTCAAACAGGATCTAATGGAGAGAATTTGCAGTGACTTCAATGAGCTGAGGACTCGAGACTTCCAGCCAAGACAAACAGGAGAGGGGACTGATTAGGAAATGTCACCGTTTCTCCTGCCAAGCACTCAGGGCCTGGTGATAGGAGAGTATTAAATATAATCTCGCAGTCTTTAGGGGCTCTTTGATTTTATATTGCATTCTTATCGGCTTCTTAAAGTCCAGTGTTAATGAGCATGAGAAACTCACTCGATCGTTCGGCAGTTTTGCTGAAATCAAATGGAGTTCATTCAGTCCTGGCCTGTGGATCCAGCTGGAGATGCCTTTCCCTTTCCTATGGCTCCACATGGAACCTCTGGCTGTTCTTTTCCTCCATCCCAGCAATCCAACATCACATTTACAACCAGCTCTTCGTGGCCACCATTAGGGAAAAAAAATAGGCTTTACCAATAATCAGAATTATCCCATCCCTGGAAGTGTTGAAGGATGAAGCTCTGAGCAATCTCAGCTCGTGGGAGGTGTCCCTGCCCATAGGGGTGGGGAAAGAGGAGATTTAAGGTTCCTCCCAACCCAAACCATGCTGGGATTCTCTGAATGAGGTTTCAAAGGACCCAGAAGCAGAGATGAAATATTTACACTGTGAACACTCCCCCATTGCACCCCTTGGGCAACAGACAGTGACCCCTGAAAGCAGAGCAAGTCCCAGCTAACAGCACAAACCTCCAAGTCTGGTATTTGGCTCACTTTGTCCCAGAAAAAAAATGTGTAATGGTACACATGAGGAAAAAAAAAATTAAATTAATTATGATTTTCTTTTTAAAACCCTGTTGCAGGTATTACCTCCAACTCCCTTTCTGCTAAAGAGAAATTCCATTATAAAAACTGAATTCTGGAAAGATTAAAGAGACACTACTCACACTGAGTAGTGTGTGCAGTCTGAGGATTAAAACAAAAGTTGCAAGGATTAAATTGTACCTCATTTACTCAGTTTGTTCATCTCCAATCTGAAACCTGACTGGCACAGATTGTTGTGCTAAATAAATTAAATGAAACATGAGATTTTTGGACACAAGGCACTTTTGCACTGCAAAGCAGCCACATCTTCCCTGTAAGCACAGAGAAAACAGCAGTAGAGTGGAAGTTTAAGGTCATCAACTCTAAATTCTGTCTGCCACGGGCCCACATTGCACAATCACTTAATGTGGCCAGAGCTATTTATTACCCCAGCAAAAAATCATCTTGAGGAGTGAAGTGCAATGTTTTGGTTAACAGATAAAGCCAGGCTGTTTGTGGGGATGTAAATGGATTGGATGGTTAAATTCATCCACGAGCCATCCATCTTTTGTCCTCGACCCTTTTTAGTTATAAAAATGGCCTTGGTATTGACAGAATAATATAAATGAACTTCCCCTGTAGTTCATCTATTGATCCCCCGTTTGCTCAGCTGATCACTAATAATCATAAGTAAATAAAGAGGGGCTGTGCATCATCCCACCATGGCAGGGCTGACACGTGCCAGGGCTGACAGATGGGCACCGCTGGGCTGGGCTCAGGAGCTCACAGCTCATCTCAAACTGCAGCTTTTCCACCCAGGACAGGTAAATCCATGGGAAGGCAGCTCCGTGCACTCAATGCGTGTCCAGCCACACCTGGTGTGACCAGGGAACAGCCCCAAGGGAAGGAGTGCTGGGATGGATTCAGCAAAGACACAACCCAGTCCTTGGAATTGTTCATGATTTCACCCCCAGCCACTGATGTCTCTGTTTGGGTGAGGTTCTGCTCATCACAGAATCACTTTGGTTGGAAAAGGCCTCCAAGATCACCCAAGCTCTCGTTCTTGGTGTCTCTGGGGTGACTCCCAGCTCTGTTGGAATGTCCTTTCCAGAAGCTCCCTTCTCCCTACAGGGAGAGCAGAGGTTCAGTACCTTCAGCCCTTTGTGGCATCATCAACACTATTTATTTTTTCTCACAGAATTCCCTTCATCACAGACGAGGTCTTGCCACTGATGCATTGATTGGCACCAGTATCAGGGAAGGAGGAAAACCTCAGCACTTCCATCCCTCCTGGCTAACAGGTGCCAAGGAGAAGGACGAGGATGAGATGTTCCAAGATAAAATATTTTCTCCTTCAGGTCTCAAGACACAGAGCAGCTGTCTCTGGCTTCTCCCACCTCCCTGTGCTGAATGACAGCCTCCATCCCTACTTAAATGCAATCATCAGGCAGCTAAAAATTTGAGAAAGAACAGAGAAAAATGACCTCATTTCATTCTCTTCCTACAGCCTCCAAAGAGTGATAAGAGTTATGAATTGTTTTACCACATCCAAAGGGTCAATAAGGAGTATCTTGGTTCAGAAGCCAAGTCCTGCCTCTGCCCCGGCATTGCACAACTTCCCTGAGTGCTCCAGTGCCCCACATGTCAAATCACAAACACAAACAGAAAAACCAGCTTGCAATTCACTACATTCCCACACAGAATCTGCCAACCCCCAGCAAGCAGCAGCTCTGGAGCTGCTCCCCAGTTCCATCCCAGTAGCAGCCCTGGTGTCACCCCGGCCGGGCAGCGGAGCGCAAAATCCGCGCTGGGGTCATCAATCACACTTGGAGGGAAATCACTCCAACGTGCAGCATTCCCAGCAATTCCTCGAGTCTGGAGTGGGAAATGCTGAGGTTTTCCTCCTCCCCTGTCTCATTTGGCAGCTTGGCTTCTCTGCCCGAGCTGGGAGAGGCAGGAGGGAAAGGGGCTGGCTGGGAATGCATCCCTGCCTGGCACGAGGACAGAAGGGATGGGAAATGTCAGCTTGATACCCATCAGCAGGATAAGCTCACTGTCACTTTAACATGACAAGGTCATCAGCAGGCAGGGCGAGGCAGGAAGAAAAATGGGCCATTAAAGCCGGGAACTGGAAGAGAAACATGAGCCTTCCTTGGAGGTGCTCGAGTGCTGGTTTTTTGGGGGAAAGGTGTGGGTATTCCGGGCTCCTTCACGAGGATGAGCGTTTCCAAAAGGAAAAGAAGATGGAGACCTGTGCAGCCACCACAGGAGCCTCTCACAGGGGCCTTGAGGGAACTTTACATCACTTAACTCTCATTTAATTTAGCAAATAAACGAAGAACTGCAGATCTGGGCTCTGAGCAGGAGGAGAATTCCCTGTGCTGGGGTGTTTCTTTTCCATGCTAACCACAAGGCTAACTTTGCTGTTGTGTGTGCCCCTTGTCCTGAAGCTGCTCAGAGATGGAGGAAGGACTTTGAGGTGGAGAGTGAACCTGGAGAGGATCTCCCTGTGCCACCACTCTGTGCAGGCAAAGAGAGCAGGAGAGGGACAGAACAGCATTTTGCCTCCCTTTATTCAGAAGTGATATTGAGCAAATGATGCTCTCTAGAAAGAGAAGTTAATGGGGAATTATTCCATGGCCCAGCTTCAGACACCAGCACAATCAGCTTTTTATTGGGAAGGCACACAGAGCTGTTTTATCTGAATTGATAGGGCTGCCAGGTGAGCTCCCTTTTAAGAGCTGTAGAAACAATCTCAGACAGGACTGGATAATATTATGCTTGGAATGATAATATTGTGTTTGGAAAAGGTCAATATTTTATTTAATCGGGCAGACAGAGAGTGGGTGGCAATTTCAAGGCATTTTCTTGAGACTGGAATTCAGGGAGTCCAAATGGAAATAAGGTTTTGCTTTTTTTTTTTCCATGGGTTTTGGGTGACTGGAACCCCCTGATTAGAAGTGAAGGATGTGCTGAGAACTCCTGAGATGATGAAAGGTGGAGATTTCAGCTCATTATGATCCCTTACACTGCAGATGCCACGGGCACTTCTTCCACCCCTCTCCATCCCTGACAGATGAGGTGGGAGACATCCACCTCAGAAACTCAGACCTGCTGCTTTCCTCTTCCAAAAGAGCACCAGGGAAACACTGAACATGGATGAATCTTCCTCAGCTGTCCCCAGGGAGGAACCTCAACAGCTGCTCTGTGTCACCCACTGTCCTGGAGATAAATCAACTCTGGTCCTGGAATCTCTGCACAAGCTTTTCCTGAAGAGTGCCAAAATGGCCAAGAGATTTTTTTTTTTTTTTTAATCCATTATTATCCTTAGTAACTCCAGTTATTTGCTGTTGGAGTTAAACTGGGCTCTACATTTGGAGCTTCTTCAGAACAGCACCAGAAGGGAAAAAAAAAACCTTTTTTTTTTTGTCATTAAAGGTTTTGAAGAGCACACACAGCCTGTATTGTTACCCAACACCCCAAGTAAGTTCTGAAGGAAATCTTGGGAGATCCAGCCCCGAGCATTGATTACAAGGAGTTTTTAATCTCGTGCCAAGAGGAACATTGAGGTTATAAGATGGCTCCACAACCATCTTGCCAAATAGCACAAATGTTTACATCTTCCAAACTACCACCAATAGATCATAGACAAAGAAATGTCCATAATGTACCCAGCTGCTGGAAACAAAATGTATTTAAGCCACTGAAGAGGGTTTAATGAAGTAAAGCATTTTTGTAACTGCCAGCTCAAAGTAAATAATCACTGATGTGAGCAGAGTTAAAGAGATCCTGACTCGCCAAATAATCTCAGTGTGCCATCGAGGAAGCTGCTGCTTTGTGGGAATAACATAACAGCACTTGAACATTCTCATAAACTTGGGTCTTGTCTCCCCCAACACCCTGCACCTCCTGGGACTGGGGAAGTGCAAAGAGAACTTTACAGCACGTGCAGAATCCACTGCGTGGTCAAAATACAAAAGGTTTAATTCACTCTGAAAGTCTGAGCTGTTTAAAGCTCAAAATAACCAAAAAGGAAAGGTGAAATTTTGACTGATGCATAAATGTAGGAAATAGATCGGTAGAGAATTGTCAAAGTTTAAAAAAATGCTCCCATAGTTTGCTCAATGCAAACTTTGAGATAAAAAATGTTGACTTAGAAATGCTATAGAATAAGACAGACATTATTAAGAGAGAAACAGAACTAAAAACAAGTTTCAAAAAATAGCCTTCTAAATAAGACTAGGTACTCGAAAGAAATAGAACTATGAAAGATACATTGTAGCATCTCCACATCAGACCTACATCTCTAAATCAGAAAAAACCCTAATCTGACACATAAAAAGCACCTGATTCAAACTAATACAGACAAATTCTTTTGGGGTTTTGGGGAAGAATTTGCTCCATAACTCCCCACTTCAATACTCTGGGGTTTTCACCTTCCTGGAAGCCTTCCAGGATGGGTGAGCACAGCCAGGGCTTTCCCCACCCAGCACACACCTCCACTGCTTTGTCGTTGTCCTGCAGGCATGGGAACATTTCTGCAGGGGGAAAGGAATGTTTCCATCCTGTTTTTCCTCTGTCCAGACAATCTGTGTAACTTCCACACTGTTTTCCACCTTTGAGGATGCACAATGACCTGAGCAGGTGAGCACAAACATAAGAACAGCCAAAGGATGAACAATCCAGCCTCACTTTTGGCTTTCACTTGTGCACATGTGAAAAAAAAAAAAAAGAAGCTGATATTCTGTATATTCTGTAGAGGGAGACCTGGCCCTGCAGATTTTCTGTCCTAAATCACTTAAAAAGAACACTCCAAGCAGCATTTGCAACATTATCTCACGAGCCATAACAGCAGAATTCAAGTTCCAGGGATGAGAGTTACTTGCACTTATTTCTCACAGGTTTCCTGCAGTCTGCTTGAATATGAATTCAGCTGCTTTGCTTTTTTTCTGCAGAATATAAAGCCCCTTTTCCTTGCACCACATAATTGTGTTCCATGGCAGAACTGGCATCCATCATTGCCCCGCTGTCCCCTGCCTAAAAGATAAAACATCCACAGGGTAATAAATGTCAAACTATGATTATTGATGCTTTCAATTAAATTGATTATCTATTTGAGGTGTAGAGCAGGGTGATTTATTGCTGTCTCTTTACGTTGCACTTGGCACAACGGCAAGGTGGGTGAGCCTTTGGATTGTTTCCGTGGATTTTCTATTAAATCTGATTTTCCAGAAGTGGCTCATGACCACTCCAGGGCTGGGTGAACTGAAATGGCACCAAATCCAGGTGGGAACATCCTGGGTTTTGTTATCTCCTGGAGCGTGGAGCTTGGGAAGCAAGAAGGGAAAACAGGAAATGAAAACTTTGAAGTGTGGAAGCACAGGAGATGCCCTTGATTTACATCCCTCATTCCCAAACTTGCATTTACAGACTGCATCAGACAAAACCTGTGCATAATCTGGAGCTCTGCTGAGCACTCCCCACCCAGCAGAGATGAGATGAGGTGAGATGAGATGACCTTCGGCTCGTCACTGCATTGTGTTTTTATTAGTTTCAGATAACAGCGGCTATAAAATTCAAAGCCATTTGCTCCCCAATGATTATCAGCAGCTGCTTCACAAACAAGGCTCTTTTTGTGGTGCCACGGGGTGACCTTTATCTGATCATTCCCTCAGAGAAATGCCTTTTGTGGCTGGACAAGCCAGGAGCACCTTCCACTGGTTCTCCAAGGCACAGCACACTTCGGCTTGGTCTGCTCCAAAAAGGGAATTTGGCTCAAACCCAGGCACAGCCTCAGCAAGTAATGCTTGTTTTGGGAAGTGCCAGAAATTAGCAGGAGAAAATGATAATTCTCTTCATGTGCTGCTCTTCCAGCAGGTAGATTTAGAGAATCTCAGTAACAAACACAAGGAAAGAAAAGAGAACAGGAAAGGATGGAAAAGGGAAAGGATGGAAAAGGGAAGGGAAGGGAAGGGAAGGGAAGGGAAGGGAAGGGAAGGGAAGGGAAGGGAAGGGAAGGGAAGGGAAGGGAAGGGAAGGGAAGGGAAGGGAAGGGAAGGGAAGGGAAGGGAAGGGAAGGGAAGGGAAGGGAAGGGAAGGGAAGGGAAGGGAAGGGAAGGGAAGGGAAGGGAAGGGAAGGGAAGGGAAGGGAAGGGAAGGGAAGGGAAGGGAAGGGAAGGGAAGGGAAGGGAAGGGAAGGGAAGGGAAGGGAAGGGAAGGGAATCAGAAGGGAAATGAAAATCAGCACTGATTATCCACTGAGTTTGGATTTGGGACACTCCAATTTTCCCCATTATTGCCCACATCTGGCATTTCAAGTCCTGGGGAAGCTTTGTGGCAGAAAACCTTGTGGTTGAACTTCCCAGGCAATGCCTGACCAAGTTTCCCACCGTTTTTTATCAGGAGCACCAGGACAAAAGCCCAGCTGAGACACAAAACAGGAAGATAATTCTGCCTGAGACACCTTGGGAAATAAGTGAATGCAAGAGATAAACAGTGAGCATGGAAAAAGAGGATTTCTACCCCAATTTTACAGACCAGAGAGAGATGAGAAATTAAGAGAGGTGCCCAAATCACCCAGGCTCTGGCATTTATAAATTGACTTTCAAGCTCCTTAGGCCTAATCTTAACCACAAGGCTGTCAGTCCTGCTCAGATGCAAACACCTTTGACCCCACTAAGCTCAGAATTACACTCACATCCACTCAGACTTTGAAGCCTGGCTTATCTCACAGCAGTGTAACTGTCCTCTCCACCAGAACAGGGCTGAAAACAAACAATCAAGGGAGAAAAAAATAAGCAAAACAAAACTCCTGCAGCTCTGGCCAGGATTCACTATTTAACATTTCATAAAATCATAGAATTCCCCGAGCTGGGATGGGCCCACAGGGATCAGTGGAGTCCAGCTCCTGGACCTACATTTGGTATTTCCCACCTCCATCCTGGTTTCTGAATGTGGGAAATGCTGAAATGTTGCACTAGAACACGAAATAACTCTCACATTCACTCAAGATGTAAAAGAAGGAAAAGAGGAAGTTTTATTTTTCACCTTGCCATATGTAGAATTCTAAAAGTGACACTGGGTTGGAGGGTGAGGTTGCCACCTCTCCAAGCACACTGGTCAAACCAACAGTCTATTAATTCTCTCTTCTCACAAAGAAGAAAGTAAAACAATTATTATTTACATGAACAGTGTGTGAGAACTCCAGTAGAAATATGTGAACATCAGAAGGCATAGAAAACTTTCAAAAGATCTTAAAAACCTTTAAAAGAACAGGGTGACACTGAAATGTGCCCAGCCTCAGAGAGCAACCCCAGCAAGTGCCCAGCAGCCCAGAGCAGGAGTGGTGAGGGCAGCTATTAAAGCAATTTTTCTGTTTGGTAGGGTTGGCTGCACTTGGGGATGCAGAGTGGAACAGGCCAGGCTCAAACCTGGCCAAGCAGTGAGGAGCTTTAAAAATCAACTCTCCAACAGCTTGGGGTCGTCAGAACGTCATTTTGGGCCATCAGCTCAGGGGAAAAAAAGTGACAAAACTCCTGCAAGCCCTTCCTTTTCTTATCAAATGTCCCCTTTGAGAGTGTCAGAGCCTGGCTGAGCAGGTGAGCACAGTGCTCCTCGCTCCTGCACTGCCTGCCAAAGGTGGGGCTCCAGGGAAGGAGCTGGGACGTTGCTGCTGCTGGAACGTGGGGATCCCCACAAAAAGTGACACCTCAGGGCAACCAGAGCTGGTTTATTAAACTGGGAATCTCCCTGAGAAAGAAAAACAGCATGGAAAAGACCACAAGTGACAGGGAATTAGGATAAATTCTTTTTAAAACTACAGATCAAAGGCATTTTGTCAATTTTCTCTGGTGTTTCTGGACATTAGAATACTTTCTTTCCATAAAAAAACCATTTTTATTTCCTATGTACTGTACAATTTCTGTGGCCAGCCACTAGCCCTGCAGCAGAGGTTAGAAAATGGCACATCTGGTTTCCAAAGGATCCCAGCTGTAATTATGGCAACCATTTGGGGAGAACCTGAATATATATTTTTTTGGCTTTGAAGGATGACACTAAAGGCCTGGAGGGAAAAAAAATCACCAAAAATCACCAAAAAAAAAAAAAAAAAAAAAAAAAAAAAGAAAAAAAGGCAGGAAACCCCATAGGATGGAAAGCACTGACTTCCCTCCCTAGCCCACATCCCAGATGCAGGAAACAAATTCCAAGTGACCCTCTGTGGTGGAGGTCACTGTGTCGGGGGCTGCCTGCCAGAATGTGCCCGTTGTGGAGGCAGCAGCAGCTCCAGGTGGAGGTGTTTGCTTATGCAAAGTGCCTGGCCAGCTTCCAGCCCCGCAGATGCCCAGGAGAAGCTCAGGGATGCAGGAGGAACTCGGTGTTCAGGCTCCTGCCATGAGCTGTGTCCCTGTCTGCATCCCCACATCGCCCCCAGCTCCCGCCTGGAGCCTGACCACGAAACAGAAAATGACCAAGTGACTCAAGGCAGCTTGGGTTTGATTTCAGTGGCTTGAGAAATAAGGAAATTCCTTCATCCTGAACAACTCCCGAGCCGCGAGTCGCCCTCCCTTCAGCACAAACTCTCTCCACAAAGCCCTGAGCTCAGCCTGCTCCTCCTTCCTTGGACAGCAGCACAATGATCAAAAATAAAAAATTGAAAAAAAAAATTTTTTTTTTGCTGCTTCCCATCCAAGTTTCTACATAAAACTCTTTTTCAAAATGCACAGGGCAAAGTTCTGCCCCGGAACAGGCAAAGAAAAGGGAAACTGAACTGGAGGCAGCTGTGGTCACTTACTCATTCAAGCATGATGGCTCACAGATCATCCCAACCCAGCCCCAACAAAAACTTCCTAAATCATCCCCAAAGTTTGAATCACTCTCTCCCTTCCTTTTCTTTCTGTACTAGAGACTCAAATGTGCCTCTTCAAAGGAAACACTCCTGGAATCACTGGCGGGCTGGAGCTCCCTGCCCTGGCAGAAGCACCGTGACAGCCCTGTCTCAAAAAGGAAACACATATTTGGCTTTCCATCCTGTAACATTCAGACCTGGAACCCAAAATAAACTGATTTCTTCTCTCTCCTTTCCTTCACATACACTAAGCAGCACCGTTTCCATATCATGATTCCCTGCCTGCTGAGGTTTTCACACGAATGAAGAAGCCAGGAGCTGATTCCTCACAGCAGCATCTTCACTCTTGACAAAAACAAACCATCCCACTGGTACCTCGGGCTTATCTGACTCCAGACAAGCTCCCTTTTCCCCTTTTTAGTAGGGCCACGTTGGAAATGTCACAGTGTTATCAGGGCAGCTGCTCAGCTATCAGCAGTGGCCGTGGCTGTGCCACGCAGGAGCCCAGCAGGCATCTGCTCTGTTTAACGCTCAGGAAGCTCAGGGCAGGTTTTAAGAAGGATGCAGAGGATGTAATGGAGCCTCTAATGTGTTTGGGTTTCTCCAGTGGAATCCAGTTTTATCAGGAAACAAAGGTCCTGGTGGGATTATCAGCAGAAAGAAACCCAGGGCCTGTCTGGCTGGGAGGGGGATGTGGGGGTGGTTGTGCCAAGGTGCTTCCTCCCAGCAAAACCAGCAGCACTGGGCTCCTCCAACAAATCATGCGGAATTCTGTGGGATTTGCAGCACAAGGAAGTGCTTGCCTGATGCTGATTCCCTAGGGAAAGGAAAAAGAAGTCCCAAGCACACTGAAATACAAGAAGAACGGCAAAAATTCAATGTTATTTGCAAGTGGCTCATTAAGAAACCAACAAAGCTCATCCCTGTTCCTCATCCGAGTGCTGCCACACGCTGCCCGTGCCAAGGAATCAAACAGAGTCCAAAGCTTTCACTTCCCCCCTTCAATATCCCTGCTCCACCTCCAGCCCATCACTCCACAACAGACACACAGCAGGAGCAAGAGGAACTAAAAGTGTCAGAAACTTTGTCACAGGCAGATAAGAAGGTTGTAATTGAGAAAGCAGTAATTATTTGTGAGCTTGGTCCTTATCTTGTTGGTTTGGGATTTCTTTTTTAATACCTGATTAATAAAACAATTGTAATTGTTACTTACATTCAAATACCAGCCTGCCTGTTAATCCAGACATCCTGGTCAAGGTATTTCAATCCTCTCCAAACAGTGCTTGGGTTCAAGGGCTCTTGATGAGGCCATGAAATAAACATAACCCAGATGTCACAAACAGGGAGCAACAGCAGTGCTGAAAAGCACAGCTTTTTCCTTTGCTGAAAACCTTTCCTTTTTCCTTTCCAGACCATTGTCACCCTCCAGACATCAGGCTTGCAGCTCTCAGGTGCTCAGGGGTGCCGCACCAACCTGTGCCTGTCACAGCAGCCATGCACAGGGTGCCACTGCTGCTCCTGGGGTGACACTGGGCTGCCTTCAGGATGTGCCCAGGAGGGATGGAGAGGGATTATTTACAGGGCCTGGAGTGCCAGGGCCTGGGGAAAGGCTTCAAACTGGCAGAGAGTCGGGTCAGGTGGGGTATTAGATGGGAATTCTTCCCTGTGAGGGTGATGAGGGGCTGGGATGGAATTCCCAGAGCAGCTGTGGCTGCCCCTGAATCCCTGGAAGTGTCCAAGGCCAGCTTGGACAGGGCTTGGAGCACCCTGGGGTGGTGGGAGGTGTCCCTGCCATGGCAGGGGTAGAACTGGATGTTTTTTAAGGACCCTTCCAACCCAAACTGTTCTGGAATTCTGATTTATCCTCAGCCTGAGCCTGTATCCCCAGCAGAAGCTCCTCTGAGCCCAGCTCACACCTGAGTGGTGCTGGGGGTGTCAGTGGCTTCCCCAGATGATCTCAGAGGGATCTCAGGGGTGTTTCACCCCCGTGCAGCTCTCAGGGCTCTGTGTGTTCCAGGGGAAGCCGAGGATGAGCCCAGGCCCCCCCCCCCCGAGCTCTGCCTTCCTCCCCTTCCTCTTCCGTGCCCCCTCCTGCCATCCCTGCCACCCCCTCACCTCCTCCACAAGCAGCAACTAAAAAAGGGAAAGAATGAGAAAGTGAGTACTGCGGGGCTGGCACTGCAGACAATGTCTGTCTTGTGTGAGTAATTTAGCACTATGGCCAGTCAATCTGCTTTCTGGGCCCGATGCCCTGACCCTCTTTAGAGCCGCTCTCTCTCTCCAGCACAGTGTGAAACGTTTCCTTTCACAGCACTGACACTTTGCAGATTGAGACGTCAGGCCTGTCCAACTGCAGCAAATTAGCAATTTTTCTTTTACTAATTGGAAATAAAAATGTTTGCTAAGGGAATAATTTGTAGGAATGCAGTGTTAGGTTTCCGGCTTTTTATAAGGATGCTTTAAACTTTATCCATGTGCACTTTCCTTCTGTTTTGATGCCTTGCACTGTAAATTTTAATAGCTTACTTGACTGTTAACTTTACAGTCTCAGCCTTCCAAAGGATTAAATGAAGTTTTTCATTTATCTTCCTCTCTAAGGCAGCAGAATCTTCTTAAAGCCATGCCCAGCACCGCTCACCCACTTGTCAGCGAGCAGAGAAAGGGGACACAACTTGAAAGGGTTAAAACCCTACACGGGGATGTGGCATCTGGATGAACCTCGGGCAGGCGATTTGTTTGCTGAGCCTTCAGCTCACAGCTCCCAAAGTTCCCTCGGAGAGTGGTGCAGAGAGATGGGCAGCAGACTCAGGAAGGCTTTCCAGCTTTTAATCTGCCAGGAACGGGCAATTCTGTAATTGTGAATCCGTGTTTTAGGGATGTGCTGGGCTCAGGCAGGGGGTGTCTGACCTTCTGTCCCTTCAGCTTTGCACTAATTCAGCTTTGCCCACTCCATCAGGAGATATCAATACTTTGGGCAGGGTTTGGTGGTGACAGTGTGGTGATTTTTTAACTTTCATGTGCAAAAAGAAAAAAATAAAAAGGAGGACTGGGAGCAGCTTGATCTGTTGGATCCTAAAATCCCCGCAGTTCCCTTGGCATGCAAATAACAGCCAGGAAAGATTCTTCACGTGCAAAAACCCCGAAAGCTCTTCAAGAGACTAGGATCAGGGAAGAGCCTCCTGGAATCTAGAAAACCCAGATAAGAAACTAGAAGTGAAAACAAACTCCCTTTTGCTGAAATCCAATATTTTAGCCTAATGCCCCTGCAATTCCTGAGGCATGTAATGCCTTCCTGCACGGCACTCCAGTGGTACATTAGCTCCTGTAACAATGCCAGCACATAAAGAGTTACTGTTCTTTCCCCCCTGCACCCCCCACCCCCCCATAAAGCATTTGACAGCCATGCCTAATAATTCTTTCTGGTGTGGTTTTTCTTTTTCTTGATGTCTTTATGTGAATATGAAGCCGGAGTGAAAGGCTTTGGGTGACCCCTGTGAGAGAGAGAAAGTATGAACTACAGAGCAAAAGAGTGAGATATAGACTCCCTGCCGAGCCCTCGGCATCTTCTCTGGCAGCTCACAACTTGGCTTCAGAGGGCCTTTGTGAGGGAAAAAGGACTCTTCTTCACTCAGGCTGTGACAATAGGTGTTTTGTCAGCGAGGGACAGGATAAAAAGCAGGGGGTGGGAGGCGAGATCATCATCGGCCAGGGGCTCGCCTTTGGGGCCTGCAGATGTTGGAAGGAGGATGATTTATTGCTCCAGTGTCCTCAGTGGCATTTGGCCACCTTCCCAGAGCCCAGGCTTGGTGGCTGGGAGGGTGGGAGGCGGGAGAGCAGCACAACGAGGCATCTCCAAACCTTCTATGGGCAAAGTGTGCTGGGGGCTGTGGGAGGGGGCACGGCCGGGGCTGGGAGAGCACGGAGGGACAGAGCAGCCATTCCCAAAGCTATGTATATTTTAATTATTTTATATATATTAAAATAGAGCTATTTTAAATTCCCCCAGTCTAGAAAGCCCCAGCACAGAGCAGTGCAGGGGTTACCTGGGCATGAAGAGTCAAAATCCAGGATGGCTTTGTGCTGGGAAGAACCGAGCCCAAATTCACACCCAGGGGTTACCTGGGCACAGAAAATCAAATCCCAGGGTGGCTTTGTGCTGGGGAGAACCCAGCCCAAATTCACCATGGGCAAAGTGTGCTGGGAGCTGCAGGAAGGGGCTGGGACAGCCATGGAGGGAATAAGTTCCCCCCATTCCCAAAGTTATATATTTTTAAATTATTATTTACATATATATTAAAATAGATCTATTTTAAATTCCCCCAGTTTAGAAAGCCCAGCAAAGAGCAGTGCAGGGGTTACCTGGGCACAGAAAATCAAATCCCAGGATGGCATTGTGCTGGGAAGAACCCAGCCCAAATTCACCATGGGCAAAGTGTGCTGGGAGCTGCAGGAGAGGGCATGGCCAGGGCTGGGACAGCCATGGAGGGACAGAGCAGCCACTCCCAAAGTTATATATTTTTAAATTATTATATATATTCTATATTAAAATAGATCTATTTTAAATTCTCCCATTTTAGAAAGCCCAGCAAAGAGCAGTGCAGAGGGACAATCAAATCTCAGGATGACTTTGTGCTGGGAAGAACCCAACCCAAATTTGCCATCGTCATCCCAAACCTCAAATTGAGAAGTTTGGGTGTGGTTTTGGGGTGTGGGCATGCAGGAACCAGCCCTCCACAGCTCCCAAGAGGTGTCACTGCATTTCTGCATGGCCGTGCCTTCGTTCATTCAACGAAGGAGTGAGCAGAGCCAAGGTGCAAAAATTCCTGTCTGGGCTCTGCCCCTGCCTGGCTGATCCCAAAGTCAATCTGGTTTATGTGTGAATGGGAGGGAAGGAGGGATCTGGTGCCTCCTGCTCGCTCAGGAACTCTAGAAAGGCTTGGAAGCAGTGAAGGAGGATTTATGCAAATCAGCTGAGAAAGGGAGCCACTATTTTGGATGTCTCTCCATACCTCAAAAAAAAAAAAAAAAAATTAAAAAAAAAAAAAAATCCCAGACCTGTTTGAAGTCTGCCCACTGCTCCATATATCCAGTACATTGAAATGTATCCCAGATCACTGAGCCAGGAAATCCTGGATAATTTCCAAGAAGAAGGAATCACAGCCTAGCAAGAAATACACACCAAGACAGTGCATTGCCAGCAGTTTGATTTAGGACTTTTGCTCCAGCTCCTTCCTTCTTTTAATACACAGTTTTCCACCACACTTTCTATATAAATACTCTATCCTATGGCTGACAGCCTCTCTTAGTAGATTTATCCATTAGTGGATTTACTAAAAATGTTTTCTACTGAAACAAGGGCAAATACTTCACCTCAGCAAAGGACAAATCCAGAGGCAGCATTAAAACCAAGCCCAGTAAATCCTAGACAAGATAGATGCAATGAAAAACTTTGAGAGTCCCCTTGGACACAAATGCCAGGTAGGAAAATTATTAAAAAATTAGCAAATTCCAGAAGTGACTGAAAAAGGCATGAGAGAAAACGTATCAAACCCCTAAAATGAGGCACGAAGATGCTCAATAAAGAAGTGAAGAGCCCTATTTGTCTCAGCTGGCAGGAGCCACCAGCACCTCTTAGGAGTGAAATCTCCAAATGCTTTCCTAAGTTCCAGACACACTTTCCTGCATGTGCTCAAAACTGTTATAGCCATTTACAGAAGGAAGTGAAGCATTCAGAGGATAAGTGACACGTCCAAGGTCACACACAGAGTCAACTGCAGAGTCAACAGAAGAGCAAGGAGAGCTTTGCCGAAAATCCCTTGGCTTTGACTGCCAGACAATGGCTCCCCCTCCCACGTAATCAACCAGTTATGGAAAGGCATAAATGCATATTTTCAGGGCTAAATATGTTCACTTGAGAATAAAAATGTTTGGGTGATTATCTATAAATTATCTGACATTCTCCAGACCGCTCCGGTTTGGAAGCTGGATGGAAATTTGATGAATTACAAGCACGACACAAATGTTAGAGGAGAAGCTTTGCTTTGACTGTTTCTCTAGGTCTCTACAGAAAAAAAAAAAAAAAAACCAAAAAAAAAACCACCTCACCAAAAACCAACCCTGAAAGAATGGCAGGGATACACCAAAAAATACAATCCCTATGGAGCTGAGTTTCCAAACCCTCTCAAATTATTATTTCTCTGATTTCAGATTGTTTATCACTATTGGCATTTAATATTCCACTACTGATCTTGCCACAAAATGTTGGGTGTTTTTTTTAAGTACAGCAATAACCATGAAGTATGAGCAAAAAAAAAAAAAATCTATCTTAGAAGCAAAATAAATTTCCTCTGGACTTTCACAGGCTGTCAGGTCCCAAATATCTCCCATTTCCTGATGACATTATTAATGCTGGTCTAGGAACTCTTCCATAGTTTGGGAGCCGTAATTAAAATAACTGAGCTGCTTTTTTCATTTCCGTTTTTTCTGGCTGTGTTTGTCCATGTTCTTGCACACCCAGATTCTCCTTATTTGTGGCAGCAAACCCTTTTCTCTCCGTGGTGTTGAGCTCTCCAGCTCCTGAGGGATGTCATGGGACTGGAAGTAGAATTTATGTCAAACTCCCCTGCGAGGGAACGCGCTGCTAAAAGCTGGCTTTGTCTCGTTTGTACTTTTTTTTTTTACTAGGCAGTGTTTGGGCTATAGACATGGATAATTCTGCATCTTGAATGCTTTGCACCAAATTGCCACATCAGCACTAAATACCTCCACTTAATTTTTCATTTGGACCCGATGAAACATTTTTTCCCATGGAAGGAAAAGTCTGGTCTTTGTGATCGTGGCACTGCCAGCCCAAGTTACAGTAAAGGTTAATCACAAACAAGAGACAAGTAAAGTAGACAAAGAGCATCATACACTTCACTTTTCAATGGATGTTTTCATAAATGTATGAATAATTTAAATTATCATTGCCGAGTATTTATTCGAGTGTTTCAGGGGAAAAAAATGCCTCCTCTTTTTTTTTTTTTCTTTTTCCCCTCCTTGATTCTTTTCATTTCTGTCTCATCTCTTTTATGTGCTGCATCGGCTGTTTTCTTGCCATCTGAATCAGTTTTTTGGAACAATGGGATGTATGAGGGCTGAGGGGGCAGTGGAAGAATACAGCCCTTGTTGTACACTCTGTGACTTGACATTGATTAATGAGGGTGCGGACATGGGCAGAATTTGATAGAGAGAGAAGGGGAAATTGGAGGACCTGAGGGCACCAGAAGGAGGAGGGCAAGGAGATGACAGAGAGGACCAGAAGGATGGCAGTGACTGCACAGCGAGTGGCGGAAGTCACCCCACCCAGGGCCAGAGATCTGGAATGGGGGAGAGACACTTCCATGGCAGGAGAGCGACCCCTCACAGTGATGGGGGCATTTCAGGGGGCATCTCCCACCTCTCCAGGGTTGTCCTGCACAGCAACACCCCCTGTGCCAACATAACCCTTTCTCATTTTGCCCCAAAAATGCTGTTTGAAACACCTTCCTTTCTTCTTCCCCTCATTCCTGGGTCTCCACTCCGTTGGTTTAACTCCAAAACATGAACACACAGAGGTTACAACTGTCCTGCAGGAGCTTAAAACTCTGTGCTGAAACAACCCTAAGATCCAGACCTTGTGGATGCAGGGGAGGGATGGATTGGCAGCACTTTGGAGAGAGAAAAGTCTCCTAAATCCTGTTCTTTCATTTGGATGGCTCCTATTTTCTCATGTGAATAAGTCAGAAGAAGTGATGCTGGTCAGAAAAGAGTTTGGACACTGATAAACCAGAGATGTTTCAGGAAAGTTGAAAGTTTGGTGTGGTTCTTAAGTGACTTTTTTTAAAAACCCACCTTGCCCATTCAGAAGCAGAGGCCCAAAATGAGCTTAATCAGTTGTTGAAGTTGTAGAAGAGCAACGTGTTCCTTGCTGGGTTGTTTGGGTTTAACAGAGCCACCAGGTTCTCTTTTCTTGTATTAAACTGAAAAAGAGTTTGCTGTAAAATAGAAAAACTCAGAAAGAAGAACAATAACAAGTGAGTGCCATCCTTTAGGATCCAGTTCCTGGAGTAACCCAGAAAAAGATGGAGAGAAACTTTTTACAAGAACGTGTAGTGACAGGACAAGGTGGGATGGCTTCAAACTGACAGAGAGTGAGTTTGGATTAGAGATGAGGAAGAAAATCTTCCCTGTGAGGGTGGCGAGGCACTGGAACAGGGAAGTGATGGCTGGCCCATCCCTGGAAGTGTCCAAAGCCAGGTTAGATGGGGCTTGGAGCAACCTGGGATAGTGGAAGCTGTCCCTGCCCATGGCAGGGGTGGAATGAGATGATTTTTAAGGTCCCTTCAAACCCTTTTGAGTCTTTCCCACCTGCTCCAGGACTGACTGTGGGTCTTCCCTGCTGCTGGTTTGCTGAGCTGGGCACTGCAGGGGTGAAGCTCTGGGACACACAAGGTGAGCCACATTTCCCTTTCCAGCATGGGGGGCACAGTTTGTGGGTTTGCTGCTTCTGGTCCTTCAAGGGGCACCTGAATAGCCCTGAAGCAGGAATTCTTAGGTCTGGCTGGCAGGACCTGCCCTCTGCAGGGAAAGATCAAAGTTGCTGGCTCAGACAGGTCCCCAAAATGCTCAAAAGGCACCTGAAAGCTTCACACTACCCTGTGTGAGGTGTCAGGAGCAGAGGAACCACCACAGCTGCTCTGGCAGGGAATCACAGCAAGTTTGGGACCCCAGTAAAGACAGGACCTGGGTACAGGTTGGAATCATTGCTAATTAAAAGCATCACCTTAATCCTCCTGGTCAGAAATCTTTACAAACCCCACTTTTGATGAAACCTGGAAACGAAGCTGCACTCTCAGAAATTTCAACCAGAAGGAGAGAGAAAGAATCCACCCAAACCAGCCCATTCTCAGACTCAAATTCAAATTGTTTTGCCTCTCTGCAGCGCCCCAGATAAATTCGATATCTGCCAGCCCATGGACTGTTCATGTGCTAATCCCACTCAGACCCTCATTCAGGGCTGGTCTCTTTTGCATAAAACATTAAATGTTGGTTTGAGGGGACAGTTGTCCCTACCCCCCATGTGGGATCTCTCCCCACCAGCCTCTGGCCACTCCAACCCTGTCTCATTTTCCCAGAGTGAAAGATCCTGGCTCTGCTGTGTGTGAATATAAAAGGAACACAGAAAAGTCTCACTGATGAGCACAGAATCTGCTCCCTGTCTCCCCTCTGCCCTGAGCACCACCAGCTTTAATTCCTCACCCAAAGAGCACCACAAAAACCCTTCTCCTGGCTTAGGTTCACGCAGCCTCTTTGGGATTTCTGGGTGCAGAGGCCAAAGCAACACCCTGTCCCCCAACATCTGGCTGAGAACGGGGTCTCAGACTTTTTCTCTGAGCAGACTCTTCCAGCCTTCCCCTTTCTCCCTCCTCTTTGCATCCAAGACAAGCGGCCCAGTGATCACCTGCAATGGCAGCCCCAGAGGGTGACCTGAGCCCTAGAGCTACTGCTGGAACAAATGAGAGAGCTTAACTAGAGCAAGACTGGCATAAAAAGGAAAGGGGAAAAAAGAGAGGAACAAAGATTCCGTCCAATTTGCTCTTTTGGGCATTGTAAAAACTGGCCTGTTTCCCAGTATATCACTCTGCCATTGAATAAGGTCAATTGCAGAGCAGTTCTTCAGTCATCCTGATGGGTTTTCATGAGAAAGTGAATGGAGTGCAAATTAGCCAAAGTCGTCACAAGCTTTTTTACTGTCACTCCAAGCCTGACAGTCCAAAGGAAAATGAGGATTAATAAATCTAACGAACTTTCTCCATTATCCAAGCCAGGTTAGGAAACTATTTATTGTCTCTCTTTTTCTGTGTTTCATCCATTTCGCCTACTGTGGTGAAGCATTTGGAGAAGAAAGGAACAACAGCCGCACGCACACACACGCTCACACACACCCCCAGAGCTCAGCCCCTCCAGAGCCCAGCACAGCCATGGCCACAGCACAAAATAAAGGCACTGCCAGCAAGAAAATCAAGTTTTTGAAATAACTCTGCCTCGTACGCACCGTGTAGAGTTTTAGATGAATCCTCGTAATTGCTCATTCCCGTTAATTAATATGTGCTCAGTGTGTTGAGCATAAATATTTTATGGGAGAAGGAAGGGCTGCTAGCAAAGCTTTAAAATTACCTTTTTTGAGGGCAGAAAATTAGTTTCAAGTTAAAGGATTAGTTTCAAGTGAAAGGAAAAGTTTTTTGACAATTATATCCATGTGTAAAGTGGATTTTAGTGCAGCTTCAGTAATTTTTTTTAAGTAGCTACTGAAAAGGCACATCTTTCCTAGTTTATAAAAAATAATTTGTATTTCAGTAGCTTTTAAAACTTGCTTAACTTAGAGAACTGCCTGAAGCATTCCCTGAGAACAGGAAATCACACAGAAGGGATGCAAAGGCCTCTAGGAACCATTTAGGCTTTTTGGGTTGGAAGTTTAAGTCTGTGTGTCTATTTCTGCAGATATTTATGGATTTAAGTCAGGCTAATGAAAATCTGTCCAAGTTCACAGCTGGACAACACGTTACCCATGAAACTCCTATACACTGGGATTCCTACATAATTTTCCTTCAACATTCCCAAAGTCCTTGAAAACTTGCCTGAACAAGGCCTTGTGCTGCCTGAAAATAGATGTTTGAGCTGTCAGAATTCTTGTTTTCAGCCCCAATTAAAGCCATTTCCCATTTGCAGCAAAACAAATGGTGGAGAAAAGGAGACAAAGGGATCAGTCCCTTGCTCCTGTCCTTGGAATAAATGCCTGAGAGGAGACCAGCCCAAACTGCAGGTTTCTACTGAAATTTCAGCTAAAATTGATCAACCCCCCCTGATTTCTGAGGATTGGGAATACAGGAATGGTGGGAGCAAGCAAAATGTAAAATATACAAAATTTGGCACCTGGATCCTCATTAAGACCCCCCTGATATTGTGAACGAGGACAAAGATGATGAGGGAACATTGAACTGCTCACACAAAACCAACCATGGTTTTTGAAAACTAAAATGCTGAACTTCAACACTGGCTACAGCCAAATATGATCCCGTTTTCCCTCTTTCTTCCATGAAAACTTATTTCAAATCCTGCTTCGTGTTGGTGCTGACAATAAGTTATTCCTCTCCCAGCAAAATCTCCTAAAACTCCTTCATTAATAACCAGGAAAAAGTTCAATAGACAAAACACAAGGTTTTATTCTGGAAGCTACTCAGAAAAAAAAAAAAAAAAAAAAAAGCTTTAATTTCTTCCGTCTTTTTTTGACACAATAAAAATCATAGCAGAAAAATAATCATTAAATACCTGTTTGGTATTTAATCCTTGTGGCTGCAGTGGGTGACAAGCCAGGGAAAAGCCAACTCCAAGAGCTTGTTTCAACACTTTGTTTTCAGCTTTTCTGTGGAGACACTCACCAGAATAAATTCCACCTGAGGAAGCTCAAGCCCCTGTCTGGGTAACCGGAGGAAAATTGTTGAGCATTCAGAGCAATCTGGGCTTTGTTGAGATTTCCCTTCTCCTACTTTTACAGTCACTTGTCATTCCCTTTAATAAGAGAGAAAACTTTCCTGACCAGCTAAATTATGCCATTCAAGACGTTAAGGAAAACACACATACCCTGAAGTAAAGGCAAAATTATGCTGCAATCATCAAATCAGCCTTCTCTTCTTTATCCCATCTGTATATTCTCCTTGGAAAAGCTGGAGCAGGGGCTCCACGAGCAGCACAGCCCTACCTGCCTGCCGCTGCAATTGCTGGTATTTTAATCTCATCAAAGAATCTGAGTTTTTCTTCCTGCTGTTTTGACTTTGCTGTCTCTTAGCCCTGTCACATTCACTCGTTTTGAATAAGTGCAGAACTTGCATTTACAGAATTTGCAATCTGCGAGATTGTTTAAGTGATTTATCAAATACTTTGATTGAACACTTATTGCTGCTCCAGTTCTGAATCTCATTTAAATTGACTGGGCTTGACATAAGCCTTTGGAGTGAACACAGAAGTGAGTCCAGGCTCTGGAAGGTACAGCACGAGGGGGAAAATGTTCCAGCTCCAGCCCCAGCGCTTCTGGAATTATACCCTGATAAAATCAGTGCCCTCTATTCCTTATTAAGCATTTTATGTCTGAGAAAACCAGAGTCAGATGGACTTTATCTTATTGGGGATACAGCACAACAGCTCTGAAAGTTTGTTTAGAAAACACAGAGCACCCCCCAGGGTTCTAAACCAGAAAATTTGGATTTTCTCTCAGTGGAGATGAAGGGCACAGACCTTTGGCAGGCTCTGCCCAGCCACAACCACATCACTTAAGTCCAAGTTAAAATCACTTTGCGCTCACAGACAACCCTCAGACCAAAGAAAGGCTGTAAGTTCTGAAGTACCTAAAAAATTGAAAACATGGTGATTTTTTTTTTTTTTTTTAATCAGATGAATGACGCAGCTCTGAAGGATGCTAAGCAAATTTGGGGCAAATGTATTTGAAGGCCTACAGAGACAACACCCAAAGGGAAGCAGCAAAACTCTTCCAAATTAGAGCTCAATGCAGCCCAGACACCACTGGAAGGCTCAAGACCTTCTGCTCCATAGAAGCATTTAAATTCAACTATTTTTGTATTAAATTCATGCAATTCCCTCTTTTTTTTCCTGGGTTTGTGTAGAACAAACACATTCTCCAAGACCGTGTGCTGCCTGCCACATCCCTTTCCATGGGAGAAACACTTAGAAACAAAACTCAGCCATGATTAAAAGCACAGGAGTGCTGGAATAAATCACAAATTACACAGGGAGGAGGGCCAGAGGCAGGGTGGATTCCGAGCACCTGGGAGGTGACCAGGTACAGTGTCCACTGTGAGTAACAAGCAGATGTAGAAGGAATGAAGAGGATTTGTTTCAGCCCATCAGAGATTAAATGAAATGCTCCTGCAGCACAACGGTCCCGAGGCTTTCCTGCTAAATCTGTTGTCTTTCAGGCTCATGGCATTTTCAATGCTTCCTCCAAACTCATGTGGGATAATGCACTCCCAAAAAGTAGGCTCTAGGTATGCACATTCTTAAAATCAACCACTCAACACGCATCCAAATAAAAGTGAGCTTTC
This sequence comes from Vidua chalybeata, assembly GCF_026979565.1. Lineage (NCBI taxonomy): Eukaryota > Metazoa > Chordata > Aves > Passeriformes > Viduidae > Vidua > Vidua chalybeata. Next base: position 4,997,310 of record NC_071551.1, read on the forward strand.
CTCCCCATTTTCCCCAAGAAAGGAAGCTCAGAGCCCTTTTATGCATTGTGAATGGCCCACCTAATTTAGACTGAATTATACCCTAACCTTCATTTCCCCTTTACTTCTTTGCTCCATTCAGCAGTTTCTGACTTCAGCTAATTCACTAACAATCCCAGCTGGTCCTTCCCAGCTCCCAGTTCTTTAGCACATTGTCCAAGGAAACTATGTGCTCCCATCTACACTGGTATTCCACTCTCCAATTAACCTACTGCTGAGAGGCTTTACCCCTTTCCACCATCCATTCCTCTGCACAGACTTTTTTTTTTTTTTTTTTTAACCTTTTATTTCTTGAATTAAAGTGCAGGAGATCCCTTCCAGGTGAGAAGGTGTTAAATTTATTTGCTGAAGTTTACTCAGGAAGACACGACCCAAGATGGGGGTGAGAACCTTGAAAGAAAACCCTGCTTGATCTCCAGCGCTTTTCAAAGCTGAGTGTTAAGGAACAGATGTTTAAGGTAGAAGTAAACAAATAACAAAAGAATTTCCACACTTGCTCTGTGACAGGCGTGTGCTTGTTCTGAGCACTGAACCCTGGCAGAGGAGCCAGCTCAGCCAGAGGTGTGCCCGGGGTTTGATCCACACACAGATGGCACTGCTGGAGACACAGACATGGATCTGTGTTCTCCTTTTTTAAAGATAATCAGTTGAATTTTGTGTCACACAGCTCTAACTGTGGTGGCTGCAGGGGGAAGGCCTGTGGGGCCTGCAGGGCTCCTCACTCTGAGAATTCTGCCATGTCTGCAAGAGAGAAGCCTTGATCCACTTTACATACCTATTCCACTGATTACCTTATCTATAAATACATATTTATTGATATAAAACTTTCATTTTGTTGGATCAGGAACAGAGATGAGCCCAATCATTTGGGTGCCTGATCACGTTCACACAAATTGAACAAACCAGCCAGAAATTGTTCTGCCATTTTGGGGTAAAGCCAAGGGTTCAACATCTTGGAGTCCCCTACCCAACAACATTTTACACCCAGAATTCCCACAGCAAATGTTAATAAACCTCTTTGGATTCAGATTGGAATCTTGTCTCTCTAACAGTGAGGGCCTGCACATCACCCCTGCTGATAAAAAGTGTCTCCCTCTTCCCCTAAACCCCCAAAACTCCTTCCTTATGTAGATTAAGACCACGTTTTAGAAGGCCTGAACTTCCATGTTTGCTTCCTGAAATCCATTTAACATTTCCCTCTCTCCCACCATGCCAAGTGCCTTCTCCCTTGGTAAATGGCTTGGATCTCATCATTGACAAGATCCCAGATAAAACAAAGACAGGGAAAAATGTAATTACTGGCTATTAAACACAAAACTCCCCCAACTCCTCCTTTGCTTGTACATTTGCTTAGAAGCAAGTGAGCATAACAACAGCCCCGTGCTCAGAAAGTGGGGCTGGGAATCAGGCAGTGAGAAAGTCAATATGGAGCAGTGTGTCCATTTGTTTTGATTTATCTCACTAACTTCAATTGACAGTTAATTCATCAGAGGAGGAAAATGCCAGTCTAGTGAAAACACAACTCGTGAAGGAGAGAGAACCGAGTGGAAAACACAGAGTGTGGATAATACAGGTAATAAATTAAAGGATACAGTATCAGTATTTTATCATTCCCACTCTGGATTTGCTATATCCCGACTCTTGCCAATTACAATTTATAGTGAGCAGTAAATTTACACTGATTTATTTCACACACACACACACACACCCTTTACAAGACGAGGTGACTTTGGAAAACAGGAAAAGACAGTGAAAGGAGTCACTTTGGCTCAAATTCCTAAATCTGAAATTTCCAGCAGCAGCTACAAACCCCTGTAACAAACCACAGGCGAGATGAGAATTTACACTGAGAACGTTGGTCTGGATCTAAAATCCACAAAAATATTGAAGGGTTGAAAATGGGATTTGCACCAGTGACACCAGTGCAGGGGGTGCACTGGGAGCCTCACATATCCCTGTGGGCTGATCCATGCTCTGCCCAGCCTCACAGGGCTGGGTATCCCCCCTTACCCAGGGAAATGCCCCACGTATTCCCTGGTTTTTATTCCCTGGTTTTTATTCCCCCTGACCCCACAGCTCCTCCCTTGCAGTCATTTGTCATCACCCAGCAACATTTCATTTCTCCCTGCTCAGGGGATTTTTGCCTTCAGTGCCCCTCTCTCCCAAAGGATGTTTTTCAGGTTGATCTTTGCCTGACTTTAGGACAGCATCAGTGACAATAAAAGCTGGAGATGGGATTTGGGGAGGCTGTGAGAGCCTGGCCCAGTTCCACTGAGTTCACCTCACACCCCCCCAGTGCCCAGAGCCATCAGGTAAGAGACATCAAACAGAACATCCCTGCTGGGATGAATATAAGAATTTATTTTACTCACACCACTGCCATCCTCTCTGAACCTCCTGATCTCCTGTGTCTCTGTGTTCTCCTGTGTTTCACTACAAAAAGCAGAACTTGCTCGTACTTCATTTAAACACTTTTCCCAGTAGTTTCCTCAAATGCTCCTGTACAAGGATCCTGTTTGTTCTTAGACAACAATCCCAGTTTGAAGTTGAGCCTTGCATGGACACAACTTGGATTATTCCATCCCTGCATATTCGAAATTAAATGACCTCGTGTTTATTTGAATGGAAGTTAACCTGTGATCTTTTTGGTCCGTTCACTGAGTTTTGCAGGGCTACGGAACATTTTGGGCACCATCCCTGAGGCTGAGCTTCCATCTGGGAAGTGCTGCTCCTCCACTCAGCAGCAAACCCCAATTTCTGCTCCAAAGAACACAGACAGCTCAACAAGGAGCTAAACTTCCTGCCTTTTTTTTTTTTTTTCCCTTAAATCACCTTCTATGCTTATTAAACCCCAAGCACAGCTGCAGGGGACTAGAAGAAATTAAGCTTCTTTCTGTCCATTTCCTGGGAAACTGGACAAGAGCCAAAAATAATCTGTCCTGGTTGAAGCATCTGCATTTTGCCTCCACAACTCTCCAGAAAGGCACTGTCTCCATCTCGCTGCCATGCTGCTGAAATCCATTTTGGAGATGATAAAACCACTTAGGAATAGCAAAAGATTCTTCAGTTCTGAGGGTGGGAGTGTCCATAAATCAAGGTTTGGGGCAACGGTTCCGTTGGTGTTTAAGAGATGAGCTGCCCTCACTTTTGGTTCCAGCACGAGTAAACTTGGTGCAAGTTACCAACAGTGCAGCATTTTGAATTGTTAAGCTAAAAAGGGGATTAAACACAACCACCAAAAAAAAAAAAATTGCATCACCTCTGAAAATCCTACACCTTTCATATTACTGGCTAAAGGCTGCAAAGGCACCAAATTGGAGAGAGAAAGGAATCACAGCCTGAACTTTCACCCAAATGTCTAAATTAAATCACAAGTCTTGCAAAGGTTTAGAGAAATCTGGATATATTTGTTTTGTTCACAAGGCACTGCATTGAGGGGGGGCTTATTGCTCAGAAAGGAAAATACCAATTATTGCAGTAGGATTTATTGGTATGTATGGTCCCATAGGCTCAAATGTCTCAAATGTCCAGTGAAAGGGGTGAACTCCTTAAAATACCTAAAAATTATGTATACTGTTTTATCATATAGGTACATGACTTTATATTGTACAGGTAGAACTCCTTAAAATACCTAAAAAATATGTATACTGTTTTATCATATAGGTACATGATTTTATACTATACAGGTAGAACTCCTTAAAATATCTAAAAAATATGTATACTGTTTAATTATATAGGTACATGATTTTATGCTGTACAGGTAGAACTCCTTAAAATACCTAAAAAATATGTATACTGTTTTATTATATAGGTACATGCTTTTACACTATACAAGTAGAACTCCTTAAAATACCTCAAAATTATGTATACTGTTTTATTATATAGGTACATGATTTTATGCTGTGCAAGTAGAACTCCTTAAAACACCTAAAAACCTTAAAATCATTTCAAAATGTTGATCTTTTATCTGCACCCATTTCTAAACACCCAGTGGTTGCTGTTCAGCATCACCCGACAGTGCAGCACCCATTTCAAGCTGGTCCCACAGCACATTTTCACTAAGTGCTGCCACACCCCCACCTGCAGCACCTTCCTTGCTTTCCAGCAAAATGTTCGGAAACATTTGGAATGTTTGGGAACACTCCAAAGTGTTCTGATATACCAGAAGTCCAAATGAAGTGCTAGAGGTGCAAGCTCTGCTCGTTTTAGATGGGGATGTTTCTGCTCCCTGGCTGGGCCCAGCAGTTCCAGCAGGATTCCCACCCTGCCAGGGCACACAAGGCACCACCACAGCCCCAGCAAGAACCAAAATCCCTGGGGCTGCACCGAATTCTCCCCCCTGCAAAAACTTCTTAGTCACTCCAAGGAATGAAACACCACGATCCAAGTTCGATGGATAAGGATTTCCCCCACTCAGCTGAGCAGGCTGTGATTTAACAGCAAAGTTTCCAAGTTGTTAAATAACCTTTTCCTTCATTACAAAAAAAAAAAAAAGATGAAAGAAGCTAAAAGGTGTAAGCAGGAAAGCAGAATCTGACTTTTTTATGGTGTTTAGGGGTGGAATTATCCAGTCCCACTAAAGCTGCCAGGAAATTCACCCCAACTACAGCTGTCAACTCTCCCCTCCTTCAAGAGACAAATATTTATTCCCCTCCTCACAGCGATTCCTTTGGACTGTGGCTGTTGTCAGCTACAGGAGAATCATGGCTTTTCTGTTGGGATCTTTGACACTTGTCAAGTTCAGTTCAAAAACTTTCCCCTCTTGAAGCGTTAAAATCACACTCACAAGAAAAGTTCTGCTGCTCTGCTGCACCGAAACACTTTGGATGTAGCCCAGCTTTTAAAACTTGCTTTGAATCAATAAATTGGATTTAAATTTGCCTTATTAACAGTTCTGGAGGAGCTGAGCCTGTCCCCTTCCCTGCCCTGCTTGAGGACAGACACAGAGCCCTTGGAAAGCACTGGGGACACTGCTCAGTCCTGCTACTCCCTGCCCCGAGACAGGAGGTTCATCCAGCTCCTCACATCACTCTTCTTTTCCAAACATTTGGCTGTGGTGGCTCTTCCCCCCCCTTCCCTTCCCCTTGCTCCAAGTTTAAGGCAGTTCAGCACTTACGGTCATTTACAGCTTACATCCCAGCAAATCCAGAAGGTGTCTGATGAAAAAGAGGGACTAGCCAAGCATCTTAATCCCCCTGTTCATTCATGCTCTCTGTAATGTTCTTTCAGGCCTCTGCTGAGAGACTAGGCTGAAATGAAGGCTGATAAATTAGTCTGGAGGGAAACAAGGCAGATTCTGCTTGTAAAAGGTCATTCCAACTTTGTTCTGGGTGAGGGTTTATCTTGACTGCAGCTGCGACAGACAATGGCCGGGGCCTAAACGGCAGAAATCCAAGCTCTGCTCACGAAATTACTGCGCTGATAAGAGAGAATGGGCTTCAGGGAGATCTAAATGGGAAAAGGGAGGTGGGGGACAAGGGTGAGGTGTAGGTATTTTTGAACAGGATGGAGCAGGGATGGCACAACGAGATGTACGATTAAAGCAGGGCGCTGTCCCAAAGGGAAGGAGCACACGGCTGCCTGAGCAGAGCCAAAGGGAGGAAAAACCTCTTGTGTGTGCTGAGGGAAAGGTCTCAGTGCCACATGGGCATGAAGGGGCTGACCGTGGACCAGGCAGGTGATAAAATACACCAGACACAGAGGTGGCTCTCAAAGGTCAGGGCTGCAGCGCTCAGGGTGCAGGCATCGCCTCCAGGACATGCAGGGATTTATTCCCCCAGCAACACGTGGCCAAGAGCAGGCAAAATAAACCCCAGCAAGGAGAGTGCAGGAGCAGGACACTGGGTGAGAACATTCCTCAGTGGAAAACTCTACTTTCTTCAATAACTTTTTGTGCCTTTCTGGGCAAAGAGAGTAAATGATGGTGAGTTGTGATGAGACCCTCCAGTCTGTGCTTCTGACAGAGACCCCTGAGAGATGTCTCCCTGATGGACACATCCCACTGGAACCTGCACATCCCCAGCACTGCAGACACCCCAAAGGGTCACAGCCCACTGTCACCTCTCTGGAACCTGATTCCAGCTCCACTCAGGCCTGGAGCTGAGACCCCCCTGCCCCCAGCCCTGGGATCAGCAGAGGATGGACATGGAGCTGCTGCAGAGAGTCCAGAGGAGGCTCCAGGATGATCAGAGGGATGGAGCAGCTCTGCTGGGACAGAGTTGGGATTGTCCAGCCTGGAGAACAGAAGGTGACTTAATTGTGGCCTTCCAGCACCCTGGAGGGAGCCAACAAAAAGATGGAGAAAAACTATTTACAAAGGCCTGGAGTGCCAGGACAAGGGGGAATGGCTTCAAACTGACAGAGTAGGGTTAGAGTAGAGATTAGGGAAAAAATTCCTCCCTGTGAGGGTGCTGAGGCCCTGGCACAGGGTGCCCAGAGAAGCTGTGGCTGCCCCTGGATCCCTGGAAGTGTCCAAGGCCAGACTGGATGGGGCTTGGAGCACCCAGAGCCAGTGGAAATTGTCCCTGCCCATGGCAGGGGTGGAATGAGATGAGCTTTAAGGTCCCTTCCAACCCTTCCTAGGATTCCATGATTTTATTGTCTGTTTGCTTTGAGGACAGAAGGTACCAGGCAATCAGGGGAGCTGCACAACCCAGCCGAGGTGGGGATTTTATAGGGATGCCTCACAAAGCAGCGGGGCCTCAGTGACAACTTGAGAAAGAGAGTCACGACTGGGAATAACTCTTCCACAGACACCTCCATGCTCTGGAAATGCTCCTCCCATCCCAAGGGCCAATTCCCCACCTTGCCTGACCCCAGGCCCTCCTCCTGCAGCTGTGATTCTTCCATTCCTGCTTCTAAAAATGACTCAAACTCAGTCTCACACCTTCCCTGGACAAGCAGCCCTTGTTCTGCAAAGCTGAGCTCTCTCAGTACCGGGACTGCCCCGTTTTGCACAGACCCCAGCAGTTTGCTGGGATGGAACACATGGAAAGAGGAATGATGAGCACACAAAAAGAGGAATAATGAACACACAGAAAGAGGAAAGGGGGAATAATTAAGAGCTGTGTTAGCAAGTGAAGAACCAAGTCCACCCATGTCCCTCTCCTAGAAAAAGCAATACACCCAACCCTTCATTTCCATCCCTAAATACAACAAAATTCCCTGGCATTTCCAGAGCCAAAGAAGCAACTGAAGTTACCAAAATGTGTGAAGTCCTAAATCCCAAACAAAGTTAGTTTTGCTATATTCACCAGCACTCCAGATCTGTGGTGCTGCTCCGTATTTGCCATGGGAAGAAGAGGACGGTGCCAAATTATGCAGAGAATGAGTTTCCAATTCTTTAAAATTTTACTTGGGAAAATTCGCTGTCGGTACTTCTTGCATCGCACAGATTGAGGTAAAGAGATGTAATTTAGAACTTTCAGGCTTTCGGGTTGGCCAGGAGCTCAGATGGGGTTTACTGAAGGGTTTGATGACCCTGCCCACATCCCAGGACCTCAGCCTGGAGCCCTCAGTGCCCCCGTCCCACACGAACATCTCTGAGCAGTGAGGAGCATGAGGCTGATTCTCAAAACCCTCCTGAGTGCCTGGTAGCAGCAGCCTGAAAACCCCAAAATGAGTTGTTTTGCATTGCTCCACCTTCCCAAAGTGCCTCTGAGAGAGTCCCCAGGGCGCTGCCTCCTTCAGAGCCCATGTATATTTATGGTTTCCCTTATTGATCATCTCCTTTACAAAATCCCATTGTGTTCCAGGCTCCAGCAGCTGGAGAGGACAAAACCCAGGTTGGATTTCTCTGTAGGTTAAAATTCCAGAACAAGAAGCAGTGTCCTGACTTCTGCAGGGCTTTTGCAAATGAAAAAAAAGCTACTTTTCAAACCACTGTGGTCACCACTGAGCTGTTCACAGGATTTTTCTTTTTCTTTCTCCTTTTTGAATGCGTGGCTGATAAAATATTGCTTCAGGAGCTGGTATTCAGGGATGGCTCTCAAAGACGAAAGGAAAATATTTATTTCCTTTTTCTGCTTGTGAATCAGAATGTTCTATTTAAAGAAAGTGCCCTCTGCCGGATTGCTCATGAGTTATTACCCCTTATGGAAATAAAGGAGAAATATCAGGAGGTATTCTTAGTCATTCCCTTCCCCTGTCTCTTCTTTCTTTCCCTTAATTCCTTATATACCCATGTTTTAGCCAATGCCTAAGATAGAGCAACTTATCTTGGCATTCTTGGGCCTAAAAAAGGCTTTACTCTCTTAACCCTGGCACCGAAGCATTTGGGGAAATGTCAAAAAATGGGACAAATTTCACTTGTTTCGCTTGGATGCCATAAAGGTGCATTCTTCACTTTTATCCAGGGTCGAAATTATGAAATTAAACCTCCCCAAAAGGTGGAGCTGCAGACAATGGGGTTTGTCCTGCGATTCCATCAGCTTCTTCCTCTCAAGGCAGTCCTTGTTCCTCCTGGCATGGTTTTAATTCCAAGCATAGGAAACAGCCCAACAATTGCCAGCACCTGGGTCTGACCCTTCCCCTTCCTCGTGGTGGTCCCCTGACACCAGAACAAAGCCCAGATCCTGCAGGGAAAATAAAGATGTTGATGCTCTCCCAGAGCTGCTCCTTAGGAAGGGGATGGAACTGAGCATGTACAAAGCTGAGCAACCTCCTCCAGCTCAAAAATCTCATTGGAAAATTTCAATCTTTAAAATAATTAAAATTCATAGAATAAAAATGAAATCTTTAAAATATTTAGAGGTCAGGGACTTATTTTTCTTCCTTAATATTAATTTTTTTTTTCATTTAAGCTCTGAGTTTTGGTCCAAAGCCAAAGTTTTTCTGCAGTTTTATATCCATGTGTATAAAATTGTAACTGGGGATGCTTTTAGCAACGACTGAGGGCAGTCCCAGGGTGCTCTGGCATTCTGTTCTCTTCATGAGCCCATAGAATCTTTCATTTTCTGAGTGATTCCAATTTCCAGACCTGTCAGGCTGGAATCAGCCTGATATTTTTAATATTTAAAAGATATTTTTAATATTTAATTAAAAAAATATTCATTACATTCAAGGAAATGCAATATAATTCTCCTCCCAGAATTTAAGGCCAGTCACATAAAGTAAATTTCCCTTGGCACTTGGAAGTATTTCTGAAAAGCAGAGAAAATAAAATAGACCCCCTGCTAAAAATTTAAATTTTGCAGGAATTAGGAGGTTGGATTGCTGTGAGTCAGTGACACTTTAAAGTGGGTTCAAAAGCCAGCAGTTTCCCCTGGCCCAGATGTGGAGCCAGAACTCTGCTGCACCCTCAGCTGCTGGCTCCTATTTTTTCCCCAGTTATTTGTCTTCCATGGGACAGGCTCGATCTTCCCCCCCAGGTAGGAAATGAAAACACTTATTTCTTTTTCCTATGTTAAGGAGCTGACACTTCAGCTGAGAGAAGTCTTTGTGCTTCAGCAAATAACCTCGCTTAAAATAGAAGTTAAAATATAAATTAAAGCAAACTGCATTTATCAGTGGTGTTTATCCTGTGAGGCAAGCTGAGCTAAAATCATGACTCCTACAATCCAGGTGCTAAATCTCCCCCCGGGATGAGATTCCCATTCTTCTCTCAATTAGGAAAATTAACAGTGCTGTGATAAATACCATTACTTATCCAAAGCGATCGAAATCATGATGTAATTATTTTATTTTCATTTTCCTCGGGTCCCAGAGGCCATAAAGCACAGAAATGCCATGATTTATTCAGGGTGCTGGCAGTGCTGTGCTCGGTGTCAGCGGGCAGGAGGGCAATGGGAGCAGGAGAAATGCAATCAGGTCACACTCAATAATCACAGGGCTTTTAGGTGGGGTGATGTCTTTCAAGGCACACACACAAAAAAAAAAAAACAAAAAAAAAAAAAAAAAAAAAGGTGAAATGACACCATCAGCACAGCAGTGTCAGGGAATGAGGGAAAGCACCCAACAGGTCCTGCACTGAATCATCCCTGGGAGGGGCTGGGGGCCAGGATTGACACATCTTATTTATTTTTATGAGATGAGAGTGAATCACTCGCTGCCATCCCGTGTCCAAAAAAGCCCTTGAATGCTAGGTGTGGTTTAATTCAAAGAATATTTTTTAAAACATATCCCACAAAGCAAAGCAGGAGGCCAGATATGAGGCTGGGCTGCAGATAAGGCAGGGCACGTGTTCAAACCATCAGCACCCAGCCCTCCTCTCTGCCTGAATGGAAAAACACCTATAATAAAGATAATTACGCAGCTTTTTTTTCAAGGTATGGCAGATAAAACACAGCATTCTGCATTCCCATGGATTTTGTGGGCTATAAATGAGTGAAGCTGGAAGTTTCAGCAAGTCTGGAGTGAGGAGTTCAGATGGAAACAGGGCTGGCCCTGCCTCCAAACACAAACTGAATTTCCTGAGGAGTTCGAGGTACAATTCACTGCTCTGTTTCATTTTCATTTTCACAAATCTGCCCTTACTGGAACTTGAAAAGAGAAAGCTCTTTCTGCAGTGGTAATCCTTAGGCAGAAGAGAAAGATCCATTCTCACACCAAAGCCCTCAAAAGGACATTTTCCAACCCCCAAAATGTCGTTTTATTTTATTTTTTTTTAATGCAGAAATCAGAAGGAACAGACATTAATTATCAAGCATGTCCTGTATGACAACAAAATCAGCTTTTTCTAACAAAACTGAGATGGTGCTGAGGAATGAGCACTTTGCAGCCAATTCCACTTCCAGTGAACTCCCAGTTTAGTCAAAGCCTGACACCAAATTTCCTGTGATGAAGGGCAAGAACTTCTTGTGCCAAAGGCAGAAGCACTGTTCAAATTAAGGAGCTGATGACTCCTAAAAACAAACAAACAAATACAAAGGCCAGGTTTTCAGAGTTTGGGGAGTGAGGTGTGCACAGAAGTGGGATTAGGCTATAATCGTTAGGAAATGAATTGAGAAATATGAATAGAGAGAGGTTGGGTGGGAAGAACAGGAATCATTCCTGAAGTAAATTCCTAATATGAGAGGCAATTCAAATGGAATATATTCTAATTGGCCATAACAAGGAGTTGTGTGGAAGTCTTACACCAGCATTCAACCCACAAGTCACTGCATGACAAAACTACAAATTCCAGAGAAATACTGGCCAAAAAACCAATGTTAAACTGCAGAAGGAACATTCCTTGTGATCCTACAAATCTCAGATTTGTTGGATTTATCACCACTGAAAGAAACAGCACATGGAAGCAAAAGCCAAGAAGTTACTGGGTGACAAAAAACTCCTTCCCTTTTCCTTTTTTTCAGTCATTGCCTATTTCTTGCCTGCTCAATTTTAGGAGCAGAGGATGCAAACACATCCCAAGTTCTCATTTCCCAATTTGCCATCCAGCAGAGCTGACTGGAACATCCCAAGTTCTCCTTTCCCAATTTGCCATCCAGCAGAGCTGCCTGGAACATCCCAAGTTCTCATTTCCCAATTTGCCATCCAGCAGAGCTGACTGGAACATCCCAAGTTCTCATTTCCCAATTTGCCATCAGGCAGAGCTGCCTAGAACATCCCAAGTTTTCATTTCCCAATTTGCCATCAGGCAGAGCTGCCTAGAACATCCCAAGTTTTCATTTCCCAATTTGCCATCCAGCAGAACTGCCTAGAACATCCCAAGTTTTCATTTCCCAATTTGCCATCCAGCAGATCTGCCTAGAACATCCCAAATTCCCATTTCCCAATTTGCCATCAGGCAGAGCTGCCTAGAACATCCCAAGTTTTCATTTCCCAATTTGCCATCCAGCAGAGCTGCCTGGAACGTCTCAGGGCTTTCCCAGCCTTCCACCCCAAGGGAAGGGCTCAGACACCAACACCCAGCAGACAGAGCTTATTCCATGAATTCCTGTCCAGCACATGAAGGGATTCATGGATGCTGCTCCCAAGTGAAATTCTGAAGGCACTTTCTGGAAACAGAGCCCTGAAATGTCCTTAAACACTCCGGGGAATGGGGAAATTCAAGAGGTGTCTGCGAGGACAAGCAGAGAGGGTTGGGGTGGGTTTGGGGACACCTGAGGGAGGACAAAGCCCTTCCTTTGAGGTGTGAAATGTCCCTGCCACAGCAGGGGACAAAGGAACGCCGCTGGAACGGGAGAAGTGCCCAGAGAGGGAAAGTTTGCTCAATTACTCTACAAAAACAAACAGTATCACAAAGTCAACGGGAATTGATAAATGCAGCTCCTATCAGAGCACGCAGAGCAGTGGGGATGTGAGGAACCTTTCTGAAAATCATGAGTGTAAATAGCAACTTTTATCAGAATTATGAAACACAAGGACAATGTTTTGCCAAGGTCAGAGAAAAAAAGGTTTGCACTGTTCAACTTCTGCCAGGCAATGAGGATTGCATTTTGTTCCTAAAAAACAGCCTTTAAACAAAATAACAAACAAAAATATAAATTGAAACAACAAATGCCACCTACCAATAATTGGGTCCAAAAAAACAGGATTCATCTTTCACATTGCAGCATACAAATCATTAATATGGCATATTCCTAGAGGAAAATTATCCTTATTTTCAGGGACACCTTCCTCAGGAATCTTCAGCTCCTCACACCTACAGCCCCCCTGAACCAGACCATGTATTGTCAGTAAAATAAAAGTGATTTTTCCCCCCAAAACCCCCACTTTTTGATGCTCATACAGTACTACCAATCAAATATTCTGCAATGATATTCACAATAGAAGCCAGCAGCAGGAATGTCACTGGAGGGGAGAGAGGGGATCAAAACTCAGCTGAATTACCCTCTTTTCCCTGCACTAGGATAGAAGGAAAAGGAAACTCTCCACTCAGTCATTCAACCAAACTCTGACTTTAGCTCTTCAGACACTTCCTACTGCAGAGCAGCAAAACACAATTGAGTTTGTTCTTAAAGCAGGAGGTTTTTGCTGTTTCCTGCACTTCAGACACATTGAAAAAGTAAACAAAACAAAAACATTTGGTCCTGCTTCTCTGGGCTTCGCTGGGTCTCACTGCTCACTGATTTTTGACTTCACAATCAAGAGTGCAAATATAATCAGAGAAAATTAAAACTGTTAATGCTTCAGCTTGGCCTTTCTGACCTCTGTTTCTAAGAAAACAGGGTTCTGTCACTGCACTGGTGCCTTCTCCTGGGAAAGCCTTACAGTTCCAGCCCTCAGCTGCTTCCCACCCTGCAAATCCTCCAGGATTTTGTGAACCAGTTCATCCCAGTAGTGGCTGATGGAGAAAACGGGGCAAGTGACTGCTTCACCCAGGGAAAAATGAGGGGAAATTCAGCTCCCACTTTTTGGGATAAGCTTCACCCATCCTACAGCAAATCCAGCCAGGAAACCTCTCTTATCCCACTGCCCCAGACACAGCCTCTTCCTCAGGACAAGAGCCAGCAGCTCCCATGGCAGCAGGGGATGAAATGTTGGGATGGGCACTGGGGGAGAGAGAAGGAATTATATATTGGGTAATGGCCACTGGGATAGGACTGTGAGCACACAGCAGAAATCCCAGGATACACTTCACTGTTAATGAATATTCCAGGACAATTATGGATCTAGATATTCTCTAATCAAGAATATAACAGCAGAAGAGGCTAAGATGATTTCTGGGACAAGCCCAGAAAAGCAGGGAGAAAAGATAAGATGGGAGATGTGGGACAGAGCTTTTTTTCTGCTGAAGGCTGGGTTTTGTTCAGCTCTTGGGGAAAAATGACTTTCACATTTCTCCATCTTTGCTGCAGCACAAGAACTCGAGAACACGGGGGCTGTTAATGGGTACATGCTATTTTTCCCTGCCCAGTTAATAATGCCTGCACTGCTGACACGGGCTGGGAGTCAAAGGTAACACCCCCAACCACCAAACATGATGCGATTAATCCCATTCCCTCCACGCGACAACTCCCGAACACAATTTGGAAATGACAAGCACTTGATGAAGTGACCCGACATCATTCAAAAACAGACTTCCAAAAGGGTGCTCGGGCAGTTTTTGTGGCCCAAGAAGTGAACTTAAAAGGGATTTCTGCTGATTTTTAAATCCTTCGGGTAATGGGGGTGGGAAGTTACTCAGGGAAACACGGCATCAGCAAAGTCACCACCTCTGTCCCCAGGCCACCAGGCCTCAGTCCAGCTCCACGAACACTTGGCAGAGAAGACAAAGGAATGTGGTGCCCACATTCCACACGCTTACCTCCCATCCAAAGTTTGTTTCCTTTAATGTGCTCCTCTGTACTGCCATATAGGGTCCAAATCTTTCCCCAACTTCAATCTTCTTTTTGGCCCAAATCCCTAGCCCTGCCCCTGGGATCGAAGATTCTCTGAGTTCAAAATCTGGTGGGATTGGAATGTCATCAGGAATGTAGACGGGAGCTTCATAGGGTGAGCCCTCCTTGGGAGTGAAGTCCTCACTGGTGGGGAAGGGTGACGGAGGTCCCACAGGGATGGGGGACATTATACTGTCCTCAGTTTCCTCCTCTGCGCTTTCTCCAGCAAGGAGATCGGGGTCGGTCTCGTACATATTATTTACAATCTCGCTGTCACCTAAAAGGGGAAACAGCAGAACAAAACACACTGAGATACTCACGTGAACATTGGTTAATCTCTCCCTGGGACAAAGTTTGGCTAAGCCCAGCTCGCACGCTTCTAAAGGACAAAAACCTCCCTCGAGGAACTCGGGTGGAGCTGAGGTAAGGGCACTGATCACCATGGGGTGCTGCAGAAGGGTGGGTGAGGCTCACTGCCGCCTGGTGTGTTCTGTGGGATCAGGGGTCCTCTGCTGTTTGCACTTCAGTTTTGGAAAGAGGCAAGAAAACACAGAAGAGGTGGTTGAGGTTCTCTTTAGCCACTTCTTGCTTTAACTGGCTCAGTAAAAGGGGGAAAAAATTTTAAAAACCAGAAATAAATTAGGGTAAAATCCAAGTTTGGCAGGAAGTGTTTGCCTGGTGTTTGGGGTTCCTGCTGTGGCTGTGAGCCCTGCAGGTGTAACAGCATCACTGCTTTGTAATCACTGAATCCTGGAGTGGTTCAGGCTGGAAGGGACCTTAAAACCATCCAGCTCCTCGCCCTGCCATGGGCAGGGACACCTTCCACTATCCCAGGGTGCTCCAAACCCCATCCTGGCCTTGGACACTTCCAGGGATCACAGCTTCTCCAGGCACCCTGTGCCAGGGCCTCACCACCCTCCCAGGGAAGAATTCCTTGCGAGTCTCTAATCCAGCCCTACTCTCTGTCAGCTTGATGCCAATTCCCCCTTGCCCTCAAATGAAAGCCCTGGACACACAGAGGGCAACAACGTTTGGGGTTTTTTCCATGGGGAATCAATTTCTAAGCAAGGCCATCCATGTAATGAAAACGGAGCTTTCTCAACCAAAAAGCAAAGAACGGTGGTGGTGGGGGAGCAAAACATGAACGGGAGAAAAGAAAAACACCATTTGTCACCCAACAGAAGTAGCTGGAGTATTTTGGGAGCAGATTTGCCCTGTCTCCACGAGGCAGCAGGGCGTGCTCAGCAGCTCCCACCACGATAACAAACCCAACAACCGCCACTTTGTGGGCGCTCCCGCGGGGCACAGTCAATGCCTGAGCACTGATGTCACCAGGGGGGAGCAGCACCCCACCAAAATGACACGTTTCACTGGCTCCCAGCTAGGAACCATCAGGGAAGAATAGCTGGAAAAGCACGGCTCGACTTGAGGTATTTATAATTCATCTCCTTGCTAACCTCAGAATGCACCTTCTGTCTGCAAGACACATCTCCCCCTCTATTTCTTTTTTTTTTTTTTTTTTTTTTTTTTTTAATGCCTAATAAAGATTTTCCGGAGTTCATGCCTAAGAAACCTGGTGGCAGACTCGACTAAAGAGGAGGATTTTGATTCCTCTGCCAACATTTTTTTGCTCCAGTTTTTGAAAGGAGAACAGGGAGCTGCCTGCTGCTATGGGTTTCCTCTGCTAGAAATTGCAGCCCTCCCTACTCAAACATGTCACCAGAACCAAGCTTTCATGAACATGAGATACTCCATCATCCTGAAAATATTTGTGGTTGCAGTAAATGTTTTCTCACCCAGTATTAGCAAGTCAAATTATTTTCTGCTCTATGATTAGCCTCTTTTGCACTTAAGGAACAGGATTTCCAACTGAGTCGAAGAGCAAAACTGGTTTATTGGAGCACAACCTGTGAAAATTTCCAGAGGATAGAAGTAAAGTATAAAGATACCTTACCACTGGACAGTGTTAATTTAATTTATTCTATGGGACAACCAGGGCAGTTCTGATTAAATTTTAATTAACAGTGAAGCTGATCCTTCCCCTGGCTGACCTCATATTTCAAGAGGAATCATCAAAAGACAGGTAAATGTGTGGTAAATGACCAGGGACTGTCAACAGGCACGAAATGACAATGAAACAACAATTTCAGGTCACGATAGTCTGATACCAGAGATTGCAGGTGGCATCTGTGGAGCTGAATCCCAGCCAGGCAGACGTGGGAACGTTGGGTTCCTCAGCACATCCCAGTGCTGAGTTCAACAAATTGTACCCAGCGTTGATTAACAGCCGGGGAAAATCCAAGCTGTGCCCAAACCTGGCCCTTTTTTTGTGCACTGCCTGGTGGATTTCACAGAATCCCAGAATCGCTGAGGCTGGAAAAGACCTCCAGGATCATCAAGTCCAAGCTGTGACTGATCCCACCTCGTCACCAACTCAGGCCACTGAGTGTCACCTCCAGGTGTTCCTTGGACACCTCCAGGGATTGTGACACCAGTACCTCCCTGGGCAGCCCCTGCCAAGGCCTGAGCTCCCTTTCCATGGAGAAATTCCCGCTGATGTCCAAGCTGAACCTCCCCTGGCCCAGCCTGAGGCTGCTCCCTCTGCTCCTGTCGCTGTTCCCTGGAGCAGAGCCTGACCCCACCTGGCTGCACCCTCCTGTCAGGGAACTGGGGAGAAACAGGTCCCCCTTGAGCCTCCTTTTCTCCAGGCTGAGCCCCACAGGTGAGGGAGTTGATCTTCTCCACAGGTTGGGTTTATTCCAGGGATATAGGGAAAATCCAACAGCTGGGACTCAGTTTTGATTATTCCACAGAACTTTCTAGATTGTCCCCACTGAACCCCTTCTCCCCTGCGGGGCTCCTCTCAGCTTTACCCCAAATATTCCACAACTGGTTAAGTTATAAAAACACGTTAAAAAAAAAAAAAAAAAAAAAAAAAACCAAAAAAAAAAAAAAAAAAACAACCTGAGAACATCTCATTTTCCAGGAACAATTCCCAGTTCTCCTGAGCTCCATCCCAACTCAGCTGGGGGCCGTGGAGAGCCGGACGTGGCCACTCCGTGGTGACAACAGTGACAACCACTCTGTCCCACATCTGCCCCTCTGGAATGCCTGCCTGGGTGAAAAGCAGCACAGAAATACAACTTGACCTTACTGTTATTGTCATGAAACTAAAATTAGTCCCTCAAAGCTCCCCGGCGAAATGACTCGGTAAAAAGGCTCATTGAAAGGTTGTTTCCACAGATAATCAGATATGGGCAGACGCTGAAAATCTGTGTGACACCAATGAGGGGCTGGCAACAATGAGAGGGATGGTTTAGTGGTGGTGAGAGACCTCATGAATAATCTATTTAGCAGCTGTAAGGAAAGCAAAAGCAAGGCTGATGTTAAAGGGAATGGTGGTAGGGGAAATAATGCGTGAGGTTTTGGGGTGGGTTTGTTGTATTTGGGGTTTAATATGTTTATTATTATATTTATTATCATTATTGTCATTAGTCCTGTTTTAATTATCGTTGTTGTTAGAGATCTAATTCTGCTGTGGAAATACCCAATTATTAAAATGATTGAGCATTTTCTACACTCACAGATTACAAAGAGCTTCTTTGACTTCTACACTGGGAACACTTAAAGAACATCCCAAGAATTAATTTCTATGGGGCAGGCAGTGCCTGATCACCAGCACAATCTTGAGTTTCACTGACCTGGATAATTCAACATTTGTGTGAAACCCAGGTATTTCTATTTTCTAAGCAAGGAGGAGAATGACAGGCACCCACTGAACCACACTTTGCCTCTGGAGCCCCAGGCCTAAAGGAAATATCCAAGCAGAAGAGTAGAAAATACAAATATTCACAGAGAACTTTGACTTTGTAGCTAAGAATGGCTAACACAGGCACACACCAACAGGTGCTTTTTCCTTAGGGATTAACTGGCTGTTGGAAGGGTTTTTACATCATGATCCAAACTTTGCAGCTCACTCCTAGCTGTGAGTTTAAAATCACATGTGAGTATTAAAACCTCCATGCTGTCTAGAACTGCTTGTTAAGTGGTAGTAGTAATAATAATAATAATAATAATAATAATAATAATAATAATAATAATAACAGGGAAATATTAATTAGGCCAGGACTTCCTGGGACTTGTTTCCATTTTCTGGCTCAGCAGGAAAAGCAGTGGGGTGACCTCAAACATCTTTTCCAGCCCAAAGAGGGACATCACCACCACCTTTACAGGTCCTTGGAAGTCCTGAGGTTCCTGAATTGTGTGATTTCCATTTAGAAACATTCCCCAGGAAAGAAACCAGCCAAACCAAACCAAACCAACCAACCAAACCAAACCAAACCAAACCAAACCAAACAATTCCTGATATAATGGCTGGTGAGGAAGGCAGGTAAAATTGGAGCATTTTGAGCAATATCTTGAGGGGCACTGAGCAGCCTGGTCTAGTGGGAGCTGCTCGTGGCAGTGGGGTTGGATAATTTTTTGGATTATTGGATAATTTTTAAGGTCACTCCAACCCAAGGCATTATCTGATTCCACAATTCTTTATTTCACACCTCCAGTAAACAAAATCACCTACATTTCTAACTCTGGGGTGACAGGATTCTGTCTCTATTCCTATGGACTCAGGCCAAAAATAAAGTAATTTTTCTGACCCTTTTGTAGGCCAGAGGAGCTGGATCAGATCATGAAAACCCAGCCCTGCTCAGCCAAGAAGGAAATATTCCCATTAATGACGTGCTTAACTACTGCTGCCAGGGTTCATCACCTCGGGGTGTTGTGCTGCTCATCTGCCCTTAATCCAGGTGAATCCTGAGGAATACCTGCCCTCCATCCTGCCTTAACCCACTGGGAATTCTGCAGGAGCCTCGCTGCCCATCCCTCTGTGCCCTGCACAGGGCAGGAGCTGACAGCAGGCACAGCCCAGAGCTTGGCAGACACGACCCTAAATCACAAAGGACCTTGGAAAGCCCAAGGAGAACCCACCCCAAAGTGCCTCCAGCACAGAATGATCCCAGTGGTCAGATTGCCACCTGATGGCCACAGCTGAAATACAATGGCAAATCCCAAATCCAGGCCCTGCTCTGCTGTATCTGCCTGGCAGGACCAGCCCAAAAATCCAGCTTTTCCTCAAGGTGGTGGGAACTGTTGGTGTCAGTCAGCTCTGGATCCAGTCCTGGCATTCCTGAGCAGTGTGAATCCCTCTAAATCCCACATGAAGTGAGAAGAAATGAGAATTCTCCCTAAACTTTCACCCTCCTCACAGATCCACACCTTCCTTCCCAGCCTTTTCTCCCTGCTGGGTGCAAACCTGAACCTGCAGCCAGGGAAAGGCCTGGATTCCCAGGGGGATCTCACTTCTGGGTGCTACAAACACCAGGCACACTTTTCCTTAGCCTTGTGTGACGAGGGGAATGTGCCTCTGTGGGTTGGATTGTGCAACACCCTCTCTGGAAGCTGGTGTGCAATATTTGTGCAAATATTGTGAAAAGATGCAAATTGGCGACAAAATGTCATGAGTGGAATTATTCCTCTTCCATTAAGGATGGGGCTGAAGCATTAAATGCTTCAAGGCCATTAAAAAATGGCTTTTTCCTCATCCATGGACAATATTAATGAGAATGCTGTAAGGAAAGGACCACGAACAATCAGCTGTTTAAGATTCTCAAGCCAATTCTCAATTTCTTCATCCCATTCATTGCAAGAACCTTTCTCCTCCACCTCCATCCAAGCTGTACTGGGATCTACAACGTTTGCTGGTGGATATTGATCTGAAATCAACACATCCAGCACCCACACCAGAGCCTGGCCATGAGGAACCCCCTGGGACCAGGTCCTCAGAGTGCAGAGGATGCTCTGACAGCTTTCCCCATCACCTCTGACTGCTGCCAGAGCGAGGGGAAATTCTGCTTTAAATGGCCATTGGGAAATGTCTTTTTCCCCTCTTTTCTCCACTCACAAAACCCCTTCGTTTTCACAAATTTTACAGCTGGAAAAAAAGGTTTGGGCAATAAATATCCAGGCAGGGAAGTGGCCACGAGTGGGAAGTGGTTTTGCCCCCGTGCCACGGTGCCAGGGGAATGTCACAGGGGCTGTTTTTACCTCTGAGAAATGGGGCTGCTCACACAAATCTTTACTAAATTTTTCACTTCATTGGGCACTTCTGCTACAACTTGTGGTTTTGCCAACTTTTCTGAGCGTGTCTAGAGATACCCAGCTTGGAATTCTAGTATTCATCCCTTTGGATTCCTCCTGACTCTTGGGCCTTTAACACCACATGACACTGACACAGAAAGAACCTCAGATTATTTCTCAGTGGAATAATCCTTTTTTTTTTCCTTAGATCAATCATATCCAGAGCTTCTCACAGTTCCCTGACACCTGAGAAAACCCAAAATGCTACGAGTAAAAGGAATTAGGGACAATCAAAGTGGCTGTGGGTGAGATCAGGCCTTCCCTATTCCCTGTTCAAGCTGGAATGGTGGCACAGTTGTGACAGAACGAGGCACAGGTCACAGCTTTGTCCAGCTGACAAGTTAAATTCCCTTAAATAGGTGTGCATGGAAAATTCTGACCCTGCCAACCTCAAATTGTTGGATATTCAGTCAGGTCTGAGCTGATCCCACAGCAAACCCACCAGCTCCAGCTCCAGCAGATACCCAAACTCCCCTCTCAGCTTGTTTCCCTTCAAACACTAATGTGGGAAATGGATTTATAGAAAATTTAATAGAAATATTTATATTTCCTTTAATAGAAATGTTTCTATTTCTCTTCCACACTACAAAGCACAGAATTTTGGGAATGCTCAAGAAGCAGGAAGATGCTGATAGGGTAAACAGGATTCTGGAGGTGAGCCCTCAGGAACCCAGCTGCTCCAAACTCTGCTGGCCGAGCTCCCTGCACCCCAGTGACAGCCCCAAACACTCACATTTGCCAGGCCACACAGAGAAAATTTTATTTATAGCTGCCATTGAAATGAAATCTGAAGGAGCCACAAGTTTTAGCACATCCCTGTGTAAGATTCCAGACAGGAACAAGCTCTGAGCATTCCCAGCACAGGAACCTGCCCCAGGTACTGCTGTGTCTGGCTCTGCTGCCCAAATCTTTGCAGATTAAACTCCAAATCTGGAGTTTAAGGACAAAATACATGGAACTTCCCTGGCTCTGGCTGATGCAGAACTGCTGCAGAACACATTAAAAACCCAATTTTCTGCTGAAGAATACACAGAACTGCAGAGACAGTGAGGGATGAGGCAGGAGGGGCAGGCAGGATGAGGAAAAGGAAGAAAGACTCTTATAAAAATGAAACCCTTGGAAACGCAGCCCCTTTCCCGTGCTTACTTTGTAGATTCATCTTTCAAGTTTCACGTTTATGCCCTGCTTTGTCTTAGCTGGAACTGCACCTCTCAAAGCAGCTTCAAGTCCTTTTATTAAAAAGAAACAGAAAGCAGATCCGAAAGGAGCAGCGAGAGCAGATGAGGACTGAGCAGAGTTAATCGGGTGCATTTTTCAATAAACATTCTAAAAGCAGTTGCTGCAGAAGTTGGCTGTGAGTAGAACAGGTATTAAGGATTTCAAGTACCTTTGGTTTTAAGCAAAAAAAAAATTAAGTGTTTTCTTTTATTAAGGGATTTCTGCTGGCAGAAATGAAGAATAAAGCTCGAAACAGTATTTCAGTGTGTTCCTTAATACCCATTTTCCTCTAGTAAAACCAGCAGGGAAAGTGTCCAAATTACTCTGCTCTAAATGCCAGTATTATATTTCCAGTAAAAGTCTGGTTCAACCAGGCATCAAAAATATTTCCACGTAAGATCCTTTAAGAATCAAACTCTGCAGAGAATGTTGTTGTCGTTGTTTGTTGTCCGTAACTTTGCTTCACCTGATCTCCCCAAACCCACTATTTTGCTTTATATTTGAATTCAAGATGACATTTTTACTATTTGTGCTACGTCCAAATATTGATTTGACCCATATTTGGATGTAGTAGATAAAGTTGGTTCTTTTAAGCAAAAAAAACAAAAACCAAAACGAAAACAAACCAAAAAAGCTCTGCTATCTTACTATTAAAGGTGCTGGAAAAAATAAAAATCAGCCTTTGGGATTTCTGAACTATTTATGAGATAAAAGCTCCAGTGGAGTGTCACGAGATATGCACAGTGTATTACCAGAGTGGCAACAAACATTTGGGGAGCAATAACACAACGGCAAGAAAATTCAGGGAAGGAAGAGAGGAAAGCCTGGAGAAAAGCTCCACTCGGTGCAGAAAAATCGTCATTGCTTTGCAGTGGTTTGCTTATTTTTGCTCCAAAATCCCTCCCCTTTAAAAATCTATAGAAACGCTCCAACCCCGCTGAAAACGCAGCAAAGTGGAACTTTGGAAACGACCGCGAGAGAAAAATTCTCCTCTGGGAGAAACGCTACCTAGTTAGAATAAATAAAGAAATGCACTTGGGCTGGCCCTCCAAAAAACTACCAGCCCGTGCTGGATGTTTCTCTCGGTGCTGGATGTCAGACCATGGAGCGAGAATAAAGCGTTTGTGAGCCTCCAAAAGGAGCCCTCGCCATTGGAATTCACGGCTCTGCCAAGCGGAGGCTTTGGGGCTGTTGTCACCGTCTCATTGTCATTCCGCTCACTGTGGCTTCCCCAGGGTCCCGAACAGGAGTCCTGGCATTATTAACAGGGCAGATTAATAGCAGCGGGGAGAGGCATTTTCACAAACACGCCGAATATTAATATTAATCGATAACAATTTCCACTTCCTGACGGGAGGCGCGCAAACGTTGCGGGAGGAGAGGAGGGAGGGCAGAGCGGGGAAGGGGACGGTGCCCACGGAGCGGGGAATGAAAGGGGAGCAGTGAATCAATGCAGGGCACAGGACGGAGCCGTGAGGTGGGTGTCAAAAGCAGGGCTCTATTTTCACAGGCACACACAGGCGCACATTTTAATGCCACCAGATAAGTGGGATTTGCCTTGCCCCGGCCAAAAGAAAAAATTCCGGGGAAGCTCGCTGGTTTTGTATCGGGGAAGAAACAGCAGAGCTCTGCAAAAACAGGGGGGAAAATACCCTGCATCCTATTTTTGCCCTCCTGACTGAGGCTGTACTCTGCAAACCGTATTTTCCTCAACACTGAGAACACCACACAGATATTTTTAAAATTCAGGTCTGTCCACATTTACCAGATTTCTATGTGTGTACTTCAAGCTCTTTTCTACTACCACCCCTCTATTTTAAAGCCAAAAAATCTGTAAAACTTTTCCCATCTTTTCTAATGGATTAGCCCTATTTTCTTGATTCAGTCTTTGGAAGTCGTTATCATTATTTCACACACTTTTTAATTACAAGCAGCACAAGTAGAACGCACAGGGATGTTGCCAAAGAGTTTCCCAAATGCTCCAACTCACAATATCAGTGAAAGCAAATCCAACCATTCCAGCTCAAGACCTTTTAGCACAGACCCCACTGGGTCACTGAGCTGAGTCCTCCCTGAGCTTTGAACAAACAAATGAGTTTTTCACTCAAAGACACATTTTTGTAACAGCCTCCAAGTTCAGTTGTGCCCAGGAATGTTTCTCCCAGACCTGGAAGTGAAGATCTGAGTGAAAACCCCTCCTGGCACAGATGGGGCTGCCCAAGCTCTGCCCCACACGGGACACACAAAGGGCTCTCAAACACTTGCTGCAGTTTTGATCTTTGGGCTGGGCTGGTTTCCTCGCTGTGACCCACAAGGACAAAGCACCTCGGACTAAATCTGTGCTGGGAGCAAAGGATTGTGCTCAAAAATCAGCTGGAAATGGCTTTCCCACTCCTCATGGGTTCACTCCCAAAGCCCATGGAACGCTCTGGGGTTTTACAGCCAGCCCCTGACTCGTTTTGGGTTTCTTTTTATGCTCCCACACATCCCAGCCTGCCCAGAGCCCAGCAAGCCAAAATATATTTGGGACACATCTCTGACTGCACCCATCCAGCCAATTCACATTTCACCTGTCACATTCTGACCATGTAAATAAGGAAAATTCAGAGGTCTACCAAGTATTTGCCACCACTGGCTGAGGAGTCAGGTTCCTGATATTCTGGGACCAGAACTGAACTCCTTTCCTTGGCCAAACACCTTTCCTCTGGCTACCAGTGTCCTGATAATTGTAGAAATGTTTAATTACTATGAAAAATGGAATTTTAACTGGCCAAGTGATGACAGTAAGAGATAACTGGGGCTGTTAATGCTGTTCTCTGCAGAGATCTCTCCATTTCTCCTGTCCCCATCCCATTGAATAAATGATTTATTTCAATAAATGTTTGCACTGGGAGCACCTCCACAGAGCTGCTGTTTGGGGCACTTTTCTCCTGGCCACTCAAGTGCTCTTTTCTCTCTAGGAACAAGAACCTGACAAAGAACTGAGCGTGTGTTTAATCCTCCTGCTTTCCCCCAGTGCAGTCTATTTACAAGTCACTTCTGACAGAGAAAGTGCTCCCAGAGTTTGTCTGCAAAATGTAGGGCAGGAGAAATGGGAGGTTCAACAAATGGCAGTGGGAAGAGACACCCCATAAAATCCTTCCCCAACACTGTGAACAAACACTGTTACAGGTGGGATTCCTGGGAGAATCCCATCCTCTCCACAGGAACTTTGTTCAATTCCAGAGGACTCCACAGTTGTTTTAGACCTACTAATTTCATAGCCACAGCACAATATCCTCCTGGCTTAGCCTGACAGATCCATTCACATTCATTTTAATCTGACTCCACCAGCTTCTGCTTCAGTTGGAACCTGGGAAGCTGCGGAACCACGAGGATTTGGGGCCCTCCCAGGGCACTCCCCACATCCAGGCAGAGCTTCTCCACCCCGTTTCCCTCTCCTCCTTCCAAAGCAATCCTGGGTGTTACACCCACCACCTGGCCCTATTTAAAGCCACGACATTATTCCAAAAAGGATTATTTATACTAAAAACACTCCCGGGACTACTGTATTTGTATTTCAGGGCTGCTGCATCCCTTATTTCCTCACTGCTCTAATATGGCCCGAGGCAGGGCGGCTGAAATGACTTGCGATGCCACTGTAATTTTTATCAAGCCTTGTTCCTGGTAAAAAGCCTCTTTGTTTCAAAGAAATGTGATTTGGCCTTTTTCCTCCTCTGCTCTATTCCTTGGTTAATATACCACTTCCACTGGCCCCGGGGCTAAGAAAGGTATTCCATGGAATTGGTCAAATCTCACTGTTTTTCTTCTAAATCACAACTGGCTTTTTTTCCTCGACCATTGCTAAGCACTATCTAAGCTGACAGGCTGAACTTGAGATTTTATTTGTGCCTTAACTCTTCAGCTCCTGGATTTAGAGCAGTCACATGGCCACGTGAAAGAGATGCACCAAGGCTGCCCAAGCTGCTCTGGCAAAGGAGGGGTTAAGGGCAGGGCAGGAGGAGCAGCTCTGGCTCGTGTTATTTATTACAAAAGGCAAATTTGTCCATCTCTATAAAAGTATCTTCAGCCAGGTGTTCATTTATTATAAATCTGAACACAACAGTGACTTACGTGAAAGTCCACAAAGTTGAAATTTGGAGTTTTCAAAGGCTTTTTTTCGAGAATAAAAAAGGCTCTTCATTTCTTATCTCCCACAAAGAATTTGGTTTTAAACACAGTAACGCTTAACCCAGATTTGGGATTGCCTAATCAAGTTTTAATTTAGTCTGTCTCATTGACAAATAGGCTGGATTTTCCAATGAAATATATGCCAAGTGTTCAAGTACACTCATAAAATATCCCTCGAAAGCAGAAGCTGCAGCAGGAGCTGTTTGTTGACCTGCATTTAAAAAATGCCCACAGCCTCTAATAAAGTGAATAATTATAAATTAGGAAATCCAGTATTTTTTAATACATCTCTAAACTGGTCCTGTTTGGAATCCAGTCCTCATTTGCCATCCCTACCACACAGAGCTGAGAGCATCAGGGAAGAACACTTCACCTCAAGGGAAAAAAAACCTCAATATCCAAAATACTGTTACAGGAAAAAGGAGTTAACACCCTAATGGGATCTTCAACAATTAATACAAATCAACACCTTGCCTTAGTGTTTAGTCAGAGATCATCACCCTCTCAATTAGCTGACAATTAATAATCCTTTATGCAGGAAGCTTTCACTGTTGTTCAGAGATTTAAACACATTTCTAAACTTTGCTAGACATAAAATTATACCCACAAAATGTGGATTAAAATCACCAAGATGACATCCTGCTTTTTGGATCATCAGCAAATATATTCACATTAAAATTAAATGCAGACAGGAAAACCAGTTCATTGAAGGAAACACAACCCAAAAAATATGAGTCTTTATCCCCCATGACAGCACCTATACCCAGCTGTGAAAAGTGAGGCATTTCTAAGTAGCACAAATATTTCTCCTCGTGTTCACCAAGAGAGCCTCTGTCAGAGCAGCTCTGCGGAACTCCAGCATTCCCAAAAAATAAAGCTGCAGGATCTCTCTGTGCCCTGGCTGCCAACAGGAGCCTGGGCACTTCAACATTCCCTCCAGGAGTGCACTGAGGGCTTTTGTTTGTTTGTTTGTCTAAAGCTTCCCTGTGTTTTCCTTCTCTAATCCCTCTGTTTTTCTGCTCCTTCCACAGCCAAATCCATGGAAACTCGGAGAACCTTAAAGGTCCCTTGCAGGTCAAGTGTTATTTTTCGTAATGTACCTGACTTTAACTGGTGGAATTGCTTGAAGATTTCCCTCACAAGTTTGATAAAACAAACAAGGCCTCAGAGCGGGCTTGTTTAACTCTTGTTTTCTACTCAATACTAGAATTTTCATCAGTCAGCCTGGCAAGAGTGTAAAAATTACAGCTAAGGCAAGCCAGGAGGTGATCCAAGCTCCCTGAGAGGAGTGCATCCACCTGCAGTGGTCCCAAAACCCAGCCCAGAGCACTCCAGCTGTGTTCCCATCAATCTGCCTGGAATTCTGAGGTGCTGGTGGGCTGCACCCCAATCCTGTGAGCGAGTCACCTGCTCCAGGGACTGCACCTCAAAAATCACCTCACTGACAGGAGCCAGCGCTTCTCATCAGCACAATCAGAGCCAAAAATCCTCGCAAAACCAACCCAAACTCTTCTGTGATTACCTGTGAGCCAGAGCTCACTAATTAACAGGTAATAAAGTACCAGTTTGGGATGGAGAATCCCAAAATTCTGCTGACTTCTTCAGGGGTGCTGCCTCTGCCATGCCAGTCCTTCCTCTCCCACCTGGTCTCCAAACCCACCGGGCACCAGACCAACCTCTCCCACAGGACCAGTCCCTGCCTGGGCTTGGTGTGGACAATTATCTGAGCCCTGGTGGAACTGGAGGCTGGGCAGGGAATCGATGGAAAGGCAGAACCAGCCAGCACTGGGCAAGCTCAGAGGTGGCTTTGCCAAAGTTCTGTGCCTGAGAGCAGCCAGGGCACTCCTTGAAAGAATGAAGGCAGGGATCCGCCACCTCCTAATATCAAATATTCATTTTTTCTCCACCAAACCTCTTTGTTTCCTGTCTCCTCTCCCTCTCGATGCAAACACAGCCCCAAACTTTCAGAAAAGCCTCGGTGCATCCGAGCAAACCCCTCCTGAGCACAAACAAAAGCCCCACCACCCCTTGCCACATCCCATCACCGCCGTAATAAAGATGTTTACACTTTTAACCACTGAATAAAGCGCTCTAATTCCGCCGAGCTTGTCCCCTCCACTCCACTCCCTTCACTCCACGGCTTCATTTAGCAGGCCGGCGGTAAAAAAAATTCATTAATTTTTATTAACAGGGAGAGCCATTTGTTCCCTGTGACAATATTTGACTTGTCGAAATGATTTTCACCTCTGCCATGAGGTGCGCGCTCCCCACATACATCACCCGATTACTCCGGGAGCGGCCAGAGTTGCAGTCATTAGCCAGTGAATTAACGACAATCCACAGCGCTATTAATCACGCTGACAAAAGCGTGAGCTCGCTGCTGACCCGAGCACGGCTCTGGGACACGAGCACAGGCAAGGAGAGCACAGCCACGGGGCTGGGGAAGAAAGGAATTTTTTGTTGCGTTCCGGGTTTTTTTTTTTTGTGTGTTTTTTTTTTTTTTTTCCCCCCCTTATTTTTTTATTTTCGTCTCGCGCTCTCTCGCTAAGCTGCTGAGGCAGGGAAAAAAGGAGAGGGCAGAGAAATGAGGGAGGGATGGTGGGTAAGAAGGTGAAGCAGCTGTGGTCTGCAAGGTGAGGGCATGTCTTGCTGGTCCTGACATCCCCCCTGCAACTTCCAAGCAGGAGAGACTGCAGGAATTTGATCTTAAATCCGCGGCGCTTTACCAGGGACAATTTGGGAAATTCTTGGAAGCATGGTTGGTTTGATCAAAGCTTGTTCCTCAAGGCCTCTCCTCTCTCTCCCTGCAAATTTTAAGTATCACAGAATCACTGAGGTTGGAAAAGATCTCTAAGGCCATCGTGTCCAAGCTGTGCCCGATGCCCACCTTGTCCCCAGCCCAGGGCACTGAGTGTCCAGCTCTTCCTTGGACACCTGCAGGGATGGGCATTCCAGACCTCCCTGGGCAGCTCCTTGTGAGGCCTGAGCACCCTTTCCATGGAGAAATTCCTGCTGATGTCCATCCTGAGCTCCCCCGGCCCAGCCTGATAGCAACCACATTTCACAGGAAATGGATCCTACCTCCAAAATATTGATCCCTGGGAACTGCTGGCTTCCAGATCCCAGAGCTCTCAGGACACTTGCAAAGAAGCTATCACTGAACATGGCAATGAGCCTTCATTGTTTTCTTGGAACGTGGCTTCTAATTTCAAGCTTTTGAACACTGCACAATGTTTAGAGAAGAAAAACCCCAAACCCAAACACGACAATCCACAGAAATTTTTCCCCGTGGCACAGTGTTTGTGTTCCTCAAGACAGGAATTGCTGCAGCAATCCAGGACAATACATGGATATAACTGCAAGTTTTACATTCAGAAGTCATCAGAAGCAGCTGAGAAGGGGAATCTGAAGGAATGTGGTCCCGTACGAACGCACGAGGAAGGGGAACTCACAGGAGCTCTGGAAGAACAGGGCAAAGAATGAATCCTTGCAGTGGTTTGAATGTTCCTGCTGTACTGGACAATCCATGGCAAGGAAAGCACATTCCTGCAGCCTTGCCCTGTCCCATCAGTCCCCAACTCCCACCACAGCAGTTCCAACAGTGAGACCATTCAGCGTTGGGAAGATGATAAAACCGTGGTGAGAATTCCAGAAATCTCCTTCGAAACTTCTTACTGCTGTCTTTTTTCTTTCTTTTTTTTTTTTTTTTCTCCATTCATGACCTAGTAAGGGATTTAAGGGCGAATTCTCAGAAGTGCTCAGTGGATTCTTCCCCCCAGTCCTGCAAACACACACAGCCAAGTGCTGTGAGAGATGGTCATTCTCTCTTCAAAGCCAGATATGTTTTCTCCAATAAAAATATCTTTTAAATCAAAGCAGGAATAAAGAACCCATCAGAGATTTAAGAAAATGAATTTTTAAAAAGAGAACTTTCTGGAACAATTTCCAATAACTCAGGACTGTTGTGACACAGCCCCAATTTTTGGGGTGTTTGTGGTGTATTCTCACCTCTAACAGATTTTATGCCTCCTTTGCAACCCAGCACCTTCTGATCCATTCTCTGCACTCTCCATTCATTCCCTCAGCCACTTC
The DNA here is from genome assembly GCF_026979565.1 of Vidua chalybeata. Taxonomy (NCBI): domain Eukaryota; kingdom Metazoa; phylum Chordata; class Aves; order Passeriformes; family Viduidae; genus Vidua; species Vidua chalybeata. The sequence goes on from NC_071551.1 coordinate 5,027,285, forward strand.
CTCTTCTCCAAACCCCTTTCCTAAAAGAGCTGCTACTCCCCAGGTTGATGTTGTTTCCCTCTTACCACACAGAATAATTCTAGAGCCTGTTTCTTGTTACTCACTTTCACCGGTCTAATTCTCCTTTTGCAGCGAGGAATGTCGTAAGGAAAGCCGGGCTCGGAAATCCATGATTTCCTGCCAGTTAATTCATTTCAGCAAAACAGGAGGCAAGGTGATATTGCTGTTTAATGTTGCAGCCCCTCTGCAGCACTCCCCGGGGGCTCTAAGGGATCCCATGTGCGTCCCCATCCCTGCACCACTGCCAGCACCAAGTTCCACCTTGGGCCAATTTAGGCTCTTCCACCCCCGAGCTATTTTGTCCCATTTGCAACTTTTGTGAATTTAAACATCAAAGCAGGAACAAGAACCAGTGGAGGTGCAAACCACGGGTCCTGCAGCCCTGGCAGAGGTTCCTGTGGCCTCACACACGGCCCTTTCATTTGGGAGCTTGGGTTGGGTGCAAAAGTAGCTTTAACATTAAAAAGCAAAGTTCTGCTTAAAATTTGTGCCTGTCTGGAGGCACAGAATGGTTTGGGTTGGGAGGGGATCCTCGTTCCACCTTCCATCATCAAAGGTTGCTCCAAGCCCTGTCCAACCCCTGGAACAGTCCCAGAAATGGGGCAGCTCTTTGGGTGGGCTGTGCCCGCGTGTGTCGCCCAGCCCAGCCAGGTTTGGGGATAGCTGCAAAATCAGGGCTCCCCAGGGCAGCCTCAGCGTCCCCGTGGCTCAGACAGGAGCTTTTCCTCCCTCCCAGTGCCATTCCCTGACACACAGAGAGCACAGCTGCTGCGGGAAGAGAAGGGGAAAGTCTCAATCTCATTCAGAGGAGAGATGGGGAAAGAACGCTCAGCCTTACTACAGACCTACCCCATGAGTATCCCCAACTTCCTCGGGGGTTCCACACTGAGCTCCCTGCTCTCCTCACTCCTAGGAGGGAGATTATTGATTAGAACGGTGAAATAAAGTGAATTTTCCCATTTAACAACTGGTGGCTCCCTCTCCATTCCACCCCGTTCTCACCCACAGCTCCACTCTCCACTATTAATTATGAACATTTTCATTGCAACCTGATAGCTAAATCCAGGAGGATTCCACGTCAAATCCACACAACTGCTCCATTCCTGGTGGGATCTCCACACACAGATCTACATCATCTCCTCCTCCTGTATTACTCCTTCTAGAAATACTTTTCCTGGGTCGTACACCAGGGCAAAATAATCCACATTCCAGCCTGGCCAGTAACACACCAAAATCCAAGGTTTTCTCTTCCCCCCAGCTCGGCCTTGCCAGGCCACAGCACGCAGCAGTCAGCTGCAGTCCAACCAGCCATTGCTCTGCCTTTGAAGCTATTATTAAGAAAAATATTTAAGATAAAAATATTTTTACATTTTGCTTCTGCTGGCCAGCGATTGTCCCGCAGTCTGAAATATGAACTGCTGGCGAGGGGGACTTCGAGCTTTCTTGTAGAGAGGGAAAATTCTTATGCTGCCAGCCAGGTGTCTGAAGGGCTGCTGCTTTTCACTGCTGATTTTTCAGGAGCTAATGCAGATGCACTGAGAGGACAGCACTCAAAATCAACATTTTATTTTCATTTAGAGTTCAGTTCTGCTCCTGTCAGCTGCTTCTCAGGGAAGCTGTGACTGCCCCGTCCTGGCAGTGTCCAAGGCCAGGTTGGAGCCACCTGGTCTATTCTCTTTTTGAGGTAATGCTTTAAAAATTACTTCCCTTAAATCAGGGGATAGATTCTTTAGCTCTGTTTGGATTTTTAGGAGATTTTGCTTTGAGAACACAAATATCTGCCTTTGAAAAGGAGAATGAGCATCTTTTACTCGCCTGGGGCAAGGGCCAGATCCAGAATCTGAAGCTTCACTGCTCCTTATATCCAGCAGGAAAATAAAAAGCTGAATTACTTTAAAAATAAATAAATAAAGACAAAAACAAGACAACCCCCCCCCCCCAAAAAAAAAAAAAACACCAAAAACTTTTTGCTCACAACTTTTCCAACCCAATTCTGGGATATGATCCTTGTTATCGTGGAACATGATTTTTAAAAGTTCATTTTTAAAGAAAAACAAACAAACAAAAAAAACCAACCAAACAAACAAACAAAAAAAAAGAGCTCAGTGCATGTTAAATAACAGGTTTTGTTCACCATTTTCAATTAACTGAAAATAATAATAATTTTTTTTTTAATTAGATCATTCAATTCACAGTGGAATCTGTTTTGCTACATCTGGGACATCTTAGTCCTTTTGTGCTTACTCTTTTCTGGTACTAAAATCAGGTCAGTTCAGGTCAGAGCTCAATTTTTCAGCTTTTCTGAAATAAAACACTACAAAAAATATTCAAGTCTGGCCATTTTCATAATTTTCCATTTGCTGATGGAAGCTGCTTTCCAAATCCTATCTCCAATGTTTTTTTCTTCTTTTACAAAACAATTATCTGTTTCAAAAACACCCAACTCTGGTTCAACCTGGACAGAGCTGCCAATTTACCACTAATATCAACCTTTTTTTTGAATTTTAAGATCCATAAAAGCATTTCTAAAAAAAATATGGATGACCAAGAGGATGAATCTGGGCTGGAAATTCCAATTTTCCACATCAACCAGGGCTGCCCTACCTTGGTGGACACGAACTGGGGACCCAGAGCTGAGAAAAAAAGGGAAATCTGGCACTCAGGGTTTTTTCCGTGCCACTTTCTGGCTGCTTTATTCCTTCTTGTGAAATGCCTGCTGAACGAAAACATCCCATGGCTCACAGACTTTTCAACTTAGGGTCTTCAGCCCCACATATTTTTCATATTACTCATATTCCCCTGCTTGAGTTAAACTCAAACAGGCCTGGAACAACTTCATTAACATAAAACCACATGATAATGGGAAACAGAGCCTTTTAATGGTTTATTTTCTTATTATCTTGTGATATATTTCATCTTCTCCCCCTTCTCTGAGTGCTACTACATTCTGGTTTCACTCTGCTGCCTGAGCCTGGCAGGGATCGAGCAGCCAACACTGGATTCTGGAAATTCAGGAATTTTTAAGCTCACGGGATCAGTTTGGTACCAGGGAGATCACAAAAGCTCCAGTAAAAGTTTAAAAAAAAAGGCTTTTATTATTTTAAATTAATATATGGGACACTCTGTTCTACCCTGAATACCCCTGCAGCATGTCACACTTCATTTGCGGGGAAAAAAAAATTGGTTTTGCCCTCCAAATTTGGTAAGAGTTCCTAGGCTGGATGCTCAGGGAATATGGCAAGGGAAGCTCTTTTGCAATACCCCATTTTCTTTTTGTCACAAGACCACAATTTCAAAATTTAGGAGTTGCAACATTTTTTAGGAAGGTTAAAGAAATCAGAAATTGCATCTGGTTCAGGGTGATTCTTATAAACTATTTCAGACGTTCTTGTAATAATGAGTAAATAAATCTTTACAGGGTTTCTACTTTAAAATACTTGCTTTATTTCCCTGACTTTTAAAACATGTCTTAAAAATATTTCCCAGCAATTTAAATGCTAAGGAATTGCCACAATTTCCCCACTATTCTGTCCATATTTTCTCACTATTTTTACCCTTTAATTAGGGTTAAATCCTAATGAATCAAAAACCTCCAGGTGAGTGTATTACCTCTGACTTTAAAGTCCATTAACTTGGTATTTGCTCTGTTGCTTGTGAGGCTCAGGAGCAGCCTCAGACTCATCCCTAAAAAAGGAATGGCAGTTCCTGGGATTCACATTCTATCACAGCTCAAAGTGGAATAAATGGGAGATGGAAATCAGGGAGATATATTAACACCACCCCTTATTTTTCATTCCCCTCTGTCTCTGCCTCCCGAAGAATATCGGTGATGAATTTGCAAACGGCTCTGGCTGATGACAGAGTTTTTTTAGCCTTCATTATTTATCCCCCCCACTGCACACCTCGATCAGGGATTACAGTGACAAATGCAGGAATAAAAGGCAAAGACAATATTGCAGCGGCGCGGTGTAAATCTCCCTTTACGCATTATTAATTTAAAGAAATCCATTATCCCATCGGGCTCGGAGGGGAGGACAAGGTTACATAAGAGCTGGTAGAGGCAGCTGGGGGTCACCTGGAGACAGGGCCCCGCTGCCACCACCCCGGGATGCTCAGTTTCCTTGGAAAATGGGATTTTTTGGCATGTTCTTCTGCGTGTTTTGTAGAAAATTGTTATTATATGCCCCTTTCTAACCCAGAGATGGGGCGGCTGAGAGGCATTTCAAAAACCTTTATTCCATTTTCATTTAAAAGGTGAGTCAATACAAGCGCTACAATTCACGCCATCACAATCAAAACCCAACTATTTCCTAATTATAATACACTATAAACATTTCTTCAATCAATCTATCAACTTTCTTCCTCTCAGTTCCTCTCTTTGCTTTGGTTTGGCGGAGGCAGGAGGTTGCTGAGTCCTGCCCGCCTCAGAGAGGGCACAGAGGTGTCACCAGAGTGTCTCAATGTGGGTTATTCATGGGAGCAACCATTGGTTCTCAGCTTCTTTTTTGCCACTGTCAAGGTCAGGATTGAAGCACTAGAGATGTTATTTCACATTCAGGCTTAGATGTTTATTATTTCTTATCTATATTACAAGTTGTGAGTTCTACAGCAGTTTACTAACAAGCTGCAAAATGCCTAACTATCTTCCTAGACAAGGTCTTTTAAGGAATGACACCTAAATTATTTTCACTTTTAACCCAATAACTAATCACTCAAAATCTGCAATGTGGATATTTATCCAATTAGACAAAACTGCCCAAACCCATGGAGAAGAAGGTGAAGAAGAAGGAGAAGAAGAAGGAGAAGAAGAAGGAGAGAAGAAGGTGAAGAAGAAGGAGAAGAAGGTGAAGAAGAAGGAGAAGAAGGTGAAGAAGCAGGACCAGCCTCTGCCCTAAAACCTCCATCTTGCTTTATATCTATTCCTATATTCTAAAACCCCAAACTCTGAGTTTTCCACCCTGTGACATCACACATTTCTAATCAAACTACACACCCACAATCGCACTGCTATCAATCAGTTTTGGAAGCCTTCTCCACGGCCTCAGATCAAATACAGTATTTTCTTGGGGGTCTGTGCCCTTCAGCACAGAAAGTTGCAAATTCTCAGCATCCAGGACTCCAACAAACAACCACACATCAAGGCTGAGAGAAGAATAAACCCTCCTTTGCCAGCCCTGCATGTTCAAGATTTTGCTGGAGTCGTGAAGAGAAGGGTGTGTGGGGATGGGAGAGGAAAGAGGGAGAAATTAGCACTGGTTGGAGAAGGTTTTTCTCTGTTGTGGGCCACTAATTCACCATGACCTGGACAAGGGCCCAAACTTGTGTCGTGTGGGCCACCCACGAGCTCTTAGGTAGCAAAACTCCTGATCCTGCTCTCTGCCCAGGCTCCGAGCCTTCCATGTGTCCTTTGTCCAAATCCTTTGAATAAAAGAACAAAAAATTGCTCCTTCTCCCCTCTTTCCCTCTTCTCTTTGCCCAGAGACAGGGATTAAATCCTGGGCAACGTCCTCCAGCACAGAGCTAAGGAAGGCTGAGCACAGGCTCCCTCTCCACCCCTCCAGCAGCGTCAGAAGGGGAGGAAATGCTGCTCCTATCGAGAGGAAGGAAAGAGGAAAACAGATGGAAAGTCCTCAGAACTGGAACAAGTGCTTCTCAAACAATACAACAGGTCCCTTTTACTCCAAAATAACAGAGCCCTTCTGTGGAAATCTAAATACAATCGGGGCATCGACAACAAAGATAACGGGGAAATAATTCTGTGAACCTGGAGCCGGGGCCTGTTTGGTGAGAGCCGCCAAGTGCAGGCCCCGTCCCCATCCACGCAAAGCCAGGCTTTGATTTCACTCGATTCACTTATTGTTTAAACCTTGCAACAAAAGACTTGGGACTAAAATACCCCCAGCTTGCACCCACCAGCCACGCATGGGCAGGGATTTATCACCAGCTCGGTCCCTGTGCTGTGATTCCCTGGATTATTTCACCTGCTCAGCAGATCCATGCTGGTTTTGTGCTTTTTCACTCACAGTTCTCTGAGGGAATCTATATTGCTCTGATTAAGCTCAGTCCTAAAATGTTACTGGGGTTCTGCCTCTGTGTGCTCAAAGGATAAGGTGAGACTAAGGATGGTCAGCACTCAATAAAATATATATACACACATTTTTATATATATATATATAAAATAAAGCAGTATATTGAGTATACAACAGTTCTGCCTCTGATGATGCAGCTCAATTGAATCCAAATAAACACAATAAAAGGAGAAAAAAGATCAAATACTAAATTTCTCAAAACCCTAATAAGGGCTAAATTCTCATTTGATCACCTTGAACACTCAGGACTGTTGGTAACTTCCCCCAGTCATCAATGTTTGAAAGAACTTTTAGGAAAATAGTTCATTTAGATTGTCTTTTGTAGTACAACAAATTCCATCCCTTCATAAAAATGATTATCAAAGACAGTGTTTCAAGCTTTCAATTCCAATTTAGGTGCATCAGCATTTGCTTCCCAATGGAAACACCAGAAAGGAAATGTCTGTGTGGAATGTGGGCACTTGCAGCTTTCTGAAAAATTGGGTTTCTTTAAGAGTCCAGTATTGGAAACTTAAGCTCTCCAGTTCTCTTTCAAAATGCAGACTATGGTTCATTGATTTCTTCCCTTCTGAACTGAGGGACTCAGTCAAGGGGCTTGAAAATAAGATACTTAATAGTAATTTTAAACCCCCTAATTTGTTTGCCCTCCCCCATGCTCCCTATACCTTCACAATAAATCCTTTGAAAAACTGGAAATGCTTTAGTGAAAAGACTGATGGGAAACCTTAAAAAATATCAGGCAAGCAACATCAAGTTATCTCTGTTATTTTAGGCCAAATGTGTTTCCTGCTTTTTTTTTTTTTTCCCTTCAAACTCCCTCCAGGCCTGCAGTGCAGCCTGGGCCGTGTCCCATCCACGGCAGGTCCCTCGTGCTGGGGTTCCCTGGGGGAAAAATCCTCCTCTGCAGCAGCACCTCCAGCTGTGCAGAGCCCAGGAGCCACGGGCAGGTGCCAGCCCAGCTTGGGAAGAGTTGATCCCAACAAAACCCAAACCCAGCTGCACATTCCACGGGTGCCACCAGGAAGGAGCCCCAGCTCTGGGATGGGGGACACCTTGTGTGAAGGCTTTTCCCTTCCAGGAACTTCACCTGCAAAACTGCCGTGGGAACTACTGCAGGACACTAAAGTTGATGGGAAAAGCATAAAAATATTTCCATCACCCCTCACTGCAGGCAAGGAAAAGGGTCGTTATTGCACCTCAGTGCTCCTGCCCTAATAAAGCAGAAATGAGTGTGTTTAATGACAGTGCAGAAGGAAGGCTGTGGAATACAGCAGTGGATAATTTGTCAGTGATTAGAAGGTCAATGGGTCAACTCAGGAACAACCCAGTGGCCTCACCTGGGGGGAGCCCTGTCTGTAACAGGAGAAAGCCCCTCCTTTGTCCCAGCTGTGTCACCATGGAGCCTTATCAAAATAGAGCTGGGACTTATCAGTCACGAGGGAGGCAGAGCCAGGTGACTGCAGAGTCCATCGGCAAGGCCTGCAATTCCCACACTGGGCTTGAGATCCTTTTAGAAAACAAGAGTTCTTTTTCCCCCAGTGTAAATATCTCCCCCCCCCACCTTTTTTATATTTTTTTTTAAAGGCTGATTGCACTTTCATCACAAAATTTTATGGGATTACATCACTTCTGCAGGGACATTTTTTAATCACAGTCATCTCAAATGGGAAATTCTGCAGGAATAACAATGTTTTTGCTCATTCCAGTTTGTAATCCCAGCACCACTCACTGCTGAGCCAATCCTGGATAACTCCAGGTCTGTTAAACACAATGCTGGTCTCATCACTGAATAAATCCCTGCCAAAAAGATGTTTCTTGATTAACCAAAAAGATGAATTGGTACCTGCCAACCCTCAAACTCAAAATTCTGTATTTTTCTTCACCTTTGCTGGTCTCCCTGACAAGGGGCAGCCACACTCCCCACACTCTGCTGGGTTTGGTGACAGCAGCCGTAACCAGGGAGGAAAATCCAGAGCTGTGAACAGCAGGCTCATGGAATTTCTGGGCATTGTCACATATTTGTATGTCCCTTGTAGGGTCTGGGGTTTGTGTGCACCCAGCCAATTCCAGCTATCCCTGTGTGTGTGCAGTAATGGCATTTACAGAGGCCACAACTCAGAGCAAATCCCTCTTGTACCAGGGGCCAGAGAGACAAAAACTGCACAGAATCCCAGGAAACTTTAGACCTGAACAGGCTGAAAAAGACAGATGAGAAACAAAACCCTAAAACCCCAGACCCTAGGGATGTGGTTTGGCCAAGGTGATGGAGTGAGGGCCGTGGATCTGCCTGGGCTTTTACTAAATCCTCTTTTAAGGCTTTTGATACAAAACTTTCTCTGTTTTTCACTGCTGGGGCTCCCGGGAGCTGAGCCCAGTGCCAGGGATGCTGTGGTGGGCACCAGTCCTTGTCGTGACCCTTCTCAGGAATTCCACAGGGCAGGAAATGATCCTGCAAAGTGCTGAGCACATTTCCTGGGAGCATCCCATCCTGTCAGTGACTCCCACAGAGCTTCCCCTGCGCTGAGCTCAGAGCTCCACAAAGATCACAGGTGTCACCTTGGCAAAGGCTTTCTTAACCACGTGTTTAAGGTATCATGTGACCTGATATTCCTTTCAAAATTTAATTCACAAGTAAGCAGCAAAGACCAGTTCTGGTCTTGGAAAAGGCTGAAGGCTCACTTATGCAAATAATATTTATTATTTGAACATAAAATAATAACTTAAAAAAGAATGTGAGTCTATGCCATTTGTTTTTAACCCAGATTAAAAAAGGTTGAACATATCAACAACAATTTTCAGTGCACACGAGCACATACAACAGCAGGTAAAGGAGCTCTGTTTCATGAGATCAGGTTCCATCCAGAGTGAGGGACAGAAAAGCTGAATTTGAATTGATAATAACATTGTGACTTGAGCTCCAAGGAATTCCTTCCCCCCCCCGCCCTGTTTTTTTTTTTTCCCTCTTTTTGCTTAAAATAATTAAATTGGATGAGGCAAGATACCTGAGCAGTGAACTTTTCCATTCCTCCATTTCCAAGGAAATAAAATCTAGCAACAACTTTATGCAAAAGCTTGTTCTCTATGCCAGTGGGTCAGTGGCCAATTTAACCATAACAAATAATAGTCTAGTCTTTCAAAGTTTCAACCTCTTCTTTTATAATTTTTTTTAAGAACCCGAGTGCTGGAAGACAGTTTGGATTTCCTCGGCATCCTCCCCCTGCCAAGTCGCGTTTTCCCTCTGGCTGGCGACCACATCTCCCTGTGAACATCTGCAAACTGCAGCTCCAGACAGCCCCGCTGCAGCAGCTCTGACAGCAACTGGGGGCAGCTCTGCTCTGCAATGATGTCATTCCCTAAATTCACTAAATCCAGGGAATATCCACATCCAGTGCCCCTTCCCTGCCTTTGCTGTTTCTACAGCTCTGGCGGTGGAGGAGTTAAAATATTTCAGTTCTGAGTTAAGGAACAGTAAAAGTTCTAGTCCAGAGACACTTTTTTCCTCCTTTCCGATAGTGATTGGCTTCCCCTGCACCTCTTTTGTTTTGAGAATTTTGGAGTATGCAGACTTGTGTAATGCAGAGATTGCTTCCAATTTAATTTAGTTGTTTTGTCTTTTATCATAATGGAAACGAGCACAGGATCCTTCCCAGGCTTTCTGCCATGGAAGAGGAGGCAGATTTCACTGCTGTGGTTCCCCAGAACGATAGGGGAGGGAGAGCAGGGGGACAAGGATTAAATAAGATGCTCATGGAGGGTCAGACAGCAATTTCTGCACGGCCAGCAAGCCCCAAAACTCTGCTCTTGCACTCTGTGAATTAACATTTGCCCATTACTGCATGGGATCTGCTGGGTGCCATCCCCATAGCATCTAAAAAAGCCCTTGAGCCCTTTCTATGGTTTGGTTTGGGTTGATTGATTGTGGTTTTTTAGGAAAGAATTCTTTATTTCAGGAAAGGCCCCGGCACAGGGTGCCCAGAGAAGCTGTGGCTACCCTTGGATCCCTGGAAATGTCCCAGGCCAAGCTGGACAGGGTTTGGAGCAACCTGGGCTAGTGGAAGGTGTCCCTGCCCATGGCAGGGGGTGAAATGGGATGAGCTTAAGGTCCCTTCCAACCCATTCTCTGATTGCCTTGTTCCTGGAGAAGAATGTGATAATGAGGGACCCAGTGAGTAGATCCTCTGCTTTTGGATCCAGAATTCAATGTGGATTCAGATGAAGACACCACACACTTTGCCCCTGTTGCCAACAGGACGGGTTTTCTTTGAACACGTTTGATTTTTTAAGCCTGTGCTGAATGGTTGGGTCAATCACACTCAGTGCTTCGGGTTCCCAAACAGTTCACTTCAGCTCTTGAGGTCCCTTCCTGCAGCCCCATGGCAGAAGTGCTGCCAAAAGACAGAGCTACACCTCCCAAAACTCCCTGCAGGAACCTGGGCTTGGTCACTGCAAACACCCCCACAAAACAGGGCCTGGGCTGGACCTTTGAAACAGGAAAATAACAAACAGTGGCTGATGGCTTCTCACAGAATCAATACTGGATCTAAAAATCATCATCCAGGAGAAACATGCAAAGCTTTCAGGATTTACAAACATTTTCTCCACTTAACAGATCTTCCTATGAAGCACAAAATCAAATTACAGGTGCCAAGACAACCCTTGGGGGTTTCACTTCAGGTACACCCCAAACCTAACCAGTTTTTGGACAGCCTGGAGGTCACAAATCTCTGTGGAATGGCACATCAGACAGCAGGACACCTGATTTTGGTGGCAGAGGTACTTCTGCCTGTGGGAAAAAATGGATTTCATCACATTCCCAGCAGCCAGCCATCCATGTGAAAAGGCCCAAGAAATATCACCCTGAAAGGAAGAAGCAAATCTTGAGGACCAGAAGATGTTTGGTTATTTGTGACTCTGCTTCTACTCTTACACGCACCAGGAGAATTCAGGATTTCTGCCACCAACTGCAAGGGATTATGAACCCAACAGGAAGGTTTTATCCTGCTGGACAAAATGTGGGTCAGGATCAAATCACCTAAGCCTGCTCTTTATATGTGAATAAACATCTCAGTCATTGTTGGTGGAGTGATTTCCACTGCTGTGCTTTGGTCTTGCTTTTAATTCTTTACAGTTTATAGTAAAGGAGCTGAAATTTCTCTTGGAAAAGAATAATAGGTACAGGAACTTTGAGACACAAAATCCACTGGGGAATAAAACTGAATTATTAACAGGACCTTTAAAACAAAAACAATCAGAGAAAACCAGGCAGAACTCATCCCCTGGCCATGTTGATGAGAGGACACCACATCCAGCCTGCAATTCCATGGCCATGCCCTCCTTCACTGTGCACACTGGCTGTAAATCATCCCAACGCTGGCACAGCCCCAGGGCAGCCAGGAGCCCCAGGGGGACTCGCCAGGTGTGGATGCACCCAGTCACCAGTGCATGATAATCCTTCCTGAGCAACATGCCCAAGGATTTGAAGACACACAGCACAAAATCTGCACATTCAGAAACTTCTCCACAGAGGCATTTCCCAACAGCCACGTGATCTGATAATCCCTGTCCAAAGCAGAGAGCAGAAGACACGAAATCAGAGTTACACTGAATTATGACAGTCCACAAACAAGGCAGGAGAGCCTCACTTGGTGATGTGTGGGGTAAATCCCAGTACCTGCTCCTCGCTCCCTCGGCCAGCCCGTGAGCCAGAGCTCTCAGAGATCTGCTGGAAATCACTGAGATTTCCTGCAGAGCTCCAAGTTTCTGGTTGCTCTGCTAAATTCTCCTCTAAACATGATTCAGCAAGACACAGCCTGCAGCCCTGCAAGTGCAAGAGCTCCTCTGCTCCAGGGCTAAAGGGGTGGAGAGCAGAGAGGAAGAAACCCACACACAACACAACACAAACAGAGCCAAACCCTGCTGAGGTATTTGTCCACCTGCTTGGACTGCACAGGACTGGAGCAAAGCAAACACAATCCCCGAGCTATCAGCAGATAGCACAGTTCATGGTTAACTTCAAGTAGCACAGAACACGCCTCTTGAGAAACAGCAGCAGCTCAAACAACCTCAGAACAAAACTGAAAACACACACACACACCCAGCACCTTCGGAAGGGTGGATGGCCCTGGCTCCCAGAACTCAGAACTGAAAGTACACGAGGTCACTGCTGCTGTACTTACACAGCAACGTGAGGACAGGCAAAAACTGAAATGCTTTCTAATCCCTACCCAGCAGCCTTTTCCAGGTGCCTCATTGTCACCACATTAAGCCCCAAATGATGCTTTCTAGCCTCTAGATCTCCACCCAGAAGACAAATCTCTGAGCTGTTTCTATCTCTGGTAAGGGTGTGCAGCGTGTCTAGCACTGTGTTTGTAGGTGGGCCTTGCAGAGGCTGGGCCTCAGAAATTCTCCAGGATGAACAACCCCACAGCAGAGCTGCTCCATCCCTCTGACCTTCTTGGCCTCCTCTGGATCCATTCCAGCAGCTTCCTGTGCTGGCCCCAGGGCTGGGGCAGCTCTGCAGGTGGGGTCTCACCTGAGTGGGGCAGAATCCCCCCCCCCTTTCCTGCTGCCCAGGCTGTGGGATCAGCCCAGGACTGGGGCATTTCCAATCTCTCACCCACCAGCACCCCAAGTCCTTCTCCCCAGGGTGCTCCTGGGTGTGGATTGATGCCAGGGGTTGCCCTGATCCAGAGTGAAGCTGGCAGCACAGCTCATCTCAGGTAAAGCAGTATCCCCACACCCAGCACCCATGGGAGCCTGTTAACATCAGGATTACAGGCATTAAAAACTCCTCCAGTGATATTAATATCAAGGGTTTGACTCCTTGCTGTGGAACACCCACCCTGACAAATCCCTCTCCTCACAAACAACCCTTTTCTTTTTTTCCAAGCCATCCTATAAAATGCATTAAAGTTTAGTCTGGGATTAGCAGGAGGGCAATAGCTCGTGCCTCTCCATCCAGCACACACATTTCTCCCCCCTCACCAGAAAGGAAGGCAGAGGGAGGTGATGGCTCTTTCCACCCCCCTGATTTATAAGTGTCCCTGGCTATAGGTCAAAGGAATGAGCAGCACCTGGGGAGCAGGGCTGAGGCAGGAGAGCAACCCCAGAGTGCAGGGGAGATAACTACCCCGGCTGGGCAGACAAATTAGATAATTAAATGGAAACAGGCGAGATAAATTGCACTTTCTTAATTGGGTTATCAAGAAACAATAGTGACTATGAATGACCTCACTGTCTGTGTAGTCTAACACTTCTCTCTGTAGGAACTAGGAGGGAGTTATTCGTCTAGGCCAGGGTTATTGTTGGCCTAGAAAATGAATGTTTAAGAACAACTGGGTTTTTTCCTCTCACCAGAAGCCATTACAGATAAAAATCTTAGGTCTGCTGATTTGGAAGTGGGAGTGTGCACAGGATGGAAGGAGAAGGATAGCACGAACCTGGGAGTAGATATCTCACTGAAGGGAGCCGAAGTGCAGGTCAGTGGTGATGAATCTGGGCTTGCTCACACCCACCTGAATGGTTCAGGGAAAATGTGGGTGTGCTCTGTGTGGGTGCAGAGAGAGACAAAAAGCACTGCAGAGCTCCTGAGATGCTCCAGAGTGCAGGAGACTGGGAATGAGTCAGCCCCCAGGCAGGCCAAAAAAGGACCCGTAACTGGGATTTTATGGCTCAAACCTTCCCTCCATCACAAAGTCCCAAGTGTGAATTGTGGGAAATGAATTTGTGGAGTTATAGAAATAGAAATATAGAAATAGTTGGCTTCTGATTGTGATGGAGTGAATTATAACATCTGTATTGTCTCACCCTTCTCATGAGACTGAAAGCGGAATAAAAGTTTTTTAAACACCTCTCAGTTGCCCCATCTCTGGGTCAGAAAAGGGCTTAATCCAACACGGATCTTCGTGGAAGTCAGCACTGGGAGAGGGGAGGATAGAGAAGAGTGGGAAAATTCCCAGCTTCTCCTTGGCCACGAGTGGTGGAGCTGAAAGGAACGAACAGACTCAGGACCACGGGATCCAAACTGGAAAATCAGGATATTCTGACCCAGCCTCCTGATGCAAGGCCAGGATCAGACCCTTCATCACACCCACCTCAGCCCTCCTCACTCCCTGGTTGCCCTTAGGGACATGGAAGAGCTTGGCTCCTGCCTGAGCCTGGCCAAAAACTCTAATGCCAAATCAAACTCTCCTCCTTATAGGGTCCTGCACTACAGGGGGTGGGTATTCAGTAAATACATTTTCACAGGAATGAATAATTCACAAGAAAGGCTTTACATTCACCTGTATTGCAAGGCAAGGTGGCCACTAATTTTGTATTTTTACAGCCCTGGGGAAAACAGATCTAGGAAAACTGCTCCAAAATGAGCCTGTGTAGACTGAGCCAAGCAAATATTGAACCGTGTCACCTCTTCAGCAAAAATTGAATTACACCCACGCCTTACTATGCTGCTACACAACAGAGCCTAAAGCCATCCAAATCCACTATTTTAAATTTGAATAATGTCAGGATCTCGATACTATCTGTGGAGCTATCACTCCATCGAGCTCAGATCCTGTTTTGGAAAAAAAAAACAATTAAAAACAAAAAATAAAAATCATATCCAGAAATCCTTTTGGAGCAAACCATACCAAACAACTCCCATGCTCACAGGACACGGGGAGCAGGGGTGGAAAGCTGAACATGGACTTTCAAAGAACATTTGGAAGAAAGAACCAGCATATGGCTTATGTTTAAATCTTGATTCAATGCCCCCAAGGCTACGGGGCTGCCTTGAAGCCCCTCGGTCTGGGTTGTCTGTGTGCTGTGTTTTGTTAAAACAGCCCCTTTTTTACCCTTCACAGACTTAATGAACATTGTGATCTTGCTTGTGCTCAGTTATTGACGTGCTGAAATGGATTCTAATTCCACACACACTTCCATGTACCTCTGGTCCCCATTTAGGATGCCAAAAGTTGCTGCAGCCGCCCAACTTCCCAGCAGAAAATGCACTGCAGGATGTTTGCAGCTTGTTAGCTTGAACCTGAAGCACTTCCTCAAAGGCACTGCTACCTAAAGCTACTTTTACTCCAGGTTCCTATTAAGAGAGCTCATTCTCCCTCCTTCTTTTTATTCAAAATGACAGGAAACCAAAAACATCAAGTGTGGACCTTCTCTTCAGGCCTCCAAGAGATGTAATGAGAAACATAATTAAGGGCTGCATCCAAGAACATGTTTAAATATTCCTAGCTCTAGAAAGGCCACTGACATCCTTCTGCTGGTTTCCCAGAATGGGCACTTTGAGACCCAAACAATATCAAGGAAAAGAAAGGAAAGTTCTTCTATTTCTTCTGCACCTGGAATTCAAAGATCTCAAGCACTTGGGCGGTGTCCACACCCTCACTGCAGCAGGGAAGGAGTGACATCCTCATTTTGAGCAATAAACAGCCCGAGGCACAGAGAAAAACAGATCCTATGCCTCCTAGACAATGCGTAATTGGGGAAAAAAAAATTAATATGAACAAAAAAGCCGTGGAGTGGTTGACCAGTCACACGCTCCGTGCACAGCCCAGGTCCCTTCCTGTGTCCCAAGGCATTAAATATTTACAGGCTGGCTGCAAACGGAGTGCTTTCTGAAAGAAAAGATGGCAGGACTTTCCACCTTGAGAAATATCAGGAATTTACTCCATCAGACTCCTGTTTCCCCCAAGCCCCTGAGGATATTGGCTGCCTGGTTGGATCTGCTGCAGAAAATTGCAGTGAGAACATCCCAGTTCTCCTTCTCTCACTCTCCGAGGCACTCTCCCCTTTTAACTTTTCAGGGAATTCTGAAATGAGACATTGTCCCCAGCATTTTTATGTATGTGGGTTTTTCTCTATTAATGGATGGGACTCCCTCTTCCCCAAAATTCTCAAAATATCTGAAAACAGCTCTGTTAAGTCAAGCATCTCTATAGGCTGAGGTTCAACAAGGCAGCTCTACAAGAATGAATATTAATATGGCAAAATCTTCTACTTTTATCTTGTTAACATCAGACATACAAATAAATCTTTCATTATTTACAACTTTGGATTTCCTGTGACTGACCATTTCCAAGCAGAGTAATAATTACATTTAATTTTAGCTAAAGTCAGGTCATTTTACCTCTAAATTTTAAAAATAAATAAATTGAATCATCCCCCTAGCTACTGCCAGACAACTAAAATTCGCTTTTGAATCCATTCAGCCTCTTCTTAAAGGAACAAAGCCATGAATGTTCCCCCAAAAGCAGTATCCGTGATGGATAATTTCCCTTTATGTATGAGATCAATGGATATGGGTCCAACATAAAAATTGCAGTTCCCATTCGGGAGATTTACATGAACCCTCTGCAGTCCTACTTTATAGTCAAGCAGGGGAGAGTTAATTATTTCTCCAGAATTTATCTTCTAAATGGATATTCAGTGGCTCTGTTATTCAGCCCACTTTGCAATGAACTCTGCACTTCCCTACTTTCCTCCCAGGAAGAGGCAATCGAAGACAAAAGCCTGCAAATGATAGACAAGGGCAGAGGCCATGTCCAACTTTGATATCTTGTTGATAACGTATTGTACAATTAGATCAATTTGACAATTTCCATTATGGCTGATAAAATATTTATCGAGCCTTGGAGATGATGTCTGATCCCTGTGCCATTTGTTTCACTAATGGGGGAGATATTTACCAAATCAGGGGAAAGCATTCAAATTTCACATCCTCATAGCCTCCCCAACATTAGATTTGCAAATTACTGGCTGAAGCCATAAATTACAGCAGAGCACAGCCAGGCTGATGCCAGGCTGACAGGGTAGGTGGATGGCTGGCGATGACATTGTTTCACAGGAGCATTAATCATAGCAGCAAAGAAAATACTCTCAAATTGGTCCATAAGTCTAAATATTAAGGAATGAGAAGCTGGTTGCCGGGAGATAGCTTTAGCTGCAGCTGGAAAATTAGGAAATGAAAAACCCTTTCTATTATTTAACAAATCATCTTAATAATGTTTTATGCCGTAGTGCCAGCAAGCAAAGGAAATTCCTATTCTTGCCCATTTGCTCTTTATCCTCATTGCTCTTTAATAGGAATATTAATAATCTGAGGATTGGTGCAGATGTAGCCTGAGCTGTATTTTTCTTCTGCTGTAGCTTAACTAAAAGCAGGATAAATACTGAAGGAAAATAGAGTTTTGATTTCCATGTTTAAACCGTTTGCTTTGTCAGCAGCACCAACGGGGGCTTGAGCTCCTCTTCTGCTCTGCTCAAGGTCAAGCACATGTTTACTTCTGTGCAGGCCAAACTTATTAAAATCCCACAAATCAGATAAACAGCAGAATCCAGCTTACCATGGATGAGAGAGAGGCCTGTAATCTCAGGGGGAAAAAAAATACAGGTATCATTGTTGCTTAAATACGAGCCCTGCTGATTAATTTAAGAGCAAAGCACCGCCTTTACCGGGTGATTAGACAAGGAACAGCTTCAAATGCTCCGTGCTCAGGGCACTGTCAGCCCTGAGCCTCCCAGCACCGTGGCCCAGGGTTGTTCAGACAGCACTAAAATAAGTTGAAGGTGACACATTTGTCTGGCAGACGTAATTAAAGGTAGAATGTTGGTGCTGGAGGTCAGAGTTGTGGAGTCCTAAGGCAAAAGGGCTTGGAAGGAAAGAGCTCAGAAATAAGGGAATGAAGGATGAGGCTGCTCGAGCACCTGACACCTCTCAGTGAGCCAGGGGAGGGGATTCTCTCTGCTCTGCTCTCGTGAGATCCCAGCTGGAATGCTGCAAGCACTTCTGGTGCCCCCAGGATAAGGACATGGGACTGCTGGAGAAAGTCCAGAGGAGACCATAAAGTTCTCAAGGGAACTGGAGCCAGGCTGGGAGAGTTGGAAATGCTCATCCTGGAGGAGAGAAGGTCCTGTGGAGACCTCACAGCATCCTTCAGGGTCTGAAGGGGATACAGAGAAGGAAGAAAGACTCTAGACCAGGAGCTGGGGTGGCAGGACAAGGGGGAATGGGTTCAAACTGAAAGAGGGGAAGTTTAGCTGGGATATTGAGAAGAAATTCCTCCCTGTGAGGTCAGGTCCTGGCACAGAGAAGCTGTGACTGTCCCTGGAATCCCTGGAAGTGTCCAAGGCCAGGTTGGATGGGGCCTGGGACAGTGGAAGGTATCCCTGCCCATGGCAGGGGGCTGGAAAGAGATGATCCTTAAGGTCTCTTCCAACCCAAACTTTCTATGATTCAAATTAACTTGCAAAGCTTTGTCTCTCAAACCTGATTTCAGTTTTTTTCTACCTTTCACCAGCATAGAACAGAGGTCAGAATTCCCAACAGGGTCCCAGCTGCTGAAGGGCTGTGCCTTGGTGGTTCCCACTGATGGCTGGATTTCCAACAGAATTCCACACCCAGGGCATACCCACATCTTCAGGAATCTCCAGCTGTTATTCAGTGCCTAAATGGCATTTGGGCATCCCATTTTGGGTTTTTGGACACACCACTGGTGTTAGGTGTCTATTCTCCCTTTAAAAATCCATTGGAAATTTAGAGGAGGGCTCATAAAGGACCTTGAGACTGAGCAGGGAAGTGTTTGCACAGTCACAGTGTCAAATAAAATGCTAAAGAATGGCTTTGCCTCCAGCTTTGCCTCTGTCAAAGCCTCCAGCACTATCTGTGTCTGCTGGATTTGTGGGCTCCATCAAAAGGAGCAGCACAAGGTGACCATAATGGTCTTCTGTTGTGTAGCTCCTCCTCCCCTTCCCAAGGGAAGATGTAATTTCCTTTTTTCACTGGGGAAAAATGCCCTAATCACCAGGGCCTGCAGACTGTCAACCTTTCCTGCTGAAGCAGCTCCTCCTGCACAAAGTGAGACAGCAGGAAATTGTCTCCATCAGCTGAACTATTGCCTAAAGGCTTAAAGATGCTCTTCCTGTTAGCAGACTGAACGACTAAAATCATAAATAATAGCTGTATTTCCTCAGCAGATTTTCTGAAACCCAAAGAACCTTTATTCAGTGTCACCAAAACAAAGGAGATGGTGACAAACAAACAGGAGAGGCTTCATCCCTCAGGTCAGCACCTAACGAGGAGGGGGTTTGTGTAGAGGAGTTACACAGGCAGCACACCCCAAAACAGGGATTTTTGGGGGCATTCTGAGGATCCACATCTCTCCCTTCACACCTCGAGCACCGAACTGGATGTGCTTTTTAACCTCCCACTGTCCCCTGCTCCCTCTGCTCCCCGCCTGCTGAAGAGTTCTTACAGGTTTATACTTCTCTAGGCCTGTAAAATGTATTTCCCTTAGGCCTGAAAGATGCATTTCCCTTAGGCCCATAAGATGTGT
This sequence comes from Vidua chalybeata, assembly GCF_026979565.1. NCBI lineage: Eukaryota > Metazoa > Chordata > Aves > Passeriformes > Viduidae > Vidua > Vidua chalybeata. The sequence continues at coordinate 5,046,762 of NC_071551.1, forward strand.
CTCTCTTAGACCTGTAAGATCTATTTTCTTTAGGCCTAGGATGAGTTTCTTTCAGGCCTGCAAGATGCATGTTTTCCTCAGGCCTGTAGGATGCATTTCTCTCAGGCCCGTGAGATTTATTTCTCTTAAGCCCATGAGATGTATTTCTCTTAGGCCTGTGAAACATATTTCTCCTAGACCCATGAGATGTGTTTCTCTTTGACTCATAAGATGTGTTTCTGTTGGGGCTCTAAGGGGTGTTTCTCTTAGGCCTTTAGGATGTTTCTCTTAGGCCCATAAGATGTTTCTCTCAGGCCTGTAAGATTCATTTCTCAGCACAGGATGCCTCTCACACAACCTCTCCTTTATGAGAGGTCACATCAGGAGAAAATTCACCTCTGAGCTCTCTGCCAAGCCCTTGTCACCCTTGTAGGTTTGCTGTATAAACCAAGAGCTGGTGGAAGCTTCTCTCAGGACGTTCTGGGGCTCAGGGAAAAAAACCAAACTGAACTCCTTATTGCTCCTGATGTCTCAAAATCTGGCACAGCCCACCACAGACCCAAAGCAGCAATGAATCCCTGTTCTTAGGCCCATAAGATGTTTCTCTCAGGCCTGTAAGATTCATTTCTCAGCACAGGATGCCTCTCACACAACCTCTCCTTTATGAGAGGTCACATTTCAGCACAGGAGAAAATTCACCTCTGAGCTCTCTGCCAAGCCCTTGTCACCCTTGTAGGTTTGCTGTATAAACCAAGAGCTGGTGGAAGCTTCTCTCAGGACGTTCTGGGGCTCAGGAAAAAAAAAAAAACAAAACAAAAAAACTAACTCCTTATTGCTCCTGATGTCTTAAAATCTGGCACAGCTTCCCAAAGGCACCTTCCTGCTCATGATTATCCATTTTGCCAGCCCACCACAGACCCAAAGCAGCAATGAATCCCTGTTCTTAGGCCCATAAGATGTTTCTCTCAGGCCTGTAAGATTCATTTCTCAGCACGGGACACCTCTCACACAACCTCTCCTTTATGAGAGGTCACATCAGGAGAAAATTCACCTCTGAGCTCTCTGCCAAGCCCTTGTCACCCTTGTAGGTTTGCTGTATAAACCAAGAGCTGGTGGAAGCTTCTCTCAGGACACTCTGGGGCTCAGAAAGAGAACATAATATCTCCTGATATCTTAAAATCTGGCACAGCTTCCCAAAGGCACCTTCAGGCTCATGAATATCCATTTTGCCAGCCCACCACAGACCCAAAGCAGCAATAAAGGGTTCCTTGCACCCCCTGACACCCTCTCCCAGCCATTCCCAGTGGCAGGGGAGAAGCTCCTACACCTTTAAGACTGCGGGCAGCGCTGCCTGTTTGGTTTGAGATAGCAGAGTTATTGTCCTTTGGGCTGTCTGGCAGCCCCTTGTGTCCCTTGGATTTATCTCACACACATGATGCAGCTTTGTGGAAGGGATCGGGAGGGACTTTGCATTCCTCTGGTGGGATGATATGAGTTTGTATCTAAATCTGTTCCATATGACCCACCTCACATGGTCGGTGTCTCGCCGATTCTCTTGGAAAGGTCAAGAAGTGTTTCAGCTGGGGCTTCGCAGTCAAGGGGTTTGTTAATAAAAAAGAAAACCCTACTGATCGAATTGGGACTCCATAAAGGTGCTGTGAGCACTTCTTATTCTTAAATTTTGGGGGCAGAACAGGCACAGGTGAGGCTTCACCTATGGGATTGTGGAGGCAGTGCTGAGGGTCTCACAACCTTCCCACCTTAGAAGATGGGTAGTCTGGAACAAATAAATCCTTCAAACAGTCTGGGATAAATAAATCCTTCCAAGCCCCACAAAATCTGCTACATCAAGAGGGTTTCTCACCAGGTTTCTATCAGCTAACAACACTTTCTGTACTAACTGAGACACTCCTGCTTTGCTCCTGACCCAACAGAGCTCAAAGCTGTGCAGAAAAACAAACCAAAACCTACAAAATGTAGAGATGAAACAAATTCAAAACCACTCCTAAAAGCTTCCCAGGTCACTTGTCTCACTAATGAGCTACTGGGAACCAGTGGCAGTGACTGGGGCCAGCCCTGAGCCCAGGTTGGCTGGGCAGGGTGCCCTCCCCATGCCACAACCCTGATGTTCAAATCAACACCTCCCAACAGCAAACATCTCCCAGGGGATTTATCTCTGGCAGAGCAGTTCTCCTTTCTCTGGACAGCACAGCCTCACACCGAGTGCCTCCACTCCACTCCACTCCCATAAATATTTTTGGGATATGATGGCAGACATCATGCCCCCAGAGCAGTAAAGCAGAGAACAGCCAATATTTTTGCAAGGAGAGAATTTGAGGGAGGGGTGTCAAGTACATCAATTTTTTTTTTTTTTTTGGTATGCAATGATTTCTAGAATTTAAATCTCTCCCAAAGGTTGAAATTTCAAATCATGAAAAGCAAATCAGAGAAAGGAATGAGCAGAGAACTGTGTTTTAGCCAGGGCTGCTGCATTTTCTGATTGAAAGAAATCAGAAGTCTGAAATCAGGGTCTGAAGATCATTAACAGGGACTAAAAGATTTCTATCTATGTTATATTTAGAATAGTATTGATTTGTATAGTGGGTTTTTTTTTTCTGTATCTTGGGTAATGATTTGGTGCCTTTGGTCAATACTTTGTTTTATGTCTAAATTTTTGAAATATGTTTTTTTGGTGAGTTCTGTTGTTATTATTTTTGTGGAGTTAAGTTGAGGAGTTATATGGAGAGTTGTGAGGATTTTTTTGAGTTTTTGATTTGCTGTTTCTAGAAGTTTTTTTTGAATTGTTCTTTTAAGATGTTTGTTTGGATTGAGAGCAGAGAGAGGTAAAATGCTTAGAGATGTTTCTCGGAGGTTCTGATTTCAGGGAAAAGAAAATCCAGCTTATTTTTAACCAGCAGGTAAAAGGAAGGCTCAGGTAGCTGGTTTCTATCTTATTGTTTCTGCTGAAATTTGAACAATAGCTGTGCTGCAGTTCTGTGCTTCACCTCTTTGGGGCAACTGTAGGTAACATGGAAATACCTGGTTCTGACCAGGCAATACAGCCCCTCGAATTCCCAGTGATCCTCAGACAGTGATGCTGTTTAATACCAGCCCTCAAAACACAAATCAACCAAAATAAATCAATGAAAATCACCATACTTTAAAAAAAAAAAAAATATCCATACTGGCATTGGCTGGGATGATTTGAGGCTCCCATGTCTGAGCACAGACAGGCAATAGAAGAATTCGTTCAGAAGCACTGTTAGAAAATCTGATTATTTCTACCAGTTTGGATGGTAAAATCCATCTCAACCTCTCTCAATCAGGTTTGACACATCCTGCTTCATTCTTGCTCCACAGGACTCACACAGACCCCAGCCAGGAACAAGAGGAAAATTTTTAGGACAATGCCATGGACCGAGACCTACAATCATCATCTGAAGTCCCCACAGTGCTGCGTATTCATGAGCAGCTTTTGTCCCCTCAAGTGGAACATTAATAGATTGACAACTGACCATCTCCAAAATCAGCACCTTCACTTCCTTCCTGTGCAGACACTTCAAAAAATTTCCCTTTTCCATGTGCCTGCCATGAAGAATCACAGCAGGTTTGGGTCAGAAGGGACCTTAAAGCTCACCCAGTGCCACCCATGCCAGGGACAGGGACATCTTCCACTGTCCCAGGGTGCTCCAAGCCCCATCCAGCCTGGCCTTGGGCACTTCCAAGGATCCAGGGGCAGCCACAGCTTGTCTGGGCACCCTGTGCCAGGGCCCCACCACCCTCACAGAGAATTCCTTCCCAATATCCAACCTGAATTCCCCCTTTTCAATCTGAACCCATTCCCCCAAATCCTGTCACTATCTGCCCAAATAAAAAGCCCCTCTCCCTCATTTTTAAGCCATGCCAGGTGCTGGAAGGCTGCAGTAAGTTCTCCCTGAAGCCTTTTTCCTCTGTGCTGAACGTGGCTCTCTACAGCTCCTGAAAGGTGGCTGTGCTCAGGTGGGCTTGGGCTCTTTCTCCAGGAACTGACAGAACCAGGGGACACAGCCTTGAGTTCCAACAAGGGAGATATAGGTTGGATATCAGGAAAAAGCTTTTTACAGAACGAGTGATAAAGTTCTGGAATGGCTGCCCGGGGAGGTGGTGCAGTCACCATCCCTGGGTGTGTTTAACAAAGCCTGGATGTGGCACTGGGTGCCAGGGCTGAGTTGAGGTGTTGGGGCTGGGTTGGACTCGATGATCTTGAAGGTCTCTTCCAACCTGGTCATTCTGGGAATTCTGTGAATTTTCAACACTCTCTGCCTGTCTGAAACTCTCAGAACCACCAAAAGTGAGATTTGGGAGCTTGAACTCATTTCAGAGCCTGCAAGAACACGCAGAAGCCAAAGTGGCCTCTGTCAGCAGACCTTTACAGCTGGCACAACCCGGGGCTCCTTCACACCGGCGCTGAGGACATCACCCCACATTTTGCCCTGGTTTAGAGCAAGCTTTCACAAACTCCTCTCCCCAGCAGGCCTGGTGGGTGGCCAGCAATTTCCCTGCTGCACTGGCAACTCCAACTCCTAATCCCTCTGCTAATTCCCGGGCTGATTGGCTTTGCTGGCCATGGATAAGTCGTGTCCCTGGTCCCGCACACGGTGACCGGACACCACCTCTCCCCGCTCGCGAGCCAGCTCCAGGCCTGAACAAAAGGCAGCCTTGTTTGGTCACCCTTCCTTCAGAGAGGCTTACGGACATTTTTGTCATTTTTGAACAGCTAATATCTTGCAGAGGGGGGCAAAAAAAAAAAAAAAAAAAAAGTTGCCTAATCTCTTTAAATTTAATCTTTACTTCTTGAAAAATCAGAGCGCAGATGCCTAGTGCTGGACTATGTTCCATTAGACTAATTAGGTCAAGATTACCTACAATAGTATGACTCCACCAACTCAATTTAAATTCCCTCCCTCCTGTCTTTAAAATTGCACTCTTTGGAATTTTGCTCCCTTTTTCACTTTCCTCCCCCAGAGAGCACAAAGTGTGTGGGCAACTATTAATAAAGAGAACCAATAAAGAAATAAAACACCTGAGTGAATGAATACCAGAGGGAATCACAGAATCCTGGAATGGTTTGTTTTAGAAGGAACCTGAAAACTCATCCCATTCCATCCTCCCCCATGGGCAGGGACACCTTCCACTATCCCAGGGTGCTCCCAGCCCCATCCAACCCGGCCCTGGACACTTCCAGAGATCCACAGCTTCTGTGGGCACCCTGTGCCAGGGCCTCCCCACCCTCCCAGGGAAGAATTCCTTCCCAATATCCCACCTAACCCTGCCCTCTGTCTGTCTGAAGCCATTCCCTGTGTCCTGTCCTTGTAAACAATCTCTTTCCATCTTTTCTCTCGGCTCCTTCAGGCACTGGAAGGTCACCATTAGGCTGCCCTGAAGCTTCTCCCCTCCAGGCTGAACAACCCTGCTGTAGATGTCAGCGAACCCAATGGGAAGAATGATCATGTCTAATTCTATTTCAGAAGGCTGAATGATTTCTTTATTATAATTATGTTATAATACATTAATATACTATGTAAAAGAGGATACTAAATACTACATGTTACTTTCTCTAACTATCATATCTAACTTACCCACAACTCGTGACCCTGTTCTCTAGAGTTTAGATACAACTTGATCTTTTTGGCCATCAGGCCCAAACAATCCACTATGATCTAAGTGCTCACTCTAGGTAAACGATTCTCCAAACACATTCCACAAGAGAAAAACAAGGAGCAGAAATAGAAATTGTTTTCTCTTTCATTTCTCTCTGTGCACCTCAATAAAAAATCCTGAGAGAGAGAGAAATGTGTTTGCCACATGACCCCAATTCTCTCTGCCTTTCCTCCATCCCTCTGATCATCCTGGTGCCTCCTCTGGGCTCTCTCCAGCAGCTCCATGTCCTTCCTGTGCCACTGAAGCTGAGCTTAAACCCCACTGCCTGTCCCTTCCCCCTCCAGGAGCTGATTTCAGTGCTTCTGTGACAATGCCCCCACAGGAATCACCAATTCAGCCAGCAGGACTCGCTCTGCTCTGGCCTCTCAGGGGCAGAGATAAGGGGAGCAGCCAAAGGGGGGGTTCAGAGGCTCAGCCCCCCCTGGCAGGAGCAAGGTCTGGCTGGGCAGGCAGACCAGCACAGTTCTGCTGGCCTGGTGACAGGAGCACAGGGCTTGTGGGTTGGTTCTCTGCTTCCTTTTTCTACCTGTGAGACTGTAACATAGATAACGTGTGTTATCAGTGTTATAGTCTCACAGCAGTGAGTTCTGCAGTTCTTCACTAACAAGGCACAAAATGGCCAACTGTCTCTTGCTACAAGGTCTTTTAAGGCTAAACTGTTCAATTAAGGAATGACACCTAAATTATTTTCACTTTTAACCCAATAACTGATCACTCAGAGTCTGCAATGTGGACTTTTCTGTCCAGTTACAAAATACCGCTCAAACCCATGGAGAAGAAGGAAGAAGAAGGTAAAGAACAACAACCTGTTTCTGCTCTAAAACCTCCATCTTGCTTTATATTTATTACTATATTCTAAAACCCCAAACTCTAAGTTTTCCACCCTGTGACATCACACACTTCTATTCAAACTCCACAGCCACAATCCCAGTTCTATCATTCCATTTTGGGAGCCTTTTCCAAGGCCTCAGGTTGAATTCAGTGTTCTCTTGGGGGTCAGTGCCTGGCAGCACAGAAAGTCTGAAACTCTCAGCAGCCAGGGCTCCAACAAGGGGTGACAGGAGCACGGGAGGTGACAGGGACACTGCCCTGAGTGCCACCTCCTGCCACACACAGCAAAACACTCCAAAGAAAAGCAGAAGCTGCAATGTCTGCCTTAAACATTTCATAACGGATTGAAGGGATCACAAAATGTCCTGAGCTGGGAGGGACCTGCAGGGACCATCCAGCCCAGCTCCTGGCCCTGCACAGACACCCCAAAATCCCACCCCGTGCCCAGGAGCGTTGTCCAAGCTCTCCTGGAGCTCCTGTTCCCCTCTGGTGCCGCAGAGTGACCTCAGAGAGGCAGCACAACGCAAAGGCGAGCACCAAGGGTGAAGTTTATTCCTGCTCACTAAACCAGCGCTGCAAAGTGAGGTAGAATCAGGTGAATTAGTCACCTGATGATATTTTCAAGTTTTCGTTCCTCAAAATAGAAATTTTAATGTTTAGAACCCTTTTTACAGTCTGATAAAATGCCTGAAACAAGCCAGAATAATTCATGATAAACCATCGCGGGAGGAAAAGGTGTGAAGTGCCTGGTGTGGCTCAGGTACCACTGGGCTGGGTGTTTGCTTCTCCTTCTCACAACCAACTCCTGATGAGCAGAAAAAAAACCCTCAGGAAAACCTTTCTCAGAAATTCTGCTTATCTTCATGGTTAAGGCTTTGAGAAAGCCAGAGGTTCCCCAGGATTTAAGCAAGAGCAAACCCGGAGCAGTTCATTTTTCATCCCACAAATGTTTAAACATGAGCATAACTTTACACACTCATTCAGCCAGTGATGCGTATCAAATGTGGGCTTGTCATTTCCTTTCCTTAAAAATATGTTTTATTCGACTTAATGTGGAATTTATTTAAGACACAAGATCAGTTATTAATATGTTCTTTCAATTTTGGGGCGATATGAATATCTCCTTTGGCTGCACAGCATAATAGTCCATTTATCAGCGAGGGAAGCCTCTGGAGGGATGAGATTTTTTTATTTCAAATACACTTTAGCAGTTATTGGAAAAGATTCAGCGTTTTTTCTGGGAGAAATATGTCATGAAAGTAGAAAGATGAGGAAAATGCTTGTATGCAACACAGGTTTTTCTCTGATAGCAGCCTGGTGCCCGTCTGGACAGATCCCTGAAGACACAAGAAATCCCAATTAAATCACGAGTGCAGAGCTCTGCCTACATGGAGCTGATGTCTGGATCAAGACCTTGGAATGTCAGCTTCGAAATTTCCCTGGCAATTGCATCACACGGCCTCCTGATATGCAAAACTCGAGTGCAGGCAGGCATTTCCCTCCTCTTTCTATTTTAGGGACTTGTACCTCTAAGGGAAAAAAAAAAAAAAAGAAAAAAAGGAAAAAGAAAAGAAGGCAAAGATGATGACAACAGAAACCACCCAACTTTAAAAATAATCAAACAAATAAACAAAAAATTGCTGCTGCATTCAGCAGGAAAAGAGTGAAAGGAGGGGATCTGAGGGTCAGTGAGCCAAGGAGTAGCTGATTAACTTCAGTCTGATAATATCCTCCAATATTTCACTCAAATCTGTGGCCTGAAATACAACACGTATTTGATCTCTCCCACACCACCTCAGAGCGAGGCAATAAATATTTCCCTACAGAATAATTTCCCTGTAAGCAGAGATTTACTGTAACCCAAATCACAATTTATTCATTTCTAGAGCATTAAAAGCTCATCAGCCTCTCACTGGAGCTTGGATCACTGGAAGAGGATCCCACAACTCCCAGACTGTATCTATAGAAAAAAAAACCTGCTAGAGATGTTTTATCCACTAAGTTGGGGGCATGGGGCTGCTTTTAGTTCTCTTTGTAGCCATCTAGAAGACAGGAAAAAATAAGATTATTAAAAGGAAAACAATAAACAATGGTGGCCTTTTAGTGACTGGGTGGTTATGTTTAGAACTAACATTTCCAAACTCAAATTGACAGGAACTAAACACAATCAGGCTTGGGTCAAACAAAACTTCTGCAAGTAAAACAATGAAAAATCTACTGGCTCCAGCAGAATTCCCTGCCTTGGAAAGGTTAATTCTCTCTCCTCACCTCCTTACTCTCACAATTCCATAAAAAATTACGTGCTTGCTGCATCGAGAAGTGGGGAAATAATATCTTCCCAATAAGCCAAAAATTATGTGCAGCAAAGAGAATATAAAAGAAAAAGCGTGCAAAAAAGAATTCGGGGAAGGTGGAATTCTGGCAAGTCCAAACACAGGTGTTAATGGATTTTTTAATAACTCAGTGCCACACAGAAATAGGGAAGCACCTGCCAAAAGCACAGCAAGGTCAGGCAGGTGTCACATCCACGTTAAAATTAAAAAATGAAAATGAAAGCCCGGGAAATTCTGTGAGCATCAGCTCTGACCTTCCCCAGCACCACCCCCGAAATGCTCTCAGAGCGTTTATAACTTGCTTTTTCCTCTGCTCCCTTTTCTTTTCTTTGGACGTGTTTGTTTTGTTGCACACACCACCAGAAATAAACACATTTGGGATGGCCACGCTCCCCCCCTTCCCACCAGCCCTTCCCTGCTCCCACAGTTGTTTGAGGAGGGAGAGAACCGGGACTCGGAGTGGCTCAAGCCCCTCGGCAGGCAGAGCAAACACGCAGGGGGAGCGTGTTTGTGTAAAAAATCCATTTTTGGGGGCTCCTCTGCTGCCCCAGGGGGCACCCCTGGGGGATCCATCCCCCCTGCCCCAGCGCAGTCCTGGGAGAAGCTCGCTCTGAGCCATCCATTCCCTCTCGTCCTCATCCCAAATCTGCCCCTTCCCCTGCCAGAGGGGTCCTGCCCGTGCCCAGATCCCTGAACACGGGCACACGGGGCTGAGGGATGGCTCTGCTGGCAGGCTGGCCGCTCACCATGGCCCAGGCACACGTGAAAATGGAAATACAGAATGTCCTGAGCTGGAAGGGACCCTCGGGATCATTGATCAGCTCCTGGCCCTGCTCACACACCCCAAAATCCCACCCTGGGACAGCTCCTGGAGCTCTGGCAGCCTCTGTGCCCATTCCTGGGGAGCCTGGGCAGTGCCCAGCACCCTCTGGGGGATGAACCTTTCCCAAAATCCAACCTGAACCCCCCTGGCCCAGCTCCAGGGGTTCCCTGGGTGTGTCCCTGTCCCAGAGCAGAGATCAGAGCTGCAGCCCCTGAGCTCCCCCTCAGCCTCCTCTCCTCCAGCCGAACACACCAAGTGCCCTCAGCCTCTCCTCGTGTGGCCCCTCCAGACCCTTCCCCATTTTTGCAGCTCTTTTTTTTAGACACTTCCCTGGCTTTTCTGGCTGCCAGGACACCCCTGCTGCCGCGGCCGCGCCGCGCTGCTCCCATCCCCGTGCGCTGACCCCCAGCCCCCTGCCCAGCCTGGGACCCCCGGCCGCCCTCCCCAGCCCCCCGAGCGCTGCTCCCCTCCAGCTCCCGGGGCAGGTCAGAATATTTAAACAGTTGTATATTCACAGCCCACAATGGAGGGACGAGAATTACCCAAGGACAGGGTTAGCCGTGCGATCAATGCATAATCAGATAACTGCTCCAGCTTTTTTACAAGTCTTTAAGCAAAGATCAGCCACTCAAATTCTAATTCCTTTTGCTAATTAAGCAGCCTGTTAATTGCTCTCGGGGTCTCTAATGCCATGTCATTATGCTTTTTAACAGCCTGCTTGACATCAATAGGGCTGCGAGCTCCACACAAACAAAGCGGGCACCCAGCACTTACTGAATTAGGCGGCCGCGGGCGCTGGCGCTGCGCCTCCCGCGGGCGGCACTTCGGTACCGCGGGGCAGCACCGAGTCAGCCCTGCCCAGCCTTCCCAGCGGGGCTGCAGAGCCAGAGCCGCAGCATCCCCCGGCCCCACCGCCCCGCAGCCCCCGCTCGCCTTCCCCGGGACAGCCCCCGCGGGGACGCGCCTGATTCCATCCTCATCCTCGTCCTCGTCCTCGTCCTCATCCTCATCCTCATCCTCATCCTCATCCTCATCCTCATTCTCATCCTCGTCCTCATTCTTGTCCTCATCTAAATCTCCATCCCCAATCCCATCTCCATCCTCATCCTCATCCTCATCCTCATCCTCATCCTCATCCTCATCCTTTTCCCCATCTTCATCCTCATCTCCATCCTTATCTTCATCCCTATCCCCATCCCTGTCCCCATCCCCTTTCCATCCCCATCCTCATCCTCATCCCATCCCATCCCATTGATCCCATCCCATCCCATTGATCCCATCCCATTGATCCCATTGATCCCATTGATCCCATTGATCCCATTGATCCCATCCCATCCCATCCCATCCCATCCCATCCCATCCCATCCCATCCATCCCATCCGCTCCCCGCAGCCCGAGATCCCGGAGGGATCCCCAGGAGCCCCGAGATCCCGGAGGGATCCCCCGGGAGCCGCTGCCCGAGGGGCCGTGGCTGCCCCGCACAGAGCGGGGCCGGGAGGGGCCGTGGGGGCTCAGGGGTGCCCACGTCACACTCGGTGGCATTGATCCCACGGGGACACGCGCCCCAAGACACCGTGCCACTTTTCAATCCCACTCCCAGGGTGGGAAAGCTGCACCCAGCACTGTGAAAGGCACAGGGCCCCTTCCCAGCAGGAGGAGGAGGTGAGTGAGGAATTTCTGTGCCCAGAGGAGCTGTGGCTGCCCCTGGAAGTGTCCAAGGTGAGACTGGACAGGGCTTGGAGCACCCTGGGACAGTGGAAGGTGTCCCTGCCCATGGAAGTCCCTTCCAATCCACACCATTCCCTGACTCTGTGATTTGCTCTTGGGGTGTCCCCAGGCCTCCCCAGCAGCCCATGCCAAGCTGGGGGGCTGCAGACCCTGAGGGTTCCAAAGCTGCCTTGGGCACAAGGCCACCAGCACAGGTGGCTCCTGTCCCCTCGGGATGAGGGCAGAGGGAGGCCTGGGTTGAGGAAGGAGCAGTTGTGGATCCAGCACCATCAGAGGGCTGTGACAAAGCAAAACCTGCACTGTCCTGGCACCGGGGACATCTGATCCCAGATCACTGCCAAACAGAGCCCTGGGGATTCAACCACTCATCTCCACCTCACACATCTTCTCATGGCTGCTTTTATCACTGTGTGTGATGTGGACAACCTGAATTCATCCTCTTTTAACGTCCCCACCTTCTCTTGCAGCACAAGGGCAGAGCTGCCCTGCTCAGGTGCAGGTTGCAGGCAGCAGGATCGCTGTGCTTAGCCCTGAGAGCAAGACATGACCAGCAGCTAAAACTGCCCTACGAGCACTCCCAGAGCCTGAGAACTGCCCTGAGGAATCTCAAACTGACGTGAGATCACCCCAAACCCCAGAGATCTTCCCTGGGAGTGAGCAGCCATCGTCCATGTCACAAACAAGAAAGGAAGGACAGCAAGAGAACAGCCTTGATTTCCCTGCCTCTCAGGAATAATGTTCCAGAGATTTTGGCATCCTGAACACGCCAAGCTCTGCATGACCCACGCTGCAGCTGAAGAGTCGCTGTTTTAACGCATGGAAAATATTTTCAGTTCGACTCAGAATGCATAAATTGTCTTATGTTCCAAACCAGGGCAAGTGTGGGTAAAACATAAAACCATGAACAAGTTGCTAGAGCAGACAGATCTGCAGCGGAGCACAGGGAAAGCAAAGTAACCAAGCCAAGTGTGAGTCGTACCAAACTCAGCTGTTATTTCAGTCTTTGTTTTTACATCATTTAAAGAAATCACCAGTGAGCTGAGGGAAGACTCTTGCACACAAAGATGTATCAAAAAATCCAGGAACACAAACAAAAAATATCATATCCTAGGAAAAAAATTAATGTAGTTACAAACCATCTCTTACAGATATTTGTTTCTTAAGAAAACAGAGGACACGATCTTGAAAATGCTTATTCATTTTCCCAATTTTTTAATCCATATTCCTAATTCCTAATGTAGCCCAAAACATATTCATTTAAGGGGATTTAATGTCCTCATATGGACAAAGCTAAGCACTCTTAAACCACAGGTACAGCACCTCAAAGTAAAAAGACAAGAAATAAGAGTTCTTCTAAACAAATTGTTAAAGCATACTTTTGTGTTTTGCAGCAGAAAACTGAAAATGTTTTAGCACTCGGCAAAATACTCATTAGTAGGTAACAGATTTTGTAAAATGTGGAGCATCAGTTATAGGAAAAAGAAATAATTATTCTTAGAAGCTAAATTAGGAACGACTCTTGAGGCCCAGATGTTTGCTTTCCACTATCAGGTTGTTACTGGCCCTCGGTGCAGAAATTTGGTGTTTGGGCAAAACAAATTCTAGCTGGGAGCTGACCCCGCTGTTTCTGGGATCTCAGGGCCCAGGGCTGTGACAGAAGGGATCTTTCAGCACCCAGAAAGCAGCACTTGGGGAGCTCTCACAGGTGATGAGAGGGTGAGAGACTCAGGCTTGGAGATCTGAGTCTGGGATTGCTGAGGGAGTGACCCTGATCCCCTCACTGCTGCCCCTCTCCTCCTCCTCCTCCTCCTCCTCCTCCTCCTCCTCCTCCTCCTCCTCTTCCTCCCCACCCAGGATCCATAACAGACACACACTGAGCTGACCCCGTGGCCACTCATCATTTTTAAGCCCCAAGCAGACAGAGAAAGTCTCAGGTATATCTGGCAGGAAGTTTTGGCCAAGTTTTCTCAGTTTTTCTCCAAAAAAGAAGCAGCTAAACAGGTGGTGGCTAAAGAGAACTGGGGCTGGTGGGAGCGGGGATTTTAACCAAGGTGCCTCTCACTGCAGGTAAATCCTGTCAGAATGGAAACACCCTCCCTGCTCTCCCTCCAGCAGGGAATTGGGGTTTGTTGCCCCAGGGCCACTGCTCCTGCTTAGGTGGGGTTGTTTTCAGGTGGGTCACAGGTTGAGGGAGACCCAGGTTTAAATGGGGATTAAAAAAAAATAAACCCCAGGATTTATTTGCCGTATTCATTGGGTATTTTAGAGACCAAATCTGTCTGGATTTTGGTGTAAATGCCGAAAGTCATCCATGTTGTCCGTGGGCAAACTTAAACCAAATTCTGCTCTTTTTTTTCAGGCACAGTTTGTTCCCCACTGTGCAGCCAGCTCAGCTGCACTCACACACCCCTTCCCCACTCCTTTTTCATTCTCCCCCCTTCTCTCCAGTGCAATCCATCTTTCACTTGCCTCTTCCCCCTCTCTTTCCCCCCATGCCTTCCCCTGCCCGTTCTCCAGCAGCAGCAGCAATGCCCTCACTCGCACTGACACTTTCCATCTGGCTGCTCTCTCCCTGTGCTGCCTGGGCTCTGGGAAACTCTGCCTGCTGTCCCCTTCCCCTCAGCATTTCTGGGATGGCTCCTCCAAAATCCAGGATGAGCCCAGAGCTCTGCACCCGCAGCCTGGTTGTGTCCCGCTGCCACCAGCACAATTCCAGGCTGCTTCACTTCCCACTCT